>NC_083702.1:2666250-3360000 GCF_033118175.1 Dama dama
ACCGTGGAAGCTACCGTGGAGAAACCCTGGGATGGACACTGTAGGTGAGTCTTCTAGAATCAGCCATGTTCCCACTGCCTCCAATAAATGCACACACACAGGTCCACTCCCCCACACACATGCACACGTCTGCCCCTACACACACACTCATCCCTGAGGACTCACCCAGCTTTCCCCACATCCTTCTGGGCACGTTTTTCTTATGAAAATCAATGAGCTGTGGAAGTCGGAACCCACCAGGCCCCCATTGTGCAAACGGAGCTCCAAACAGCTAAATAAGAAGCAGCACCAGGACTTCCCCGGTAGTCCAGCGGCTAAGACTTCACGCTCCCGATGCAGGGGCCCAAGTTCCATCCGTGGTCGGAAAACTAGATCCCACATGCCACAGCTAAGAGTTTGCTGCAACCAAAAATCCTGCATGCCGCAACTAGGACCCAGCACAGCCAGAGCTATAAATAAAATAAATACATATTTAAAAAAAGAAGGGCCAAAGGCCATATCTGCGAATTCATGCATATTTGTGACTATCTATTTTCTGCTCTCTTATACAGACATTTGGCATCAAAAAGACAGTTTTGAGAGACATGCTTCCAAGCTCTTGTAGGAAGTGGGGACAGGGGACAGAGCTTCCTCTGGCATCCTTCGGTGGAGCGACACCCATGAGACAGAGGGACCGTGCTAGGCGGTGTCCATGCAGGTGAGGACGACAACAGTGTGTTGAGCGGAATCTGTGCCTCTTGCCCATTTAGTTCCTGTGTTAATATCAGTCGCTCAGTCATGTCCAGCTCTTTGCAATCCCCATGGACAGTAGCCTGCTAGGCTCTGCTCCTCTGTCCATGGGATTCTCCAGGCAAGAATGCTGGCGTGAGAAGCCATTCTCTCCTCCGGGGGATCTTCCTGATCTGTGGATAGAAGCCAGGTCTCCTGCACTGGAGGAAGACTCATCACCGTCTGAGCCTCCCCTGCCCACTGTACTCATCAGTGGGTCCGCTGTGGACATGGGGGACCGAGAAGTGGAAAGCTTTAAAAAAAAAAAAAAGACTTTCTTCTTTGTATTAAAGTACAGTTGACTGTCAATGTTGTGTTACCTCCAGGTGTACGGGAAAGTGATTCAGTCACACATACACACATATCTATCCTTCTTTAGACTCTTTCCCCGCTCAGGTTATCACAGGGTTTTGAGTGGAGCTCCCAGGGCTGTGAGCAGGTCCTCGTCAAATCCGACTCCTGCAGGACATGGGAGCCGGGCAAACCTGAGCAGCAGGCGGGGTCCCACTCAGTCCGGAAGCGACCTGCAGAGCATGCCAACCTGTGCCCTTCAATCTGCACCCACCTGGCTGTCACTGAGCGCCCACCCGGGCAGGCTGAGGGTTGGCACAGGGAACACATCCCGGTCCTGGATCCCTGAGTCACCGCCTGGAAAGGAGCTGGCTGTGGGCACAGCCACGGACCCGCAGGGGACGTAGCAGAGTCAGGGTCTGAAAGCGGAGGCTTGCTCATTACACAGCAAAACCGTGCCCATCCTGCCTGATGCAGGCCCCAGGGCGAAGGGTCTCCCCAGGGGGACCATGCCTGAATCCAGAGGCCTGTCTGGGAAGCTGGGAAGCAGGGCGGATCCCAGGAGGGGAGCCAGGGGCGCATATCACGGGGCCCAGGCTCTCAGAGCAGACCTCCACAACCACAGGATTACACCCTAAATGTCAGCTGGCTCCCTGCTCCTCACAGCCTCTCGGCCAAGTCAGGGTCCCACGTCCCCTCCGGGGCAGTCTTCCCAGGGTCACAGATGCCAAGCATGAGGCCGGCCCTGAGCACTGTTGGTGCCCAGGGGACTGTTCTGGGGAAGCCCCGCTGTTGGTTGGCACTCAGCCCCTGAGGGTTAAGAGGGACAGTGAGGGGCCAAGGAAGCTGTCCCCCACAGAAGCCTGGAACCAGGTCCACCTGCTCCTCCACCCAGCGCTTACCCTAAGTGGGCCTGAGGCTCTGGGCAGCAGGTGGCACCTTCACAGGGGTGTGGCTGGACCACCCATTCGGACAGTCCCTGACCACTCTCCAAGCACTTCTGGACCAAAGGTGAATCCAGCTTCACCCCTACCCTGCATGAGACTGTTTCTGGTGGGAAGCAACTGGAGATGGACCTGCCCACTGCAGCGTGGCCCACCCACACCCTCCCATGTGCCCCCTCAACACCATGCCCTGCACATCCCCCCAGGGGACAGCAAACTTCCAAGCTCAGGAGACACAGCTCTCAGAGGCTGGGGTCTCATCTCCAGACCCTCCCAGGCACCGCCTCCAGGCAGGAGCTCCACCCTCAGACAGCGTCCTCCCACACGCGCGCCTGGCCTCCACTGTACGCAGTTGTGATGTGAACTGGTGGGTCCCTGCGTGTGGTTCCTGTTCTCAACTTTGTGTCCTTACAGCCAGGAACCCAGTTTGTGGGTCCCTAGGGCCCTCGTGGTCGCAGACACAGGCTTCCAGGCTCAGAACACACAGCCCGGTCGGTCAGGTGGTTATCTGAGCGGATGGATGGGAGAATAGACGGATGAAGGAACACTAATCACTTTTCCTGTCCACTCACCCAGGCTAATGAACTGAAAATGTCGATGGAGGAATGAACCTCGGATCTCCAAAGCTGCCACGAAAGAGCAGGATTGCAGATAGATGAGAGTCAACCTGGGGAAAAAAAAAAATCACAGCTGAATCCTTCAGGGAGTTTATTTTAAAAGACAGACAAAAGGCACATTTAATTTAATGTTATGCTAAAGCAGCGACAAGGTTCAAAGGCCCTGCATAGTCAGAGAGCAATTGCTTCTGCGCTGTTTGGAATAATAAACCTCAGGAAGAACCAGGCTGCTCCTCTATGTGTTCTGTACAAGCGTCCTGCTCCTCCCTTCCTGCAGGCCCCTCACCCCCCCCCCCCCCCGACTCCAGGGTATTCATTCCCTCAAGGCCAGGGTACCCACCTGGGAGCCTTCACATGCCAACCCCTAAGCCTTGCAGGCATCCAATGCTCCCCATTCTCCAGGTCCCTCCTCCTCTTCCAATTCCTCTCCCCCTCCTCCTCCTCCTCCCCTTCACCCTCTCTTTCCCCTCCTCCTTCTCTGCCTCCTCTCCCTCCTTCTCCCTTCTTCATCACACCAGCCTCTGTCCATCCACTCAGACATCCTCTACAGCCAGAGGACAAATTGGACAATGCATCGAAAGCTTCAGGAAGAGGTGTGGTCCAGGGTAGGCACCCAGGAAATGAGCAGTGGTGGGGCAAAGGTCCCAGAGGTGGCTGGGGGTCTGGCAGGGAGGGAACCAGGTGTGAAGCCCCTGTTCTCACTGAGCTGGAATTGTAGAGGTTTGATCACGTGTTTGCAAACAGGGTCTCGGTGTCCCTAGGCAGGCTTGAGAGAGCACTTCCCCTAGAGTGGGGCATCCTTCTGGGGGTCCTCAGGCCGATATCTAAGCCCCTCAGGGCTGCTCCAGATGCGGAGAGTCGGATCAGGTCTGATTGATCTTGGCACAAGTAGGCGGCTTACGTAGATGGTCATTAAACGTTTCACTGGGTGAATTAGTCCACGGACAGGCTCTGGCCGTGACGCCCAGGCACCCGATGCCGGCAGACGATCGACTTTCTCCAGTGACGGCCCCGTGCCGCATTCCCACCACGAAAGCGAGCTCCAGCAGCTCTTTGCTTCAGTCGGGGTGTAACTGGTTGGTAACCTATTAGTCAAAGATGGTAGAACCAATATTCTGTGATGTGGAAGAAAGTTCTGACCCGGAGAGAAAAACACCTTAGCTCTACCGAACCGTGGGTGGCCGGGGTTACATGGCTCAGAGGATGCAGGTGAATCGGTACAATTTTCATCCTCTCTGGTGCTAATATCACCTGGAGGAGATGATTATTTCATATGTTCTTGTGCATTTTACATGTGTTCTTCAGGACTGTAAGACATGTTTCTGAAGCTGCGGTCTTCCTATGTGACGAACATATAAAATTTCCTGGAACCACCATGACCTGTTGAAACGCCTCATCAGCATGGTACAGCTTGGCTCCAACATGTTTGAGGTGGGAGGACGCGCGGGAAGGGAGTGTCGGCCGTAAGGCTTGTAGATAATAGAAATTGACGCTCGCGGTGGCCTGGGTGGGCAGAGGAGATCTCTCTAGGCAAATCAGCGTGATTGTCTTTTAATTAACCTTGAAATAGAAATATTCTCAAGCTTGGAAGGCTTTTTCGGTGAACTGCAATGGAGTGGAGGCACCCTCTTACCATAATAACGTTTCAAACTTCATAATGTATTTAACATTTGTCTAACGCAAGTGCCTATAAGTGCTAGAATATGCTGGTTGTGTTAATAAGATGGAACCACGGTCCTGAATCAGGAACAGGGATGAGATGAGGACATCTCACTCAGACAAGCTTCTGCCTCTGCCCTCGGGGAACTGAAGTGGGTCTTGCACTGGGAAAGTCTCTACCTGTCCTCCTTCTCACTTTGAGAGGCCACCATGCAACGCGGTGAGCGTGTGTGACACTCCTGGGCCAGGCAGCGCTCCTGCACAGGTATCGGCGGGCTGGGCGGCCCGGCCCAGGGATCCTGCCGGCGACGGCGGCAGAGCTGGGTCCCCCGGGGCAAAGAGGAAAGCCAGCCTCTCCGGGAGGGAGGGCTCCGACTCCTGCCTTCACCTCTATCCTGGGAGAGCATCCCGAGGAAGCTCACATCTCAGGGATTTGGCCCGAAAACCAACCACGGGGCGTCTCCGGCTGGGTCTCCGGAGGTGCTCTGCTCCCCGCAGTCATCAGGTGCTGGGCCTCTTATCTCTGATGGCCCCAGTCTCTTCTCTTACTTCTCCCAGGAAACCCCCACTTTACCCTCTGCAGCCAGCTGGCAAATGGAGACACAGGAGCGTGGGGAGGATGAAAGGGGCATGGGGCAGGGAGGGCAGGGCTGGAAGCTCCTGCCTGGGAAACCCTCCGGGCTCAGACCTCTTGGCTGGAAGTCAGATGCTCAGCCCTGCCGACGGGGGAAATGTGCACCCAGCAGGAAGGTGGGGGTGGTCCATGGACCAGATCATCCTCTCTGCCCGTCCGCACCTGTGTCTGCCTCCGCTGACGGGGCCCCGCCGGTCTCTGCCCGGAGACCCAGCCCTTGGAGTTGTTCCATCCAGCCAAGACGTGAGAGTCTTTACGTGAGTGAGTTGGTAAAACAGGCGACCGATGGCGTGTACGAGGCAGGGAATGAAGTGATGGAACGTATGCGGTGTTCTTGTCGGCTCTCTGCAGTGTGACAGGAGACAGCAGAGCCCAGAAGGAGCTTGCCAAGGTCACTTGTGCTGACCTTGGAGCAGGGAATGGAACCATAGGCTTTGTCTTTCCACCAGCCTTCCCGCAGCTAAGCTGGGCGCCAGGGGCAATGGCAGCTGCCCCAGGGAGGACCCAGGAGGAGGCAGCATCTCGGATGCCCTCAGGGACGCAGTGATAAATTGCTTTTCCTTCCTCTCTTCTGAACCCAGACAGACCCCTGCCCCGGCCCGCCCTCCCTCACCTGGTGAAATGCCAGGGGAGCGTCAGCCCGGCCCCGCCCCCCCAGACTCCAGGCTTCTCTTGGGGAACTTCAGTCTGTTCTCTGCGCTAATTACAGCCTGTCATCCGGAACAAATACCTCCTATGACAAGCCAGATAATTAATATGCTGAGAGAAAACTTTCTTTTTTTCTTAATTAAAGCACACAATTCCCTTTAAAAGCCAGAAAATATATCTATTGTCTCAAGTCAGTGCGCACACACATCAAAGTCTCTGCAACACTTCTGTTTTCTTATTTGGTCTTTCAAGTTTTTTTTTTTTTTTCAACATATATAAATAGTTAGCAGTTAACATTTTTGGGGATAAAAATCAGCCAGAGAGTACCAGATAAGCAATAATAATAATAATAATAATGATGGCTATTGTTACCATGGTTGCTGTCATGTGGAGGGGGTATCTGATACATGCAAGGCATTTCATAAGTGTTATCTGTAAGGGCCAGTCCTTCTTTCCGGATTTGGTATAATCCTGACTTTACACATAAGAAAGTGGTGATCAGGGCGTTTTAAGACCATCACCCTGGTACGGGCTTGGAAACAGCAGTCATTGTCTTGTTCACTCACTGAGTCGGGTCCGACTCTTTGCAGTCCCGTGGACTGCTGCACACTAGGCTTCCCTGTCCATCACCATCTCCCAGAGTTTGCTCGAATTCATGCCCATCGAGTCAGTGATGCCATCACGGTGATGAAAACAGCAGAGCAGGACTCAAAAGCACAGACGCTTGTAGCCCGAAGCCTGGTTCTTCCTTTCAGGCCAAACCGCCCCTCTGGGGTCAGCACTGAAGCACTCAGCAGCCCCGAGTGCCTTGGGGGTGCTGATCTGTGCCAGGCACTGCTCTGCCGGCTGCCCAGCCTGTGAGCAGACAGGTCCGTCCTCTCGGGAGGTTTGTAGGAGGCAGGCGTGCGGCAGGAACAAGAAGGTGTCGGAGGACGAGAACTCTCCCTCTGACCCTGGGAGTCCTTGGCCATACCCCAGGGTGGGGAGGGGGTCTTCACCCCTACGTCCAGCAGAGAGGAAGCCAGGGGAAGGGGAGCTGGTAAACATCCCGACCAGCAAATCACAAACAGATGACCACACCTGTCACTTCGGGAGCGAGTGCTCAGCCCTGATCCGTCCCCTAAGGAAACGGAGTTCCAGGGCTGGCGCCCCTGCCCAAGGTCACCCAGAGAAGACGGGGATAAAGTGCTCATCTCTTCATGTCAAGTGTTTTATCTCTTCCACGTAGAGACAGCTCACCCAGGCTTTGTACATCCTGATTTATGCTCCTTCCCCTTCTTCAAAAGCATTCGATTGTATGGCTTTAGCCTTCAAAGGAGAGGGAAAGAACCACGATTTCTTGTAAAAGGCTCACCCAAGCTCACAATTCCCTTTATCCTCTTAAGAAATGGTGAGTTCAGAGTGCCGGCCCCCCACGAGCCACAGCCAGGAGCTGGCAGCACCCACCAGCTCAGTGGGGGCCACGTGGGGAAGCCGTTCTGTCTAGGGGCCGAGGGCCTCCAGCAAGTTGGAAAAGTGCGATCATTGGTCTGAAGACCTCGGGCTGGATTGGGTTTCCATGGAAAGGACTGAGCTCATCCGGGAGCCGCACCTGGAGAGGCAGGTGCAGAGAGCTCCCCGCTTCTGCATCCCCACAAGGGAGCCGCCCAGCCTGGCTTCACGTCAGGGGGGCAGGAAGGGTGGCTGCATGTGTGGTCTGCGGAGGTGAGGACTCGGAGCTGCTGGCAGAGGGTGAGCGTCCATGCCCTCCCCTTGCCCCCCTCCCGCTGGAGGGTCCAAGGTTGCCGAGGGACTGCTGGGCTCAGCCCTAGCTCAGCCTGCCTTGGGGCCTGGTGGGGCCCATCAAAAGACACCACGCAGCAGAGAAACAGCAGGGTCTGTCTAGGAAGGATGAAGTCTCAGCTTAGAGGAAGGTCTGTCGTATTTCCTCCTGTTTGAAGCTGAGGTCAGCCAGGGAGGGACAATGGGAGGCAGAGTGCCAGGCGAGGTGTCCACAGCCCTCTCCATGACAGAGTGCTGCCTTCCCCGGCACAGGCACGCTGGCAAGGTCAGGAGTGCGGCCCAGGAGCCAGACACCAAGGAAGAAGCTCAGAGTGGGCCCCCGCCCCAGAAAGAGGGGCACGTGTCAGACGGGCAGGAAGGAGATGGGAGAGGATGCTGGAGGCCTAGGATGAGGGGCCTGGGGCTCAGAGCCAACCTGGCCGATCCTGGGCGGCCCCTAGACACCCCACCTAGGCTGGCAGCCAGCCCTGCTCCACACGGGACAGGGCTGCATCCAGGTGGGGACACCCGATCGGCGTCGGGCCTGCAGGGGCCGGTGTGTGGGTGTGTGGGGTGGGTGTGCATTTCTGAAGGCTTTGACCTTGAAGACCCTGCCCTTTGCTGAGACTTCAGTTTCACTTCAGTGCTCACCCCCCATCCACTTAGCACTGCTCCCCAGCTCTAAACACCGTAGAAGGACTCTGCCCTGGCCTGTTTGGACACTTAGCAAGGGAAGGGGAAACCCATCCAGGTGACAGATTCTATCCAGCCCCCCAGATGCACCCACTGGACCCGGAATAGCCTCCAGGCTTCACCACAGTCAATCCGGTCCCACTCAGCCCCTGGACAGAGGCTGTGCGGCATGCCCGGCCTTCCGTTCCCAAATTCACGGGGTCAGCGCGGCCCCCTGTCCTGGGGCCGGCCTGCCACGTGACCAACTCACCCAGCGCCCGGAACCAGCCAGCGAGGGGCGGGTGCGGGCACCACGCACCGTTCATGAAGCGAGGGTTAACACGTCCTCGTTTCGTAGGCGATTTTGGGACATACTGATTCATCTGCTCACTCATCCATCCACTCATTTATTCAGCACATATTGAGTGCCGACTGCATGCCAGGCACTGTTGCAGGCATTTGTGAACATGAGCAAAGAGATACACATCCCCAACACCAAGAACGTATACCGAGGTGGCAGAAACAGACAGCAAGCCAGACGTGAAAACCAGGAAGAGGAAAGAGGCGCTCGTGAGAAGGAAAGGGCACCCACTCCAGTCTCCTTGCCCGGGGTTGCAGTCCATGGGGTCGCGGAGAGTCGGGCATGACTGAGCGAGTAACACTTACTTACTTATAATAGAAGAGGCGGGGAGCCCCTGGTGACTGGGAGAGAAGGAAAGGGGCTTAGATGGGGGCTGCGGGGGTTCGTTCTTTCCTTCTAAAGACTTTTTCCTTTCTTTTAAAATATTTTTAGAGCAGTTTTAGGTTCACAGAAAAACTGATTGGAACACAGAGATTCCCCACATACTCCCTGTTCACATGCATGTGCACACACACAAACACGCGTGCGTGCTCACACACACACACACATGCACACACACACGCGTGCACACGCGCACACACACACACACACACACACACGCTCACAGTCCCCCGCAGGACTCCCCGTGGGCAACAGCCGTGGCTCTTCCGCGGCAGGATGCTTTCCTGCGCCTGATCCAGCCCTGCTCCCTCTTTAAATAATTCAAAGCACCAGGCCTTGCAGCTCTGGCAGGTTGGGCATCCTCCCGGGAAGCAACTGGAAGAAGAAGAAAGGGCTGCGGCTCAACCCTGAGTTCAAGAGCTGGCCAGAGCTTTTAATTTGGTTTGATTGATTTAACACCGTGCGTCCCGGGAGCTGCACTCGGTGTGACCCTGGCTGCCTCAATCCCAGCTCAGCCGGCAGTGGGCCGAGCACCACGGGACCCCAGCAGTAATAACACACTCTCGCCTCTCCTCCTGGCCCATCCAGCCGCCAGGGGCTCTTTGCAGGGAGGAGCGACCGGCTGCAGGGGCCTCGGACGGTCACTCTGAGCCAGGCCAGCCCCTCCCCTCCGCTTGGGGATGCCCAGCAGGACTGCACCATCTCCTTACTCTGAACAAGCGCTTGGGTCCCCTTTTGCTGCCACCTGCGCAGGTTTTCAAAGGGGTCTCTCCTCCACTTATCCTCTAATCCCACCAATGAGGACGTTTTCTGCTGGGGCTTCCCACGGTACACATGCCTCCTCCTCCAGGAAGCCACCTAGGACTTGATCCTGCCTTTGTAGCTCTGCAGACCAAATGTCATCAAGTTCTAGCACACCAGCTGCTCTCATTGGCTTAGACCCATCACCTCCCTCTGGAACAAGAGGTGTCCTGCAAGCAGGTCCATGGACTCTATACCGTATCGTCCTGGGCCCAACCCCAGCACATCCAGGGCAGGAATGAGGGCAGGTGAGGCCAGGGAACAGTCATGCCTGCTCTGCTGGATGAGCTGTGGGGTCAGTGAGGGGAGAGCCGGCGGGATCCCAGCCCCAGCCTCCTCTCCAGGCCTCTCCTCGCATCTGGGACTCCCCACTTACATGACATACCTCCAGTAAGAAACACAGTAAGGGGCGAAGGAGGGATGAGCTGGGAGTTTGGGCTTGGCAGATGGAAGCGATTATACAGAGAGTGGAGAAAAAACAAGGCCCTACTGTATAGCACAGGGGACTGTATTCAATCTCCTGGTATAAACAAGGAAAAAGAACATAAAAAGGAATGCATGTCTGTGTATAACTGACTCACTCCGCTGTACATTAATTAATGCAATTTATTAATAATTGCAGTTATTTATGCAATTAATAAATGCAATTAATTAATTAATAATTAATGCAATATTATAAATCAACTATACTTCAATAAAGAACTCAGTTCATTAAAAAACATTCATGTCAGTCTCCCCGCGCCTCCTTCACAAGGGAAACCCCAAAGCCTGATCCTTCCCGATCCAACCAGCCCGGCCTGGGCTTGCTGCCTATAGAGCTTGCAGACAGGGACATGTGTGATGGAGCAGCAGCAGCCAGACTTCAAGAAGCGCCCACTGCCTAACACGCACGTCCCGAGGCCTGTGGACACCACACCCGCGTGACAACCTCTGCGTCTGTGGCAGGGCGGAGTGCGGTAGCAGTCAAACAGCTCAGAGGGGACTTGCTCCATTTCGTTTCTTCCCAGTGCAGGATGTGCCGGGACTGACGCTCCGCAGCGGGAGGGCGGGCCAGCCGGACCTCAGCTCAGATCCCGCTCTGCCCTGGGCTGCCCCGCGTCCTCTCGCGTGGAGCTCCCTTCTGTCCGGCAGCGACAAGAGGGCACTAGACTGGCACGGGGTTACGGAGGCTGAGATGGCCCACAGTGTGCTGGGCTCATCTACAGACCCAGGAGGGCAGTGGGGCGGCCCAGCTCGAGTCCAGAGGCCTGAGAACCGGGAGCCCCTGTGTCCAGGGGCAGAAGAACGTGGAAGACCCAGCTCTAGAGGAGACAGCAGGAGTTCGCCCTTCCTTCACCTCTTTGTTCTACTCCAGCCCGCAAAGTGCTGGGTGATGGCGGCCCACGGCGGGGTGGGGGGTCGTCTTTACTGACTCAGACGCAGACCTCTTCCAGGAACACCCAGAAATGATGCTCCCACTCGCTGGGGATCTCTCGGTCCTGTTGAGCGGGCACATACAAAGTTCACCGCCATACACATTGCTTTTCTGTTGTTAAACATGTGCTTTACTCACTAAGTCAAGGCTGACTCTTTGAGACCCCATACACTGTCGCCCGCCAGGGTTCCTTGTCCATAGGATTTCCCAGGCAAAAAGACTGAAGTGAGTTGCCGTTTCCCCCTCCAGGGGATCGTCTCAGTCCAGGGATGGAACCTACTTCTCCTGCGTCTCCTTCATTGGCAGGTGAATCTTTACCGCTAAGCCACCAGAGAAGCCCTGTTAAAGATGAACTATATCCGTTTATGGATCTTCCTAGATCTTGTACCTAGCAACCCCAAAGACTTTTCCTATTACTTCAAGTTTGTTTTGTAGATTCTCTGTTACAAACTCTATAAAAAACATTCATTTATTCTGCAAATGACAACAACTTGGTTTCTTCTTCTTTGGTATTTATAACTCACTCCCCTCTCTGATTCCCAGGCCCTCAGGACAACACTGAGGGAAATCTTGCTTTTGTCTCTAAATGGAACGAGTCTGTAGTTTCGCCATGGTTGTGAAATCAGGTGGTTGGATAGAAATAGGGTTTTGGATTCAGGCTTTTCTCTCCTGTTTTGATCTGCTAAAACACTGGGATATTTATGGTATTACACATTTGCTTATTTTATTTGTTTTAAATATTAGGTGTTTATAACGTTTACTAAATGTTTTTTCTTTGTGGATTGTGATACGTATTTTTTTCACTGATTTCTTCATAGATTAGCTACATTAATAGATTTTTTCTAATGTTATATAAACTATTGCATTCCTGAAATAAAATTGAAAAACAAATACTCCCTGGCCATATATATTATTTTTATAAAACACTGCTGAATTCAATTTGCTATATTTTTGCGTAAGACTTCTGTATCTGTTTTCACAGCAGAAATTAAGCTATAATTTTATTTTTTCTATTGTCTTTGTCCCATTTTGGAATCAAGGACACTTTAGTCTTATAGAGAGAACTGGAAAGTTCTCTCATTTTTTTCCCTATGTATGGGAAAGAGATTATTTGTTCCTGTAAGGTCTTGAGAAACTTAGCCACTTACCCTCAAAAAATCGTTTTCTGGTGCCGTGGTGGAGCTGGGAGTTGGAGAAAAAATGGTAATGAAAAGAATTCTGAGTAAAGCTACAATTTATAAAATTGTTATAAGATCTTTTCTGTAATTTTTTCTCCTCTATTAAATTTTGATATTTTATAGTTTTCTATAAAATTTCCATTTCATCATAGATATTAAATTTATGGATACAAAATTGGCTCCAAGACAATATTCTCCTATATTTTTAAACTCCATTGTATCTATGTTTTATTTTACTATTTTTATTTTGTGGTTTCTATTTTTTTTTTATTCATCACATTTTGTCTGTTTCATTAATCTCTTTAAACAAGCTACTTTTGGTTTTGTTGATCTTCTCCATTTTTTAAAAAATATTTTATTAATTTCTGCTTCTAAGTTTGTAATTTCTTCTTCTAGACTTTATTTTGTTTTGTTTTCAGGGGACTGTGTAAATGTGTGTTCAGACTAGTGTTTATTCTACTAACTGACTGACTTGCAATGTCCGTGACATTTTTCAGTTTCCTATTTCTAATAAAAGAAATAAAACATTACTGTTACACTAGTATTCTATGATCTTTGCCTTGAATTCCTCCTTGTGAGACACTAATGTTGACAAATCTTTATATTTTGAAAATATATAGATCTGCCTGGATATATTTTTCATTTGAATATTTTCAATCTGTATTATTTTTCTCTAAATGTGCCTCTTCATACCCTTAACTCTGCCTCCTCAGAGTTGTTTTCTTATGCTTATTCTAAAAGGTTTGTATTTTTAACTTAGAAATTTAGACCTACAATCTATTTGGAATTAAGTTTTTAGTATGGTGCAAAGTAATTCTTAATATTCTTCTTAAAAAAAAAAAAAACGGACATCCAACTAACCAAGCTGTTGTTGTTCAGTCACTAAGTTGTGTCTGATTTTTGAGACCCCGTGGACTGCAGCTCACCAGGCCTCCCTATCCTTCACTCTTTCCCGGAGTTTACTCAAACCCATGTCCACAGTGTCCGTGACGCCATCCAGCCATCTCATCCTCTGTCGTCCCCTTCTCCTCCTGCCCTCAGTTGTCCCAGCATCAGGGTCTTTTCCAATGAGTCGGCTCTTCACATCAGGTGGCCAAAGCATTGGAGTTTCAGCTTCAGCATCAGTCCTTCCAGTGAACACCCAGGACTGATCTTCTTTAGGATGGACTGGTTGGATCTCCTTGCAGTCCAAGGGACTCTCAAGAGTCTTCTCCAACACCACAGTTCAAAAGCATCAATTCTTCGTGCTCAGCCTTCTTGATGGTCCAACTCTCACATCTGTATACAACTACTAGAAAAACCATAGCTTTGACTATATGGACCATTATTGGAAAAGTGATATCTTTGCTTTTTAATACTTTGTCTAGGTTTGTCATAGCTTTTCTTCCAAGGAGCAAGCATCTTTATATACTTCACAAATAAGTATATTTATCAATCTGTAAAAAGGAAATCCAGCCATTTGCAACAACACTGATGAGCCTGGAGGATATTATGCTAAGTGAAATAAGCCAGACTCACAAAGAAAAAAAGTGCATGGTCTCATATGTGGAGAAACTAAAATCTTGAATCTGTAGAAGCAAAGAGTAGAACAGTGGTTGCCCTGGGCTGGGGGTAGAGGAAACTGGGAGATGTTTGGTAGAGGCTACAGATTGCAAAGAGTTGACTCATTGGAAAACACCCTGATGCTGGGAGGGATTGAGGGCAGGAGGAGAAGGGAACGACAGAGGATGAGATGGCTGGATGGCATCACTGACTCGATGGGCATGAGTTTGAGTAAACTCCGGGAGTTGGTGATGGACAGGGAGGCCTGGCGTGCTGCGTGCGATTCATGGGGTCGCAAAGAGTCAGACACAACTGAGCGACTGAACTGAACTGAACTGAACAGGTTGCAAAGATGGAGGATGATTAAGGCTAGAACCCCAGTGTACCGCACGATGACTAAAGTTACGAGCCTGTAATGAACAGCGGAAATGTGCTGAGAGTAGGCTGCAGGCATTCTCATCACATGTACAAAAGTCTAACCAGGTAAAGAAACACTATATCAGTTTGCTTGACTGTAATAAGCATTTCTCTATGAATATGTACATCAAACCGTCATATTATACACCTTAAATATGTACAATTATTATTTAGAATAAATAAGTTGAATTAAATATGTTCTCATTTTAAACATTATACCTAAAACTTCATTTACATTAACTACCAGATTGACTTGCTTCTTCCTCACCATTTTTCTCAGTCCCAAATCCGTCTTCTTATTGGACTCATGACTTTTGTTTACTTTTGCTTTGTATAGGTATAGATTCAAGCTACTTTTTTAAAAGTGCCCATAGAAGGTAAATTTAATTTTCTGCTTTTTCATGCACAAAAATTGCTTTATTTTCTCTGCTAGTTGAGTAATAGTTTTCCCAGGCATGGAATTATAAAACCAAACTTCTTTTGGATCTTTGAAGACTTTTTTTTTTTTTACAGGGTGTGGTGTTGCTATTAAAAATTTGACACCAACGTGATCTTTGTTCCATTATGTGAATCCATCTTTAATGCAGTTATGAAGATTTCTAGACAGCTTCTTGATTTTTTTGAATGCTGGCATTTATCCAGACTGTATCCACATGCTTCATTTTTTTCTTAATCTTCTTGTCCCGTATTAGACACTTCGGATGAAAAAACTCATAGCTTTTCTCAATCCAGGAAAAAAACTCTTTTCATCTATGAGCATTTTCTCTCCTTTAACCTCTGGTCTCTCCTTTTCCATTATTTTTTTTAAAGTCCCATAACAATCATCTGGGTAAGCAATTCAGTATCCAGCTCTAACCTTTCTTCTATGTGGCCATTTGGGGGGGATTTTAATGATATCAAATCTCCGAGTACTCTGATCATTTTTATTGCCGATTCTTTTTCTTTTTATGTCCTAGGATGTAATCTGTGGATGTCTCCTGAATAAAGGCCCACTATCACAGCTTCCTGAAGACTTACCTGGAAGGCACACACTCCCCCAAACAGAGCTCTGCTTCCTTCTGACGCTTCTCGCCCTTGCCAGCCTCATTCGTGGGTACCAATCTGCCCCAAAAGAAACCCAATAAAATTAACATCCGGTGATACTGAGAGCGAGCCAGACACCTGGTCTTGGACAGTTCTCAGGATTCCCATTGTAAAAACCTTCAACAGAGCTGGGATTCAGACCCAGAGAGGCTGATCGGGAGCAAACAGGGCTCCACCGCGGGGCCACGCAGCCTCGCCAGTTGCAGGCTTTGTTCAGAAAAGAGCTTTGGATGCTCTTCCCTGGCCAGTTTGTTCAGAATCACCTGGAGACGGCTCCCACACGCATCCTCTGCCTGATGCCGGCTGGGCTCCTGGGGGAGGACCGCTCTGATCTCAGCAGTAGATCCTCCTGCTCACTCTCACTGACAGTTTCCTCTGGTTTCCCCATCAGTCTGATGCGACTTCCCATCCCCAGAAATCCTACAGCATTTCTGCTTCTTCCCTGACATCTTCCCTGGTTGTCATCACTCGTGTAGCTTATTCTCACTTTTTCTTTCTTAGTCTGTCATTTTTATGGCATTTCTGGTGGGAGAGGAAGTGATTGTGTTGCTCGGTAGACCATTTTAGTCCAATACAGTCATCTTTCTGAATGTACTATTGTCTCCTTCCCGAGAGCTGCGGGTTCCTCATTGATGCCGGTATCTTGTCTACACTTTCCAATTGGGCTCAGGGGACTCTGTAGGACTGGACACCTTGGTCTCCTCTGGCCCCAGCTCACCACAGCCAGCTCCACCCCAGGGTTGCAAGGCATCTCCTAAATGTGTCAGAGGGACCACACGTTGCTCCTGTGATGAGCTTGACGGTCTCAGGCACAGCATGTCTCATACTGTGCTGCTTCAGCGGATGAGGGTCCTTCTGCATTTTCCAGACTTCCTACCTCTGGAAGTCAGGAATCATGCTTTCCAGGTCCTTTCACAGACACACGCACGGTGGGTGTTCACTCTGCTGCACACCAGCCCCTCTCCTTTGTGAAAAACTTAACTGTCCTCGAGCGGCTTGTGCATTTCATCAAAACCATTCCTTCACGCATGTTTATCTGACACTAGAGCAGGGCTGTCTTGAGGCAGGGAGTTAGGATTGCATCTCTATATCCTCTGAAAGTAAGAGTGCACTGTCGTTCAGTCGCTCAGTCGTGTTTGACTCTCAGCACGCCAGGCCTCCCTGTCCTTCCCCATCTCCCAGTGTTTGCTCAAACTCACGTCCATGGAGTAGGTGATGCCATCCAACCGTCTCGTCCTCTGTCACCCTCTTCTCCTCCTGCCTTCAATCTTTCCCAGCATCAGGGTGTTTTCCAATGAGTCAGTTCTTCGCATCAGGTGGCCAAAGTATTGATGTTCCAGCTTCAGCATCAGTCCTTCCAATGAATATTCAGGACTGATTTCCTTCTGGATTGACTCCTGTGTGGTGTGCAGTGAACACTCTGTCAGCCTCGCTCAGCAGATGAAAGTGACTCCAGCCTTAGCTCCGCCCCTGCCCATCCAGTGCCCGGGTCCCTGGCCCACCTGTCTCTTCTCTAAACCTCAGGTCCTACCGGTGCACGTCTCTGCCCTGTGGGCTGCAGACTCTCAGGGCTGGACCTGACCTCTCCATAACGGCGCTCCTTCAGCTGTGCAAGACTGCTTCCCCAGGCAGCAGGGAGGCCCTCTGAGCAGAGGTGGCGACGATTTTAGTGTGTTGCTCTGTCCCTTGTTGGCCCCTGGAAAACGCTAGGCAGAGAAGAATAGCTCATTACATCCTCAGCCTGTGGAGCATGGTGGCAAAGGCAACCATGCAGATGTGACTCTAATCCGAGGGTGATAAGGCCGGGACCCCCGAGCACCACCACCAAGCCCAGAGCCCCAGTCCCAGCTTGGCTGTGCTGACGCTCAGACCTTCCTGACCGCCGGCATGGGGGGCAGCTGCAGCCAGGCCCAGAGCTGCCCTCTCTCCGACTCGGGCAGAGATCTTTTACTCCCAGCGGCTCACTCATCCATTGCTACATCAACTCAGCTCTCTGACTGCAATCGTGAGTTGGTACCATCTGCTGAGCGCCTCAAACACGGTCTCACAAGGCGCCCCCAGGCCTCACCACCCACTTTATAGTTGTGGAATTGGAGGCTGGGGAAACAGGGAACTGGTCAGAGGTCTGGCTGAACTTGAATCCACAGCTGTCTGATTCCACCCCGGCCATTTCTCCCGCTCCAGAGAGCTGCCTCCCTGACAAGTAAAGATCACACGATGCCCGGAGCTTCCAAGTTCCTTCTTGAATTTTTTAAACCATCATCAAACTTTAATAATCGAAGACATTAAGAAATACCATGAAAATACTGTCTGTCTCAAGACCAGGGATGTGTTTCTCTCCTGGGATCGGAGGGGAATTATCCTCCTGTGTAAGGAAACATGTGTACCAGTAAGACGACTAGAGCCCGCTAATAAAGCAAATTAAAGCCTGAAAACCCAGACGGGCCCCTGCGGTTCGCAGACTCAAGATGTCTGAGGCTCTCAGCTTCCACCCAGCTCCCTGCGCCCACCCCCTAGCTCCGTCCTCATCGGGGATTGAGGACGCGTGGTTGGAACGCAGACTCTGAGCAGGACTCCCCACGGGCGTCCCCATGGGGAACGCTCGGCTTTAAGAAACGCTCCCTGCTTGAGTGGGTTTCTCTCTGGGGAGGGGGCAGGGAACGAAAGCAGGCCCGGCAGGTGATCCTGGACCACCACCCGCCCTGGGAGCCTGAGAGGACCAGGACCAGTGCCGCTGGCCACGGGGCAGGCAGGGGGGGAGGGGGTGATGCCAGAGTCCCCCAGAGGGTCATGGAGGGCGGAGCTGTGACCCCAAGTTCTGTGCTGAAGCCCTAACCTGGAGAAACACAGAGGGTAACTATGTTTGCAGAGGGTCTTTATGGAGGTAATCACGGTAAATGAGGTCACAGGGGTGGGACCCTGATCCTACAGGACTAGTGTCCTTATTGGAAGAGGAGATTAGGACCCAGACACACACAGAGGGATGACCACATGAGAATCCAGGGAGAAAACCACATCTGCAAGCCCAGTAGAGGGGCCTCGAGGGGAACATGCCCTGCGAACACGCTGACCTTGGACTTGCAGCCTCCAGGATGTGAGGAGATAGATCTGCTGCTTAACCTGCCCCCTGGGTGGGCCTTTGTCACAGAGGCTGGAGCAAACTGACCCAGGGGTGACTCGGATGCACCCAAGGGGCCTCTTTGACACAATCAGAGTCCGGGTCCTGTGACCGCTCTGCTCCATGCATGAAGGGTGGGCTTGGGAAGCCAGGACTCTGTGGTCCTATCGGATAGAGCAAGAACTCAGACCAGGAAACTCGGGCAGGAGGAGTTGCACGTCCAGAGATCCAATGGCTTCTTCCCACCGGAGAGGAAGCCAGGGCAGTGGGGAGCCCAGGGGGGAATCGAGGGCCAGGCAGGAGGCAGTACGGGAGGAGAGGGCAGGGCTGGAATCTCCGAGGAGCGGCATCACCCACTGTCTCACATGTTCCCACACCCTCCTCCTGGGAGGAATCAGAGCCGCTCCAGTTATGCCATGGGGCCCAATGGCAGCAAAGTGCCCTGGACCCACTGGACCCTGAGACCTGGTTCCGCTCCCCACCAGGCGATGGGACTCCCCAACACCAGGTGGATGGGCTGCCTGCTGTGTGACAGTCATGAACCCGATCCGAAGCCCAAGGCTTGCCCACCCTTGCAGGGTGGCACCAGGGGGCAAGCAGGTCTCCTCATTTCCCAACTCCAGGCTTCCCCAGAGTCTTCTCTCCAGGCTCCGAGTGCACGTTTGTGAGTGGGCCTCCACCCTGAGGCTCCAAGATCTCCCTGTCCATGTCCAGCGCGGCTGCTCCTCTGCCCTGTCCCTGGACACTGCCCACCCCACCCCCCAGCGCTCCACTCCTGCCGCTCAGACAGCCAGCTCCATGCCCAGACGTTGAGCCAGCCTGCGACCGTCCTGACATGGAGCCGCCCTCACCTCCCCGGCCCACCGGCCGGCTAATTGCCCCCAAGCTTCCTCCGAGCTGGACAACACGCGTGCCTTAGATATCAAAGTTCCGCCTGCCTTTTCTGTGTTGCTTCGTGGTATATAAAGAGGCCACAGTGGCAAACCAATGCCTGCATGGCGGTTTGCTGCGGGATCATGACAAGCCCACTCACACAGTTTGCTCAGGACCGTCCCCAGCCCACGGGAGGACGCCATCCGTGTTGGGTGATCTTCTCATGCTGTGTGTTACACTCCACCGTGGTATCTCCGTTTCAGGCCCCGGAGGCACGTGTCCCCTGCTAAAGGGACCTGCTGATGACCCCCCTCCCCATGCTGGACGCAGCCCTGGTAACTGATTCATCTGGACCTTCCTTCCTTCCACGGCTCCCTGCTGCCATCCGTTGTGTGCCGGGACTGTCCCACCCTTCACAGCACCTGCCCCACCATTGGACAGATCCTGTTGAGCCGTCAGTGGGGGCCCCAGCCCAGCTTGGGCCGAGACCCTACCAGCGGGCACCGGGGCACAGAGGTCACATGTCGAGGTAGAGAGAAGCTTTCCATGTGGGTGCCCACTGCCCACAGCCGTGCCTCCATCCACATCAGGGGGCAGAATGGGGTCTCGTGGATGAGCCGCCTCCAGCCCTGATGCCAGACATGGAGACGCAGCTCAGGGTTGACATAGCAACCAAGCCAGAAATACCGCCCGCGCCTCTGCAGGGAGGAGAGCCGGGAGGTGTTCCCACCCGGAGCCCGCGCCACCTCCGAGCACAGGCGTACGGCGACCAAGTCGACCATGCCCGAGAGGGGCCCACGAGGCCGCCCAGCCCGCTGTCACGGAGCGAGCCCCACGTCCTTCGCTGCGTTGCGTCCACGTTGGTGTCTGCCCACAGTGAGCCCCGTGGGCGGGCTCCTTCATCTGCCCGTGACTCCCGTGTCCAGTCTTCCCTCTGAGCCCGGAAGGCCCCACAGGCCAGCAGTGGGCAGCTGGATCACTGAGCCTCATGTTTGGCATCAGGGTGAGTATCTCCCTGGTGCCCACGTGCCTGGTACAGAGCTGGCATAAGACAGCTGCTCGGTCAGCAGAGGGGGCCCAGGGCACTCACTCGCCATTCACTCGTCAAACCAGTCTGCCCTGGTGGCCAGGCACACTGAGGTCAGAGGCCAGGCAGTGTTACCGCAGCTCTGGTGTCATATTAAGTGCCCAGTGCTCCTGTCTGCAAATGGCAGGCCAGCCCTGGGGGAACCAGGGAGGGGTCCAGACACCCTCACACACAGCCTGGGAATCAGGGGTTTCCAGTTGCGTGGAATTTTCCATCGTGTCGGACACCACATCCCCACTGTGGCCCTGGTCCTAACCTTGCAGACGGAGAGGTCCGTGTCCCTTTCTATGGTGAGGGGAGCCTCTTGTTCACATCAGGCATGCTGGGAGCGGCCCAGAGCTAGAAATCCATCCAGCTGGAGAAGAGATAAAAGACAGTCTTCTCAATGAGTTGCAGTCCCCATGGAATAAGGCAGCCAGCCGGCCTGCAGCAGGTGGTCTGACAGTGGCAGGGCTGGGGCAGAGTGGAGTCTGGGACCCTGTTACAGGGTCTCATAAAGACCCACTGATGCCCTCAGGGTGGAAGGACAGCAGGAGTGGATCGACCATGTCACCAACCAGTAACCGCCTCCATCGAGAGAGGCTGGGGGGTTCTGACTTGCAGCCTCGTAGAGCTGAAAACCAAAGCCCCGGCAGGGGGTTTCACACTTGTCTGTCATGAGCTGCCTATCTGGGTGTGAGTGTGACCAAGCCTGAGCCCCAGGGCGTTTTGTCCAGACAGTGAATGCTCGAAGCTTCACTGAGACGACGCCCACCTGCAGGAAGGCACAGCTCCCCCTGAGCTCCGCGGATGTGGACACTCAGCCTGGACCAGGACCCATGCAGCCACTCACATCATCCTGAAGCGTCTCCCCGGGGAACCCCAAGCTCCATCGGCCACAATCTTTCCGTTCCTACCAGGGAGCTGGGTGAGCAGCCTCTGGATCTCAGCCACAGGGTTTCCTGCCCTGAGTTCCTCCCACAGTGATGTCTCCTAGATGAAAATTCGCTGGCCTTTCCATCGCCGGGAGCTGGCAGCCTTCAGAACCCATCTTGGCTCAG
The DNA here is from genome assembly GCF_033118175.1 of Dama dama. Taxonomy (NCBI): domain Eukaryota; kingdom Metazoa; phylum Chordata; class Mammalia; order Artiodactyla; family Cervidae; genus Dama; species Dama dama. The sequence goes on from NC_083702.1 coordinate 2,687,540, forward strand.
ACAACTCGGGGAACAGTTTCCCCGAGGACCAGATAAACCTCGTTGGCATGGTCCCCATCAGACTGCCGGCAGAGATGTTCTGACCTCGGCGCCCGGTGAGCAGGTCCCAAGTCGGCAACGTGATCAAGTGGCCAGTCCTGGCACTGAGGTCCTTATCGTGCTGAACTCAGGACTGGTGCAGGTTTTCCATGGGACGGTGGTCTTCCTCTCCTCCCCTCACATCCTCGTCTTAGGCCAGCTCCTTCCTGGAGACAGGAAACCTGCCTTTGTTCAAGCCAGAAAACATCCAGGGCAGGTTTGCCGCTAGCTGTCCTTGGCCGTGAGCTGAGGGAGGAAGGGGTCAGCTCCTCAGGAGGGGGCCCAGGTTTCCCACACCACTGAGCTGACCGCACCCTCTGTCCTTCTCTCCTGCTGCTCCAGGAGCTGCTGCTCCTGGCAGCAGTCACAGGGAGATGCTTTCAGCTTGCTTCTTACGGTTTTCTCATTTACTCCAAAGAGGGAAAGTGTTGCAAGGCAGAAGCTCTGGCTGGGCCCAGGTCTCAGAAAGCCTGTGTCATCTGAAGGAGATGACAGTGTGAGTTCTGGGGCCATGAGGAGCCACCCTAGTGGTTACCAAAGAAGAGACAATCAGAGGTGTGCTCCCAAGGTCTGCTGGGGCTGCAGCACGCACATGGTTTGGCAGAGACAGCCAAGAATCCATCACCACAGAACACTACTCAGTCAGAAAAAAGGAAATTATTGTCAGTCGTAGCAACATAGATGAACCTAGAGATTATTGTACAAAGAGAGGTAAGTCAGAGAAAGACAAATGCCAGATGATATCACCTATCTATGGAATCTAAAACTTATCTAACACACACAGACCTAGAGAACATCCGTGTGGTTGACAAGTGGGGTGGGGGTATGGGAGAGGGAAGGACTGGGAGTCTGGGGTTAGCAGATGCAAACTATTATATATAGAATAGATAAACAACAAAGTCCTACTCTATAGCACAGGGAACTGTATTCAATATCCTGTGATAAACCATAATGAAAAAGAGTATAAGAAGAATCTGTCCATTTGTATCACTGAATCACTTCGCTGTACAGTAGAAATTAGCACAACATTGTAAATCAACTGTACTTCAGCTTAAAAGAAAAAGAATCTTGCGTCCTGGCAGCCTCTATTCAACTCCAGCAATGGACACACATTCGCTGAGCTGGTAGGATCCATTCACTTCCTTTTTTCTCTCATTATTGTATTTGGTTTTTAGATGCAATCCCGGCAGCTAAGCATGGCAGCCCAAATGATTCTTACTTTTCAGGATTTTTTAAAATATCATTGAAATGTTTCAATAGCATTTAGATTCTAAGGGATGTAAAATCAAGTCGATACGCCTCTTTCTCACTCGACCTTGTTTAATCCTTGCCAAGGCCCACTGGGCAGTCACGTTCCCCATGTGTGACTGATGGAGAGGCTGAAGCGCTGAGAAGCTGCATCGTGTTCACGGTCCAAAGCCGGGCCCATCACCCTGTGAAGCCTGGACACGTGTGCACAAAGCCGCAAGGCCAGCTGACTCTACACTGCCGCGGCCAGGTGGGAAGAAAACAGATGATAATGGATGGAGAAGGATTCCTTCCAGAAGCACCCTCCAAGGAGCCTCTGCCACCCCCTTCCTGCCCCCATTCTGTTCCCATGCCCCCTTCCCAACGAGTCCACGTCTCAGCCATCCCATGGTGCTCAGGGTCAGCCAGACCAAAATGGGGTCTCCTGTGGGCTTGAGGAAACTAAGACAGGCTTGGGACCCCCAGGAAGCATTGGTCCAGGCTGGGGTCCCGTGATTCTCTTCCATTCCATGCCCTCCTGGTGGGTTCCCCTGCTTTCAGGACGCCCTCCTTGCCCTGATGAGAAACAGAGATGCCGGCCGCCCTAACTGACAGGCGCACATGCGTGCTGCCCATTCCGTGTGTCATCTCGTGACGGGTCGACTGCAGTGTTCCCTGGAGCCGCTGGGTGCACCCAGATCTTAAGACACTGTGACAGACGGGTCCCGGATCCTGCCTTCTGGAGCCCGAGAAGCCAAAGCAGAGAAGGTGAGCCGCACACTGCCAAGCCAGATGGACTGACATCCTCGCCGTGCTGGGTCAGCTGCAGGCATCACCTGTGTCAAAAGGGAGCAGGGACGACTGTGATGCTGGCGCCAGGGACAGGCAGAGAACTTGCAAAACTGCAAATACCGTTTAAAATGCTGTCGCTCCTAAAACAGGGGGCGTTCATCTGTGGATTGGGCAGGAGCTTCCCAGGCAGAAGGACTGGAATTTGCAAATGCGCTGAGTTATTAAAGTGCTTGAAGTGTCTGTGGGACTGCAAATGAAGGCCACTAATATTAATTTAGTTCTTGCATGACGGTGTAATTTGCAAGGCAATACAAAAGCAATCACATATAATAATAACAACAGTATAGCAATAGAAGCCGCAGTGACTGATTCCTCATGGTGACGCAGCCTCTTGCAAAGTTCTGCAGGAGACGTTATTCTCCCAGAGCCCCTGCAACCCTGGGGGAAATGCTGCCATCATCCTGGTCTCGGTCACTGTCTGAGGACGCACAGCTACATGCCAGCTATGGCCACTGGTCTGTCCCGCCATCCATACTCCCCTCCTGAAGGCAATCCCACTTCTAAAGAACCAGTCTGGAGTACCATGATCCTGCATCCCAGTCTTGACCTCTGGCCCTGCTCGCTCTATCCCACTTAAATGATGCTGACCCAACCTCTCCTTATCCCCACCCACCCTGATATCAGGCATGGAGGTGGCCACATGACCTCCACCTGGCCAACCAGCTCACGGACCAGAACTCAAAATCCCTGAGGAAAAAAACACCTGATGCAGGAGAGGAGAGCATGGGACCTAAACAGGATCTTGCTCACAGTTCTGTCTTAACAGAACCGGGAGGCTTTGCGCCCATTCACAGATACACTGGTGAACCTCAGAGCTGCTGGGGACTACCATTCTCTTATGTGGACTGGATCAGACCACACAGCCAAGCCGGACCAATGGAGGAATGAAAAATAAAACCAGAGTCCTGATAATGTCATCGGGGATTCAGGATCAAACCATGCCTGAAGCCAAGCCATCCTTCGAACTGTCCAGTTACATGAACTAATACATTTCATGGTGGTTGTTGTTTAAGGCAATTTAAATTCTATCTCCTTTCTTGTAACAAAGAGTCCTAATAACATGGGAGAATCAGAATATAGACCCAGAGCCCGTGTTTTTAGCATTGGTGACGATGACATATTTGATGTCTGCACCTGTTTTTAATAATAATAGCAGTTCTAGGAATAGCCCTGCTACTCCAGTCCATCCTAAAGGAAATCAGTCCTGAATATTCATTGGAAGGACTGATGCTGAAGCTGAAGCTCCAATGCTTTGGCCACCTGATGCGAAGAGTCGACTCATTAGAGAAGACCCTGATGCTGGGAAAGACTGAAGGCGGGAGGAGAAGGGCTGACAGAGGATGAGATGGTTGGATGGCATCACCGACTCAACGGACATGAGTTTAAGCAAACTCTGGGAGCTGGTGAAGGACAGAAAACCTGGCGTGCTGCAGTTTATGGGGTCACAAAGAGTCAGATACGACTGAGCAACTGAACAACAACAGGACTAGCACAGCATGAGAAGCAGCACCTTCTGGCTGAGTCCTGGGTCGCCACGGTTTCCTTTCTACCTTAGATCTGGGATGTGGTCGTCACAATCATCCCATTTTACATATGAAGACGCTGAGAAAGAGCTGGACGGTAGTGGCGCTTTTGAGGGTTTCATATAAATCGAATCACAGAGAATATGAAGCTTGGAGATTCACATCCTTCCTTCAACATAATGTCCTTGAAATTCATCCACCTTGTTACGAATATCACTAGTTCATCTGTTTTATGGCTGAGTGTGGATATTGCAATTTGCCTATCTATTCGCCTGCTGAGGACACTTGGGTTATTTGCAGTTGGGATGATTATTAATAAGTTGCTATGGGAACCCCTGCTCTTGTGCAAACGTAAGTTTCTTTGGTAATAGAATACCAGGGTCGTATGGTAGGTGCTTGTTTAAATATATGGGAAACTGCCAATCTGTGTCTCGGAGTGGATGCGTCATTTTGCATCCCCATAGCAAAACGTGAGAGACCCAGCCACCCTCGGGGGCTTCCCAAGTGGCACTAGTGGTAAAGAACCCGCCTGCCAGTGCAGGAGACATAAGAGACACAGGTTTGATCCCTGGGTCGGGAAGATCCCCCTGGAGGAGGGGTGGCAATCCACTGCAGTATTCTTGCCTGGAGAATCCCGTGGACAGAGGAGCCTGGCAGGCTGCAGTCCACGGGGTCATGGACTCAGACACGACTGAAGTGACTTGGCACACTCACCACAGTCGCCCTAGAACCTGGCGTGGCCAGTGTGGTTTATTTCGTCCGTCCTAATAGGTGCATGCTGGTATCTCATTTGTTGTGTTTGTCATTCAGCCACTCAGTCGTGTCCGTCTCTTTGCGACCCCATGGACTGCGCACGCCAGGCTGCCCTGGCCTTCACCGTCTCTCAGGGTCTGTTCAATCTCATGTCCATTGTGTCGGTGACGCCATCCAACCATCTCACCCCCTGCCCTCTGGCACGTGATCTAGAAATCTCTTCATGTGATCATTTTCCATCCTTGTGTTCTCTTTGGGATTGCGTGTCTGTTCAAATAGGTCATCTAGTTTTCATTTGGGCTATTTATTTTTCTTAACTGCTGAGTTTGGAAGGTTTTATTTTTAAAAAAATATATTCTGGATACAAGTGCTTTGTTGAACAGGCAGTTTACAAACATGAAGTATTTTAGCCCAGTCTGCGGTCTGCAGTGTATGTTTCCTACGGACGCTGTAGCAGAGTGCCACAGACTTGATGGCTGAAACCACAGAGGTGTTGCTTCTCACCGGTGTAGAGGCGGGAAGTCTGAGGCCGAGGCGGGAGGTCTGGGCAGGAAGGAGGCGCCCCCGCCTCCCCGCAACTCCTCCCCGAGTCTCTCCACGTCAACCTTCCTCTCTCGGCATCTCTCTCTGAGTCCATCACTCCCCTTCCCATGAGGACACCGGCCGTATTGGATTGCTTCCCACTGTAATGATCTTATTTTAACAGGATGGCCTCTGTAAAGATGCTATTGACAAATAAAGCCACATTCTGAGGTCCTGGGGGTTAGGACTGCAGCATGTGGGTGTGAGAGGGAAAGTGTTGAACTCACACCCCTTGTCTTTTCATTCTCTGAAGTCCTTTACAACAAAAGCTCTGAATTTTGGTGAAGTCCAGTGTATCCACTTTTTTCCCTTTGGGTGTCATGTGACATCTAAGAACACTTTCTCAGCCTTTGGTCTCTGACGGCTTCTTTCAAAGGTTTTACAGTTCTCTGTTTTACACTTAGAGCAATGACACTTTCTGAGTTAATTATTGTGTAAGATGTGATGCTGTGTACATTCCAGTCTACTCTTCTATCATCGCCACTCTATCTGAAGATTTTCTGGAAAGAATTCCCTTAGACCAGTGATGGTGGCAATGAATTTTTTTAGCTCTCTTTCAGCTGAGAATATCTTCTTTCATCTTTATTCCTGAAGGTATTAATATTTATCTCTGGATATATATTTCTAGGTTGACAATTCTTTTCTTTCACCATGTTAAAAAGTCCTGTGCCTCTCCATTTTTGCCTCCATGGTTTGGAATGAGAAATCCACAGCCAAATGAATTGCTTTTCCCCTATAGGGAACACACTTTTTTTTTTTTTTTTGGCTGCTTTGAGAATTCTCTGTGTGTCTCCTTTTCAGCAGCTTGATTGTGATATATCCGGGCATGAATTTCTTTGAGTTTATTCTCTCTGGGGTTTGCTGAGCTTCTTGATTCTGTTGGTTTATGCATTTTTCCAAATCTGGGAAGTTTCAGTCAATATTTTTTCATCATTGCACTCTTCCCTTTGATTTTGATGACACAGATGCTAGAACTTTTGTGTTGACCCACAGGTCCCTGAGGCTCAGTTCACTTCTCAAATCTTTATCTCTGTTGTTCAGATTGGGTATTTTCTATGGATCTGTCTCTGAGTTCACTGACTCTTTTTTTTTTTTTTATCATCTCTGTTCTGCTACTGAGCTGATCTGTGAAGTTTTGTTATTTTAATGTTCTTTTCTTCAGAGCTTTAATTTTCATTTGCTAAATTTTTAATGATTTCCAATATGTTTGTGATTGCTCATTGGGAATATTCAATAATAACTAGTTTAATGTGTGTGTGTGTGGGCTACTTGCTCAGTAATGTCTGACTCTTTGCAACCCCATGGACTATAGCCCGCCAGGTTCCTCTGTCCATGGAATTCCCCAGGCAAGAATACTGAAGTGGGTAGCCATTCCCTTCTCTAGGGGATCTTTCTGACTCAGGAATCAAACCCTGTCTCTTGCATTGCAGGCAGATTTTTTATTGTCGGAGCCATCAGGGAAGCCCAGTTTAACATATACACATTTTGGTTAAAAGACTAACAGAATTTTGCCAAGAGAACGCACTGGTCATAGCAAACACCCTCTTCCAACAACACAAGAGAAGACTCTACAGATGAACATCACCAGATGGTCAACACCAAAATCAGGATGATTATATTCTTTGCAGCCAAGATGGAAAAGCTCTATACAGTCAGCAAAAACAAGACCAGGAACTGACTGTGGCTCAAATCATGAGCTCCTTATTGCCAAATTCAGACTTAAATTGAAGAAAGTAGGGATAACCATTAGACCATTCAGGTATGACCTAAATCAAATTCCTAACGATTATACAGTGTAAGTGACAAATAGATTCAAGGGATTAGATCTGATAGACAGAGTGCCTGAAGAACTATGGACAGAGGTTCATAACACTGTATAGGAAACAGTGATCAAGACCATCCCCAAGAAAAAGAAATGCAAAAAGGCAAAATGGTTGTCTGACAAGGCCTTACAAGTAGCTAAGAAAAGAAGAGAAGCTAAAGGCAAAGGAGAAAAGGAAACATATATCCATTTGAATGCAGAGTTCCAAAGAATAGCAAGGAGAGATGAAAAAGCCTTCCTCAGTGATCAATGCAAAGAAATAGAGGGAAACATTAGAATGGGAAAAACTAGAGATCTCTTCAAGAAAATTAGAGATACCAAGGGACTATCTCATGCAAAGATGAGCACAATAAAGGACAGAAACGGTATGGACCGAACAGAAGCAGAAGTTATTGACAAGAGGTGGCAAGAATACACAGAAGAACTGTACAAAAAGATCTTCATGACCCAGATAATCATGATGGTGTGATCACTCACCTAGAGCCAGACATCCTGAAATGCAAAGTCAAGTGGGTCTTAGGAAGCATCACTACTAACAAAGCTAGTGGAGCTGATGGAATTCCAGCTGCGCTATTTCAAATCCTAAAGGATGATGCTCTGAAAGTGCCACACTCAATATGTCAGCAAATTTGGAAAACTCAGCAGTGGTCACAGGACTGGAAAAGGTCAGTTTTAATTCCAATCTCAAAGAAAGGCAATGCCAAAGAATGCTCAAACTATCACACAATTGCACTCATCTCACACACTGGCAAAGTAGTGCTCAAAATTCTCCAAGCCAAGCTTCAGCAATACATGAACTGTGAACTTCCAGATGTTCAAACTAGATTTGGAAAAGGTAGAGGAACCAGAGATCAAATTGTCAACATCCACAATGAAATCATTGAAAAAGCAAGAGTTCCAAAAAAATATCTACTTTTGCTTTATTGACTACATCAAAGCCTTTGACTATGTGGATCACAGCAAACTGTGGAAAATTCTTCAAGAGATAAGAATACCAGAATGCTTGACCTGCCTCCTGAGAAATCTGCATGCAGGTCAGGAAACAACAGTTAGAACTGGACATGGAACAACAGACTGGTTTCAAATCGGGAAAGGAGTACATCAAGGCTGTATATTGTCACCCTGCTTATTTAACTTCTATGCAGAGTACATCATGCAAAATGCTGGGCTGGATGAAGCACAAGCTGGAATCAAGATTGCTGGGAGAAATATCAATAACCTCAGATATGCAGATGACACCACCCTTATGGCAGAAAGTGAAGAAGAACTAAAGAGCCTCTTGATGAAAGTGAAAGAGGAGAGTGAAAAAGTTGGCTTAAAACTCAACATTCAGAAAACTGAGGTAATGGCATCTGGTCCCATTACTTCATGGCAAATAGATGGGGAAACAATGGAAACAATGACAGACTTTATTTTGGGGGGCTCCAAAATCACTGCAGATAGTGACTGCAGCCATGAAATTAAAAGATGTTTGCTCCTTGGAAGAAAAACTATGACCAACCTAGACAGCATATTAAAAAACAGAGACATTACTTTGCCAACAAAGGTCCATATCGTCAAAACTATTGTTTTTCCAGTAGTCATGTATGGATGTGAGAGTTGGACTATAAAGCTGAGTGCTGAAGAATTGATGCTTTTGAACTATGGTGTTGAAGAAGACTCTTGAGTCTTTTGAACTGCAAAGAAATCCAACCAGTCAATCCTAAAAGAAATCAGTCCTGAATATTCATTGGAAGGATTGATGCTGAAGCTGAAACTCCAATACTATGGCCACCTGATGCAAAGAACCAACTCTTTGGAAAAGATCCTGACACTGGGAAAGATTGAAGGCAGGAGAAGAAGGGGATGACAGAGGATGAGATGGTTGGATGGCATTACTGATGCAATGGACATGAGTTTGAGTAGGCTCCAGGAGTTGGTGATGGACAGGGAAGCCTGGCATGCTGCAGTCCATGGGGTCGCAAAGAGTTGGACACGACTGAGTGACTGAACCGAACACATAAAATAGATCACTAATAAGGACATAGTGCAGTACAGCACAGGGAACTCTACTCAGTACTCTGTAATAACCTGTGTGGGAAAAGAAGCTAAAAGACAGTGAGTATATGTGTATGTGCAACCGAATCACTTTGCCATATACCTGAAACTAACACAACATTGTAAATCAACTGTTGTTGTTGTTCAGTCCCTAAGTTGTGTCCGACTCTTTGCGACCCCATGGACTGCAGCACACTAGTTTCCCTGTCCTCTACTCTCTCCGGGAGATTGCTCAAATTCATGACCACTAAGTTGATGATGCTATCTAACCATCTCACCCTCTGCTGCCCGCTTCTCTGTTTTGTTCACTGTATGCCAAGTCTTCCTGTGTTGTATCTTGGATATGTGTAATGTTATGTTCTGAGGCTCTGGGTCATTCTCTAATGGAGAATGTTGTGTTTTTGTTGATGCAGGCAGTTGGCCTGTTTATATCTGACCGAGAAGGTCTGGCTTGCCTGCTCTCGACCCGCTGCAGTATTTACATGGGCAGTTCAGGTTTCTATGCCTTTGTAATTCTAGTATATTCTTTCTGCACACATGCCCCTCAGCAGCCAGTCTAGGACCTGATCTGTGGTCTCTCTGTTAGCTGGGTCCCAAAATGCTTGCACAGCTTGTTGGTAGAGGGAGGTACTAGCCCTGGGAATTAAGAAATTGTCCTGAAGGATCACTTTTCCAAGTTCTTCAGGCTACAAAACTGGGATCCTGCTCTCAGCATCCTCTCTGCCGTCCACTCCTTGGACCAATCTCATCTGTGGTTGAGCAGCCCAGAAGAGGGGAGAGAAGGCAGCGTTGGTGTGACCTCCCCCTCGGGGAGCTCCTGACCCACCGTGTGCAGAGGACAGTTGCCTGCCTCCAGCGAGGGTTCCTGCGGACTCTGGTTTCTGGCTGCTTCCACCGCCTCTAAGCTACTGCTTGAGGAACTGGAGCATGCAGAAGTAAAAATAGGGAAGGAAACGGCACTAGGGAATTGCCTCTGTGTTAGGGGTCCCCTTTCCTGCTCCTTGAGCCGTAGCTGGAATGTCTCCCGGAGCTTCGTCTACCTGCCCATTTCTGACTTTACAGTGCAGTGAATTCAGGCTGGAGTAGACTGGGGCGGGGAATGGGGAACAGTAAACTTTTTTCATCTGGTGGCATTAAATTCTGGAGATCTTTCCCAAGTTACCTGCTTCTACCCACTTTCCCAAGTCTTTAAATAGTTGTCTCACGTATTCCAGCCAGCTTTTATGGGGATAATCAGTGGGAGAGTCAAGGGGGAATGTGCTTAATCCAACTTACCCAGATTCAGAGCCAAGCATGCCTGACTCTGCATCAGAGATGTTCACACGTGTGCTTCTTGAGCTCCTTCTGTTCAGCCCTCGTGCTTTATGTCTGCTCAAACCGGAGCAGTGAAGCTCTACCTGCTGGTGTCAAGGAGCACGTTTTGATGAAATTTTCTACATGTGCTCTTTGTAAGATTAAAATATATATATATTCGTGTAGCCTTATCGATTTTGATTTGGAAACATTTTTGAACACTTTTAACAGAATTCCTGTTCAATGTGTCCCAGACCCAAGTGTCTGGTAATAAGCTGAGAAATATAAAAAATGGATTTGCTTTCCTTTTAAGAAAATCAATAAATCACAAGAGATGAATTTAATAAAAAAAGAAAAAACAGAGAAATGAAAGTTTCTGCCTGATTATAGCATGCGTGTTGGAACACGAGATGGGACCTGAGAGTCAGTCATGTGGGGACGGGGGGGTGGCCCTCCGAGAAGAGAAGGCACAGGTGGGAAGACTGATGCTGGGCAGCCTGGGGTCTTGTTGGTGAGAACTCAGCTCAAGTGAGAAGAGCTAGGATGCAGGGAGCTGGCTGACCCTGAACGCTGGCTCCAGAGAGCAGGAGGAAGGGGGTCAGGAACCAGGAGCAAGGGTCAGCAGAGAGCTGACCACAAGGCCTCCCGGGCTGCTATGCTAAGAGCCACACAGTGACGAAGGGCCATGTCGTCCATCCCGGGGTCCCAGGGTGGGAGGACCAGAGGGCATGGGGTCTGGGGAGAGGCAGGGGTGGGGACTCCCTGGAGGTGCTCTTGACTTCGTGCTCTCACTGTATCCCCAGATGGAGATGTGGACGCCAGAGCAGGTGCGTCTTAACCAGCACCCATCGAGGCTTCCTCCTGCATCTGGTTAGAAGACCGTCAGGTCTCTTCTCGTGGTCAGCGAGGAGCATTGGACTCACCGCCACTCTGATGAGGCCAGTGGTCACTCCACCTGCCTGGCATTGCCCTGCACTGGGTGTGGCAGAGAGAGCCCTGTGCTGTGGTCCACGGCCCACCCCCGAGATGGACTCAGCGGGGATCTGCCCTCTCTGTGGTCCTTACTGCAGATCAGTCATGACACATTTGACAGCCATGAGCAGCCTAAGAGCTGTGCTCAGGAGGGCCTGAGTGAGCCCCATGGGAGGCTAGGCATCCACTCCCCGCCCCGCCCCAGCAGGCAGGGCCTCACCCCATCCCCCCCACAGGCAGAGCCTCACCCCTCCTCCTCCCAGCAGGCAGGCAGCGCCCCCCCCGCCCCGGGTAGGGCCTCACCCGCCTTCCTGCCCCAGGCAGGGCCTTCGGCACCCGGAGCATCAGCTCTCATCTGGCTGGAAATCCATCACCAGGAGCTGCTCCAGCACAGCCTGTCACACCGCATCCCTGACGGGCACAGGCCGAGGACTCCACGAAGTCTTACATAAGCAGCCTGGCTGGTCAGTACAGGCCTGTTTTAGGAGCGTCTGATGGGAACCGACTTCGGGTGCAGAAGCGTGCGGGCAGCAGGTGACTGAAGACGGGGATTTAAAGACACGTGTCTCCTCAGACTGAAGTGCACGCGCAGCACTCGGGGAGAGGAGGCTCTCTTCCCTGCCTCCAAGTGGAATCCCTCGCTTTACAGCAATCTGTGATCTCCTGGCTTCCCACTGAAATCTTGCTCCTTGGAAGGAAGACATGGTGGGCGGAGCGGCGGTGTCTGGAAAGCAAGACTGAGGCCAGAGAGCCTGGAGCATTTCAGTCCATGGAGAGCGGGCTCCCCACCCCCCATCACCACCACCTGAGACGGAGTGTGACTGATGGAACACACACGGCAAGACGTTCATCCTCTAACTCAGCCTCTGTGGTCCAGCACGGTCCACACTCTACGAGGTCATCCAAGCAGCACAGAAGCGGCTTTGGGACTCAGAGCTACACTTGCTCTTCCATCATATGCCCTCTGCAGACCCAGCCTCCTCCCTGACTCCGTGACACTCATGTGACAGAGTGTCTGCTGGCTGTCATCTCCATTGGGGTGACCCACGGTCAGCTCAGACTCACCATGACCAATGAAGGGCTCTTGACCCTGGTCCACCCAATCACTGCACCACAGAAGCAAAGGCCAGCCCATCGCATCCACCCAGCAGCTGGAAGCCCTGCAGTCATCCATAACTTTCCTTTCCTTCTTTTCTTTCCATAACCCGAGACCAAGTCATTGGCAAACACTGCCCAACCTCGTCCACGACAGACCTGGAACCCCAGCATCTGCCCAACAGTAACTCAGGCTCTACTGCCTCGGTCAGGCCACCACACTCTCACCTGGACCATTGGGGATGCTCTGACCAGTTTCCTGTGGCCCTTTCTGAATGAGCAGAAATCAGATCTTCTCATTGCTCTGCACAAAGTCCTCCCTCAGCTCCAATGAGAGGTAGATTCTCCAGGACACACATAGAAGCTTCCATGTGATTTATGTCGAGCTCAAGCTGGGAAATCCACTCCTGAGCTCATCCTTTTCTTCGTTACTTTGTCCAGGGACATCAGTTCAGTTTAATTCTATCACTCAGCCATGTCTGATGCTTTGCAACCCCGTGGACCGCGGCACACCAGTCTTCCTTGTCCATCACCAATGCCCGGAGCTTGCTCAAACTCATGTCTATCTAGTCTGTGATGCCATCCAGCCATCTCATTGTCTGTCATCCCCTTCTCCTCCCACCTTCAATCTTCCCCAGCATCAGGGTCTTTTCAGATGAATCAGTTCTTTGCATCAGGTGGCCAAAGTATTGGAGCTTTAGCATCAGTCCTTCCAATGAATATTCAGGACTGATTTCCTTTAGGATGGACTTGTTGGATTTCCTTGCAGTCCAAGGGACTCTCAAGAGTGTTCTCCAACACCACACTTCAAAAGCATCAATTCTTCAGTGCTCAGATTTCTTTATAGTCCAACTCTCACATCCATACATGACTGCTGGAAAAACCATAGCCTTGACTACACAGACATTTGTCAGTAAAGTAATGTCTCTGCTTTTTAATATGCTGTCTAGGTTGGTAACTTTTCTTTCAAGAAGCAAACATCTTTTAATTTCATGGCTGCAGTCACCATCTGCAGTGATTTTGGAGCCCCAAAATAAAGTCTGTCACTGTTTCCATTGTTTCCCCATCAATTTGCCATAAAGTGATGGGACTGGATGCTATGATCTTAATTTTTTGAATGTTGAGTTTTAAACCAGCTTTTTCACTCTCCTCTTTCACTTTCATCAAGAAACTCTTCAGTTCCTCTTCCCTTTCTGCCATAAGGGTGGTGTCATCTGCATATCTGAGGTTATTGATATTTCTCCTGGCAATCTTGATTCCAGCTTGTGTTTCATCCAGTCTGACATGTGGCATGATGTACTCTGCGTATAAGTTAAATAAAGCAAGGTGACAATCTCAGGAGTTTCCAAAAATAATTGAAAGTATCATTTACAGAACCACCCAGCTCCTTGCTTTTTATAAGCAATTGACTAAGAGAATCCAGGGCAGATACTTTGTATGTCTACTGCTAGTTTACACCCACAGGCTACCTGTGTCCCATTTACCACCAGAAATAGAGTCACCAGAGGGGCATCTCTAAGTCTAATTGGATTAGAGAGCAGATTCCAGGAACCCCAGAACCAGTTCAATAAAACTTATCTTTACACACTGCTATATTTAAAATGGATGACCAACAAGGACCTACTGTATAGAACAGGGAACTCGGCTCAATGTAATGTGGCTGCCTGGATGGGAGCGGAGGTTGGGGGAGGATGGATGCATGTATGTGTATGGCTGAGTCCCTTCACGGAAACTATTAGAGCACCGTTAACCAGCTCTACCCAGTACGGGCTTCACAGGTGGCGCTAGTGGTAAAGAATCCACCTGCCAACGCAGGAGACGTAAGAGACGCGGGTTTGATCCCTGGGTGGGGAAGATCCCCTGGAGAAGGGCATGGCAACCCACTCCAGTATTCTTGCCTGGAGAGTCCCATGGACAGAGGAGTCACAAAGAGTGGGATATGACTGAAACAACTTAGAACACACACACGCATACCCCATACAAAATAAAAAGTTCAAAAGAAAAAAAAAAGCCATCTTTAAAATTTCTTCCTCTAGAATGATTCTCAGAACCAAAACTTGTGTCTGTCAGGGTTCCCCAGAGAAAGAGAACCAACAATATATATAGAAACCCAGAAAGAGATTTGGTATGAGGAATTGACTCACACAGATGGTGGAGGCTGAGAAACCCACAGTCTGCCGTCTACATGGTGAGGCCCAGGGAGGCCGGTGCTGCAGCCAGAAGACCGCGGAGCAGAGAGCTGAAATGCAGATTCCAGTCCAGGTCTGAAGGCCTGAGACCAGGAGATGAACGTCTCGGCTCAAGCTGTCAGGAGGAGGCAGCTAACTCCTCCTTCTTTCACGTTTTTGTCCTATTCAGCCCTTGGTGGATTGGGTAAGACTCCGCCATCTTCCAGAGGACAGTCTGATCTACTTGGCTCACCAGTTCAAAGGCTAACCTCTTCTGGAAACACCCTCGTAGGTACATTCAGAACAAATGCTGGACCAGGTACTGGGCATCCCAGACCCGGTCAAGTGGACACAAACAACTAACCACTGCACCATCCCACTCCAAGCAAAACCCGAGGTAGTGAGCACAGCCAGCCGGGAAGCCCCTCGAGCTCTCCTGGATCACCCTCGCCTCACCCCCTCCCTGTGTGACTGCGTCTCTCTTCCTCTTTATGTTCTCCATCGCATATCATCAACAACCACAAGCTTAATGGCTTAAAACAGCACATGTTTGTTGTATCAGCGTTCCCAAGGATCGGGGGTCCAGCGGAACTTAGGGTCTCAGGGTCTCATGAGGATGCTCCGTGCATTAGCCAAGTCTGGGGGCGTCCCTGGACCTGACCCCTGCTTGCAAGCTCCCTGGGGTCATCAGAGGAATTCATTTTCTTATTTGTGCAGGACTGAAGGTGTTGGCTTCTTGATGCCCTTCAGAGACTACCCTCAGTCCCTAGAGGCCACGCACGGGGCCTTGCCACAGGGATTCCCCAACCTGATCACTGAGATCTCCAGCCAGCAAAATGGGTCTCACCTATCATAGGAGTGGGAGGGATGTGCCATGTCCCATTGCTAGCCGCAATTCAAGCCCCCTGACCCATACTCCAGGGGAGGGGTTGATACACCAGGAGATGGGGTCAAAGAGCCACCCTAGGGTCTCTCTGCCCCACCTTCTCACTTCCCTCCATCTCGCGGAATCCTACAAGCCTAGGTCCGTATGTTGTCTGCCACAGATAGAGATGAAAATAGCCAGGATCCTGGTCAGACTGTGGAGGACTGGGGCTACATGCTTGAACCCCATGGGAGAAAATTTCTGACTTAACCTAAACAAAATAAAGTAACACTATTTTATCTGTTTTCCAAAGTTGCCCAACACAATATGAAAGGTTCTCAAATATTTCACAGCTCTCTCCCATGGGTTCATTGTCTGGGATATTCTATTCAGCTCCAATCAGAGGAAACTTGAGTTTTGCTTGCTATCAGTTCTCATCTAGGCTCTGTTGAAGATGGAATTTGGGGTGATGGTGAATGAGATTTCCAGTGTGGTCCTAGCCAGGCTTAAACAACTTCAAACTTAAACCTCATTGCACCAGATTTTGTTTTCCAATCTCTTTGTCTGTAATAAGAAATCTTCGTATTTCCCACTCTGGGAATGGCTTTTACACTGTTCGGCTGAGGAACACATCTGAAGGGTATAATTCGTGCTGGGCAGTCAATCGCGTATGTGGAATTTAATACACAATAACTCAGACTCCTTCACAAGAAAAGGAAAGTGCCCAGTCCATTAGTAACTTCTAGAAAACTGGACTGGATCCAAGAGGACCCAGGGATGAGGGCCAGCCTCCAGGTGTCAGCTGTCTTGTTACTTAATTGTCCTCTCAGTGTCTGATGTCATCACAAGGACTCCAGGCTTATGTCAATGTAAAATGCAAGTCCTGTGACCACTCCAAGCCTCACTTCCCATGTGTCAAGTATAGATTAAATGACTCTCACCTCATAGACATTTTCCCCCATATTTTGTGAATTTTCGTTTGATGATTTTTTATGATCTACAGAAGTTTAAGCATTTTTTTTAATTTAGCAATTGTGTTTTATTATCTTCCACAATCAAGTCAAAATAAAATATCACTAATTTCATGTGCAGATTATTACTGCCTTATTGCATGCTGTCGTTTATCCCTCAGGGCAAAAGCTTTAGGATCAGGCATAATGTTTACTTGGCTTGGGGCAGCACTGGTTCCTTCTTTTCTTCTTTTTTCTTTCTCTAGAGTTATTATTTATACAGGGGAATTCCTCCTCCATCACAACCCCAGAAGCTAAAAGGTAGCTTGACTTGTTTTTACAAATTTTATTTTATTATCATTATTATTATTTTGCTATACAGAAGGTCCTTGTTGGTCCTGGAAGGTCCATTTTAGAACTTCAAGTATTTTAGTGGAGTCAAATCTATTTTGATTTCCTCTGTGATTTCTTCCATTAGCTCATCCCTACAAGGGTCTTCCCTGTTCTGGTATCGGTTGACTATTTGCACCCATATTTTATTCATAGGTCTGTGTACTTTAAACATGTTGCATTTTTAATGCGTGTGTACATTTTAGTGCAGAGTGTAAGTAAAGATTATTTCTTCCAACCATCCGATCTCATCAGTGTCATTTATTGTTTAATCTACCTGCATTAGTCAGTTTTTCTTGTAATGATGTCGCTTAACAAACAGCCCTTCAATATCTCAGAAGCTTAAAAACAACAAACATTAATTTCATACTAACAGCCCAGATCTTGATACTTCAGCTCCAGCAGGGATGCAGTTCAGGTACGCTCCACATTTATCCAATTTCAGAGCCTGGACTAAAGGACTGGACACTCTGAGCTGGGATTCCCCCTGGTCGAGGGGAGAACACAAAATGAAGATTGAACTTTGTCTCTCAGAACCTTTGGTTTGCTGTCGTCTCCACCCACATTCCAATGGCCAAGGGACATTAGACAGCCAAGTCCAATGTCAATGATGCAGAAAAGGATTCTCTTCTTGGGCAGAAGTAGGCAGAATTCAGCAAAAGAGAGTGCATATCTTCTGACCAATACTGCAATCTCTGAAGTCATCCTCTTGGTCTGGTACATGCGCCTCCTTCCTCCCTAGGCAAGATATCCCAAAAGGACTTAAAAGCCCAGAAGTTATAGTTATCTTTTCATCAGGTTTGGATGTAACTCCTCTAGATCTGGGGACCTGCAGATTGCTTTCTTAATTATCTGCCTCCCACACATAGAAAAAGTAACGGTGGCCCAAAGACAGGATTGCTGTCTCCGACAGTTGTGTTGAAACTAGAAGAGCAGCAGGTACCCAGAGTCCCTGGCCCACGATCATCCTGCAATCCAGGTCCCGAGCGATATGAGGTCCTCTAGTTGAGGGTGGAGATTTTTTGCTTTAGGCCCAAGTTCTGTTCTCTTGTTCTTTATGACTTTAACTTCTCCCTCAGAAAGTTATTTATTTTTCTTCCAGGTCTCATCTTGAGAGGTTCTGGAAATGACGGCTGATTAGCTTTTTTAATCTCTCTCTCTGCCTTTAGCAATGCTGTGCCAAAGGTCATTTTTCACCTCAAAGCTTATAGGAGGCACTTGGGACTTGCCTGGCTTCTCAGGAGCCACATTCTTGGTCCTTTTCGCTGAAACACTGGGAAATGTCCCCCCACAGACCCAGCCTGGTCTCTAGATGTTTCCTCACGAGGCCTGTGTGGACAGCGTCCGCACCAGTGCCACACCAGTGACCTTGGTACTCACTTCACGCAAACACCCCACACAGGCGGGTGAAGAAAACAAGACCTTTCTAAAGTGAAATATTAGTGACAGTAGTGACATGAAGATCAGCCCAACAGAATGGAACATAAGTGCACGGACTTCACTATCACAGAAAGAATTAGTGCATATTCCACAGAAGAAAAATATATTGGGGGATTTAGGGCTTACGAGCTTCTCCAAATTCTCTAAAATCTGCAACTCAGTTCTGCCTCCTCTTCGAATCCAAAGAGTTAAGGCGCTTGTATATCAGTTTATATTTCCCTACTTTGTTGTTGTCATTAGTCCCTCAGCCATGTCCTGCTCTCTGTGACCCCGTGGACTGTAGCCCGCCAGGCTCCTCTGTCCATGGGATTCTCCAGGCAGGAATACTGGAGTGGGTTGCCATTTCCTCCTCCATCCTTGCTTAACTCTTCAGAAACAATTACTCCTGAAGCTTTGGAAAATGCACATGAAAAGGGAATATATGTTGAATTAAAACAATCAGAATCAAGAATCAGATTCTGAATGTCTAGCTCTCCTATGACTGTACATGAGTCTTCCAAATGTTTGCTTTCACTCATGTTAACTTGTTAAGCTCATGTCCATTCATTTTGTAACTCTTTTTGGAATGAGCAGTATCTATCAAGACAGGAGATTTTTAAGAGTTTTAGAATCTTCAAAATGTTTTGATTTATTACCAATACGCATTTAGATAAAAATACCCAATCCAAATAAATAAACACATAAACAGATAGGTAAACAAAATATGAGAATCAATAAAAGGGAACCTGGATTGTTGAGAAAATAGAAGTTCCTGGGGGAGGGATAAATTAGCTGCTTGGGACTGACAAATACAAACTATTATATAGGCTTCCCTGGTGGTCCAGTGGTTAAAACTCCACGCTTCCAGAGGAGCAGCCGAGAATTCCATCCCTAACTGAAGAACAAAGATCCCATGTGACCTGGCCAAATTAAAAAAAAAATAAAAGCCTTTTAAGGAGTTTGTATCACCCAAATAATTTTTAAATTGCTTGTATAAACTCGATATGTTTTCTAAAACAAATGTTACAATTCAAATAAATTTTTAAAATTAAGCAAATATAATATTAGAAAAACACACACTCAATCTAAAACAATGGATACACAGAAAGGCCCTACTCTACCGCACAGGGAACTCTACTCAATACGGTTTATTCCTGTAATAAACCATAATGGAAAAATATGGAAAAAGAAGCATATGTTTTTCTTCAGTTTTTTATGAACTATAAGAATAAATATTTTCATTGCTAAAATAGGTGTAAAAAAAGAAAATAGACGTTCTCAAGTCAAAAACAGTTAATCGCTAAGCCTTTATGAAGTGCTCACGTTGTAGAACAGACAAGGCTGCTTTGGCTGCTAAACCAGGAGAGGGGCCTAGGGGTGCACCTCTCTTGCTTCCAAAGAGGTGCTAATGAATCAATAGCAACATCAGGATTGTCTTGTGTTCGGAGAGCACATTCCCCAAGATCTCATGTCATCCCCACTCCCCGAGCCAGGCCAACTGTTATTAACCAGCTTGGCTGATAAGCAACTGAAGCTCTGGGGAAGAACTGTCTTGGCTCCACTGATAACACCAGGAAAGCAAAGCTGAAGCAAGAACCCGGGGTTCTGGCTCCTCCTACTGCACAGTGTCATATGGCTTCTGATTATTTTGTGCTATTTCCTTCTACTCTTTGTTATTTTAAGTCCACATCAGATACCTCCAATCTAAGGGTCACTCATGGATCTAAGTCTATCACCTGTACTTTCTCCTGTTCCTATTTCCTGAGATACCTGCTAGTTTTTAAACTGATTCCAGCCTTGGGTGGGATTTTAGAAGTTCTGTGTGTTATCTGTCCCCCAAAAACTTTCACTTGGTTTCCTCTCAAGCCATAAGAGGGGAGGAGAACAACTCAGTCAGGCCATGAGCTATTTCAAGACTGGGTTCAATCAAGCGTTTCCTGGTCCAGCACACCGCCGTGTGTCGCTGATGCTGAGTTTCGGCTGACAGCCGGGCCGCGGGTGAGGAGGTAGGCTCCAGGCTGTGTCCTCCGCGGCACGTTCTACACCCACCTTTGGTTGCCTGCTGTGTGTGACCGTCCACACCTCTACCAGCGTTTCTGCCGCTTTCACTCTTGGCCACTTAGCTGCTAACGTCATGAGAAAATGCTCGAGAACATTAGGTTTACTTTCCATTCGTTCCTTCTCTCTGGGACACTAGCTCCAGAAATCTGTCTGCTGCTGCGCCTCTCTAACACCTGCAAACTCTCTTTTAATCCACATCCTCACGCTTTCGTTGGAAGGATGGTCCGTTACTGCTAGCTGATCATAGCTAGAAGGTGACATCATCCTTCCCAGAGTTTCTGTGATCCTAACATGAGGAACGTGAAAGTGATTTGATTCAGAGAATATTGCGGAACAGGTGTCCAATAACATAATCAAAACAGTTAAAATAATTCAAAAATTATTACAGTGATGATTACTTCTATTAATCTTAATGACAATATTTCAAAATCCAAACTTCAAATTAAATATTTTACTGTTGTAATGGAGCTGCACGTCGACAGCAGATATTGGTTTTTCTAGCTTATTTGATAGTTATATTTCTCACTGAGATTTAATATGCTGACATTTTGATTGATGCCGTTATTTGTAAATTTGGTGTGTATAACAGTAATATTAATAATGATAATCCTAACACAACAATAGCAACTGATATGTACCAACCAATTAACATACGTCAAGTTTGGTTCTAAGTCTTCTGTATCAATTATTTCATTTCCTCCTCACAGCAGACCTGTAGGATAGATACTGTTGTGAGCCCCATTTCACACAGAAAGAAAGCGAGGCTCAGAGGGATGAAGAACTACCCACGGGGCCACACGGTTAGTAACCAACAGAGCAAGGGTTGGGCTAAGGCTGCCTGGCTCCAGTTCTGTGCTCCTAGCCGCTCCGCTGCTTCCTATCAGCTGTAGGACAGTCGCCAAAGACTGAGACTGCACGAGGCCATGAAAAGACTCAGATCTGAAATACAACCTCAGGAGCCCTGGGAGGTCCCATGCAGACAAGCAACAGATGTTTTTGTCCTCCTTTAACTCCACAAATATGAAGCAAAAGCACTTACTAAACATATTTATATGCAATCATGGTTTTAAATGGCTTCCCTGGTGGCTCAGATGGTAAAGGTAAAGAATCTTTCTGCAATGTGGGAGACCTGGGTTCGATCCCTGGGTGGGGGAAGATCCTCCGGAGGAGGAACTGGCAACCCACTTCAGTATTCTTGCCTGGAGAATCCCATGGACAGAGGAGCCTGGCGGGCCACAGTCCTTGGGGTCACAAAGAGTCGGACACGACTAAGCGACTAACATTTTCACTTTCATGGTTTTAAAATCTGGAGTTCAAAGATAACAAAAGTTACACATGGTCCCAGTCCCTACTGAGTCCTCATCTGTGGAAAGGAACGACTTCCATCAAAACTTACACCTGTAGCTTTTAATTGCAGTTAAGTAGAGAATGCCAAACCTGGAAGGAGCATGCCCAGGGTCCATGTTGGTCTGGACGGCTAAAGATGGCTTTCTGATGGGAGTGACATTTCTGCTGAGTCCTATCGGAAATGTGAAGAGAAGCAGGGTTCAAGAGCATGATGAGCAGGTGAAATGGCACCCTCAAGGGTCTGAGGCTGAAGCTGGGGCTGGAAGGGGCCTGGGCCACTCAGGGAAGTGGAGGAAGGTCATCCAACTGCTGGCCTCTACTCCGGAGGAGAACCCAGAGAGAAAGAGAAGAGAACTCAGTGGGGGCCAGAGCATGTTACATTACGATGTGGCCAGGTTAGAGACTTGGAATTTAACTGATGAGTGATGGAAAGCCATGGAAGGATGGACAGGAACGGCATGATCAGAACTGTGAAGCTGCATTTTTAATGGATCATTCTGGCTGTGTTGTAGAAAACACACTGAAGGAAAGCAAGCCTTGAAGCAGTGAGGAGCCTGGGTGAGCAAGGGGTCCAGGTGAGCAAGGGCCCAGGTGAGTTAGGGGCCCAGGTGAGCAAGGGCCCAGGTGAGTAAGGGGCCCAGGTGAGCAAGGGGCCCAGGTGAGTAAGGGGCCCAGGTGAGCAGGGGCCCAGGTGAGTAAGGGGCCCAGGTGAGCAAGGGCCCAGGTGAGGGAGCATCCCAGGACAGAGGGCTTAGTCCGAGGAAGGCGTTAGTGGTGGTGATGAAGAGAGGAGGACAGCACAGGGCCGATTTCAGAAGGAGCAATGGGCAGGACTTGGTCCTTGGCGACTCGGGTTTCAATAGAGACTGATGTGAAAATACTCTTACATTCTTGGCATAAGCAACCGAGCAGACGGAGGTCGGCCCTGTGAGGAGAACACCGGTTTGGAAAGGAAGTTTCCGAGATGAATTTCCGAGACGAGTTTCTGACAGGTTGAGCCAACGCTGCTTGTGAGACACCCAGGTGGAATTTTCTGGTCGGCGGTTGCAAACACATGTTAGGAGCTCAGGGGAGAGGGCTAGGCCACACACAGGCAGTCAGGGGTCCGTGCCAGACAGACTGTAATCTAAGTAATGGGAGATGGTGGAGCATCTCAGAAAGAGCAGAGAACCAGACCCAGGGGCCATGCCTGGCAACATGATGGACCAGAACATTCATTAGTCCTGGTCCAGTGTTGCTGACTCTTCCCACCTCTTTCTTCCAATTACTTTTCTCGTTTCTTCCTGGAGATGCAAGGCTAGATTCCTCTTAGCTGCTCTTCCCAAGCCCTCACTGACCTCCCCCTGCAGGTCCCAGACTACAGTCCGTCTCCCAGGTTGGAAATATTTCTCAGCCACCAGCTCATCTCTGGACACCCCAAATCCAGGACCATTGTTCCTTTACAAGGAGGTCTGTGAGAGGCTCCTGGAATCCTCAGCACAGCCAACCCCACCAGGATCATGGTCCCCGGGTCAGAGCGAGCCAGGCCTTCCTGGAGCACGCGTCTCCGCGCTCACGTGCTGTGCGCGTCCTTCTGCTGCAGACTCTGCCTCCGCAGCTCCATCCGCCCCGGCTCACCTGCCCCCATGCAGTGGCCACCCTCCATCCCCCGCCCAGAGCACTGTGTGACCTAGCGACTGGCTCAGCCGTGCCTCTGAGTCTTCGCCGAATTTGACCCCTGTGCCTGAAACAGCCTTCCTTAGTATTTCGGAGGTGATGCTATGTATTTGCGCACTCTGATCCCTCCACTCTAAGCACACAGGAAAACCACATCTCACACCCCACTGCATGTGGATGGGGCTGCGAGATTACCTCTGGCCAGCAGGAAAAAAATGATGATATGAAGCTTCCATGCACTGCCCTAGAAAGCACTCCTGAAGCCAAGCACTGAGAAGGACACCCTCCCAGGGTGGCAGAAGGAGCACTGGTCCCTCAAGGCTGCATGGAGGAGGTGCCCTTGCCCCTGACCGCCAGCCTCTTGGGAAGGTGATGGAAGCAGCTTAAGCGTTTCTTCTGCTGAGGGTGCGAGATTTCCTCACGTGCGTGTCACAGAGCACAGCCCAGCCAGCCTAGCTGACACATCACTACCCTCCCCGCCCAGCCCTCTCCCCACCCCACAGACCCCGGGAGGCCTTGTGCTCTTCTCGACGACCAGTGCCCGAGAAGCAATGGGGACGTGGACTCAGGGGTCGGGTTTGTCCAGCAGCCCCCACCGCTCTTCCTGGTGTGAGTGTGCTGCCCCTGCCCAGGCTGTGAACTGCAGTGTTGCCTCCTCCCCAGGGCCTCACAGGTGAGCGCCAGGGGCCCCGGCCAAGCCTTCTCCTCCTGGCCTGCACCAAGGTGGGCACGTGGGAAGCCTGCTCTGGGGCTCCCCTACATTCAATACGTGGAGATACAGACACACACCCCCACCCCGTGCCAACAGGAGCCCTGTGATGAGATCCCGGTGCTGGGGGGCCTGCCTCAGACGTATGTAAGAGAATCCAGGGAATTTGGTTGGATCTCTGAGAGAAGCAAAAATGATGGTGATAAGACAGTTCCTACAGCACTGTTGAGTCCTGGAGCCCGTCCTCTCCCTTGCAGGTGTCTAAGGAGTCAGTCCCTCCCTTCAGCAAGCACAGCTGGAGTCAGCAGGGTTATTCACCTGGAACGTAAGAGCTCAGATTAATACAGATGCGCTGACATCAGAGGTGACATGCTAGGCTTTGTCCACCCGCTCATTCTGCCACGCGTGTGAGTCCTCAGTTCTCAGGTGCTCAACTGATCCCCGCCGCGCTTCAGCGATCCATCCTGAGCTTTTGTGTGCAAGCGGTGTGAGGTTCTTCTGGAGTTTCTCCTGGGTTCACTCTAAGATTTTCTGTGGAAATGTGTGTTTGTAGGTGATGATGCAGAGATAAATAGGTAGAGATGGAGAGATGCTTTTTGTGTACTTTGTATTAATGACCGGAGAGTTCTCGTAAGTGTGAAGTACTAGTACATGATAAAAGTAACAGAAAAGACAATCACAGCATGTGGTTTAATATATCAGATTTGTCCCATGCATCCTGTACAGTGGTTAGAGTTTATTTCAGTAAAGTGCAAAAAATAAAACCTGTGAAATAAATATTTACTACGTGTTCAATGTGTCCAGCCTACAATTCAACTATTTCTTAGCACAAATATCTAGCTTTTAGAGATTTCAAATCTCTTTGGTTCAAATGCTACCAGGAAAATTCCTTTGCTGTTTTATTTTTCCCCACTCTTTCACTTTATGTGGCACAAGGATGCAGGAGTCTGCCCATTTCTGCAGAGTACGGAGAATTCGAGAAGCCTTCCAAAGTGCAATGGTGTAACTTCGTCTTTTTTATATGAGAGTTGTAGAGTCATGAAAATATCGTATTGCCTCATCTTGGGTGAGGGAACATAATCTGAATGAGGAAGTTATTCAAACATGTAAGATATACTTGTGAAACACACACAAATTCTTGCTAAATTTTTTAATTAAATTTTGCCCAATGTAAACAAGCATTTGTTTACTCTAAGCATGTGCAACAGTTTCAACAATAATTCCAAAATGGCTTTGCACATCCTGAAGCCCCATCCACTGCTAGAAATTTCCAGGGGCTGTCAACAGCTCATGCAGAAAATCACAGTGGCGCTAGGATACACCAGCATCATTCTCCTTTCGAAAGCTAAAAGTTTTAGGGAATTTAATACAAAAGTCTGTTGAGGAAATTTATCTGTGAAACAATTTGGGTTGAAACAGTTTTTCTCCAAACAAATAAGAATGAAAAGTATAATAATTATATCAATATTGGTGTGGTTTTTTTAACATTTTGAGAGTCTGAAAGAGAAAAAGGAAAAGTCGTGAGATTCTCCTCCACTTCACTGGCAAGTGTTTCTTCTTTGTGAAAACACCACCTCCCCACAGAACTGCTTATATGGAATCAGGATTTCTTTTTTTTTAATTTATTTTTTTTATTAGTTGGAGGCTAATTACTTCACAACATTTCAGTGGGTTTTGTCATACATTGATATGAATCAGCCATGGAGTTACACACATTCCCCATCCCGATCCCCCCTCCCACCTCCCTCTCCACCTGATCCCTCTGGGTCCTCCCAGTGCACCAGGCCCGAGCACTTGTCTCATGCATCCCACCTGGGCTGGTGACCTGTTTCACCATAGATAATATACATGCTATTCTTTCAAAACATCCCCCCCTCGCCTTCTCCCACAGAGTCCAAAAGTCTGTTCTGTATTTCTGTGTCTCTTTTTCTGTTTTGCATATAGAGTTGTCGTTACCATCTTTCTAAATTCCATATATATGTGTTAGTACGCTGTGGAATCAAGATTTCTACACCGTTTTCCTCTGCTCATCCTCACAGATAAGGTATCACGCCGGCCATAAGGACGAAGTTCCAGCTGCGTGACTGTCATGTCCACGCTAGGGAACAGGCATGCAAAATGCTTCCAAGTAGAGACATCATGTATGCTTATAACCTCACCGGTATATAGGTTTTGCTTTTTTTATTACCCCCAAATGATGCTTTTTTTTTGCCAAAAGAAGCCTAATAGCGCATGAAATCACAGAAATTATGACCAGGAAGGACTTTACTGAGTGCTTAACATAGACAAAACATTGCTTTTTCAGCAAGACTTCATCCTGAAATGCTATACGAGAGTGTGTACAGTTTGTATTAGGTTCTTAATGTCAATGGTCTAATTCCATGAACACATTGAAATCTATTGTCTCATAAATAATTCTGTAGACAGTGAGTGTCCCTTGGTACAAGCTAAAAATAATCACTTAAGAATCGAGCGTGCCCCATCTCTCTGGACTGTAGTAAGGGCCACACACACTGCTGGGTCATCCCACGTGCCCATTGGCTGAGCTGCAGCGCCCAGATGTCTGGCTGAACACCAGTCTGCATGGGCCAAGAAGGTACTTTTCAGCTGTGATGACCATCCCAGTCTGGACTCTGAGTAAGGCAGATCGCCCTCTATAATGTGGGTGGGCCTCGTTCAGTCAGTTGAAACTTACCCTGGACTGTGTTTGTCAGGGAGAAAGCACTGAGCCTGCCTGCAGTTCTTGGCCAGGTCTCTGGACGAGAGGAAAAGCCTGGATCTGGAGGCTCCTATCCCAGCCATGGTGCCACATGAATGAGGCCTCGCCTCTCTCAAAAACGGCAGCAACGTTTGCCCTGCCTCCCACCCAGGCCGGGGAGGAACAAGAGTACGGAACTGGGAGACAACTTTGGGACCAAGAAGGGTGTGAGTAAAATTGCAGAGGAAGGAACACTTCCAAATTCATTCTACGAGGCCTCCATCACCCTGATACCAAAACCAGACAAAGACAACACACAAAAAGAAAACTACAGGCCAATATCATTGATGAATAGAGATGCAAAAATCCTCAACAGAATTTTAGCAAACAGAATTCAGCAACATATAAAAAAGCTCATATACCATGATCAAGTTGGGTTTATTCCAGGGATGTAAGGATTCTTCAATATATGGAAATCAATCAATGTGATACACCATATTAACAAATTGAAAGATAAAAACCATATGATCATCTCAATAGATGCAGAAAAAGCCTTTGACAAAATTCAGCACCCATTTATGATTAAAACTCTTCAAAAAATGGGCATAGAAGGAACCTACCTCAACATAGTAAAGGCCATATAGTAAAGACCCTACAGCAAACATTACTCTCAATGGTTAAAAACTGAAAACATTCCCCCTAAGATCAGGAACAAGACAAGGGTGTCCACTTTAGCACTATTATTCAACATAGTTCTGGAAGTCCTAGCTACATCCATCAGAGAAGAAAAAGAAATAAGGAATCCAGATCGGAAAAGAAGTAAAGCTCTCACTGTTTGCAGATGGCATGATACTGTACATAGAAAACCCTAAAGATAGTATCAGAAAATTACTAGAGCTAATCAGTGAATTTAGCAAAGTTGCAGGATATAAAAGCAATACACAGAAATCAGTTGCATTTCTATATACTAACAACGAAAACTCAGAAAGAACAATTAAGGAATCAATCCCATTCACCATTGCAACAAAAAGAATTAAATATCTAGGAATAAACTTATCTAAGGAGATGAAAGAACTGTACACAGAAAGTTATAAGACACTAATGAAAGAAATCAAAGATGACAGAAACAGACGGAGAGATATTCCATGTTCTTGGGTAGGAAGAATGAATATTGTGCAAATGACTATACTGCCAAATGTAATCCACAGATTCAATGCAATCCCTATCAAATTACCAATGGCATTTTTCACAGAACTAGAACAAAAATCCCACAATTCATATGGAAACACAAAAGACCCTCAGTAGCCAAAGCAGTCTTGAGAAAGAAGAATGGAGCTGGAGGAATCAACCTTCCTGAATTCAGATTATACTACAAAGCCTCAGTCATCAAGACAGGATGGTGCTGGCACAAAAACAGAAACATAGACCAAGGAACAAGATAGAAAGCCCAGAAATAAACCCACACACCTTTGGCTACCTTATTTTTGACAAAAGAGGCAAGAATATACAATGTGGCAGAGACAGCCTTTTCAATAAAAGGTGCTAGGAAAACTGGACAGCTACATGTAAAAGAATGAAATTAGAACACTTCCTAACACCATACACAAAGATAAACCCAAAATGGATTAAAGACCTAAACATAAGACCAGAAACTATAAAACCCTTATAGGAAAACATAGGCAGAACACTCGACGACAGAAATCAAAGCTTGATCCTCTATGACCCACCTCCTAGAGTAACAGAAATGAAAACAAAAGTAAAGAAGTGGGGCCTGATTAAACTTGAAAACTTTTGCACAGCAAAGGAAACTATAAGCAAGGTGAAAAGACAACTCTCGGAATGGGAGAAAATAATAGCAACTGAAACAACTGACAAGGGATTAATTTCCAAAACATACAAGCAGCTCATACAACTCAATACCAGGAAAACAAACAACCCAATCAAAAAGTAAGAAAAAGACCTAAACAGACATTTCTCCAAAGAAAACATACAAATGGCTAACAAACACATGAAAAGATGCTCAACACTGCTCATTATTAGAGAAATGCAAGTCAAAACTACAATGAGATATCACCTCACACCAGTCAGAATGGACCTCCTCAAAAAGTCTACAAAAAATAAATGCTGGAGAGGGTGTGAAGCAAAGGGAACATTCTTGCACTGCTGGTGGGAATGAAAATTGATACAGCCACTATGGAAGACAGTGTGGTGTTTCCTTAAAAAAAACTAGGAAAAAACCACCATATGACCCAGCAATTCACTCCTAGGCATATACCCTGAGGAAACTAAAATTGAAAGAGACACATGTATCCCATTGTTCTTTGCAGCACTATTTACAATAGCTAGGACATGGAAGCAACCTAGATGTCCATCAACAGATGAATCGATAAAGAAGTTGTGGTACATATACACAATGGAATATTACTCAGTCATAAAAAAGAACACATTTGAGTCAGTTTTAATGAGCTGGATGAACCTAGAACCTACTATACAGAGTGAAGTGAATCAGAAAGAGAAAGATAAATACCATATTCTAACACATATATACGGAATCCAGAAAAATGGTACTGAAGAATTTATTTACAGGGCAACAGTGGAGAAACAGACATAGAGAATAGACTTATGGACGTGGGGAGAGGGGAGAAGAGGGTGAGATGTATGCAGAGAGTAACACGGGCACTTGCATCACCGTGCGTCAAACAGACAGCCGACGGGAGCTGGCTGTCTGGCTCAGGAAACTCAGACAGGGGCTCTGTGTCGCCTAGAAGGGCGGGGCGGGGGGGGCTCCACAAGGGGGGGTGTGTGTGTGCCTGAGGCTGGTTCACGTGGAGGTGTGAGAGAGAACAGCTAAAGTCTGTAGAGCAATTATCCCTCAATAAAAAAATTAATTTAAAAAAAAGGTGTGTGTGTGCATATGTGTATGTGCGTCTGATGCGTGTGATGGGATGTGTGCAATAGGATGTGTGCGTGTGATGGTGTCTGTGTGTGTGTGTGATGGCATGTGTGTTGTGTGTGTGTGGGTGTGTGTGTGTGGTCTGTGTGTGTCTGATGTGTGTGATGGGATGTGTGCAATAGGATGTGTGCATGTGATGGTGTGTGTGTGTGTGATGGCATGTGTGTTTTGTGTGTGTGTGGGTGTGTGTGTGGTCTGTGTGTGTCTGATGTGTGTGATGGGATGTGTGCAATAGGATGTGTGCGTGTGATGGTGTGTGTGTGTGTGTGATGGCATGTGTGTTGTGTGTATGTGTGTGTGTGTGTGGTCTGTGTGTGTCTGATGTGTGTGATGGGATGTGTGCATGTGATGGTGTGTGTGTGTGTGGTCTGTGTGTGTGTCTGATGTGTGTGATGGGGTGTGTGATGGTGTGTGTGCATGTGTGGTCTGTGCGTGTGTGTCTGATGTGTGTGATGGGGTGTGTGTGTGTGTGATGGTATATGTGTGTGTGTGATGGCATGTGTGTTGTGTGTGTGGTCTGTGTGTGTGTCTGATGTGTGTGATGGGGTGTGTGTGTGTGATGGTGTATGTGTATGTGTGATGGCATGTGTGCATGTGATGGTGTGTGTGTGGGTGTGGGGTGTGTGTGTGGGGTGTCTGCTGCATGTGATGGGGTGTGTCTGTGTGTGTGTGTCTGATGTGTGTGGTGGGGTGTGTGTGTGTGATGGTATATGTGATGGTGTGTGTATTTGTGTGCTGTGTGTGGTTGTGTGTGGTTGTGTGTCTGATGTATGTGTTGGGGTTTGTGTGATCATGTGTGCTATGGTGTGTGTGTGATGGTATGTGTGTGAGGTGTGTGTTTGTGTGATGGTGTGTGTTCTGAGAGAAGGCTACTTCCTGAGATTTAGGGCTTCCAAATACAAATGCTGTTCTGGAAGACTTTTAAATTCATATAAATCACGATTAATGGGAGTGCAGAAAAGCAAAGAACATTTATTTTGGTTAAAAAAAAAGGCCGTTGCAATAAGTAAACCTCCAGACTATTAAGCACAGAGGGAGGGACGGCGGGGGAGAAGCCGGCAGTGACTGCCCCACCGTCGGCAGAGCAGGGAGTGAGGGGAGACCCCTCCTTCTCCGGCGCGGATGTGGGCGGGGCGGGTCCCCGGCACGCGTGCGCCCTCACACAGGCGCGGTCACGCACCCTCGCCCGCAGATGCGCGCGCGCACACACACACAGGCCTCTGGACCAGGGTGAGGTGAGATGCCCAGAGTCCCCTGTAAGGTCACGGTCAGGCAGAAACTGGACAAGACAAGGCAGTCCCCTGTGGCTGCCCTTGGAACGTGTCCCCCAGGCCCAGCCCTCTTCCCACGGGGCCGGGGCGGCCCGGCCCGCGGTGGGCTGCAGAGACCGCGCAGCCCAGAGAGGAGTGAGGGCGGGGTGCACACACCCCCGCAGGGCTGTGAAGGGGGTCGCTGAGGCCGGGGGCCGGGGGTCTGAGCAGTCGGCTGTGGACGGGGCAGCTCGGGGCGGCTGGAGGGCGGCTGGAGGGCGGCTGGAGGCCCTCAGGCCCCCCTGCTGGGACAGCCCGCTTCTCCCAGGGCTCCGATTCCCCTGGCACGCGTCTGGGCAGCGCCCAGCTCACAGGGAGCCCCCGTGCCCGCCTCCAGACACGGTGGCCTCAGGCCAGCTGGGCGTGGTTACACGGGCCGGGTCTCAGATGCCTCCCTGGCCGAGGCCCAGACCGCGGGGCTCACATGGTGCCCAGGGGGTGTGCAAACTCGCCTGAGTTTGAGAAGGGCGGCTCTGCCCATCTGTCGCTGACGTTACCTTTCATCGCACTCTGAGAGCTCACGTCTGCTTGCCTCCCAGGTGGAGCTCCAGCCTCGGGGGGTGGAGGCTGTGTCCCCAGGATGGGGGGCACCCTGCCCTCCTCCCCGGCTCCGTGGGACCTGGACAAGAGTCAGTCTCCCCGAGGCTCAGCTGCCCCGGCTGCCCGGGGTGTGGCCCCCACGCTCCTGGGAGGGGTTAGATGGAGCCCGCACTCAGGGCTTTCTGGTGGCACGCAGAAGTGCCTACTGAGATACTGTTAAATGGTTAATTCTTATTCTACAGTCATCGTTCTTGTATAGATGAGGCAAATGAGATGGAGAGAACCTCCATTTCTAGACACGAGTGACCTGTCCTGGGTGGTGGAGCCGAGACTTGAACTTGAGTTCATCAGAGCCCAATGCCTCTGCGGTCTCCACTGGACTCCGCTGTTTCCTAATGTGCCTGGAAGTGAGGGCACCGTCACACAGCTCAGGGCTCCCATGTCCTCCCCCTTTTTCCTCTCCCAACAGGTCAGACCTCGGGGGTGGATGACGGGATGGGTGCGATCGCCCACAGCCTCACCTGATGTCCCGTGTCCACCTGGGACCAGTTCCAGCATCCCAGGCATCAGGAAATCAAAGGACCAGAAGGAGATGCCAGGGACCCACTTGCTGCTGAGTGTGAGCCCACTGAGTCTAGCTGGTAAAACAGGCTGGTGCCTCCTGCCCTTGGACCATAGATGTCCTATCCCAGCCTAGAAAGCTGAGGACAAGAGAAGAAAAGAGTCGCCAGCAAATCACTAGACTCCCCAAAAGTGATAGTTAGGGGAGTTGCTTCCAGCTGTCAAATTTCCAGAGAGAGGGACGCCTCTAAGAGCAGTGTGTGTGTGTGTGTGTGTGTGTGTGTGTGTTAAGTCGCTTCAGTTGTGTCTGACTCTTCGCCAGGCTCCTCTGTCCAAGGGATTCTCCAGGCAAGAAGACTGGAGTGGGTTGCCATTTCCTTCTCCAGGGATCTTCCTGACCCAGGGATCGAACCCATGTCTTTTGCGGCCCTGCATTGGCAGGCAGATTCTTTACCACCGAGCCACCTGGGAAGACCTTAAGGGCATCAGCAATGCCAAAAACTCACACCAGAGCTACTCTAGAAAGTGAGGTACCAATATGAAGCGATGCAGCGGGCTGGATCTGAGGGGTGTTGGGAGCCGTGAACTGCAGGGACGCCGTCAGGAAACACGGAAACACTGAAATCTCATAGAGCAATGACCGGGACAAGTGAGACTCAGAAATGCCACGGGTCTACAGGACAGCGAAACCTTCGATTTCCCGGAAAAGGTCAGAAAAACAGCTCACTGTGTCTGAGGCAGCCTTCAAGGGGAAGAACAGACCACGCTGAATGACAACCTGCTCCCGGCCCAGGACGTTAAACCTGTAGTGCTGGGGTGCAGAGCAGAACCACATGCTCTCAGGAGTCCTGGGGACGTGGGACAGGTTGGGGGGCCTCCTCCCACCCCAGCATTCTGCTCGCGGCAGCCCAGAGCCTAAACCACTGGGCCAGGCGTCCTCTCTCGCATCACGCTGTGAGTGCCAACAAGGCGCACGGGTGACCACCGTCCTCTGCACGGAGACCTCTCTCCAGTGGGAAGCAGGGACAGACACGTGCGGAACTCAGGCTGCCATGAGACTCCCTCCCAGAATCGCAGCTCGGACACCAGGTGACCGCCCTCCCCGCTGCGTCCAGAGGTGTGGAGAAGTGGGCCACGGCACGGCCCGCCCAGCCTCTCATCTCTGAGCCACACAGCTAAGGAGAAGGGACCCTTACCAGCTCACAGGTGGGCATTCCTTCAGCAGACATTGCTGGAAGCTTGGGTTCCTGCCATGCAGCTTCAGCATCAGTCCTTCTGTTGATCTAAGTGACAGGGCTTCAGAGGGCAGGTGGGGAAGACCCAGCCTCCCAGGCTGCCAGAGACAGAAGCCGTTCTGAGGGCCCGATGGAAAAAGAGCCTCAGGAGACATCCACCCAGGTGCCTGGGAAGTCAGGAGAAAGGAAGGCAGAGAGAGACAGAGAGATGGAGACAGAGGCACAGAGGGGGTGGGGGGACGCGCCGGCTGAAGGGTGCAGGCCATGTCTCCAGGGTGGAACCCCCGGGTGAACCGGGCTCTTTCAGCTGAGACCTCTGTGGTCACAGGCGAGTTGCTTCCTCTCTGCCCATCCGTGTCCTCACCTCCTAAGAGAGATTAGTATAAAAAAGAATGAAGTCGTGCCATTTGCAGCAACACGGATGGGTCTAGAGACGATCCTACAAAGTGAAGTGAGTCAGACAAACATCTATGATATCACTTATCAGTTCAGTCCAGTTCAGTCACTCAGTCTTTGCGACCCCATGGACCGAAGCACGTCAGACCTCCCTGTCCATCACCAACTCCCAGAGCTTGCTCAAACTCCTGTCCATCAAGTCGGTGATGCCATCCAACCATCTCATCCTCTGTCGTCCCCTTCTCCTCCCTCCTTCAATCTTTCCCAGCATCAGGGGCTTTTCCAGTGAGTCAGCTCTTCGCATCAGGAGGCCAAAGTGTTGGAGTTGCAGCCTCAGCATCAGTCCTTCCAGTGAACACTCAGGACTGATCTCCTTTAGGGTGGACTGGTTGGATCTCCTTGCAGTCCAAGGGACTACCAAGAGTCTTCTCCAACACCATAGTTCAAAAGCATCAATTCTTTGGTGCTCAGCTTTCTTTATGGTCCACCTCTCACATCCATATATGAATACTGGAAAAACCAATATCACTTATATTTGGAATCTAAAAGAAAAAAAGACACAAATGAACTTATTTCCAAAGCAGTAAGAGACTCAGCAGATACAGAAGATAAAATTATGCTTACAAAAAGAGAAAGAGGGCTGAGGGGAGGGATAACTTAGGAGGCTGTGATTTTCATATTCATATAAAATCCCCTGGAGAAGGAAATGGCAACCAGCTCCAGTATTCTTGCCTAGGAAATCCTATGGACAGAGGAGGCTGGTGGACTACAGTCCATGGGGTCGCAAAGAGTCGGACACAACTGAGCAACCAAACAACAACAACATATAAAATAGATAAACAACAATGACCTACTGTGTAGCACAGGGAACTATATAACCTGCAAGGGAAAGAACCTGAAAAGGATATGTGATGCATTGCTGTTGTTTAGTTCCTCAGTCGTGTCCAACTCTGTGACCCCATGGACCGTAGCCTGCCAGGCTTCTCTGTCCATGGGGATTCTCCAGACAAGAATACTGGGGTGGGTTGTCATTTCCTTCTCCAGGGGATCTTCCCCAGGGATCGAATCTGTACCTCCCACATCAGCAGGCAGATTCTTTACCACTGATCCACCTGGGAAACCAATACATATGTACGTATATATACTTATATATATAGTGAAAGTGAAAGTGTTAATGGCTCAGCCATGTCTGACTCTTTGCAACCCCATGGAGTGGGGTTCCTCTGTCATGGAATTCTCCAGGCAAGAATACTGGAGTGGGTAGCCATTCTCTTCTGCAGGGGATCTTCCCAATCCAAGGACCAAACCCGGGTCTTGTGCGTTTCAGGCGGACTCTACTGTTTGAGCCATCAGCTCAGCCCACATACGTGTGTAACTAAATCTCTGGGCTGCACCCCTGAACACAGACAATATTATAAATAACAATACTTCAGCTTAAAAAAACTTATTTTAAAAAGAGAGATTAACCATACCAATGTTAAAGAATGGTGGAAAAGATGACCTACCCAACGTGGCAACACCTAGCCAGGGGCCCGGAACCTCCAGGTGATTTGGAGGCATGCCTCCCAGCTCCTGGTGAGGCTGGTTCCAGAGCCAGCGGATGGCACTGAAGCCCCATGGAGGCCCTCAGGTGCTCCGCACACCAGACTGACGGGTCTCCTGATGCTCCTGCTACGGCCTCTCTGACCACAGGTGAGCCCCCCTCCCCCCACCCCTGGCACCGAGCCCTCCCCCCTCAGCCTCATCCTGCATCCTAACCGAGTTGTCTATCGGGTTCATTCCGGGTCCCGCATGCGGTTTTCTTTTCCCTTAAGATGCCACTCAAGGGTGAGTCATGCCAGCAGGAAACTGTGTTCACAGTACACGGGAGCCAGCCCTCAGTCTCTCCTGACTCACCCAGAAGTCAAGAGCGGGCCTGGGCCGTCCTAACTCCAGCCCCGGAGATGACTCACCCGCTGCCAGGATGGGCCGGAGAGGCAGCCCCGTCCCTCCGGAGCCTGGCCTGCGGGGGACGGACCACCTGAATTTCTGCAAGACTGCTCTTGTTTTAAGAGGAGCCCGGATCCTACTGAAAGCAAATGGCCCAGTGAGCGGAGCGGTGGGAAAAGCATGTTGTCATGCACCTTTATGAACGTACCTCCTCCGTCCCAGCTCGGCAAAAAGGAGCCCAGAGATTCCTCATCCTGCTCTTCGGGAAGGGGACTGGGCAGGGTGATCCAGGATGACACTCATGCTCAGAGGTCTTCCATGTCCGTCGGTGCTGTTGTTTTAGCTGCTGAGTCATGGCCAACTCTTTTGCGACCCCATAGACTGTATCCCACCAGGCTCCTCTGTGCACGGGACTTCCCAGGCAAGATTCCTGGAGTGGGTTGCCATTTCCTTCTCCAGGGGATCTTCCCGACCCAGGGATAGAACCCACGTCTCCTGCACGGTAGGTGGGTTCTTTACCACTGAGCTGCCTGTGTTTCAGTTCAGTTCAGTCACTCAGTTGTGTCCGACTCTTTGAGACCCCATGGACCGCAGCACACCAGGCCTCCCTGTCCATCACCAACTCCCAGAGTTTACCCAAACTCACGTCCATTGAGTCAGTGATGCCATCCAACCATCTCATCCTCTGTTGTCCCCTTCTCCTCCTGCCTTCAATCCCTCCCAGCATCAGGGTCTTTTCCAATGAGTTAGTTCTTCCCATCAGGTGGCCAGAGTATTGGGGTCTCAGCTTCAGTTTCAGTTTCAATTTCCACCTGTATTTATGTAAGTGCAAATGGACTATTCCTTTTTTCTTTTTCCTTTTTTGGCTCCTTGAGGGAGTAGCTGGAGCCAGGGTTTTTTCTGTCAACACCTCAGAAACACACTCGTGGCTTCCATGGAATACTGGACACACCTAGAATACCAGTCACACCTGCTCCAGGTCCTGGGAGGGACAGGACGGGGCTGAGGTTGGCTCGGCTCATGTCTCCAGTAGCCCCTGAGAAGCAGAGGTGGTGAGGAAGGATCCAGGTGACTGCAGTCCTCCCTGCAGGCTCCACCCGGGACCCCTGAAAGGACCCCAGGAACCCTCAGCTCGGGGGTGACACGTGCCCCTTTGTTGACAGCGTGAGAGGCGGACAGACTCTCAGAATAGACTTGAATTGATTCTCAGCCTATTTCCCTGTGAATCACTCGTATTTAAGAGCGAGTGATGATGCCAGGGCCTGTGGTTCACAGACCTGCCAGCCCCCAGCCCTCATCACACAAACTCTGCAGCCGTTTCTTGGGAGAAACTACACTGATGCCAGAGTCTGCTACCCTGCCCTTTTGCAGTATCCCTGGCATCCAGCTGGGCACACCTTCACCTGATACATCTCCCAGGAAACCCCTTTTCATCTCTGGAGACTGGGCTCCAGCCCCAGGTCATCCCAGAGCCCTTCCTTCCCTCATCTTTCCAGGCCGAGCAAGCATCATAGACCCACCTGGCCCCAGATCCCGGCCCATCACCACTTGCCATGAGGCCATAGCTGGGGCTCCCTAGGGTTTAGAACCACCCCTGGGGGACCAGCCGGCCACCTGGTGACAGGTTGATTACATTAAGTGCCGCCCATCAAGGGGAGGCAGAGATGCAGCCGCACAGAAATAAACATGCCTGTGGATGTGGAATCTGCCTTCCCTTGCCTGGAACGCTTCTTCCACCACCATCATCCGTGGGCTCACAGGACGCATCGTCTGCAACACGGCCTTCCTCCCAGCACTGCAGCTGGTCAGGGAACCCATGGAATTAAGTGGTCTTACCTCAAACTCCATCACCATCCGGAAGGAGATGGTCTGACGGAAAGGTAAGACGGAGCACAGAAGACAGCTACGGTGCAGTGGGATTCGAGGTCCTGAGAGGATGGGTTCCGTCTTACAGGATATATAGCCATGCTGCAAGTCAGACGGTTGTACGGCAGTTTCTCCCCATAATGCGTGGGCCTGGGAATCAAGGAGCGTAAGCAGCAGTGGCCACTCTCACCTGCTAATCTAGCAGCTATGTGTAAGCAAATTCATGTGTCTAAAACTAAAATGTGACTAACACTTGATGCTATCAATTTAAAATTACAATTTTTAAGCAAAAAAAGTTGCATTAATATTTTCATTTTCACCCCCATGACTATTCATGTCATTGATCATCTTTTATGTTGTTCATTGCTGTTTCTTATTTCTCAAACATTTAGCCAAATGCTTTGCCCATTTCCACACTGGGTGACCTTTTCCTTATTAGTTAATAGGTGCTATTTTTAACATTCTGGGTAATTATAATTTTTTATTAGAATAAAAATTTCTGATTTTGTTTATATTGTCATTTATTAATCAAATTTTATTTTTATTTTTATTAGGTCAAATCTTTCTATATTTCTCATTTCTCATTCTCTCACAGCTTCTGAATTCTGTACTTTGCTTTGGAAGAACTTTTGTATACCAAATAAACACAGAAAATGTTTTTCTTCTCCTGTTTTATGATTTATGATATTATCTGTCATTATATGATTAGACATTTGTTCCAGTGTCCTTTATTTAGTAATCTAACCTTTCTCCATGAATTTGAAACGCCTCCTTTACAGCCTTATCATACACTAGAAGTTGATATTTACATGACTGTATTTCTTGCCCTTGTTCCATTCATTTTAATATGTTTTATCACACAAATAGCATGCTGCTTTAACTACCTAAGCATTGTACTGTATTTTGATATTCCAGGAGGCATCTCTTCTCTTATTTGCCTTTTTAAAATCAAGACAAAAAACAATGATTTGGGCTACTTAATCTTGCAATTTTTTTTCATACAAACTTTAAAACCAATCTGTCGAGCAGCACGCAAATCTCATTGGGATTTTTTTAGAAGAGGGATTTCACTGATCCTATAGATTAATTTGTAGAGAACTTTCATATTTGAAATACATTGATAAGGAAATTCTATTTAATAGGGTACATGGGAAGTCTTTTCTTAAGAGACGAAGTTTGAGCAGAGACTGGAATTAAGTGAGCTAGTGAATCATGAAGAAGGGCATTCTCTGCAGAGGTTACAGAAAGTGGAATGGTGTTCAGGAGGGAATGAGCTAGGGTGTTTGCAAGATATAACAAAAGGTGCGCGGTGATTTGGAACTAGAGTGGGTGAGGCAAAAAGGGAAAGAGATGAGGGAGGAGGCAGCGGGAGAAGGTCCTATACGCCTTTCAGTCCATATTAAAGACTATGATGTTTTATCCTAAATGTGATATGAAGCAATCGGAGAGTTCTGAGCAGGGGAATGTGTGGTTTGGTTTTAATATTTTAAAGAATCATTCTGAACACCTCCATAAAACATACAGCGTAGATGGTCAAGAATGGAAGTAGGGGACCAGTTAAAGTCTCCTGCTCTATCCCTAGAGAGAGAGAATTATATCTTAGACCAGCAGCCCAAATCTTGAAAGGAAGGTTACATTCATATATTGAAGGTAAGGATGATAAGATTTGACAGTGGATTTGATGTGTACCTACAGAAGGATAGAGGGGCAAAGGACCGTGGCCTGAGAGACGAAGGGAGGGAGACTCCACCTAGTATGTGGAGATGGTGGGAGAGGAGCAAGGTTCAGAGTGTGCTGGGAAGGCTACCCAGAGTCTGTTGTGAGTGTCAAGTAGAAATCAGGCCACTCTTTCACTCAGAGTCTGCCAATAGCATCCTTTTCTCACACTACAGGCAACCTCCTTACAGTGACTTGGCATTTCTAAATGACCCTCTTTCCTGTAGCCACCCTCTTCCCTGCCTCCACTCCAGACCCACTGGCTCTCAGCGTTGCAAGAATATGCAAGTAGGGCCACGAACTCAGGGCCCTTATTCATCTGTACTTTCTGTCTGGACAGTTCTTCTGCCAGGTTTCTGGTCTTTCCATTCCCTCAGGCCACCACACCCTCTCAGGAACACCTCCTCTTCCATCCTACCTAAAATCCCAACCCCCTGCCCATCAATACTCCCTTTCCTGTCCTTGCTTTATTTTTCCATTAGAGGTTATCACCATCTAATGCACTTTATGTAATATTTATTTTCAGTCGTCTGGTTACCCTACAGGGTAAGGTCCATGAGGACAGGAATTTGCTTTTCTCTTTTGTTATACCCCTTCACCAGTGGCTCAAAGAAGGTCTGACACATAATACGGACTGCATAGACACCTGTGAGAGGAAGGAAGAATGAAGACATGTAAGTAGTGATACCGAGCAGGCATTATGTATACATGAATCTAGAGTTCAAGGAAGGAATTGGGGATTTCTGTATGAGGAAACCTTTCATCGTATGTTGATTTTTTTTTATCCAGTCCCCTTACTGAACTCTTTTATTACTAAAATATATTTCAAGTGTGTTGTTATTTTCTTTTGTTTGATGCTTTTAAATAGACAAACATCTTCAAAAATGTCCATTGATTTCTTCCTTATTACATATTACTTCTTTTCTTGTCTTATTGCATTGGGCAAGGTATTCAGAAAAATGTTGAGCAGCAGCATATCTGCATATACATGACCTTTCACATTAAGGATTCTAAATATTCACTATTCAGTAGGCTGTATGCCATGATTTCTTGCAGACCAAGTTGAGTCATTGTATTTATTACATCAGACAGTGAAATTAGCTAAAGATTTTGTTGTTGTTGTTATAACCTGACTCAACCAAAGGATATTTTGATACAACTGTTTGCTTCATAGTTGCTTCAGTGTTCATCTTCAAAATATTTAAAGTATCCTTGGTGGTTGTACACTTAAATTTCCAGCAGATTATGAGGAAAGAACTTTCCTGCTTGGAAGATTTTGCATTCACATTTTCCTGCCAGAACTCATTTACAATTGAAAATCTTAACCAATTCTCAATTTGAATCAGTGTGAAACATCTGCTAATGGAGAACTGACAGTTCTCTAAGGCAATTGTTTTGTTGATGCATAACTCTTTCTGTGGTACATTTCTCCTTATCTTCAGCCAAAATATTCTTCCATGTTATGTCCACTCCTCTGGAGATTTTGTGCACTCTAACAAATCCCGGCTCTCCTAAGAAACTCCACCCAGGAGTTTCTTATCTTTTGGTTAATCTTCCCCAGTTCTTCATGTCTTCATGGTTACTAGACTCCTAATTAAACACAGGTTTATTGATTTGGGCTAGAAAAGGTAAAACTGTCAACTCTGTTCTGTCATCCAGCCATGTTCTACCCCATAGACAGTTTGATTTCCAATATCTCTGGAAACAGAATTCCACAGATAGTCAAGTGGGGGTAAACATAGCAAAAAACCCAAAGGAAGACAATGGAAGAACTAAAGGAAGAGACGGGGATGAGAAATGTAGATGGGAAAGAGAGAAAAAGATGAGGATAAAGAGGAATATGTTAAGTTGTATCTGCTGAGAATTGGACCCCAAGTCAGGATTTGAACAAATGCCTGTGAAGGACAAAGCAGAGAGCAGGAGAAAGGAGAAACTTCAGACCATGGTGTAGGTCAGAGATGTGAAGGAGAGGAAGAAGGAGGATTATGTACAAAGAGTCTCAGACGGCAGCACATTCTAAGAAGGTTTTGGCCAGGTTGATGGCAAGTCCTCAAGCCAAAGTTGCCCATGAGATGAGCCCCCTTCTCACATGTGTGGGCCCAGATTAGCACCCCTGTGGTGCTCAGCCATTGAATGGAGGGATCATGCAAGAAGATACGGAGTCACAGATGGTGGTGCCTCCTTGGGGGCACCATCTGGAATCATGAGTGAATGCGGGTCCCCTCAGCAGGAGATCTGAGTGGCCCGTTTTCATGGCGACCAAAATGGAGAAAAGGAGGAGAGCGAGGAAAAAGTAATAAAGTGGACAGGATTTGTAAGAGAAGACACCATAAATGTGTGTGTTCTTTTCCACTCACATGCTTTTTTAAAATGTCTATTTATTGGGCTGCCTTGAGTCTCAGTTGCGGCATGTGGGGCCTTTCATTGCAGCAGGCTTCCCTCGTTGCAATGCACAGGCTCCAGGCCATGGGCTCAGTGGTTGCAATGCTCCGGCTTAGCTGCCCTGCAGCATATGGGGTCTTAGTTCCCCAAGCAGGGATAAAACCCACATTCCCTACATGGGATGGCAGATTCTTAACCGCTTGGACCACTAGTGAAGTCCCTCCACTTATATCCTTGAGAAATGATAATGTTTACACATTTACATAAAAGTTTACCCTTTCACAGAAGGAGTGTGGTTGGTGGATTCTTGTTTCCTAATACTAACATCAGAAAACTTCATCATCACATGTAGAGTCACTCAGAGAGCTCCTCCCAGGAAGGACGGGATCTGGCCAAGTGCTCCACCAGGACAGCGAAGACAGAGCTGGGAGAATGAGCCACGGATCCCCCTTCCTCACTATGGAGGAAAGGATGGATCTGTATTTTAAAGAAACTTTCTTCCAAAGGCACTAGCATCACTTTCAAGCGACTATCCATCAGTTCTTCCTCAAGCATTGAATAAAACAAAATATCTGTCTTCAAACTTCTTCCACTGACCCCAGGAACAGTGAAGAGCTTGATTTGAAACTAAATGTACCACTGTGGATTGGGGTTTCCACTGAAAAAATGGACTAGTGGAGCAGCCCTCCTTCACCACAGTGAGCCCCAGAGGAACGTGCTGGGAGAAAGCAGAGATCGTCTTAGGAAAATGGCCAGGTCCTCCTGCCTTGTTTTCAGTGCTCGAAACATCCAGATTTTTGTCAGCAGTAGAAGAAGGATGGGCTTCCAAGGTGGCTTGCTGGTAAAGAATCTGCCTACAATGCAAGAGACGTGGGTTCGATCCCTGGGTCAGTAAGATCCCCTGGTGAAGGAAATGGCAACCCACTCCAGTATCCTTGCCTGGAAAATCCCATGGACAGAAGAGCTTAATGGGCTATAGTCCATGGGGTAGCAAAAGAGTCAGACACAGTTTAGTGACTAAACAACAAGAAGAAGAAGGGTACTGGTTTATGATTGGCCGTAGTTTCAAAGGGAAACATGTAATGAATATTGGGAAGAAAATGTAGACTCAGTCTGAGTAAGTTATATCAGGCTATCCACATTCCCTTTTCTCAAAAACGAGGTAAAATCTACATGCTATGAAATGCAGAGATCTTGATTGTACAGATTTTGGCGCATACACACCTATCAAGATTTAGAGCATTTTCATCACCTTGAGAGTCTCCTCACCTACCCCTCCAGTCACTCCCACCCTTGCAGGCAATCACTGCGCTGATTTCCATCACACTGATTAGTTCCGCTAGCCTCTTCTTGAACTTTGTATAAATGTATGCGCAGAATACGTGCTCTCTTGGCTTCTGGTTTCTTTCACTCACCACAAGGTTTCTGAGGTTCGTTCATGTTTTTCCATGTTTTTTATGTCTTTCCTTAAAAGTAAAAGCAATTTATTTTCATTTATAAGGAATGTGTCATCACGTTAGTGTTCCAAACATTGTTTATTCCTTCTCCAGTTGATGGCTTTTTGAGTTGTTTGCAATTCTGGACCTCTGTGAATAAAATGAATATAGCACTCATTTACAAGCCTCTGAGAAAGTACATTTCTATTCCTCTTGGAACAGAAACTGCTGTGTAGGTATACATTAAACTTACAAGAAATTGACCAGTAGTTCTCCAAAATCAAAGCATCACCTTTTACTTCAACAAGCAACATGTAAGAATTCTAATGCATCTATATTCTAGACAATATCAGATGTTGTCAATCTCCTTTTCAATTGAAGTGTAGTAAATTTACAAAGTTGCGTTGGTTTCTGGTGTACGGCAATGTGACCCAGTTATACATACATATATATGTTTGTGTTTATCTATATAAGTGTATAGTTTCCATATTTTTCCATTGTGACTTATTACAGGATACTGAGTACGCTTTGTTGTCAGTCTTTAATATGGATGGGAGAGGTAATTGGCTGTGGTTTTAATTTGTATTTCACTTACTAGTCAAGTGTTTAACCCATTTCCATTCACATAGTGACATATCAACCCTGAATATTCATTGAAAGGACTGATGCTGAAGCTGAAGCTCCAATACTTTGGCCACCTGATGGGAAGAGCCGACTCACTGGAAAAGACACTGGTGCTGGGAAAGATTGAGGGCAGGAGGAGAAGGGGACGACAGAGGATGAGATGGCTGGATGGCATCACCGACTCAGTGGACATGCGTTTGAGTGAACTCCGGGAAATAGTGAAGGACAAAGAAGCCTGGCGTGCTGCAGCCCATGGGTTTGCAAAGAGCTGGACACGACTGAGCGACTGAGCAACAATGACACTGACATCTTCATCTGTGGAGCAGCTGAGCAAGCCATTCATTATGTTTCTGCTTCTCCTGACCTTTTATAACCGAGTTAAATGATATTCTTCTATATTATGTAAAATAAGCTATTTGTCTTGCGATAAAAGTTTGTGCTGTATTGCTGTATTGTTTTGCCAATATTTTTTCCCATTCTGTGTCTTGCCTTTCATTTTCTTAATGAAATGGTGTCTTTTGATGAGAAAAAGCTTTTAATTTTGAGGAAGCTCAAATTGTCAATTTATTTTCTTTTATGGTTATTGCTTTGTGTAACCTGCTAAGAAACTGCCTACTCCAAAATCACGATCACACTCTTTGATTTTCTTTTAAAAGTGTCATAGTGATAGTTTTACATGAAAGACTATAATCACAATTAATTTTTGTGAGCGATGTGAAATAGGGATTGAATTTCATTTTTTTCTGTATGGATATCCAATTGTTAGAGTACCATTTATTAAAGAGATTTTCCTTTCTCCATTGAATTATCTCGACATCTTTGTCAAAAATCAATTGCTTTATATGTATGAGTCGATCTGGATTCTCTGTTATTTTTCATTGATCCATGTATCTAAATGTATGCCATTAACACACTATTTTATTTATTACAACCTTAAAGTGCATGCACATCTGACTCTGCATCCAGTCTCCGTCCATGGGATTTTCCAGATCAGAATACTGGAGTCAGTTGCCATACCCTCCTCCAAGGGATCTTCACAACCCAGGGATCAAACCCAAGTCTCCTGCACCTCCTGCATAAGTACCAATAACAGTTATGAGACTTCCAACTTAGTTCTTAAAAATATTTTATTCTAGTTTCTTTGCATGGTACTATAAGCTTGAAAGTCATTTGTTACTACCAAAGAAGAGAAAGAGAGAGTAGAAAAACAAGAAGAGAGAGAGGGAGGGAGGTGGTGGGAGGAGAGAAAGAGAGACCAGATTTTGAATGAAA
Source organism: Dama dama (assembly GCF_033118175.1). Classification (NCBI taxonomy): domain Eukaryota; kingdom Metazoa; phylum Chordata; class Mammalia; order Artiodactyla; family Cervidae; genus Dama; species Dama dama. The sequence continues at coordinate 2,732,257 of NC_083702.1, forward strand.
TTGCATTTATTTTACACATAAGTTTGGGAAGAACTAACATACTAATGCTATTAATTCTCCAAATCTATGAATATGGTATATCTCTGCATTTATTTAGCTCTTCTTTAAATCAATAACCCTTATTTGCTTTTTTTACATAGAAAGGTCACATGTGTCTTTTGTTAATGTTATCCTTAAGTATTTTATTTCTTGATACAAGTTAAATTGCTTTAAAAAATTATTGACATTTAAAATCAAATGATTGCTGCTATTTTATATTAAAAAAGGATTTTATGTTGATTTGATTCCCATAACCATGCTTAAGAGTACTAAATTATCTGATTTTTTTTAAGATTACTTAAGAAATTTCTATGCAGCTGTTAATGCTGTATATGGACAGAGATAGTTTTACTTCCTCCTTTTACATATTTATACCATTTATATTTTTCTTGATTCCTTACTCTAGTTAGCACCTCCAGTAAAATATTAGATAGAAATGATAAAAGCAGATGCTGGTGCCTTGTTCCTGTTATTACAGTAAAAATATTCAACATTTCACCATTCAGTTCCGTTCAGTTCAGTCGCTCAGTCGTGTCTCTTTGCGACCACATGAACTGCAGCATGCCAGGCCTCCCTGTCCATCACCAACTCCCGGAGCTCACCCAAACCCATGTCCATTGAGCTGGTGATGCCATCCAGCCATCTCATCCTCTGTTGTCCCCTTCTCCTCTTGCCCCCAATCCCTCCCAGCATCAGGGTCTTTTCCAGTGAGTCAGCTCTTTGCATGAGGTGGCCAAAGTATTGGAGCTTCAGCTTCAGCATCAGTCCTTCCAATGAACACCCAGGACTTATCTCCTTTAGGATGGACTGGTTGGATCTCCTTGCTGTCCAAGGGACTCTCAAGAGTCGTCTCCAACACCACAGTTCAAAAGCATCAATTCTTCGGTGCTCAGATTTCTCTATAGTCCAACTCTCACATCCATACATGACCACTGGAAAAACCATAGCCTTGACTAGACGGACCTTGTTGGCAAAGTAATGTCTCTGCTTTTTAATATGCTGTCTAGGTTGGTCATAACTTTCCTTCCAAGGAGTAAGCGTCTTTTAATTTCATGGCTGCAATCACCATCTGCAGTGATTTTGGAGCCCCCAAAAAATAAAGTCAGCCACTGTTTCCACTGTTTCCCCATCTATTTGCCAATGAAGTGATGGGACCAGATGCCATGATCTTATTTTTCTGAATGTTGAGCTTTAAGCCAACATTTTCACTCTCTTCTTTCACTTTCATCAAGAGGCTCTGTAGTTCTTCTTCACTTTCTGCCATAAGGGTGGTGTCATCTGCATATCTGAGGTTATTGATATTTCTCCCAGCAATCTTGATTCCAGCTTGTGCTTCTTCCAGGCAAGCGTTTCTCATGATGCACTCTGCACGTAAGTTAAATAAGCAGGGAGACAATATACAGCCTTGACGTACTCCTTTTCCTATTTGGAACCAGTCTGTTATTCCGTGTCCAGTTCTAACTCTTGCTTCCTGACCTGCATACAGGTTTCTCAAGAGGCAGGTCAGGTGGTCTGGTATTCCCATCTCTTTCAGAATTTTCCACAGTTTATTGTGATCCACACAGTCAAAGCCTTTGGCATAGTCAATAAAGCAGAAATAGATGTTTTTCTGGAATTCTCTTGTTTTTTCGATGATCCAACGGATGTTGGCTATTTGATCTCTGGTTCCTCTGCTTTTTCTAAAACCAGCTTGAACATCTGGAAGTTCACAGTTCACATATTGCTGAAGCCTGGCCTGGAGAATTTCAAACATAGTATCATGATAGCTGTAAGTTTTTCATATTTGCCCTTTATTAGTTAATGTGATGAATTACACTGATTGATTTTTGAAAAACAAGCATTGTGTTCCTGGGATAAGTGCCATTTAGTCGTGGTATATCTTATTTTTACATACTATTGCTTTCTACTCACTAATGTCACATTTAGGATTTTTGTGCCTATGACAATGAGGTTGGTCTATGGTTTTACGTTTTGTAACATCCTTATTAGGCTTTATTCTCAAGGCTATACTAGCATCATGCAGTGATTTGTAACACAGTCTCTTTTCCGTTATGTTTTGAAATAGTATGTGAGATTGGTAATACTTCTGATATTCAATACTAGGGTTGAATTAATTATTTAGACTATTCTGGCCTAGGGTTTTCTTTGAAAAAGGTAATGATGAACTCAATGTTACTACAGACAGAGGCCTGTTCAGAGTCTTTGTTTCTTCCTTTGATAAATAGTGTGCTTGAAGAAATGTATTCATTATATTTAATTTTTAAAAGCAACTGACATAGAGACATTTATACTATTTTCTTATTGTTCATTGACTGTCTGTAGACCATTGAGTGATATCCTCGACTTCACTGTGATATTGGTCCTTGGCAGCTTTTCCTTCCCTTTCCCCTTTGTGGGGTGTGTGTGTGTGTGTGTGTAAATGTGTTCTTTATTATCTGTATTGCTAAGGTTCTACCAATTTTATTAACCTTTTCAAAGAACTTTTTTCACTGTGTTAATTTCTTAATTGCAGGTTTTCTATTTCATTTAATTCTGCTCTTACCTTTATTGTTTTTATTATACTACTTTCTCTGGAAATAATTTGCCCTTATTTTTCTAGTTTCTTAAGGTAGATCATTAACTTCAAATTTTTATTCCCTTCTAATTACTCATTTAAATTTATCAGTTTCTTGCCAAGCATTGGTTTAACCTTGGCTCATAAATTTTGATATGTGGTACTATCATTTTCCTCTATTTAAAAATATTTTTTAATTTTCACTGTGATCTGTCCTTTGACTCATGGGTTATTTGTAACTGTGTACCCACTTGCCAACTATTTGGGTAATTTACTGTTATTTAATTTCTAATTTAATTGTGATGTCTTTGTTGTGTTTCAGTATCCTGGTTATGCTGGCATCATAGAACAACTTGTGAATGATTCCCTCCTGCTCTATTTAATGGCATTGTGACCAGAGAGTATGTTTATTATTTCAATCCTACAAAATTTACTGAGACTTATTTTATGCCACAGCATATGGCCATTCCACCCTGGTGAACTTCCTATTTACAGAGGAAAAGAATGTGTACCCTGCAATTGTCAAACAGAGTGTTTACAAATGTCAATTAGATCAGGTTTGTTGACAGTGTTTTTTTTTAATCTTCCATATCTTTAATGACTTTGTGTCTATTTATTCTATCATACAGAAATATAGGTGTTAAAATGTCCACATAAGATTATAAATATATCTTTTTCTCCCTTTAGTTTTCCAGTTTCTGCTTCATGTATTTAATTCATTAACAATATGGTTCCACATGAAGAAAATACTAAGGAGTCATCAAAAACCCAACAGAACAAATAAAATGAATTCATTAAGATCACAAGATACAATTTCCATACACAAAAATTAATTACATTTCTACATACTAGTAATGAGCTAACTGAAAGTGAAATTTTAAAAAAGAATTCCACTCAAAATAGCATCTAAAGGAATAAAATACTTAGGAATAAATTTAACAAAAAAAGTATAACTTGCACACTTAAAACTATAAAGTTGCTGAGATATTAAAGATACAAATAAAAAACATTCCATGTTCATGGATTGAAAGACTGTATTTGCTAGGATGATAACTCTTCCTCAAACTGATTCACAGATCCAGTGAAGTCCTAAATATAATACTCTGTAAGTTTTTTATTTTAATATTATAGAAAGAAAGTGTTAGTTGCTCAGTTGTGTCCGACTTTTTGCGACCCCATGGACTGTAGCCTGCCGGGCTCCTCTGTCCATGGAATTTCCAAGGCAAGGATACTGGAGTGGGTTGCCATTTCCTTCTCCCAGGGATCTTTCTGATTCAGGGACTGAACCTGGGTCTCCTGCACTGCATGCAGATTCTTTACCATCTGAGCCGTCAGGGAAGCCCCTTAATATTATATGTTGACCTTAAAGCATTTATGCAAATGCAGAAGTCCTAAAAGATCAAAAGCCATTTTGAAAAAGAAGAATAAAGTTTGACGACTTATTCTTCCCCATTTCCAAACTTACTCGAATGCTACAGTCATCAGTAATTGGTGGTATTGGCATAAGGGTAGACATATAGACCACTGGAACAGAATTAAGAGTCTAGAAATAAATCCCAACACTCAGGGTCAATTGTGGAGGAGTGGGTGTTCAGGGGAGGGAGACTTAGATGTTTACCTTACACCGTCTGCAGAATTAACTCAAAACGTATCAGAGGCCTGACCGTAGTAATCTTTCTCAGCTTGCCAGTGCAGCAGACATGGGTTCAGTCCCCTGTCTGAAGATCCTACCAACCGCGGAGCAGCTAAAGCCCTGTTAGCCGCAACTGCGGAGCCCAGGCACCCCAGAGTCTGTGCCCCACCACACAAGGCACTGAGCTGAGAGCCCACGCCCTGCAGTGAAGGGCAGCCCGCGCCCCCCGCAAGGAGAGAAAGCCCGGAGCGGCGACGGAGACCCCGTGCGGCCAGATAAACAAGTAAACTTTTTAATGTCACGTTTAAAAAATCAATCAACTCATCATAAACCCGTCGATTCCACACAAGACAAACACAAGCATCTACCACACAAAGGCTCGTACTGGGATCGTCCCCGCAGCTTTGCTGTGATAGCACGAAGTTGTAAACAAGCCCAGAGTCCATCCACTGGACCATCGGTGTCCAGACCATCAGAGGGTCAGCTGGCTAAACAGTGGGGTTCTCCTTAATGAAGAGGGTTCCAGAGTTCCCTCTTTCCTCTGGCTGTTTCACCCTGGATTGCTCCTCTAGGAACACCTTCAAGCTGAGGTTATCTTCTGCGAGCTGGAGTCTGCTCTTCACCTGCTCCAGGACACTTTTCACCTCTCGCCTTGCAGCTCTCATCTCTAGAAGTTTAATGTGGACCTTTTTGGTAGCTACAGTGCCTCTGAGCAACGTTTTCAACATATGGATCCGGTGATCCTAGTTTTAATGCTGTGGCTGCCATATGCTAAGGGCCATCACACTAATGTTTCTCATCAGACTCAACAAATGGACACCCAAGCACAGCACACATTTCTGGCATGTAGGCAGACGGCGCCACGCGTCTTTGCAAATCATCTCCTAGATTCCACGTAGCCAAGGCTGTGTCCTTCCTTGGAGCACAGAAGGGAAGCGTTCACTTGTTCTGAACCGGAAGCGGCAACATTCAGGTGAAGACCGCGGCCCACACTTTGAGGCGCGCTTATCTAGGGCCCACCTGGATCTTTCTGCGCTCAAGTGCACATCCATTCACTTAAGAAACACATCGCAAGCACCCCCGCGGAAGGGGCCAGCAGCGGTCAGGCCCGAGCACAGATGGAGGGCTCTCTGCTTGGATGGGGGTCCAGGAGGACGCCCCAGGGAGACTGCCAAGCCGGGAAGGGCGAGAGGCGGGTGGTCCACGGAGGGCGGGCGGCGCCCAGCAGAGGGCGCGCGGGATCAGCCCTCCGACAGCAGGCATCAGGGTCGCCCATAAGCTTCCAGGAGCGCCTCTCCCAGTGGGTCTGTGGGGTGCGCCGGTCCCCAAAAGGGTTGTCACAGAGCGTGGGGGAGAGGACAAAAATTGAGCGCAGGCATTTAGAGATGTTTATGGAAAATTGACAGAGTAATTTTATGTCTGTTGAAATTATTAATAAAAGCGTGAAGTCTGTTTTGTATTGCCTTTTGATTTCATTTTCTGAGTAATTTCTTTTTGCTGTAATTTTCAAAATACCATCTGTGATGGACAGGAGGGAAAAAAAATTCTTCCTCCACCACAGATGATGAAAAATGCACCCAGTACTTGCATCTCAATAGAGGTGAAGCCCCAGGGGCAGGATGGCAGGTGAGGCCAGGGAGTGGGCAGAAGGATGGGGGCCGGGCTGGGAGAAGTCAGGTGGCCCCAACTGGGGCCCCCTGAAGGGTGGGCCCTCTCAGATCTGCCTTCTAGATGGTTCTGGTAATGGTATCAGGGATGGAGTAGGAGGGGGCAGGTAAGGAGGAGCAACCGTGGGCTTGGCACCAGTCAGAGACGTTTTCCCAGAGTCCTGGGGGCCCTTTCTGGGGGGTGAAGGTGTTAGTCGCTCAGGCATGTCCGACTCTGTGCAACCCCATGGACTGCAGCCCGCCAGGCTCCTCTGTCCATGGGATTCGCCAGGTAAGGACACGGGAGTGGGTTGCCATGCCCTCCTCCAGGGATGTTCCTGACTCGGGGATCAACCCCAGTCTCCCGCATGGCCTCCTGCGTTGCAGGCGGATTCTCCACCATCTGAGCCACTGGGGAAGCGCGGGTGGATTGGGACGCCTCAGGAGCTGTCAGCCTAGGAGCTGCCGCCCCCCGACCCCCACACCCTTTCCCGAAGCCCACCCTTGGTTCCACCCAGCCCATCCCCTCTAGTGGCATGGAGGGAAGATTTGTAAGGAAGAAAGAAAGGGGGTTCCCTTTCATTTCTCCCCTGGGGGGAAGTTCTGTGTTCAGTGTTATCTAATCTCTCGAAATGAGTGAGTTCCCAGTGGAGTCCAGACCAGCCGGACACCTCTCGGTCCCCGTCCCTGGTGGAAGAAGACAGCGCCGCGCAGGCGGTGTTCGGCGGCTGCAGACAAACGCAGGGATACGGAGGGTGAGCAAGTGAGTCACAGCGACCCTCTGCCAGCTACAGTTTCCATTTTAAAATACGTCCCTTCTTCGGCAGCTACTGACTTCTCAAGGGAAATAGGTAAGTATCTAAGAGATCCTCCCGGTGCTCTTGTTTGCTATGACTCCCTGAAAAGAGCTAAGACCGGGGGCCTTGCTGGAATCATTTCGAGCGCCGCCGGGGCCCGGTCTCAGGGCTCAGCCCGGAACCCCCTCAGCGGTGCCGAAGGGACCCGGGAAGCTACAGAGGGAGCCTCTTTCCTCTGAGGGTGAGGGTCCTCGCAGACCCCGGCGCAGGTCACCTGCCCTGACCTCTCCTGAGCTTGAAGATGCCCCCAGACCCCGTGATGCTCCAGACCCCCCAGCGTGCTCTCCGTCTGAGCCCTGGCCCTCCAACGCGCCTCCGAAATGAAGGTCACAGTCTGGCTTCCACATTTACTCCTCTCGGGGGGCCCAAAGGTCTCGCCACAACAGGTGGGCGAGAAGGACTAAGCCCTGGGGGAACGGGCCCGCAGCGGGGAGCCACCCCTACCCAGCTCCAGACCTGGCTTAGCGCTGAGACTGGAGACATTGTAAAAGGCGACTGGAAAGCAGGAGACGCAGAGTGAGGCCGGCGGCTCCTCCCTGGAGGATCTCTCTCCTCTGAGCCAAGCATGCGGGAAAGGCCACCAGCTGGAAGGGACACCGTCGCCCGCCCACAGCCCCTCACCAGGGAAGGCGGCTAAGGTCCCCAGGGAATGTGAGGTCATGATGCAAATAATGATATTGAGGGACCGTGATTAAAATACAAGGATCTATATAGACAAAATAGAAACAAGACATACTTATTTTTAAAGCGATAAAAATGCCAGAAGCACATAGTAGTCCCAGGAGGACAGTGAAGACAGAAAACGTGGTTAAAAAAAAAAAAAAAAAAACTGACCACCAAAAATTAGCCAGAAATAGAAAATAGTAAACCTTGAGTTGAAAGAATTCAGAATGACCTAAAACAACAAATAAGGGAAAAAGCAAAAGTAGATAAAGTAAATCTCAAAACATCAAAGATAAAACACCTAAATGCCTCCAGGAAAAAGTATTTAAAATCATGCACATAAATATGAATAAGAATCGAGTTGTATCATACATGTCAGTGTCACAAGTGAGGCAATGGTATAATCATCTTTACATATTAAAGGGAAAATGATGCTCAGACTTAGATCAAGCTCATCTATTATTTAATGCTAGGGTAAGGTAAGATTTGTCAGGCATATGAAAAGATTGATGAATTTGACTACAGTGAAATTAGGAGCTTCTGTTCATCAAAAGACACTCTAGGAGAATGAAAAAAACAAGACACAGAATAGAAAAGATATTTGCAGTACCTGTAACCAAAAATGTTCATATTCAGAGCATATTATTTTTAAAAAGAATCTTACCAATCAATAAAAAAGAGAAACAACTCAAAAGAAAAATGGTTAAAAGAATGAGAACAGATACTTCAGACACTTAAAAACAGAAAAGCAGAATGGCTGGCATTGCACGTGACAAATATTCTCTCACCAGGAATCAGAGGAAGGCACAGAGTGGCCGTGCCAACACGTGCCCCTCATCAGCATGTCCACCAAGACACATGGGCATGCTCACAGCAGCTTGGCCTGCAAAGCTGGAAACTGGAGACTGACCAGCAGCCATCAACAAACAGTGAAACTCACAATGCCTACTGGACTGTGCCAGAAATAAGTGAGGTGCAGATGCATGCGAGGCACAGATGCAATGCCAAAATACACCTTTTAGCGAAACAGGAAGACTTGTGATTCCATCCTCGTGAAATCCAGGTGATGGTTCCATTTGTGTGAAGTTCATCAGTGCATGCTTGATAAGTCGCTTTAGTTGTGTCTGACTCTTAGCAACCCTGTGGACTATAGCCTTCTAGGCTCCTCTGTCCATGGGATGCTCCTAGCAAGAATAATGGAGTGGGTTGCTGTGCCTTCCTCCAGGGGATTTTCCCAATCCAGAGATCATACCTGCGTCTCTCAAATCTCCTGCATTGGCAGACAGAATCTTTACCACTAGCGCCATCTGGAAAGATTGAAACTCATCAGATGCAGAATTAAATGTCTGGTGATAAAGCAACAAAGTATGGACAAGAGTATCTCAAAGGCCAAGGCAGCTGTTACCTAGAGGAGCAAGGGCGGGGGATCCCAGGCTGCAGGCAGTACTGTGTCCCGTGGCCAGGGAGCTGGCTCCAAGGGAGTCTCTTTTTACCCATTTGTCAGCTTGTATGTATGTTCTGTGCCCTTTCCGATGTATCTGTATTAAAATTCAGAAAAAGAAGTAAAAACTCAGATAGGGAGGAAGGGAGGAAAGAGGGAGGGAGAGAAGAAAGCAGGAAAGAAAGGGGGAGGAAAGGGGGAGGGAGGGGAGTGGGGGATGGAGGGAGGGAGGAATGGAGAAGAGATTCGCATCAGGGAGCAGCTGAGGGGAAGACAGGTGGCTCTTCTCCTGGAAGACGGGACAGAACTGCGGTCCTCAGTGGGGCTCAGCCCTGCATCACTGTGAACTACTTCTCAGCCGCCAAGAGCAGGTCCTCCAAGACTATAAGTCCAGAGTGCTTATGTATTCATTTATACTGAGAAATAAAAAGAAGTTCGACAACCTACATAAGTTAATGAATGGACTCATTTAAAAGGAGGTGTATGGAAAGTTTACAAAGGTTGGTTCAATTTTTACAATAAGAAATTTGTGAAAATGCAAGGTAACACTTTTCATTATTAGACTAAATAGCTGCTAAGGTGAGAAGTATCACTGTGACAAAGAGCAATGTTATATCCTGACAAAACAGAATAATAGATCAAGAAGATATAGTAGTTGGGAATATATATGCCTTTTAAAATATCACATCACAGTATATAAAGTAACAACTGACAGAATTATGAGGGAAAATAGAGGCAGCAAAATTTATTATTCAAGATCTTAACAAAGCTCTCTTAGAAACTGGTAGATCAGAGGAACAAAAAAGCCAAAAACAAAAAGGCATAAACACATATAAAGTTTGAGTGACAAGATTAATAAAAAGCTCTGAGTAAAACGTGTGTGTGTGTGTGTGTGTGTGTGTGTGTGTGTGTGTGTGTATAGGGGAGCTTTCACAACCACAGATAAGGAACCAGATTGGAAGGTCTAACACCCAAACAATCCATCCAGGATAATACATTCTCTGAGCATAATGCAATAAGATTAGAAATCAATAACAAAAGATGATTAAAAATAAATAAAACCCCATATGTCCACAAACTAAGTAATCAGTCATTTTGCTAAAAAGGCACTAAGACAGAGTAAAGCATAAAAGATACACAAAACAATGCGACCATACGATAGCGACTGCTGCATGTATTTAAATATTATCAGAAAGTAGGGGAAAACATGGAAGAAAGGAGCTAAGCGTTCAATTCAAGGGGAAAACAAAAGAGAAACAGAAGCAACCCAAAGAAACAAGAAGAAGGAAGTACAACAGATAAGAACGGAAATCAATGACATAGAGAAGATTAGCAAAATCAAAAACTCTCTCTTTAAAGGATTAGCAAAATACACAAACCTCTGGCAAATCTGATCAATAAAGTGAAGGGAAGATGCAAATCTACAAAACCCAGAATCCGAAAGAGAAAATAACTATGAACAACAGACATTTTCTGAAATAAAGCCATCCATTTGAAAAGAGAAGTAAAAGGGATAAATTTCTCAAAGAGACAATATCCCCAATTGCAGCAAGAAGAAGTAGAAGATTTCAATTTAAAATGTGCAATGGTAATTAAACTCCTCCCAAGGGAGAAAAGAAAACAAACAACAGCAGAACCAGACCTAGAAAGCTCCCCAGAAAATCACACCGGAAGTTCAAGGGAGGATTTCTGTCTCCAGAAGTTTCAAGTTGTTCCAGATAATGAGAACGCTTTTATTAATTTTAAATATCTAGGGTTCTGTTGATTCCAAAGCTGTCAAAAAACACTTCAAAAAGCAAAGTACAGACTCATTTCACTTATAAATAAGCTTATTTATATATTTTCTAATTGACTTTAACATTGCGTCAAAAATAATATATCATCGTAAGTAGAGTTTATCAAAGGACTGAAAAGAAGGTTGAACATCAGAAAATCTGTGAACATAATTTATCACCTTAAGGTACTAAGTTAATAAAGCAAAAAATATTGACTAGGTCAGTAGAAGTCCAAAAGAACTGTACTTGGAAATATCCAACATATTTTTAAACAAAAACTCAGAAAACTGGAAATAAAGGAGAATTTTCTTTATCAGATAACTATGAACATATATTCTATATCAATCACCATATTCAGGATATTAATTTGAGACATGGCTCCTTTGAGACCAGAACAAGAAGAACAACCATTACTATCTTTCCTTGCAATATCCTGACCAAGGGAAAATTAAGAGAACAATCAGCTAGAGTTAGAAGAACTTATCAAGAGTGAAAGTGGTCCTTATTTGTAGAAGATATGATCACCTAAACAGAAAAGTCATCAGAATCAATAGACAAAGTATCGGAATTGACAAAAGTTCCACAAAATTCAGAGGTTCAATGTTAACAGTGCAATAGTGTTCCTTCCCACTGGTCATTTCTAACTAAAACACATCATAACAAAACAATATAACCTCTACAATAGCTAGAAAAGCTACAATGTGTCCAAGAAGAAATATAATAAAGAATTCATGACACTTTGATGGAAAAAGTTGTAAAATTTATTCAAGGGTATAAAGAAAGATCAAAATAGAGGGAAAATATACCATATCCAATGACAGGATGGCTTAACATTCAGAGAGATGGCAATTCTAATTCTTTGCAAAAGCCTTACTTTAATGAGAATTCAATGCAATTTTTCAAGAGTAAGTTTTGCAAACTTCACCTATCTTACTTTAACATTTATATGGAAGCAAAAAGGTCTACGAAAAATCAATTTCAGAAAGAGGAGAACAGTAAAAGGGGGCTTAGCCTACAAGATAGGAAGAAATTCTACAGAGCACTAATTTTAAAGAAATGTGGTTTGGGTATAGAATTATTAAATTGTTGTTTAATCACTCAGTCGTGTCTGACTCTTTGTGACCCGAATGAACACCAGGCTTCCCTGTCCTTCACTATCTCTCAGAGTTTATTCAAACTCATGTCCACTGAGTCAGTGATGCCATCCAACCATCTCCACCTCTGCCTCCCCCTTCTCCTCACAAGCTCAGTAGGACAGAAGGCTCAGCTGCAGACTCGTGTGTTCAGAGACCTATTTTCTGAGAAAGGTGACGTCACACTTCAAGGAGAGGAACAGATTTTTTTAATCAATAATATTGGGTACAAAGAGCTCACTTTGTGGATAAAACAAAAATTCCCTCACACCCTAGGAAAAATGATCTCTAGCTTGGTTAGAAACAAATGTAGTAAGTGTAATAATAAGGCTAATAGAATAAGTGCTAGAAAAATTTTATCTTGAACTGAATATGCACTTTCATATAATACTCAAAAAGTATAAAATCTAGTAAAAAAATATTAATAGGTGAATTTAACCATGACAATATTAAAGACTTGGGTTCAAGATACAGAATCACATCATTAAACAGATAGATGACAGATTGGGGAAGTTCACTTCTTAAATCAGCAAGAAATTGACACCTGGAATATGCAAGGGATGGTCAAAGCCCAACAAGATGATGACCATACATGTGTTAAGTGAGTGAAGCATATAGAAGGGGAAGGCTGGACAGCTGATATGTGATGGAGAGATGGGCAGCTTCCCTCGGAATCCCAGAGGTGCCAGTTAAAGCCATCATAAGACGGCATTCCACACCCATCCCTCTGATTGGCACAGCTTGCAAAGAGCCTGGAAATATCGGTGAGGATGTGGCAAAAAGAAGCCGTCGTTCAGCGCTGGCGGGACACAGCCCGCCACGCCGGTGTGGGGAGCAGGCAACTGCCCCCAGTGAGATCAACCGTGTGGCCAAGGATCCGGCAGTCCTGCTCCTGGGTGGGAATTGAGAGGTCAAACACAAGGTAGTCGTGTCTGGGGGGAGAGTGGGGAGGGAGACCAGAGATACCCAAGTGTTCGTGGGAGAGAAACAGAGCAGGCAAGATGCAGGGGACGTGGGAGGTGCAAGCGATGAGCCAAAGGTCAGGAGTCCCTGAAGGCAGGCAGGCACATTTTAAAAAGTGTAGTATTGAGTGAGAAAATAAAAGTAAACAGGATGGGGTCTGTGGCACAACAGCGTGTAAGGAAATTTCTTTGAAAATGAGATTCTTGAAGTTGCACAAATATTTAAGGACAGGTAGAAATGTATTAGAAAGAGTGAGTCAGTGGGTGTACAAGGAGGGGCTGGAAGGAATCACGATCTGGGATGAAGGGAAAACAGTAAAAAAGAGCAGAGAAAGCAACACTCTTACAGGAAGTGATGAGGACAGAGCATCAAGAAGTGAGGAGTATGATTCACAGCCCCCTGAGATGTAAACGTGTTAAGTCGCGTCTGAGTCTTTGGGAGCCCACAGACAGGGCTACAGCCCGTGGGACTCTCCAGGCAAGAGTACTGGAGTGGGTAGCCATTCCCTTCTCCAGGGAATCTTCCCAAAGCAGGGACTGAACCCAGGTCTCCTGCATTGCTGGCAGACTCTTTACCAGCTGAGCCGCCAGGGGGGCCCAAATAGCCCTCCACAAACATGCAAACCAAAGTGTTCCCAACAAAAGTGTGTAAATAAATAAAAGCATGTACTTTGAAGGGACCTCATAGAAAGAGTTTGGAAGTATTTCTTCCTCTGCAGATTTATGGGAAACTTGGAGCAGGATAGGAATTAACTCTTCTCTAAATGTTTGGTAGAATTCTCCTGTGAAGTTATCTGGTCCTAGGCTTTTGTTCACTGGGAGGTTTCCCGTTTTTAATTGTCTAATTTCTTTTTTTTTTTTTAATGGTAATTAGTCTATTCATATTTTCTATTTCTCCCTGATTCTTCCAAGATAGCCTTGGAAGTTCGTACATTTCTAGAAATTTTTCTACTTCATCTAGATTGTCTCTTTTATTGACATATAATTGTTCAAAGTAGTCTCTTATGATCCTTTGCATTTCTGTGGTATTTGTAACTTATCCTCTTCCATTTCTAACTGTATCGATTTGGGTCCTCTTTTTTTCTTGATGCGTTTGGCTAAAGCTTTATCAATTTATTTTATCTTTTCAAGGAACCAGCTACTCTGGATATTTATCTAAAGAAAATGAAAACACTAATTAGAAAAGATATTTGTACCCCTATGTTCATTACAGAATTATTTACAATAGCCAAGAAATGGAAGCAACCTAAAAAAAGTGCCCACTGATGGATGAATGGATAAAAAAAGATGTGGTATACATATAATGGAACATTACGTAGCCTTAAAAATCTTACCATTTTCAAAAACAATGATGAACCTAAAGGGTATTATGCTAAGTGAAGTAACTCAGACAGAGAATGACAAATGCTGTATGATTCACTTATAAGTGGAATCCAAGAAACAAAACAAACGAACAAAAATAGCAATATAGAAACAGAGTTATAAATATAAAGAACAAACAGGTGGCTGCCAAGAGGGGCAGGAGGGGAAAAAATAAATAAATAAAGTGGCAAGTCGTAGATGAGTAGGAACTATTTGCAGTATATTCACGATATGTGGGGCAAATAAGGAAAAATAACTCTTACCTATTTCTTAATAGATGACAGTCAATAAAACGTGAGCCAAGACTTGAATGTCATAAAATAGGATATCAAAATGGCCAACAAGTATGAAAAAATGTCCAATTTTATTAGTCATCAGGTAAATGTATTTGAAAACCAGAAAGAAGTCCAGCAATATTCTCACATAAATGGCTTACCTTTTAAAAACTGACCACACCAAGTGTTGGTGAAGGTGTGACGCAGCAGAAACTCAGATAGTACCATTACGAGTGGAGACGGCATGTAACTCTGGGAAGCTGTTGGACATTGCCTATCAAAATTAAACATCGCCTCTTCCCTGACCCAGCAATCCTTAGAACTCTTAGAACCGAAATGTGTCTGCACGTGCCCCAAAAGACATGTCCGCCATGGGGCAGTATTCTATTAGCCAAATGCTAGAAAGAACCCTGGTGTCCCTCGTTAGTATTCACAGAATAGGTGAGTACACAGCATCAGCTCCAGCAACGGACTCTAGCAACGGGAAGGGATGCCCCACTGGCACCCTTGATCACAGGGATGCACCCCCCAGACCTGATGTGTCTGAAAGATGCCAGACGAAAGAGGGCCAACTGTGTGATACCACTGATGTAAGTTTAGGGGGAAAATCGATGGTGACACAGTAAGAAGGGTAGTGACATTCGATGGGTGACGGCCGGGAGGGGCCGCGAGGGAGGCTTCTGAGCTGACTTTTTTATCTCCTTGTTGGCGGCAAGAGCATCCTTTCTCTGCGTGCCTCACTCATTCAAGCCCTTTAGATGGTGCTCTTTAATATTTTCTAAAAGAGGTTATCTTAAGAGGAATAAGAGAATACCAACCGAGTTCACAAGATTGATTGAAACATGGAGAGTTAAAGACACTCCATACTTGTTAGCTTAACTTATTAGAATTGCAAGCACATTTAAGTGCTTTGGAAGTTTGTTTGCTAGTCAATCAGTTGAAATACCAAAAAAGAAAAGAAAGTATATCAGATATATTTATTCCACTTAAAAAAGTCAAACATTAATCAAAGCCGAATCTAAAGGGGTAAAGAAGTTATTTTCTAATGTGTAGTTTTAATAAACCAAATAATAGTTTCTAAAACATAAGGCCCTGGAATCACCTTCTCAGTAGGCACGAACAATTCTCAGTGCCCTCAACACCTCCTGCTGACACAGGATGTGTCCGCATGGACCTAGGAATTAAGTAAATGAGGAAGGCCAGACATCATCGCAGCTGTGATTCAAATTACGCTCATCCCGGTCACCACTGGGGTCATTCTTCAGGTGTCAGGACAACTCCCTCAGGGATTCCTCTCTGCGGGGTGTCTCATCTAGCCACACCCACTGTTACATCACTGAACCACTGGAGAGGTTATTGTTGTTCAGTTACTAAGACGTGTCCGGCTCTTTGCGACCCCATGGACTGCAGCACTCCAGGCTCCTCTGCCCTCCATCGGCTCCCAGAGTTTGTTCAGATTCATGTCCATTGAGTCAGTGATGCGACTGACCGTCTCATCCTCTGCCACCGGGGGTGATCAAAGTCAACTCAGCCTCAGGGCCTCCTGTGTGAGTTTTAAATGGTTAATGTAATAAATTTTATGTTTATGTGTGCTTTACCACAGTTTTCTTTAAAACAAATATGACAAGGCTCTGGAGGTGGTATTTCCTTCTTCCTTTATCCCAGGGTCTCCCTGGAGACACGGGCTCTGTGACTGCTTAATGGCCGGTTCCTCCCTGGAGCTCATGTGGGTGCATTCAAGACCCATCCAGGGTGTCCTCGCTCTGATCTCCAGAATCCGTGAATGTGACTTGTGGACAAAAGGAACTCTGCAAAAAAAAAAAAAAAAAAGGAACTCTGCAGAGGTCAGTAAGGGTCTGAGTCTGGAGATGATCCTCGACAACCTGGGTCACTGCAAGGGTCCTTCTAAGCGGAAGACAGGAGGGCAGAGGGGATGTGAGGGTGGGCACACACGTCAGAGAGAGGCTGGAAGAAGCTGGCTTTGAAGACAAAGGAAGGGTCCTCCAGCCCGGGGGTGCTGGCAGCCTCAAGAAGCTGGAAAAGGCAGCAAACAGCTTCTCCCCCCAGCCCACCCCCACCTCAGGCCTGCAGCCCTGCCACCCACTCTGGGCTTTGAACTCTAGAACCTAAGATAGCAAATCCGTGTGGTTTCAAGCCACTACACTCATGGTCATTTCTTCCAGCAGCAGGAGAAAAATGAATCCAGTCTTCAAATATCATCAGTCTCCCCTCCATGGACAGGACTTTGCTTCTCAGCCCTGAAACCACTTCTGTCCATTCGTCTGTCTGTCCTTCCCTACAGGACCCCTCAGTTATTCACACATTCTACCCAGGGCCCCCAGGATTAGTCCCCTGCCCTCACAGTTCAAGAGCCTCTCCCCGGGGCTGATGCGAAGAGCCGACTCATTGGAAAAGACCCTGATGCTGGGAAAGATTGGCGGCAGAAGGAGAAGGGGACGGCAGAGGATGAGATGGTTGGATAGCATCAATGATCATGAGTCTGAGCAAACTCTGGGAGACAGAGAAGGACAGGGAAGCCTAGTGTGCTGCTGTCCATGAGATCGCAAAGAATTGAACACTGAGCAACGGAACAACAACCACCTTGGGCCTCACGAGTGTAGACACAACCACAGCCAAACTCTATTCTGAAGCCCCTTCCCACTTGAGAAGAATTCTGGTCTTCTCAATGGCTCCCCACAGGAGGCCAGAGGAACAGGCTGCCAATTATGCTGTGCTGTTTGGAAGGCATTATGGAATCTTCCAATTAAAGGTATTTTAATTACTCCTAGTCCCAAGGCCCGAACCAGATCTCCCCGCCTCCCGATAAGGATGCTGGAAAGAGCACAAATGAGGTTCTTCCCAAGACAGACTCTCCGAGGCCTACCTGAGCCGCTATCTTTCCCGTTGGAATGTACTTTAATTACGCGCTGCTAGTCACAACACTTCACATCTGAGGAGGAAATTGTATAATCCCTTTAGTGACAATTAAGAGGAAGAATTTGGCTGCAGGTCATCAGGACCATCTCGGAGACATTGCCAGGCTGTTCTCGCTTTAATCCTGTTATCTTCTTTCCTTGGGGCACCTTTCTTTATTACTTTCCAAACCTTATCAGGGAGGAGAAAAAACAATCAGAATACTTGCATGATGGTTATCTTGGAATAAGTGGTTGGAATCCATACAGCCCATCTCCAAGACCTGGACACCAAGCAGTTGCTCTGGGAGCCGTTCAGCCCAGGCCTGGAGGAGAAGCTCTGATGCAGTGTCCATACGCGAGGCCTCCTGGGGTCCAGCATCAGGAAGGATGCTCAGAGCGTGGACCCCTCCTGGGGGGCAGGAGCCTGGCTGACCCTAATGTCTATCAAGGGCAGAGATACAGGTGACCATGGCGGGCACACTTCCTTCCACACTGAGTCTGAGGTGAGGATGAGCCTCTACTTGCTTGCACAGGTAGACTCTGGTTGAATATCTCAGTGTCCTCAACAAATTCGTAAAGAAAGTCCTGAGAGAGTTAACTGTCCTATCTGTTCCCCATGCAGTGAGGCAAGCTCATCTTTGATAAGCACTCTCTCTGTATTTGGATGAGACTCATATTTTTGTTGCAGAAAAGAGCAAGTTCTGAATCCATGATGGATCTGCTTCTTTGACTTTAACCTTTGTTTTTCATTGCTTTTGTTACGTTGTTGTTGTTGTTCAGTCACTAAGTCATGTCTGAGTCTTTGCCACCCCATGGATTGCAGCACATCAGCTTTCCCTGTCCTTCACTATGTCTCGGAGCCTGCTCAAATTCATGTCCATCGAGTCGGTGATGCCATCCAACCATCTCATCCTCTGTCCCCAACTTCTCCTCCTGCCTTCAGTCTTTCCCAGCATTAGCGTCTTTCCCAATGAGTTGGCTCTTTGCATCAGGTGGCCCAAGTATTGGAACTTCAATACAATAGGATATTTGTTACTCAGCCTTAAAAAAGAAGGAAATTCTGACACCTGCTACAAGATGGATGAACCTTGAGGACATCATGCTAAGAGAAATAAGCCAGTCACAAACAGACAGATACTATCTCATCAGGTGACCAAAGTATTAGAGCTTCAGCCTCAGCATCAGTCCTTGCAATGAATATTCAGGGTTGATTTCCTTTAGGATTTGATCGCCTTCCTGCCCAAGGCATTCTCAAGAGTCTCCTCCAGCACTATAGTTCAAAAGCATCAATTCTTGGGCACTCTGCCTTCTTTATGGTTCAACTCTGACATCCACACATGACTACTGGAAAAACCATAGCTTTGATTACATGGACCTTTGCCAGCAAAGCGAAGTCTCTGCTTTTAAACATGCTGTCTAGGTTTGTTATTATAATCATACATAATGACCTACTTCAAGGAACTCTGGCCCTCTGATTAACACACTCCTAACATACTCCTCCTTGAGGTTGGCCATTCCAGGAGACGCCTGCAAGATAGTGGTCTTTTCTTCCTCAACTCCTTCCCCCATCTCTATTCTATAAAAGAACCTGGCATCCAGACCCCATAAGATGGTTATTCTGAGACATTCATTTGACAGCTTCCTGGTCAGCTGGCTTTCTGAATAGAGTATTCTTTGCCTCAACACCTCATCTCTCGGTTAATTGCCCTGCCATGCCAGGAGCGGCAAACCTGGGCTCGGGTGACATTTTTACGTTTCAAAGACTTCTTTGTTCTGAGCTGCTCTTGTCTTTCTTCCCCGGCCTGCAGGTCCCTGTGGAGACCTGGCTCCTCCTTGGAGCTGGAGGTCAAAGGCCCGTCTGCCTCCAGCTGCCTCCACCCAGCCTCTGTTCCCTGACCATCGGGCTTAGACAGCGTTTATCTCCCCATGTTCCTGTCTCCACAGTGTCGCTGACCACACACAGAAAACAGAGGCTTCCAATCGTGTGACCTCCACTTGCCCTTCCTCCTGAAGTCCTTGTCACCTTGATGGAGAAGATGTGGTGTCTTGCTTTGTATTTGACCCACAGTCGATCACGGATGGGATGGCAGGCCTCTCCCAGGCTGTTTGCTGAGTGAATGAATAGGATGTTGATAGTGGATCAGAAGGTCTTATTTGTATAGTCCTTAAAAAACTGTAACTCGGCTTCCAGATTGCCAGGTGGCCTGGGACAGCCATCCATGCTGGCACCCTGCGCCTCCATTTCCCCATGGATTAACCGCAGGGAGTGATTGGGTGATTCCAGAAGCTTCTCCCAGCTCCATGTCTCTGACAGTATTATACATGCTAGAAACAGATTCACAGGCCAATTGTTGCCACAAAAATCTTGGCTTTTTCTGCCCACTGAAGCTGAATAAAAAATACAGAGACGGAGTCTGAGGAAAATAGAAAGGTGGCTTTAATCCCCAGGCAGGGGAAGGGAGGACACAGCAGGCTCCTGTCTCAAGAACTGTGCCCCGCCCCCACCCCCCCACCCCGCCAGCGAGGAGTCTGGGGGATTAGATAAAATGAGGGCTCACACTCAGGGGTCGGTGGTGAGGAGCAAAGCGGTGCAGGGGACACGGGCTTGATCCCTGGTCTGGGGAGATGCCCCACGCCGTGGAGCAGCTAGAGCCCGTGCCCACCGCGACTGAAGCCATTGTGCCTGGAGCCTGCGCTCTGCAACAGGAGACGTGAAGTGAAGTGAGAGGCGCTCAGTCGTGTCCAGCTCTTTGCGACCCCATGGACTATACAGTCCCTCAAATTCTCCAGGCCAGAATGCTGCAGTGAGTAGCAGTTCCCTTCTCCAGGGGATCTCCCCAACCCAGGGAATGAACCCAGGTCTCCCGCACTGCATGCAGATTCTTTACCAGCTGAGCCACCAGGAAAGCCCAAGAATACTGGAGTGGGTAGCCTATCCCTTCTCCAGGGGATCCTCCCAACCCAAGAATAGAACTAGGGTCTTCTGCATTGCAGGTGGATTCTTTACCAGCTGAGCTACCAGGGAAGCCCAGGTATTGTATGTACTTAAGCCTTCTTTCTATAATGCAAAAAGAGAAAAACTACAAGGGGTGGTCTGTGAAGAGCTCTGTAAAAGTGAGCCCCAGATATAGGACGTAATTAGCATACAGTCCAAAGATAATTGGTGCAAAATGTAGCTCATGCTGAGTTAGGGGGCAGAAAAGCAAATTTAGTTACAGACTACACATTAGGAACGGGCTCCTCAGGTGGCGCCCGTGATAAAGAACCCACCAGCCAAAGCAGGAGATACAAGAGATGCAGGTTTGATCCCTGGGTCGAGAAGATCCCCTGGAGGAGGGCATGGCAACCCACTCTAGTATTATTGCCTGGAGAATCCCACGGACAGAGGAGGTGGTGGGCTGTAGCCCATGGGGTCCCAGAGTCGGACATGACTGAAGCGACTTAGCACACACGCACAGATTAGGAACAGGTGAAGTAAAAACTCAGGCCTGCTCACTGTTCTCTTTATCTTCTTTGCTCACGGGAAAGAAAAGAAAAAGCCATTCCTCTTTTTTCCTTCTCACTGCAACACAATCTTCCACACACAGACCCTCAATGACATTAAGTTTATAACGGAAAATAAAGATATTAATGATGTGAAAATCACAAACAGAGCCAAAACTCTGGTGTCAGAATAAGTTACATTTGTCAAAAAGCTGCAGAAGCCATAGCTGGTTGGATGGCAACAGTCATCAGCTGCTATTTATTCATGGGGCGGGCAGAGCAACAAAGGAAGTCTCTCTGTGGACTTCAACTACAGAGGCCAATGAAGGAAAGCTTTTAACTAGAAACTTCCAGCTCCTCCTTCCCCAAAGGGGACCCCAGCCAGCCTGGGCATCTGTCCCTGGCAGGATCAGTCCTTCCAGCAGCGGACAGGTGGGCAGAGACCAGGACAATTGGCCGCCTGCCCCTGCAGATAATTGAAGACAGAGGAGCTAAGAGTCTGGCAATCTCCCCTTGGGTGAGTAATTTGACAGCTTGACAGAGAAGGGAGTTTCCCTGTTCCTCAGCCTGGAAGGCAGCTTCCAATCCCCACGGTCTATTCCCATTTCAATACAGGCTGATTTCCAGCTGCTAGGGACACCTGGGGTTCTTTTCTATTGAATCTGCATCTCAATGATTGGCGACTGCAGGGGACAGGGGAGCCAATTTTTAGCTGTGAGCTTGTCAATGCAGGAGTCCGCCCGAAGTGAACTTCATCTGGTCCCTGGAAGGGCATCCCCCCACCCCAGCTGCAAACTTCAGAATGAAAGGAAGGATGTCAGTACAGATCAGGAGAGTCACTGGGCAGGACATTTAGCATCACGGTGATCAAACAGGTGTCAGGACGCCTCCGGGATGACGCACGGGAAACGGATGAAGAGCTCTGCCTGAGAAGCAGGCGGCTTTCTTCTTCAAAGCTCTGGGGTTTCAAAGTCCCCTAGAGAGGGAGGGAAAGTGGGTGGGAGATGAAAACTGGGTTTTGAAGACATGTTAATAAGTGTCTTTTTGGAAGACAGAGCAATGCCCTCTGAGTGGTAAGGCTGCGCTTGAAAGGGCGGCTTCCCGTTATCTGCAGCAGCAGAAGGTCCCTGGAGGTCAGGACTAGACCGCTGGGCACAAGCCCTCACCGGATCTCCAGGGAGGAAACCGAGGCACACGGGGCTGGGCGAGTGAGGGCTGGCCAGGTGTCAGAGATGTGATGCTTGCCAAGGCGTTAATTTGCTACCGTTCATCTGAAGTGTGGACACCTTCCGGATGTCAACTGAGCATCAGAGCAAGGGGGAGACCAATCCATTCAATTTGTGGAGAGCGGTCAGCGCCTGGAGCTCGGCCAGGCTGAACCCCGCAGGTGAGCTCCCCGGGCTCTGTGAGCGGTTTAGCTCCTGACAGCCCAGCCCTCGGTGCCAGCCAACGTCCAGCTTGTATTATAATGAGAAAGAGAAGCACTGAGACAGACAGGCCAGGGCTGGATCCTTGGTGATCTTGTCAACCAGCTGACCTTGGGGCGGATTAGAAGACCTCTCCTCCCCAGCTCCCACATCAGTTGCTATGGGTTACCATCTCCCTGCCGGGAGTGCTGCTGAGATTAACATCTAAGATGCGTGTGAAACATTGGGGAACTCCCCACCACTTTCATGAGAAATGAGAAGATGACCCCCATCACCCGCTCACTCTTGCCCCAAACCCAGAGAGACTAGAGAGGCTGCAGGGGCAGGGGCCACAGGAGAGCGTAGCCCACAGGCCCTGACCTTGCCCGGATCCCAGAGGCACAGAGGGACCGGCTGTGACCGGGCCCTGGCTGGTCCCAGAAGAGAGAAGAAGGGGTCTCACCACTCCAGCAGCACCCTGGCATCCGAGCCAAGCCCAGAACACACATTCTACAAACAGTGGCAAAGCCTCCTGACCCAGCCTCTGCAAAACTCTCCCCAAGTTCATTTATGCATTTGATGGACTTCCCAGCAGAACCACAACAGAGCACTTCTAAAACTTGAGGGATTCTCAAATGTATCCAGAAAACTAAATAGCTAAGGATGGCCCAAACCTACTGCAACAAAGAAAAAATAATAATAAAAAAGAGACTCATATCAAATATGAAGTTGTATTATTATTCAAAGCAATTAAAGCAAGAGGGTAATGAGGCAAGGGTAGACATAGAAAGGAAAATAAAATCTCCAGAAATAGAGCTGAGGAAATACAGAATTTCAAGGGATGGAGACTGCTGATCTGATGAGTGGCCAAGAAAATCTGATGTGTAAACATTCAGATATTAAAAAGGTCCAACCCACACCTCTGAGCATATTCCAAAATAAATTTAGATTCGTTAAAGAGTTTAATAGGAAAAAAGAAAATCATGAAGCTTAGAATAGAGTAAAATGCAGGAAAAAGTTCATCTCATCTCAAAGTAAACCAGATCTTTAAGAGCAAATAGTAATAATAATAAATTCATAGAGAAAGTTTATGTATTAAACTGGATAAATATAAAAACTACTACAAAATTGACATAAACAGAATTCAGTTTTGAAAATAGCAAAAATAAAATGTCTTAACAATATATGTTAAATAGCTTTAATATATAAAGTACTCTTCAAAACCAACAAGAAAATAAGATAATAAATCAGTTATACTGTGAACAAGGAGGATGATTTGTACATGAGTCTGAGCAATCTCCAGGAGACAGTGAAGGACAGGGAAGCCTGGCATGCTGCAGTCCCTGGGGTCACAGAGTCGGACACGACTTAGCGACTGAAAACATCAACAACAACAAAGGAAAAGTAAGAATTACCAGAGAAAACATTTAAAAAATTACCATTGACGGTAATCAAATGCACAGTAGCACTTACCACAACAAACTAATTTCCACATATTTATTAAAATGAAGCGCCTACCACAAGCAGAGCTTCCAGGACAGTCAGGACAGCAGCCCATAGAGGAAAAATCAAAGGAGAGATCTGTGGTCATGCTGGAATGGGCTGCTTGCTACTGACCAACACTCCCCATCACCTCTTGATTACTGGACTCCATTTATACTAAATAGGTACCACTGCATGTCAGGAAGTCAAGTGTCACTGGGCTCCTTTGTTTAATCTGGTGATGCTGCATGCAAGGCCGCCGCTGAGTTGGGGACCCCGGGGGCCCTCCTCTGTCTGAACCGCATCTGCAGACCCACGGGGCCAGAGGAGCAAGGTGCTCCCAGAGACCCCATCCTGTCCTAGAGTCCTGTGCCTTCTCTCTCAGAGCCCAGCCGAGGCAGCGATGTTGGAGGACTCACTGCAAACCCTTCACCGGCTCTGGATTCCTGTCCACAGAGGTGGACCTGTTGCAGCTGGCAGCTCCCGCATGCCGGGGACTAACGATTCCCCCCGCCTGCGCCGGGTGGGATCCTCATTGCCAGCTGACCCAAAAGCGGTGTCAGTCTCTGAGCCCCACCCTCAAGCCTGCTTCCTGGGAGGCGGCTTCTGTCACCTGAGGGCGATTCGCCGGCAGAGAGGAGCAGCCGCGGCGGTCTGCATCCCAGCAGCAGGGGCTGGGTGGACACACGATCTGAGTGGACATCACAGCACCATCCACAACCAGTGGCTTCTCAAGATTAAAGTCAAAGCAATCGGAGGACGCAGAGCAGACGGGTGCTCGGGAGGCCAGCTGGTGACGGTGATGACCTCGGCGATGACGATGCCACTGATGAGGGGTGCTGTCAACAGGTGTGATCACCGGGGCCACATTTGATTCTTCTCAAGTGGGACAAGTGTCATGACGAGGAACCAGTACACAATATGGCCTTGCAGGGTTCCTACACCTTCACTGGTTGCTGTTGTTCATACTCTTCACGTCCCCTTCGACTGCCGCACACCAGGTTTCTCCGTCCTCCACTATCTCCCAGAGTTTGCTCAAACTCTTGTCCCTTGATGTCATCCAACCATCTCACCCTTTGTCATCCCCTTCTCCTCCCGCCTTTCCCAGCATTCTTTTCCAATGGAAAAGACCCTTCGCTTCCAATGAGTCAGTTCTTCAGATCCAGTGGCCAAAGTACTGGAGCTTCAACTTCAGCAACAGTCTTTCCAATGAATATTCAAGACTGATTTCCTTTAGGATGGACTGGTGTGATGTCTTCCCCAATACCACAATTCAAAAGCATCAATTCTTTGGTGCTCAGCTTTCTTTATTGTCCAACTCTCACATCCATATATGACTACTAGTAAAACCATAGCTTTGACTATATGGACCTTTGTCAGCAAAGTGAAGTCTCTGCTTTTTAGGTTTGTCATGGTTTCCTTCCAAGGAAAAAGCCTCTTAATTTCACGTTGCTGTTGTTCAGTTGATCAGTGATGTCCAACTCTTTCAACTGCAGCCCATGGACTGCAGCATGCCAGGCCTCCCTGTCCTTCACCATCTCCCAAAGGTTGCCAAGTTCGCGTCCATTGCATCGGTGATGCCACCCAGCCATCCCATCCTCTGAGGCCTTCTTCTCCTCCTGCCCTCGATCTTTCCCAACACCAGGGTCTTTAATCTCATAGGGCTGCACTCTTGTTTTAACCCTTGGGACATCTTGGCAAACTAAGCCATGACCTCCTGGCCCTGATTCCTCAGTGCAGGGGCAAGCAGACCCCCAGTGTGCTGGCTCCTTCTGTAGACACCCAGCCCCTCCCCACGCTCCCAAGTTTGCCTCTATGTGTGCTGGGAGCCAGGCACTCGCCCCCTGCACCGCCTCTCCGCAGGCTTCCAGGACGCCCCCAGCGGGAGATGCTCGGGTGAGATGTGAGAAGCAGACACAGATGCCGGTGTTTCCCTCGGTGGGCTCAGGTATGTGGACGATGGGCGACTGAAAGCCGCCACAGATTCAGGATGTACTTCTGTGAATTCGGTCCAGGTGCTAAAGGCAGCCGAGATCCAGGATGTGGCTTTGATGCAGTGCCTTGCTGCCACATAACAGTTTCTCCTCCTGAACTCCAGGCCCCCGGCCTTCAGATTTCTTGGAAGACATCTGATTCCCCGACTCCAACACACTTGAACCTTCTCTAGCACTTGTTTTCCTCAATCAACCTGACAGGGTAACAGGCAGGAAGGCCAGGGGTCTCCAAACGGAGGAAATAGGCTGCAAGTGTCAGACATTTCTTCTCTCTCCCTTAAGAGGAAACAAACTAGTGTTACATTCCCCCCCCCCCCATACAAATTTAAAAAGAGGTTTCTCTTAAAATTCTGTGTTGCCATAATGACACCTGGTTCCACCTGAACTTAACTTTTCTCAAACCTTGAGCTAACCAATGCATTTTTCTTATGGAAACATCTGTCTTAAGCTATATTAATGTACTATGCATTTACCCTAGACTCTGTCTTCAGGCCAGTTCTGCCTAAAGGCTCAGAACCGACTTCACAAACTAGTATGTTACACTCATACACTGTTCTCCTAATCTATGTTAATGAAACTATATATTTTATGGAAATCTGCGTTTCTTCAAGGTCAATCGTTTTATGGCCAGGGATGACTCACCCGGTACCAAGGTTATCTCAGAATGCAGGTTGTGGGTGAGGGGTCTGGTGCCATTCTGAGTTTTGAGACATTTCCTTTCTCTAATTAGCAGACTGCTAGTAGCTATATAACATCCCCCTAAAGACTAGCAGGGGGCACTCCTGCTCCCTTCTGATGTCTATGTCAGAAGCTTTCTCTATCTCTTTTATACTTTAGTAAAACTTTATTACACAAAAGCTCTGAGCGATCAAGCCTCGTCCCTGGCCCCGGATTGAATTCTTCCCCTCCGGAGGCCAAGAATCCGGGCATCTTTCATGGTTTAGCAACAACCTTTCAAACCCTGACAGACAGATTCCCAATAGTACCTCTGACTCCCCAAAACCAACAGAAATAACACAGCAAATGTGAATTCGAGCCAAGTGGGGGAGCCAGTGAAGGACAGAGGAACCTGGCATGCTGCAGTCCATGAGATTGTGAAGAGGTGAAGAGGACTTAGCAGCTGAACGACAACAACCTAAAATGGTTATAAACTAAGAATCTTTAGCCAAACACCCTACAGCTGCAATTTCCTCATCTGGAAAATAGGCCACACAGAAGAACTAAGCATAGAGCTACAGGCTTCAGTGGACTGCTATCAAGAAGGAATCTCTTACTGAAGGAGGAAACAGACAGAACAGGCTCCCTCTTGAAAGCAGGACTCCGTCTTGGGCCAGACTATGGACTTTGAGCTGTGTGCCCAGTATCTATGGAAACGACATATCAACTGGAAGACCAGGCCCCCAGAAGGAAGAGCCCCAGGGCTCGAACCTAGACTCTCGTTGCCTAAAAGAAAACCCTAATTATCTGTGTAACTGAATAGAATCACACAGTCTATTATGCTTATTGGGGTATGACCACCGGCCTATCGATACTTGTCCAATGTTAACTACCTAGGCTTAAGTCATATGAATCACGGGTTAACTTTGATTGTATCTTTCTTCCCCTTTGCTCAGACTAATTTCAGGGAATTTGGGGAGGTGGGTTTGGGCATGTACACTTAGGGTATATAAGGTTTTCACGAAAACTGGTCGTGGTCCTTGGCTAAGAGGAGACTCTGCCTTGGGCCGGCCGGTGTGATAAACTGCACTCCACTGTCTGCATCGTCCTTCTGAGTGAGCTTGTTCCCTGGAATGCTTGGCTACAACATTACAGCATCATCCCTGGTCCAAAATGGACGTTCAGTAAACAGTCCTGGAAATGGCCCTTGGATTTTGTCATCCATGAATGCCCAGGCCAGCACTGGCTGAATTATCCTCATCTTTTCCTGGTCACCAGAAGCAGACATTGTCCACTTATTCACATGGTTGCACTATTTACCCAAAACACTCTGGACAGCTCTGGCCGGCAATTCTCACGTGCTATCACATGGCTCCTGTCACCTTCTGGTCCACACATTAGGTTAGGATGCACACATTTTATAGGAGCCCGGCTTACCCATGGTTGGGCTGCTCATCAGGTACCAGAGATGACACCTGGATCTGGATTTCAGGATGTTTGAGGCAAAGTGTTCCAGAACAAAGGTGTTTAGAAAACCTCACTGTGTGGCCAGTGTTTGTCCTCAAGTGCTTCATCTCCACAGGTCAGAATGGAAGGGAAACAAACTGATCAAGCTTTTGCAAACATTCCTCTGATCAATCATGTTTTATGGCTTCATTAGCTATGGGACCACAGTCAATCAGGCAATCTCATATTTCATCCTTTGCACGTTGATTTATAAAGGATGTTCGTGGCTGCCTGCTGGTTAGCAGAGTGACGTAGAAGCCCTCCTGAACTTCCCTGCTGGCTCAGATGGCAAAGAACCCGCCTGCCAATGCAGGAGACTCAGGTTGGATCCCTGAGTTGGGAAGATCCGCTGGAGAAGGGAATGGCTACCCACTCCAGTATTCTTGCCTGGAGAAATTCATGGACAGAGGAGCCTGACGTGCTATAGTCCATTGGGAGGCAAAGAGTCAGACATGACTGAGCAACTAACACTTTGACTTTTCACTTTCTGATGATGAAGCCACATGAGGGCGTCTGAAGGTGACACAAAGCCCTCAGTGTCCTATGACGATGGAAGGGCTGCTAACAGTGCTCAGTCTTCACAGAATCTGTTCTTACTTCAGCCTTTTCATGGGCACCCACTGCACTTTCACCAGAGATGGCTTTTCTTGAGTCCTTTCCTTTATCAGCTACAAACGAAGACTTTTCATCAGAGAGCTGTTGACCTCTTAGAAAAACATTTTGCACATTTTGGGGTTTATATCAAGAAAAAGCTACTTGGGCTTCCTAGGTGGCGCAGTGGTAAAGAATCCACTTACCAACGCAGGAGACACAGGAGATGTGGGTTCAGTCCCTGGGTTGGGAAGATCCCCTGCAGAAGGAAATGGCAACCCACTCCAGTATTGCCTTGAAAATCCCATGGTCAGAGGAGCTGTCCATGGTAGGCTGCAGCCCAGGGGATCACAAAAAGTTGGACATGACTGAGCAAGTACCCACACATCAAGAAAAAAGTACAACTCGAGGGCACGTGTTAGGTTTCAGGATTTGACCCCTATCACCTTCAATACCCTCAAGGCCATATTCATCAACATCACCATCCACAGGATGGCCACTCCCACCGTAACCCTGTCCCCATAACTCAGCTGCCAGAACCATCATGCCCACCACCTCGCCCTTCATCCAGGCCATCTTCTGCTTCCCTGGCCCCTCGTGCATATAAAAAAGCAGAATCGTAAAGTCATCCCCACTTTGGTTTTAAAATGCTAGAACCAGAGGGAAATTTAGAGACCAAAAGCCAAGCTTTCTAAATGTGCCAACACTCCCTTGGCTGGTCTTTCCCTGTGTTCACTCATAGGCGGCCAACTTGCTGGGGAGAAGTAGGGATTTTTAGAGCTACACTAAAAAAAAAAATTTAAACCATAGTAAATATCAAAATCTTAAGAAAAATCTCTTTTGGAGTTGTAAGAACTGGCATATTTTAAGTATCAAAAAAACATATGGATGCTGTTAATTTAGGAAGGAAGACTGATGCTAAGAAAACTAGTTTTCCTACCAAAAAAAGAAAGTTCACCAACTTCTGAGGAGGAGGAAGGAGAGAAACAGGTAAGAAGGAAAGAGGCTTAGAAGCCCATGGATCCCTAAGAAAGGACCAAACTCCCTGCCTTTCTCCCTATCCTGCAAATCACACATAAGTGAGGAGCCTCACAGGGGAAATGCTTTCTCCTGAACCAGGAAGGGCCCTGCCTGGCCCAGAACACAGCCTGGATCTCTCCCTATGCAACTTCTGATAAAGAACAATCTATTCAACACCAGGCTGACCAACCTTTCCCGTCTGCCCGGGATTGAGGGTGTCTTGGAACATGGGGTTTTCTGTGCAAAAAACAGGAACGTCCCAGAAGAATCAGGATGCCTGGGTTACCCCATAATCGTGCTCACCTCGTGTAAGTAGGACCGGTCATCACGAAGGGAAGTGAGCCTGAGCGGAATGCACACCCAGAGAGGAGAAGGGAGGGAGAGCAGAGGGCAGCAGAGCAACGGGCAGACGGAGGCTGAGGGGGAAACCGTCCACGAGCCTAGAGGGCCCTCTTGATGAAACCAGCGGAGAGCAGGCCCAGGGCTATGAGACTCTGCAAGTAAGTGGAGGAATAGCCTGAGGAGGTGAACCGGGCATCCGCTGGTAGAACTTGGAGAAGGAGTTGAAGAGAAAACTTCTATCCCTCATCAAACAAATGGCACCGTGGAAGCAAAACTTTCAAAAAAGCAAAACCCTCTGGAAAAAGGCACACACAGCACATGACTGAGGGGAAAAAATGAAATAAAACTGAACTGAGCAAAACATTTAAGATGATTAAAGAGGAAATAATAAATATGAGAAATAAAAAAGATCTTACAGAACCATAATTGGTGTCCCTAATCAACAGACCCAAACAAAAGACATCTAGACATAATTCAAGAAAATTGTTACAAAATAAAAGAAAAACTGTTTCTAAAGAGCAGAGCTTCACCATCGCACAAGAGAAAAGGAAAAGAGAGGACAATCAACACCAAGACACAGCTTAGTGAAATTACTAGAGTCTGAGAATCACAAAGAAGCCTTTGAACACACAGGAAACCATGTCAAGATACTTGTAAGGGAAAACAGTTCTAAGTAGCCCCAGCCTTATCCAAAAACATGATTCAGTTCTAGGAGATTAAGACACCTTGCCTCCAGTCTTCAAAGACTTTTTGTTTCCTGAACTAGACATTCATTCAAATATCTGAGCAAGAGACAAATATTTTTGAATATTCAAAGATTCAAGGAATATAGTTCTTGAGAGAAAGGAAAGAAACCATAGCAAAAGAGTTGACATAAGAACTGACTCTGTTCAGTTCTTTTAAGAATTGTTTTAAGACCAAAATAAGTATAAGAATTATTACCATATAATAGGAGGTAATTATCATCAATCATGATAATAATAATCCTGGTTCCCTGCCAGGAATTGAACCCATGTCACCTATGTTGGAAGGAAGATTCTTAACCATTGAACCACCAGAGAGTTGGACTCTGCAACCCCATGTACTGTGGCCAGCAAGTCTCTGTCCATGGAATTTTCTGGATAAGAATATTGGAGTGGGTTGCCATTCCCTTCTCCAGGGAATCTTCTCGACCCAGGGACCAAACCTGAGTCTCCTGCATTGGCAGAAGGAGTCTTTACCTCTGAGCCACTAGGGAAGCCCTTGAAAAGTCTTTTAAGTACATTTAATTCCATTTTTGGTAGGTTAAACTCTTAATACTTCTTTGTCATGATTTTGCTCCTGTATAAATGTACTGATTTAAAAAAAAAATTCCCAAGACAAATCATTACATGAAAGAAGATACAAAAAAAGCTTATGTTTCTTAAGAGAGAGAATACAGTGACTCTGTGTGTGTGTGTGTGTGTGTGTGTGTTTGTGTGTGTATTCATAAACTGCTTCTGTAATTATAAGCAGGAAACTGGTAGCTGTGGGTGCCTTTGTGGGGAGAGCTGGAAAACAAGGATGAAATAAAGACCTTTTCCTTTATCCGATTAAAACTTTTAAAATGTACACCTTATAGCAAGTCTATTTCTTAAACAAGAGTTCGGCAGGTTTTTGTCACAGAGCAGCGGCTTTCAGTCAAGGTCCGTTGTGTCCCCCTTCGATGGGGGCGATGGACACCCAGTGATACTGGGCGACCGCCAGAGAGGGGCGCTCCAGGCATCCAGGGGTGAAGGCCCGGTGCTGCTCCACACACCCAGGGCCCAGCACGGCCCCACAGCAGACATTTAACCAGGCAGGTGTCAGCTCCAGGCTGAGACGCCTGGTCCAGAAGTCACATCCTCCAGGAACGTAGCTCCCAGGCAACCACGAGTTACAGGTCGTTCATGTCAGAAAACCCAAGACCCCATCTGCCCTGCTGTTCTGCCCCCTTCTGTACATTGCCATCTGACCTTGTCCTTGACCTTGGGCGGCTCATCCCTCACACAAAGCATCACCCGTGCTTTTCTCACCTCTCTCCCCCGTGACCGTCAGGTGATGGTGTAGGGACCAGATGATGGAACGGGCGGGGGAGGGCCGTGTAGACGGTCAGCGACGCGGTCCAGCGGGCTGGTTGGCGGGGAAGGGGGAGGGGGCAGCCAGAGCTGGTTCCTGAGCCAGAGCCGTGCTGAAGACACGATGACAGGTGAACAGAAGTCCAGGACTCTTTAGCTTCAGCTTTAGTGACGGTCCTTCCAATGAATATTCAGGGTTGGTTCCCTTTAGGATTGTCTGGTTTGATCTCTTACAAACCCACATTTATGGTAAATGTGGGTTTGTAGGAGAACTGTTACTAAAGCTGAAGCTCCAGTACTTTGGCCATCTGGTGTGAAGAGCTGACTCATTGGAAGAGACCCTGATGCTGGGAAAGACTGAAGGCAGAAGGAAAAGGCAGTCACAAAGGACGGCATCACCGGGTGGCATCACCGACTCAATGGACATGAGTTTGAGCAAACTCCAGGAGATTGTGAAGGACAGGGAAACCTGGCGTGCTGCAGTCCATGGGGTCGCAAAGAGTCGGACACAATTCAGTGACTGAACAACGGCAACAAAATGAGTGACTACGCAAAGACTATTCTTAAAGTTTATACTTACACTGCTGTTTCTAAATGGCCTCTAAGTTCTCCCCTCAAACAATTTTTCATATTCCAGGACCCCAAAGAAATCATTTTAGGGTGTGGAAGTGTCTGTCCACAAACCTTTGATCTGTCACTGTGGCATCGCGGTGCTTTGGCGCTGATGTCAAGGATACGGAGCATGGTTTCCCCAGACATGAAAACTGGACAGTAATCCCCCTCTTATCTCTGTCTAGAAGCTACAGTTATATACAGCTTGGAAGCAAGCCTGCAAAGCAGCCAGTTATTTGCCTGATCTTTCTGGTAAGAACCTTGCGTCTGAGGGAGCTAAAGGGACTTAACTGGGGTGTCAGAGCTGCTCCACGTCCTGAGAGGGGGGCCTTGCTGTTAACATTCAGATTCGAGCCTCATGGTGGGGAGCAGCCCCTGAAAGTACCTGGAAGTGAAATATTCAAAGGCACTTAACATTAACGTATGTTCAATAAAGCCAGGCGAGAATATAAAGCCCATCTAGACATCATCTTCATCAGACAGTGAAATTAAATTAGATTTTTCCCGATAACCAGCTTCCGGAGACCCATTTGCATTGCGGGTATGAGATTAGAAGTCAAGTCATTCGATAATGAGGCTGCTTGCAGAATTTCTGAGCCTACCTTTGGGCTCAAGTTGGTCTCCATTTCATTTCAGATGCACAAAGTTTCAGCTTTAATGTAGATGCAGAGGTCACATGGCTGAAGCACCCTGGGCCCTCTAGCCTCTGCCCTGGCGTGGGGAGCCCCCCAATGCCCCAGGTCACCCCACTCCTGACTGAGTCTCTCTGGGACCAAACTTCCATCAGGCTCCCCTGAACTCTCTTCCCAAGCAGGCCCTGACCCCTGGGCTTCTGTGTGCCTCTGTGCATTGTCTCGTTTTAGGTGGAATTCTGCCAAGTACGTGTAGCCAGTCCCCTCCACCCTGGATATTTGGTCATGTTACCGGCACCAGTGGGTCTGCCATTCAGGGTGCACAGCCAGGAGCCCCCCAAGTACTTTCTATCAAAGCAGAAGGGTGTATGACTCATAACAAGTCAAAAGACTGTTACCTAAATCTTGGCTCTCTCTGAACCAGTGCCAAACAGAAACATGGAGACAGAATTATGGAGGAGAAAGAAAGAGAGGCTTTAGTACTTTGCCAGGCAAAGAGGGAACACAGTAGGTCCGTGCCTCAAGAACTGTGGCCCGCCCCCCATGGTGAGTAGGGGAAGGTTATAGTCAGGCAAGAGTATATGACAAGGATCAAGACAGTAACAGTCTTGTATTCTTTTTTCTGCAGTTTCAAAAGGGTGGAGTTTCTGACAAGACTAGGATATGTGCAGGGTCCTAGGTGGTCTCCTAGTTTTGAGGAGCCTCTGCCTCAGATATTTTTGCTGCTTCTCCTTTGATTAGCAACTATTTTACCCTTTGGAGTAAAAGGTCATGGAGGTCAGAGGCCAGCCTATAAGGAATGGGGGACAAAAAGTCTTCATGCCCTGGAGTCCAACAGGGCCCTGTTCTGCATCAAGACAGGGAGTTAGTTCTCAAAACAGTATCTCCCCAGGAAGATGGGGGGAGTTTAAAGCTAAGGGTTCACGCATCTTCATGAAAGGGCCAGCGTGACCTTCTATATAGAGGTGGGGTTCTAGATGACAACATGCTCCAACATTCATCCCATGTTCAAAAGTGATGGCCATTCTTGGAGGAGAAATCATTATCATTAAAATGAGGCAGAAGTCACTGTAGGCTGGCAAAACGCAGGCACCCAGTTGAGTGAAGTCATGAAGGTCAGCGAAGGTCGGCATCATGTTCCTTACACTCCAGCTGGTCTGGGGGTTGAGTGCAGGAGGGAGTTTGCATCCTGCAAAACAGCTCACCAGTGAGCTTCAGGCTGATCGCCACGTTTGAGTCAGAATTAGGAGTCCTCACAACTGATTCCTTATCTTTGTTATAGCTGTTTCTCTTGCCTGGTAACAGTCACTTTGTAAGTAGATAGGGGAGGGGGTCCCCAGAGAAAGAGAACCAGGTGTGGCTTTCTTGATGTAATAGAAGCCATTTTTGGCCAAAGCCATGTGGGGATCTAAGCGTGGCCACAATGCTTGCCCTTAAACAGATCTCACTAATCAATGATCTTAAAGGAAGTGAAGGAACAATAGGGCAGCCTTGGGGCACAGTCCCAAGTCCCCAGGGGACACACAGAATAGTATATCTTTGCTGGAACTAAGGCTCCCTCCCAGGTGGAGGATGGAAGGATGATGTCATCCCTCCTGACTTCAATCAACCAGAGCTTGGGCTCTGTTGACCTTTGCCCCAGTCCTATGCTGAACTCTCCTGTGCTCCAGCCCCTTCATGAATATGCATGTGCCCTTAGCTTAAAACCTCCCCAGTCCAGCCCAATCTCTCTCTCCCACTTCAGAGCCCCACTGGACTAGCCTGCTACCTTGAGTAAAGCCCACCTTACTATTCTTTTTAACAAGCATGATGATTAACTTTTACTTTAACATTGCACATAAAGTTAATGCAGTGTTTGAAAAATGCTGCCTGCCACATCAGTAAGCAGAGGCTGTTGCAGCCATCATCACTACCACTGCCCTTAAGGACGCCCCCGAAGGGATTCAGGACGGAAAAGCACAGGATGCTGGCCCCACATGGCCGAGGTGCACGCTGAAGGGAAGGTTCCAGTGAGCCCAGACTCTTGCATTTTCCTCTGTAGAGAAAGCACTATATTCCTTAATTTGAGTTGTCTGGTTTTCTTTAATTAGCAATAATCTTTTGATGTTCAGACTGTCTTGTCTTTGTTGCAAAACCCCCTATCCATATTGACTCCTCCTGGCCTCTTCAGAGCCGTTCCTCAGACTGATCTGAGCTGTCTTCTGGGCTGAAGTTGTAAGAATGTCAGCCAAATAAACATAATTCTCAACTTTTAGGTTGTGCAAATGTTTCAGTCAACAACCCCAAGAGGTAGAAAACTGGTTCCTGTGTTAGGGGAAGCACACTGACTGCAACCGCCCACCCTGGCCAGGCACCATGGTAACCATTTGTGTGAGTTATATTATGACAGGAGGTCCTGGCAAGGAACACGGAACTAATAAGCCACCACCAACCAGAAGAGTTCAGGAAAGGTCAAAACGAGACACCACGTGTCCGACCACCGCCCAGAATCCTTCTCGCTGGAATTCATCTTGGTGAGCAATGCGTGCACCACCAGAAAGGACCCTGAGTTAGAATGATTGGCCAAAGAAAACCTGGAAGCTAATCCCATCACCATAAAACCCGAGACGGCGAGCCACATGGCCAAGCAGTCCTCCTGGGTTCCCGTACCTGCTGCTTTCCCGCCCCCAACCCCCGGTGAAGTGAAAGTCGCTCAGTCGTGTCGGACTCTTTGCAACCTCATGGACTACACAGTCCATGGAATTCTCCCAGCCAGAATACTGGAGTGGGTTGCCATGCCCTTCTGCAGGGGATCTTCCCAGCCCAGGGATCGAACCCAGGTCTCCTGCGCTACAGGTGGATTCTCTACCAGCTGAGCCACCGGGGAAGCCGGGTGCTCTTTCCAATTAAGTGTCTTGCTTTATCAACACATGTGTCTCCTCAGACAGCTCATTTCTGAG
Organism: Dama dama; assembly: GCF_033118175.1. Taxonomy (NCBI): domain Eukaryota; kingdom Metazoa; phylum Chordata; class Mammalia; order Artiodactyla; family Cervidae; genus Dama; species Dama dama. Next base: position 2,768,251 of record NC_083702.1, read on the forward strand.
TGTTAGATGAGAGCCCACTCTCAGGCCCTGGAAGGGGTCCCTCTGCCTGCAACACCTCCACTAAGACAAAATCCACTGTGGTTTTGTTTTGGTTGTTTGGGGCCACAGGAGACCCGTCCACCCACCACAGAACAGCTCTGCCTACTTCACAAGGGCGTGTCCCTGTCCCTCTTTGCCTCTCGGCCCTTCCTGTCTCCACTGACCTATTCTAGCTGCCTTCACATAGCTTCCTCTGGATGGGTGGGAGTTGATAGATTTGCTCTCTCCTGGGCTGACAGACAGCAAGGCAGCCAAGGTGAAGGAACTTCCAAGAGTGATGATCCATCCTTGGCTGGATCTGAGGCCTGACATGAGGGCAGAGCTCCGATGGTTGGGAGTGCAGGCTAGAGTCGGAGCATTCTGAGTCTGAACCTGATCTTGTAGCCAAGGTTCACTCCAGAGGAGACTGAAGTCTAGACGGGTTCTGCGGTTAAGGTGACTGAGGGGCCACAGGACCACAGACATCTTCTGGGGACCATGCATCTCTCTAGACTTGGCATCTTGGGGGTGTTGGGCCATCTCAGGCCAATATCACTCCAGTCTCTCATCACCACTCAACACCCAGCACCAGACCCCAGCATCTTCCTTATATTACTAGGTTTGCCAGCTTAAGTAAATGAATTGAAAACTTTTATTAAAGTATCCTAGTGTGCATTCAGAGAAGGCAATGGCACCCCACTCCAGTACTCTTGCCTGGAAAATCCCATGGATGGAGGAGCCTGGTGGGCTGTAGTCCATGGGGTCGTGAAGAGTCGGACATGACTGAGCAGCTTCACTTTCACTTTTCACTTTCATGCATTGGAGAAGGAAATGGCAACCCACTCTAGTGTTCTTGCCTGGAGAATCCCAGGGACGGGGGAGCCTGGTGGGCTGCCGTCTATGGGGTCACACAGAGTCGGACACGACTGAAGCGACTTAGCAGCAGCAGCAGCAGCAACGTGCGTTGCCAGAGGAAGAGAGTAGAGGAAAAGATGAAGAAGAAAGAAATAAAGGTGATGACAAAGATAAAGATGAGAAAGAGAAGCTGGAGGGGATAAAAGGTCATAAAGAAATGAAGAAGGAGGAGAAAGAGATAAAGGAGGAGGAGATGAAAGTGATGAAAAAGGATGAAGTGAAAGAGGAGGAGAAGGTGGAATTGATGAAGGAAAAAAGGATGAAGAGGAAGAGGTGATGGAGGTGGTGGAGAAGATGAAGGTGATGAAGAAGGATGGGGAGATGGAGAAGGAGATGGAATTGATGAAGAAGATGAAGAAAGAAGAGGGGGAGAAGATAATGGAGGTGATGGAGGTGATGGAGAAAGAAAGAGGAAGAGGAGAGAGAGGAGAAATGGAAAGAGACAGAGGAGAAGGAGGAGGGGATTATCAGGAAAGGGGGAGAGTTCCTCTCCAAGCAATGCTTCTGTAAATTTCAGACTACCCACAGCCTTCAAGAATGTGGGGTGAACGTGAAGGGTCAGAACACTCCTGGACATCCTGAGCAGGCCCTGACAGAGAGCACGGTGGATATCAGCCACCACCATTCAGCGAGCAGCCACACAGCAGCCTTCAGCCCAAAGCAATGCCCACCAGAGGACTGGTCATGCTAAGCCTCTTGGAGCTCAGAGCAGGATGTTCAGGGCCCTGCAATATGGACTGAGCTCAAAAGGAAAACGAGCTTCTCTTGATCGTCTCTCTTCAAATAAAAGCACTTTATCTGCACGTGCAGGAGAGAGGCCGAGAGTTTATTTTGCCAGGAAGCCCAGATGCCCAGCTCTATCGAAAGACCCACGTGCAACAGTCACAGACACTGTTTTTCAAGGAGTCAATTAGTGGCCACTTGAGTAAAGGGTAGTTATGTCCTAAAGAAGGAGCTAACATTGTTCTCTGGATGCATTATTGCTTTCAAAGGGTCAGTACCCTTTAATCCTCTATGGGCATTTGATAGTCAGCTCTGCATGGTACTGGCCTGCTGCTAATTCAACCCAGGGAGGAGGAGGGCGAAGACTTATAGCCAGAGGGCTCCTCCAGGTATCACCTCTCCTCCATGTCAGGGGCGATGGCAGGTGAATGCCCAGGAGTGCTGAGGTTGGGGAGAACACAGGAAGAGGAAAGCTGCATCTCTTAGGATGCAGAGGGAGGAGAAGCTGTGAGATGATTTAAGTATTCATTTAGCTGTCAGTTTTCTTGGCCATTGTGCAGAGGACTGAAGAGGAAGAGAAAGGAATGACCTCTACACATTTATAACTAATAATGATGGCGAGGAATAATACTCCTTCCCATTTACTAGCATTAATATTCTAGATGTTCATTGCCCCCACTGAGTCCAAATCAACTCTAGAGGAGGGGGCAGAGTCCACGATGGGGTGTGCTCAAACCTGTGCCCAGATGGGACAGAGCGAGCTGGGCACAGGACCGGAAGCCATGCCCTTGGACAGCAGAGCTGATCATCTTTCCATTGCATCGCCTGGCAGCACTCCTCAATAAAAAGACCAAGCTCCACCTCCTAGATAAGCATACAGAGTCAACCTAGCTTTCACTTCAGGGGGTCACCCGCACACCTCCCTGCCTGACCAGGGGCTGGGATCAAGTTGGGGCGATGACAGTCAGGGATGTAGCCCTACACTCATCTCTGTACCTTCCAGCAGGTCCCAGGCACCCTCATGCCCTTTTGCATCAATAAGTCATTCCCAACTATCCTGTGAACTTTCCTCAAATCCACCTCCCCACACTGCCCTAAGCCTCATGCTGCTCTCCATGGCCTGCCGAGTACAGACGGGACTCCATGGCCTGGCATCTAACCTCCCTGCAGATTTCACCTGCCTCTCCACGTGTCCGTGCATTCAGTCATCCAAGAGAACGTCTGTAGCATCGGCTTTCCAGGAGGCCCTGGTGGGGTCTGAGGTTGAGAAACCCCTCTCAGGATGCTGACGGAGCAGGATGGGGACAAATAGCGAGCCCACATGGCACCCCCACAGCTGTGCCCGGAGCGGAGCAGGGCGTCTGCACGGGGAAGCGGGCCAGGATGCTGTCGCTGCTCTCAGGCGTTCAGTCGCATCCGACTCTGAGACCCCATGGACTGCAGCACGCCAGGCCTCCCTGTCCTTCACCATCTCCCGCAATTTGCTCAAACTCATGTCCATTGAGTCACTGATGCCATCCAACCATCTCATCCTCTGTCGCCCCCTTCTCCTCCCACCTTCAATCTGTCCCAGCATCAGGGTCTTTTCCAATGAGTCAGCTCTTCGCATCAGGTGGCCAAAGTACTGGAGCTTCAGCTTCAGCATCGGTCCTTCCAGTGAATATTCAGGGTTGACGTCCTTCAGGACTGATTTCCTTCAGAGGGATTAATTCCACCCATGGAAGCAGTGGGGACTTCCAGACGACCTGGATTCTGTGATGGAGCTTCACAGAGGAGCAGGTGTTGGCTCTGAACAAGGGGTGAGAGTCTTCCTGGCAAAGCAAACAGCCTGGGGTGTGGGAGGGTGTCCTTCAGCCCCATCCCGCCCCTTGACTCCGTACGCTCACCAGGGGATCTTTTCTGTACAGAACACACCGCCGTCCCTGAACCTTTTTGTGCCGCAGGAGGACAGTCAGGCTCTGGTCCAGCTGCTCTGGATTCAGAGGCTCACCCCCAGCTGCAGGACACGTCTCCCTCCATCGCTGAGGCTGCGTTTTCTCCCTGGGAAATAAGGATCCTCCCATCCTCTGATTGAGGAGCAGAGACAAAGCCTGCAGTGAGCCCATCAGAGGGTACAACACCTGGCAACTCTCGATTAACCAGAGGTGTGCAGACAGGGACATTTTCCCACCCAGCCAGGATCAGGAGAAAACAGCTGAGATGTAGACCAATTTTCAGAAAGCTAAGCGAGGCCCCTAATCGCAGATCTGCAGCGTTATTATCACTGTGCTCATTCTCATCATTCTCAACATCATCACCACCCTCACGGTCAAACACGAGCTCATACATAACAATAATATCTTACATTATCTTTAGTGGAAACGGGAGGAAATTATAAGAGCGTTCCTGTGGATAAATTAGATTCCTTTCCAGAACACTGTGCTCAACTCACAAGCCATCAAGCATTTACTGGTGGAAGTATCTTTAAATATAACCCAGTAAATATATGTGTTCTCTGTGGCTATTAATAGCCAAACTCTGTTTATTAAAGAAAAAATGAGACAGAAAAGAAAGGAAAAGCGAATCTAAACTGGTGGAGGGGCCGTGTGCTTCAGAAAAATCTCATTTATGAAACCCAGATTCCCCCTGAGCCAGCACTCTGCCCCAAACTGTGGAGGAGGGCGCAGACCCAGAGGACTCAGGAGTCAGGGCATCTCTGCTGAACTGAGCTGAGCCCTCAGCCCTGGGGTCACACTGAAAACACGTCCTTATTGATCCGCCCGTCCGTAGACATGCCCAGCGGCCGGGATGCGGGGTGTGTCCCCTGCGGGTCCCATCTCGGGCCACCAGTAATCACACTAATGGCTGCGGCCTGGCTGACTCTGCTCAGGTCAGCCTCCCCACGGGCCGCAGACCCTTCGCCGGCTGCTTCAGGGACACGACAAGGGAGGAGTGAGTGGGAGACACACACACTCTGGGCCTGGACCAGGAGCCGCCCCTCAGGGGCTCTCCCCCGTCTGTTTCCAGCCCAGGCTCCTGTCCTGAGGCCCAGGCTGCAGGGGAGCAGGGTGGTGTCCGCTGGGTCAGCCAAGGTCCCCAGCAGAGAGGTGGCAGGAGGTGTGCGGGAACCCAGAGCAAGACTCACTCCGATCACAGGCCCGGGCTCAGGTGAGCCAGGGAACCAAGGAAGCAGCGCTGGTCCAGCTGGAGGCCACGCTCGTCCTGCTCCTTCAGGGACCCGCTTCCTCTGTGAGTCCCAGGGAAGGGCGGTCGCAAAGGGCTCAGGGACGGGGCACCAGTGGAACCCCACGGGTTATATTTAAAGACACTGGGGGCCCAAGGCTGGGGCGCCCTGCAGAGGAGGCTGCTCTGTGACCCCCCCCCCCAGCCACCAAGACTCCTGGGCTCTGTCACTGTCACACAGACAGGGGGAGAGAGACTGGCAGGGTCTCATGGGAGCTGAGGTTTCACCCCTGTCTGCGGGCTGCGGGCAGTGAGGGCCTGACTGCCACCGTGAATGCCGTCTGCTCAGGAGCTGAGTCTCAGGGGAGGCCCTGCGTGGAAGGGGAGCAAAGTGTTGTCTGATTACCCCAGCTCATTCGAGAGGCTCCCTGGGTGCACCCCACCTCTCCTGGGTCCTCCTCTCTCCTTCCTTACAATCCCACCAGGAAGGCTCATCCATGGCCTCAGACTCAGGCTCTGTTTCAAGGGAACTGTGTAAGAATTCTCAGCTTTGCCGAATGCTGTCCATGAAGTAGTAGAAAGAGTGGCCTGCCTCAGCCCATCAGTTCAGTAAGAAAAAATAAAATAAAATCAGAGAAACCCCTTGTTTGGTGGTTGGCTTTGAGATTAAACTTCTAAATGATTCGGAGTTCATCTCCTACCATGTGACCTCCAACCCTGGGAAGATTAACCCTGGACAGCTGATCAGTCACATCCCACTTCCCCGTCCAGTGGGCAATGGGCTGCCTTAGTGCAGGGCCCCTGGTCTGTGGTCAGCCCAGCTTCCCCACTCCCTGCTCACAAAGACCCCATTGACCCCAAGCTCCAGAGGAGCCACAGGTCCATCTTTCACTGAGGTCCCCTAATGTGAACAGTCGATGCTCCTGTGCTCAGGTTGTGTTAGAACATCTCTTCATCCTTTGTGAGAGGGATAACAGTGATCCTAGTGATGGCAGTGGTGGGGCTGGTGATGGTGGAGGATGTGGTGGTGGAGATGGGGAGAGCTGGTATAGACCGGGCCTTCATTACCCGCCAGGAACTTTGCTCAGAGCTTCACCTGGAATATCTTACTTAGGCACATAAACTTGCTTCGCACTTCCACGAGTTTAAAGGACTTATTTGTTTTTCTGTGAAAACATGGCATTGAAAAACTACGAATATACTTTCCTGACAATTTAAAATATCATTGAAAAAGTAGAAATCACTGGCGACCCATTCCAGATTTGCCCCAATGACCTGTGTACTTTGAAAAAATAGTTGGGAATTTTGAATTACCCAGGGGTGTGTGTGTGCATGTGTGTGTGTGTGTCTGCGTGTGCATGTGTGTGTGTGTGTGTGTGTGCAGGTGCGTGTGTGGGTGGGTGTGTGCGTGTGTGTGCATGTGTGTGTGTGTGGGTGTGTGCATGTGAGTGTGCATGCATGTGTGTGTGTGTGTTTACATTGTGCATATGTATGTGTGTGCATGTGTGTGTGGGTGTGGCTGTGTGTGTGCATGTGTGTGTGCGTGTGTGCATGTGTGTGTGCGTGCGGGTGTGCGTGTGTGTGTGGTGGGGTGTGTGTTGGTGTGTGTGTGTGCATGCGTGTGTGGGTGTGTGTGCATGTGTGTGCATGTGTGTGCGCACGTGTGTGGGGGGGTATGTGCATGTGAGTGTGCATGCATTGTGTGTGCGTGTTTACGTGTGTGCATGTGTGTGTGCGCGTGTGGGTGTGTGCGTGTGTGTGCACATGTGTGTGTGTTGCGTGTGTGTGCATGTGTGTGTGTGTATGTGCGTGTGGGTGGGTAGGTGTGTGCGCGCATGTGTGTGAATGGTGTGTGTGTGTGTGCGCAAGTGTGTGCATGTGTGTGTGCGCATGTGTGAATGTGCGTGTGTGTGCACGTGTGTGCATGTGTGTGAATGCGTGTGTGTGCACGTGTGTGCGTGTGTGTGGGTGGGTGTGCGCATGTGTGCATGTGTGTGAATGTGTGTGTGCATGCGTGTGCAGGCTCTCTGGCACGAGTGCCCACTGCACACCTGTGCTCGTGCATGTGCCCCTCACAGGTGTGTGGCTCAGAGTCAGGATCTGCCTGGCAGCCCCTCCTTCACCCCTTTCTCCTGCTCCACCCCCTCAGGAAGAAGGAAGGTTGGCTCTGCTTGTTCCAGGAGAGACAATTTGAAGCAATGCTAGCAGAACAAAACCCCAGCCTAACACCTTCCCAAAGAGCATATTGCTTCTTGTAGCTGCAGCAGCTGAGAGTCCAAAAGCTATTCCCCAGACAACCCAGCGCAGAGCTCGGCTATTTTTAGACTGTATCACACCTAAGAGTCTGTGCAGAAAAGACACTGCCCTGAGCAGACGCGCTAGTCCTTCCCCAGCAACCACTTAGCTTCATGCAAGAGCAGCAGCCTGCCTGCGTTTTTGCTTCACATATCAGATTCCAGCAACAATATGCCATTCTCTCTGAATTCTTTTCAAGTGTCTCGTACACATTCATATCTCTTGATAGCTATTATTGCAACACCCAAGTCAGTCCAATGCCAAATGACAGAATGAAAACTGGAAAAAGTAACCATCACATATCCTTGTGCTTGGTGGGCAGAGTATCACTACATCTGGATGTCTGAGCGTGTTGCGATGTTTGACTGCACTTTCAGTTTTCACTGAGATGTGTGGCATCAAGTGGAATATTCACACCCAAAATAACATTAACATGAGTAAGTGCAAAAAAAAAAAAAAAGAAAAGAAACTTTTTACATTATGAAGTAAAAAGTACTGCCAGTTTGGAAATGTTGGAACCAATGTGTAATTTTCCTGGGGAAAGGATGCACGTGCTGACAAATGTTTATTCTCATTGATATTGTCACCTTAATCACCATCACCATGGCCAGCATCACCATTATCATCACCATCACCACAACTGCCATCACCACCATCATCACCATCATTGCCAACATCATCACCATTAACAATACCACCAACATCCCCAACATCACCACTGGCATCATCTCCACCACCATCATGAGCATCATCATCATCACCACCGTTAACATCATCACCACCACCATCACTTCCACCATCATCACCAACATCCCCAACATCCCCAACATCACCACTGTCGTCGTCATCTCCAGCACCATCATCACCATCAACATCACCACCATCACCATGACCACACTCATCATCATTACCATTACCATCATCATCACCACCATTACCATCACCACCACCATAATCTCATCGTTGTTATCTGTCCCATTTGTTAATCAGTATCAAGTGCCCAGTTAGATGCTCATTGTGTTTCACACATTATCTGCACTTTTCAAAGCAACTTACATCATAAGTGCTAGATCCTTTTTTTTTCTTTCCAAATAAAGCTTAGAGAACTTAAAATCACTTTCCTAAGACTAAATAGTGGTAAATTGCAGGACTAAACGCAGATCTCTGAAACTCCCTAACCCTTTCCATCACCTTGGCTCATTCCTGAATGTGCTAAATTGCCTCAAGATCACGGTCTGCCAAAATGACAAGTGACTTCAGCCTACTGCCCTCTTGGGTAGCTGAGGAAATTGCTCCTACGCTGAGTCCTGCTTCCAGTCTTGTCTGCGTCTCCTTCACAGTGTAGCCACCTACGAACGGTGCTGCCAGGCCACGGCCGCCTGGGGACCTCTCTCCTTAGCTGGTCTCTCTGGGCAGCCTGGACTGAGACTTCCCCAGCCATCTGGGAGACACTTGGTTCCTCCAAGGTGCTCAGGAAAGAACATTAGCAGGAGCACTGTGTTGGTCTAACCTCACAAAGGAGGTGCTTAGAATGTGGAAGCTGAGCACACACTTCTGAGCCTGAGTGTGCTTCACCCCCAACCAGCCAGGCCGCCCTGGAAAAGCTGCAGAGCCCCAGCAATCGATCTTGACCCCTGGTTTGCCTTCATGCCCGCATCCAGACTCAACTGTTATTACCCTCAAAGTATTCTCAAACTCTCCCTTTTCTCTCTACAGACCCACTCAGCATTGCTTTTCCAGGATTCAAATACCACCCAGAAGGTTCCGTTTCCCTTGGTCTTCCCCAACAATGAAAACAGCTGTTCTATCCCCAGCTGTCCATGGACGCAAACACACGAAATATTGGGGCGGTCCTCGGGCTTGCCTCTTCTCTGTGAACCCTTAAGAGACCGAAGTTCCCACCAACAGCAGCCTCGGCACACAGCCGACTGACTGCTCCCACGCCGTCACGGCCCGCCGCTGTGCGGCGCCTCCCCGCCCCTCGGACCCCCGCGGGAGACTCCTGACCGCCTCCAGTCCTGCACCCCCACGTCTCCGCCGTCTGCCGCCCGCCTGGCGAGAGACCGTGGTGCGGAAAGGCCTGCGGTACCTCCCACCACGTGGCAGGTCAGAGCCCAGACCACAAGAACAGCCTCCAGCCCTCCTCGGCCCGGCCGCTTCCATCTTCCCACGCTTGTTCTGGCCGCTGCCCTTCCCTGGGCAGGCTCCACGTTCGCAGCGTGGACACCCGCGTCTCCCTCCCCCGAGGGCGGGACCGCTGCCGCCGTGGGGGCCGGGGGGCTCTCCCGTCATGCTCGCTGGTCCTTCTCAGTCTGAGAGTCACTTCCTGCCAGGGCATCCCTCCCCCCAGGCTGGGATCAGATCCCTGCCCCGTGTGGGTCCAGGCTGTGCATTACCATGGGGAAGCATGTATTCACCTGTGAATCTTTCTCTCTCCTCCCTCCTTCCAACTGGGAAGGAAGCTCCTGGGGCTCGGGCCCTGCTCTCTGCCACACCCCCTCGTCTGGAAGGCAGCACCCGGCACACAGGAGGACCCACACGGGCCAGGGGATGAGTCAAGGAAACCCGTAACCGCTGTGCCCTGCGTCTGGCTGGCTGCTCTGCAACTCCCGGAGGGGGAGGTCTGCGGCCTCGGGGGCCCTCGGTCATGATGACGGAGCAGCCCCCGTGAGGACAGGTCTGCCCTGCTGGTTCAGAAGAAAGGACCAGAAATACACCCCCCACTGTGACTCCCTAGGCAGCTGTCCCGCTTCTGAAGCATTTGTTTTCACCAGTGATCAGAAGGGGCCCCGAGACTAAGCAGACAGGTTGGTGTGGGGCGGAAGCTGAAGAACAGGACTCGCAGAGGGTGCGGCCCGAGGGCACCGTGGGGCCGCAGGGTCTCCCTTCCAAACTGCCCCTGTCGGCTCACAGAGAGGGCAGCACACAGCCCGCCAGCTGCCCTGGGCCCTGAAAGCTCCTGGGTGAGCCCCTTTCCCTGGGCAGCCTCGCTTGGACGCCCGCTGCAGCAGGCACCCTGTCAAGGACAGAGCTAGCTTGCCTGCACGCCAGTCCACTTCACATCACGAGGACCCACAGGTTCTGCTTGAGAAGCTTCCAGCAGCCTCCACCCAGCTCCAGCCTAGGCCTGCAGGCCGTCTTGGGGCCCCTTCACTCTCCCTGGACCTGGTCGGGTGTGCATCGCCGCCCCAGACTCGGGTCCCAGCCCTGTTGGACAGTTTGCAGCCAGATTGCCTGTCCATGCAGTCAGCTCCGGCAGAAGAACCGGAGAGATGGGTGGTCCCCAAGGAGCCCCGCCGGGTGGGTGATGGACAGGCCTTGTCAGCCCTTCGCAGCCCTGCTCTAGCATCTGCAGCTCCCAGCGCCGAGCAGGATGAGGCCAGAGGAGGACGCCAAAGGGAATCTCAGGGATCTTGCGTCCACCCAGAATTACAAAGAGCATTCTGCATGCGCTCATCTACCCAACTCTTTTCAGAGGCCTTTATATGAGGCACGTTAGCCCGCGACTTTGGATAAGGAGCTGATTGCATCTTAACCACGATGCGCTTTAGGGAACAAGAGGGCAAACATTAATGAAGCACTCCATAGGTACCAGGCGTGAGGCGTGCACCATCACAAGCGGCAGTGCAGAAGCCTTTGAATTCTGAGGGCAGGGGCCCCGGAGCGGGAGGGTGGAGCAGAATCCAGCTGCGCAGGCTGGACAAAGATGCTGACGATGGTGACGATGATGATGGCAATGGTGATGAAGACAGTGGTGATGATGGTGGCAGCCATGACAGCCTCTGGGCCCGGCTCCCACTTGAAACCACATGAATAATTCATAGGAAACACTTAGACAAGTACTGAGCACATAGCAAGACTCAATACTCCTTAGCTATGAACATTTCCTAGTTAGAGACGAGGACTCTGGGACCCACACAGTTTTTAATGCGCCCAGAGCTACTCTGAACCGGTTTCAGGGCAAAGGCTTGAACTCCTGCCCCCACAAAGCCGCCTCTCCTCCCCAAATCTTCTGTCTCCCAGAGACAGAGAAACAAATGCATTTGTCGAGGATGTGTCTCATCAGAGGCTCAGGAATTTTAAATACCGTGATATCAGAAGAATATAACGGAGGAAAAATCAGTAAAAATCCACTTCCAATGGCGGGGGTGGGATGAGGGGTGGTGTCCGGCATGGACCAGGCATCTGTGGACGCTGGCAGAGGGCAAGGAGAGGAGGGCTGGTCCTGGGATCCCAGATGAAGCTTCTACTCGTCTGAAACCATCAAAGCCGCGCCAAGAGAAGGCAAGGCCCTTCCCCACTCAGCACCCCACTGAGTTCCCTCTGGCTCAGCAAGCTGGCCCCCAGCCCCTCCTGTACCCCGGGAGTAACCACGAGCTGGGGCAGCCGAGGAGAACAGCCACGTGCAGAGACGCTCTCGTCCAGCACTGCCCAGCCATGCCCTCCGCCACGCAGCGCCCACCCACCCGCCCGCTGCCCACACGGAGGAGGGAGGCATAAGCCGGTAATTATTTTCCAGTCCAGCTGTTCCCCATCCACGGGCGTGAGGGACGAGCCTTGTGACCCTCACCTGAATGCCAGGTCCAGCTGTGCGTTCGTCACTCTGGCCACCTGTCGCCGTCTCTGCGGGCCTCCTCCAACGCTCTGCCCTGACGCTGGGACGGCGGCATTGCTGCCAGCCCACCTGCCGCTCACACTTGCTCACACGCACCCAGGTTTCTCACCGGACTGACGCCTTGCAGGCCCAGGCTGATGTGCTCTAGCTGGAGGAAGGAAACCTCTGGGTTTCTCCTGGACCCCAGTCATTCTCACGTTTAGATAGACAGGTGGGTGGAGAGATAGATAGTTAAGTGTTGGTAGGTAGATAGATGCCACGTGTGTAGGTAACCAGTCATGTCTGACTCTGAGACCCCATGGACTGTAGCCCGCCAGGCTCCTCTGTCTACGGAATTTCCCAGGCAAGAACACTGGAGTGAGTTGCCTTTTCCCCTCCAGGGGATCTTCCTGACCCAGGGATTGAACCTGTGTCTCCTGCATCTTCTGCATTGACAGGCAGATTCTTTATCACTGAACCACCTGGGAAGCCCAAATAGACAATAGATAGATGTAGATAAATTATATATAGATAATACATAGGTAATAGGTAGATGATAGGATAGATAGATGTGGATAGATACATAGATAGATGATGGATGGATAGATCAGACAAACAGATAGTTTATCTTACAGACAGGCAGACATACACATACACATACGCACATCAGCAGACAAGCCCAGTCCTCTTCCCTGGGCCCCCCTGCCTCCGAGCCTGCTCTCCCTGGATCCTCCTCCTTCCTGTCCACACACTTATCGCCCCGCACAAATGGCCCCATCCCTGCACTGGACTCACGAAGGTTCCCCTGGGGACATGAAGCTCCCCGTGGTCTCTGAGTTTCCAGTCCTGGGATCCCCTTCAGGGGTTCAGCAGGCCAGACTCTTGGTGGCAGGTCTACGCAGACAGCCCTCCTGTTGGCACCCTCACCCCTGGGCTGCAGGGAGCGCTACCCCCGCCTCAGCGCCCCTTCTCACCCTCGGCCCCGACCCCCCGCCCTGGCTGCTCACCCAAGTTCGGACTCCCTGGGCTCCTGCTTCAAATGTCCAACAGACCTTTCTCCAATTTCCTATTAAAAGTCCTGCAAAGTTGCAAATATGTGAAAAGGGGTATGAGCAGTGGAAAAAAAGGCCCCTGCCAGTCTGATGAGACAAGAGGACATTAGATGCAATCTCCTACAGAAACAATTGCAGAGAGAGAGTCCACCCGCCCACCGGTGAGAAGGGCCGCTACCCACAGTGGGCTCCACAGACTGTGGGCACCGCGCTGAGACTTTGATCAGCATTACCTTATTTACTGTCCCCAACAAACCTATCAAGCAAGTCCCAGTCATTTCCACGTATAGGCAAGAAAATTGAGGCTCAGAGAGGCCAATGAGGCGTCCCATATCGCACAGCAAGGATGGGGAGGAACATGGCTTGAATCTCTTAACTTCTGCAGGACCTGTTGCTGTGGATGTTCAGTCACTAAGTCATGTTTGACTCGTTGTGATTGCATGAACTGCCAGGCTTCCCTGTCCTTCACTGCCTCCTGGAGCTTGCTCAAACTCATGTCCATTGAGTCAGTGATGTCATCCAACCATCTCATCCTCTGCCGTCCCCTTCTCCTCCTGCCTTCAATCTTTCCCAGCATCAGGGTCTTTTCCAATGAGTCGGCTCTTCGCATCAGCATCAGGTGGCCAAAGTATTGGAGCTTCAGCCTCAGCATCAGTCCTTCCAATGAACATTCAGGGTCGATTGCCTTTAGGATTGCAGGACTTGTGGTCCGCTGCGAACAGCCTGGTGTGTAGAATTCATGATCGCTCTACAAGTTTGCACCTCTACCCTCTGGTTTCCTGGACTCAGAAATACAACCCCTTACTGCTCTTCAGAATGTCATACTCTGGCTACTCCCATGAGCCACTTTCCCTGGTAGACAGAATGTGGGTAACCTTCCCTTTGGGACGGGAGCACAGTTCCTTCTGGAGCCAGATTGGGGTTCCGGGAAGCCAGGTGAGGTGTCTGTACTCACCCTGGGGGCTGGGACGTAGCGGCAGCGACTCCAGCAGACCAGCCCAGAGCAGAGAGCAACGTCTGCCCGAGGAGAGAGGCAGAGAGGGTTTGTTTTTTTTCTCCTTTTATTTACTCATCTTTCCTAAAGGAAACGTTTAATTAAAATTGTGATTAGATTTCATCTGTAAATATAGTAGTATGCATCTCTAAAAGAAAGGTCTTTTTAAGCATATCCACAGTAGCATCTAATATCCAATAATATGTTTCAATTTGGCCAACTAGCTACATTTTTAATTTTGTTAGTTTGAATTTGAATCCAAGTAAAATCTATACTTGGAGACGGGTCGATGCATCTCCAAAAACTTTTTTTTTTTTTTAATCCAAAGATCTCCCACTCCCACCCGGCTTCATTCACAGTGTTTTGGGGAATGAAATTGGGTTTATTTTCCTGGAGCTCTTTCTGAGTCTGGAATCTGATGATAAATGCATCTCCCTGGCCCCGAGGCTCTCGCGAAGCTGGAGTTAGATTTTGAGGCTTGATATCAGATTGGGTTTTCAGTTCTGGCAGGAGGATTTCACACGCAGGGCTGGGCGGGGCTGGGCTTCCATCGGGGACGCCTGGTGTGTCTGCTGGGTGTGTTCGTGCTCTGTCGCTGCTGACTCTTGGCGACCCTACAGACTGTAGCCCACCAGGTTCCTCTGTCCATGGGATTTTCCAGGCAAGAATACTGGAGTGGGTTGTCATTTCCTTCTTTAAGGACTTACTGACCCAGGGATCGAATCCGTGTCTCTTATGTCTCCTGCATTGGCAGGGGAGTTCTTTACCATGAGCATCACCTGGGAAGCCCCACTGGTGTCTGCTGGGTATTTCTTTTTCTGATTTTAGCAACTGTTGATGATCATAGCTAGCCCATTAGTCCACAAAGGGTTGAAAACAATGACCTTCAAATTCTAACACTCTTTACTTAACAGCTACAATATTTTTATCCCAAGAAACCTCCCATTCTCTTCACCCAGAAGTCAAATTCTTATATGCAAAGCAGGGATAAATACTTATTTCTTTCCCTTTATTTAGCGATTTTCAAAATAATGAGAAGGAACCCGACATACTGCAGCAGTGACCAGTGTTCTATGTTAACACGGACTCAAGGATTTAAACACAGTCATCGAGTTCCATCGACTGAAGTTCATCAGCTTAATGATGCTAAAATTGCCCTATCTTTGCTTACGAGCACCTCTTCAAGCTTAGCTCTGAGTCCTTTTTTCCCCTCTATTCTTTTCCTTTTTTAAGGATTTTTTAAAACTTGCGGTGAATTACACATGACATGAAACTTACCCCTGGAACCATCCCCCAGTGGACGACTTAGTGGCGCCGTCACAGCACTGTCTAATGGCCCAGTGTCTAGTTCCGGAATTTTTCATCATCCCAAACAAGATCTGTGCCTAAATGTTCTTAACATAGCTATTCAAAATGCCCCAAAGGTGGAAACAACTCAAATATCCATCCACAGATGAATGAACAAACAAAATGGGGAACATGCACACAATGGAATATGGCCCACCCATGAAAAGAACGAAGTTCTGGCACATGCTGGCCATGTGGATAAACCCTGGAAGCATGCCAACCTGCCAAACATATGAAAGGCTACCTGTTGTCTGATTCCTTTTGACAGGCCCCCCGTCATTTTAGATGGCCCAGTGATAAAAGAATCTGCCTGCCGATGCAGGAGACGCAAGAGACAAAGATTTGATCCCTGGGTCAGGCAGATGCCCTGGAGTAGGAAATGGCAACCCACTCCACTATTCTGGTCTGGAGAATCCCATGGACAGAGGAGCCTGGTGGGCTACAATTCATGGGATCACAAGAGTCAGACACAACTGAACACCGTCATTATACATCCTCACCAGCTGTGTATGAGGGGTCCTGCTTCTCTGCATGATCACCTGCACTGGGTGGTTTGTAATTTTCATATTTGCATTCTGATAGGTGGGTAGTGATCCCTCGTTGCAGTTTTATTATATGTTTCCCTAATGGCGAATGATGTTGACTATATTTTCATGTTTTCCATCTAAATAGCCTCTTTCGCGAACTATCTCTTATGTCGTTTTCTAATTGGATCTTTTCTGCTGTTAGGTTTTAAGAGGTCTTTATAAACGTTAGTCCTTTGTCAAACATGCAGCTTGCAAGTCATTTCTCCCACTTTATAGCTTTTCTTTTCACATTCTTTTAATGGAAAGTGAAAGTCGCTCAGTCATGTCCGACTCTTTGCAACCCCATGGACTGTAGTCCATGGAATTCCCCAGGCCAGAGTACTGGAGTGGGTAACCCTTCCCTTCTCCAGGGGACCTCCCCAGCCCGGGGATCGAACCCAGGTCTCCCGCATCGCAGGCAGATTCTTTACCAGCTGAGCCATGTTTCACAAATCAAAAGTTTTCATTTTGATGAGTTCCGAACCGGGAGTTCTTCCTTTTACAGATGTGCTTTCAGGGTGAGTCTGAGAATTCCTTGCCTGGCCCTGAGTCCTGAAGACTTCTTCCTGTATTTCTGTCCCATAGGTTTCATTCAACTCTGCAGTCCCTTTCAATGTGAAATCATATGCAAGAAACCAATCGAGTTTTTGTTTGGGTTGGGTTCTGGGCTTTGCCCTGGCACCATTTGCTGAAAATGTTATCTTTTCTCCATTAGATTGCTTTTGCACTTTTGTCAAAAATCAATTGACATATCTGTGTGGACTTACTTGTGGATTCCCTGTTTGTCTTCTGGTATTCTCTGACAATACTGGTCTTGAATACAATAGCTATTTTTAAAAACTCTTAAAATCAGATGTGTGTGCTCAGTCACTTCAGTCATGTCTGACTCTTTGTGACCCCATGGACTATAGCCAGTCCATGGAATTCTCCAGGCAAGAAAACTGGAGTGGGTTTGCCACGCCCTCTTGGAGTGCATCAAAAAACACAATCAACAGAGTGAAAAAGAAACTTCCAAGATGGGAGAGAAAGTTTGCAAATCATGTATCTGTATGAGGTTATTATCAAAACATAAAGAACTCCCATAACTCAACAATAACAACAAAACCAAACAACTTCATCAAAAAAGTGGTCAAGTATTGAATAGACATTTCTCCAAAGAAGACACACAAATGGTTGCTAAGCACATGAAAAGATTTCCAACATCACTAATCACCAGGAAAATGTAAGTAAAAGTCACTCTGAGATGTCATCTCACACCCATTATTGTCAGAAACACAAGAAATAGCAAGTGTTGGCGAGGATGTGGAGAAACTGGAGGCTTGTTGGAAATGCAAAGTGGTGTAGCTGCTGCTGAAAACGGTGTAGCGGTTCCTCAAAGAATGAAAACAGAGTTGTCACGCAATCCACTGACTCTACTTCCGAGTGGATACACAGAAGTGAAAGCAGGGTCTGGACAGGGGTTTGCACACATGCTACACCAGGGTCATAGCAGTATTATTCACAAAAGCCAAAAGGTGGAAATAACTCAAAATAACTGTCAAGCAGCAAATGATTCTGCAGACAAAATGTGGTCTGTGTGCACTGGAGGATATTGTCTTTCAGTCAGTAAGTTGTGTCTGACTCTGCGACCCCGTGGACTGCAGCACATGCCAGGCTTCCCTGTCCTTAACTTTCTCCCGGAGTCTGCTCAAACTCATGTCCGTTGAGTCAGTGATGCCATCCACCCATCTCATCCTCTGTTATCCCCTTCTCCTCCTGCCCTCAATCTGTCCCAGCATCAAGGTCTTTTCCAATGAGTTGGCTCTTTGCATCAGGTGGCCAAAGTATTGGAACTTCAATACAATAGGATATTTACTACTTAGCCTTAAAAAGGAAGGAAATTCTGAACCAGCTACAACATGGATGAAGCTTGAGGGCTTTATGCTAAGAGAAACAAGCCAGTCACAAATACTAAAAACAGACAAATACTACACAATTTCATTTATATGAGGTCCCAAGAGTAGCCAAATTCACTGAGACAGAGGTAGAATGGCGGGTGCCAGGGGCTGGGTAGAGGGGACGAGGACAAGTTACTGCTTAATGGGGCAGAGTTTCAGTTTTGCAAGATGAAAAGAGTCCTGGAGATTAGCTGCACAATCCTGTGAACGTACTTAGTACTACCGAACAATGCACTTCAATGATTAGGATGGTGATTTCTGTTTTGTATACAGCCCACCACAATCAAAACTGAAAATGAGTCAGGTCAGCCAATTCTTCCCACTTGATTCTTTTTCAAAATTAAAAATTTAGCAGTTTTAAGTACCTCTGCCTTTCCATATAAATTTTACAATGATCTTATCTATATATAGAAAACAGATAGGCACTGCATTCAACCTGTATATCAGTTTGGGTAAAATTGACATCTTCATGACATTCCTTTTTTTTTTTTTTTTTCTCCTCTTATCTTTTCTTTCTGCTTGCTACGACTCCACTGTGCTCTCCTATTTTCAGGCTGTCAAAGTGGGAGCTTCGATGATTATTGATATGAGAATTTCCCTCTCTGTAACATGTGCATTCAGTGTTATAAATTTACCTCTCATCCCCACTTAATCTGTGTTCCACAAATTAATTCTATTTCCATCTGTGTTCAGCTTGAGTATTTGTTTTATTTCCCCGGAGATTTTCTTCTTTGACCCGTGGATTATTCAGAAGGGTGTTGTTCAGGTTTCAAATGTTTGGGGGTCTTTCTGTTTTCATTCTGTTACTCATTCCTAGTTTGCTCCACTATGGTCTGAGAGCATGCTGTGTGATTTCAATTCTTTTAAAAGCTGTTGAAATAAATTTCATGGCCAAGGGTGTGTTCTATCCTGGTGTATTGTCAATACTTCTGTGGGCACTTGAAAAGTGTGTGAATGTATTCTGCTTTTGTTGGCCAGAGCGTCTTATAAGATCGTATTGGTTCATGGTGTTGCTGGGCTCTTTTCTATCTTCCTGATTTTCTGTATAGTTTTTCCATCAGTTGTCAAGAGAGTGCTGTAGAGGTCTCCAACTCCAGTTGTAGTTTGTCTTTTTCACTTTCCTAGTCTACGGGGTTTTGTCTCACGGATTTTGCAGCGCTGTTGTTCATTGCATCCAAATTTAGGATTCTGAGTCTTCCTGGTTGTCATTGTTTGGTCACTAAGTCTTGTCCAACTCTTTGTGACCACGGACTATAGTCCGCCAGGCTCCTCCATCCATGGGATTTCCCAGGCAAAAATACTGGAGTGGGTTGCCATTTCCTTTTCCAGGAGATCTTCCCAACCCAGGGACCGAACTCAAGTCTCCTGTGTCTCCTGCATTGGTAGGCAGATTCTTTAGCCCTGCGCCACCTGGGAAGTCCTCTGTCTTCTTGGTGGACTGACCTTAACATCGTTATGTAATGTCCCTCTCAGCCCCTGGTAATTTTCTTTGCTTTGAAACCTACTTTGCCTGATACCAATTTGGCTACTCCTGCTTTCCTTTGATTAATGTTTATGTCGTACATCTTTTTCCATCCTTCTGCTTTCCACTTGCCTGTATCGTTGTATTTGAAGTGAGTTTCTTGCAGACAGCACATGGCTGGGTCATGCTTTTAAACTCACTCCTTCACTGTCTGTATCTTAATTAGCATATTCATATTCATGCAATTACTGATATGCGATGAGTTAACTCTGCCACTTTAATTCTTGTTTGCTGTTTCTCCTCTCTGGGGTTTTTTTGTTTACTTCTTCCCTTCTTCCTGTGGGTTATTTGAACATCTTTTAGGATTCCATTTTGATTTATCTGTAGTGTATGAAGTATAGAAGGCTTCCCTCTCTTTACAGCCCTTTATCTCCACGGTTAATCACACATAAAATTGCCTCAAATAGCTTCTCTGCATATTTTGAGCACCACGTCAGAGACTGTTGTAATTTTGCTTCAAGCATCAGATGTAAGTTATAAGACCCAGAAGGAGAAGGGAAGTCTGTGGCGTTTGCCCACATTTTTGTTCACTGTGCTCTCTTCCTCCTTGGTGTTCTAAGGTGCCTTCATTTTTTTTGTTTGTTTGTTTTCTGTTTAAAGAACTTACGTGAGCCATTCTTCCAGGGTCGGCCTGCCGGTGACAACCTCTCTTGGTTTTCCTTCATCTGAGATATCTTGGCTCCCTTTCATTCTTGAGATATTCTTACCGAGGATACGATTTGGGGCTGGCAGCTCATTTCTCTCAGGATCTGAAGTAGCATTTCCTTCTCACCTCCATGGTTTCCCATGAGAAATCCACTGTTGTTCAAACCGCTTTATCTCCAAGTAATGCGTTTTTCTCTGACCACGTTCCAATTTTCCCCTTGTATTTACCATTCAGAAGCTTAATTATGATGTATCTTGACACAGGTCTCTTAAGGTTTATCTTGTGTGAGGTTCTTTCATCTTCTTGAATCTGTTGATGTCTGTGTCTTGACAATTTGGGTAGTTTTCAGTCATTATTTCTGCCAGTAATTTTCAGCCCCGCCCCACTTCTCCTCTTTCTTGGAAACAAAATAACCCACATTTTAGACTTTTGTTATCATCCTACAGGTCCCTGAGGTTTTGTTCTTTTCTTTTCAGGCAACTTTCTCTCTGATGTGCTGATTGGTTGTTTTTTTTTTTTTTTTTTTTTAATTTGCTTCACCTTCAGATTCACGGATCCTCCCCTCTCCATCCTGATGTTGAACCCACCCTACCCCACGGTGCTTTTTCTTTTGTTATATTATTCAGTTTTAAAACTCTGATTTGTTTTCCTTTGTGTCCGCATTTCCTGGCTTTTGCTTTCTTTGTTTCACTGTTTGCAGTGTGTTTATAATTGCTCATTGGAGCCTGTTTATCAGGGATGCTCTCCAAGTCTTATCAGCTCACTCGAACACCTCTGTCCTCTGGTGGCCGTCCTTCTCATTCAGCTTCAGGTCGTCCCAATTCTTGGTCTGACAAGTGAGTTTCCAAGTGAAGCCGAGACATTTTTGTGTTCTATTATGAGACAGGCTCTCCTGTGAGCCTGCGACAGGTGCAGAGCAGATCTACTGGTGATGGCTTCTTTCCCTTCTCACGCTCGGGAGGGGAGGGAGGGGCGCCCTGCTCCCAGCCTCTCTCCTTACAGGTCAGTGGAGGCAGACACGCATGCCCAGGTTGCCCACTGGACCTCCCTCCACTCCTGCTGCGGGCAGGGTGCTTTGTTACTCTTGATGCAAATGGGGTTCCCTCCCAACGTGCTGGGTGGGGCTGAGCAAGCTCACTCTTTCCTGCGCCCCTCTGACACCCGCCGGCCAGGAGTAGAGGGCTGTCTCCCTCCTGGTGAGTGGGAGTGGTCCCTACCTATGTGAGCGAGGCGGGCCGCAGATTCTCCTGGTGTTTCCTGGAGCAGGGCGCTTACTGTCAAAATCTCGCAAAGCTGCCCCTTTCCTTGCCCGTGGCTACAGAAAGCAGGGTTTTTGTGCTTCTTTTGTTGTTGCTTGCATCACATTTCCAGACTGTCTGTGGCTTCGGCTCCGAGCCTAGGATGTAAGAGGCAAAAGGATCAACACCCAGAGAACTCACAGCCGTGCCACTCTTTGGGTCCCCAAGTCAGGCTGTCTGCCTCTCCACCTCTTAGAGACTCCTTACTTTTGTTTTATGTACAATGTCTAGGGGTTTTGGTAGTAGAAATGGGGGAGTTACTCCATCTTAAGTTCTTAGTGATTTCTAAATGTTGCTTTTATAGTATGCTCCGTTAATGCCCTGGGCTTCTCTGGTAGCCCAGCTGGTGAAGAATGGCAGGCAATGCAGGAGACTCTGGTTCCATTTCTGGGTTGGGAAGGTCCCCTGGAGAAGGGAACAGCTACCCACTTCAGCATTCGGGCCTGGAAAAAATTCATGGACTGTATAGTCCATGGGGTTTGCAAAGAGTCAGACACAACTGAGCAACATTCACTTTCATTTTAATACAGTCCCCCTTTCTTTTCTATAAGATGTTTTCCTTTGATTTGGGGGGGAATCTTCAAAATACTTAATTTGATGAATAATTATGCAAATCCTCTGCAAATAGAAATGGTTTGTTTTCTCCTGTTTTCTAGCTCCTGTGCCTCTATTTTTTTTCCTCTCTTCTAATTACAATTATTAAAGGTCAGAGGGACGTGCCCCCCTATTTTCTTCCTGTCTTTAGCTGGAAGGATGTTTGTTTTAGCCACTGAGTTTTGTGCTAGCTTTTGGGCACACCAATTGATATTTTATCGAGTATTTTTACATAAATGTGTTTAATGTAAAAAGTCTGTTCTGTTTTTGAAGTGATCAGATTTTTTGCTTAGTCCTTATTCATTTAATAAATTATACTAATATGTTATCTAATATTGAACAACCTTCCCATTCCTGGTAAAACAACCACTTGGTCATGATGCACTATTTTGAAACATGCTATTTGCTTCTGCTACAGACTGTTTTATCTAAGATTTTGGTGTGTCTATAATTATAAGTGATGTTGGTCAGTAATTTGGCTTTTTAATAAAAGCTCTGTCAGGTTATGGGGGTTTTTTCTTGTCATAGAATTTGGAAGTTTTCCACCTTTTCTTCTTCTCTAAAATGATTTAAGTAGCATTGCTATTAATTGATCTAATTAAAACTTGGTGTATTTCCTCTGTGCAAATGGTGTTGGGAGGAGTTAGTAACCTTTAACTACTGCCTGTAGTTCTGCAGTGCTAACTGGCCTCTTTATATCTTTTCTCTTTAACGGGGGTCAGTTTTTGTACTTTGTATTTTTCTAAAAAGTTATATATTCCATCTTGGCATTTAACTTTATTTGCAGGCAATGTTACAAAGTAATCTTGTTTTAAAAATATTTTAGGGAGTAAACTTGTTTTAAAAATACGCCCTTCTAGATTTGATGGCTCCTTACACTTATTCCTAACGTGTGCTTTCTCGCTCACAACCCTCAACAGCACTTTTTCCAAGATCGCCTCATCAGTTCAGCTCAGCCGCTCGGTCATGTCCGACTCTTTGCAACCCCATGAATCGCAGCACACCAGGCCTCCCTGTCCATCACCAACTCCCGGAGTTTACTCAAAACCATGTCCATCGGTAGGTGATGCCATCCAGCCATCTCATCCTCTGTCGCCCCCTTCTCCTCCTGCCCCCAAGCCCTCCCAGCATCAGGGTCTTTTCCAATGAGTCAGCTCTTCGCATCAGATGGCCAAAGTATTGGAGCTTCAGCTTCAACATCAGTCCCTCCAATGAACACCCAGGACTGATCTCCTTTAGGATGGACTGGTTGGATCTCCTTGCAGTCCAAGGGACTCTCAAGAGTCTTCTCCAACACCACATTTCAAAAGCATCAATTCTTCAGCACTCAGCTTTCTTCACAGTTCAACTCTCACATCCATACATGACCACTGGAAAAACCATAGCCTTGACTAGATGGAACTTTGTTGGCAAAGTAATGTCTCTGCTCTTTAATATGCTATCTAGGTTGGTCATAACTTTCCTTCCAAGGAGTAAGTGTCTTTTAATTTCATGGCTGCAATCACCATCTGCAGTGATTTTGGAGCCCAAAAAAATAAAGTCTGACACTGCTTCCACTGTTTCCCCATCTATTTCCCATGAAGTGATGGGACCAGATGCCATGATCTTAGTTTTCTAAATGTTGAGTTTTAAGCCAGCTTTTTCATTCTCCTCTTTCACTTTCATCAAGAGGCTTTTCAGTTCCTTTTCACCTTCTGCCATAAGGGTGGTGTCATCTGAATATCTGAGGTTATTAATATTCCTTCCGGCAATCTTGATTCCAGCTTGTGCTTCTTCCAGCCCAGCATTTCTCATGATGTACTCTGCATATAAGTTAAATAAGCAGGGTGACAATATACAGTCTTGACCTACTCCTTTTTCTATTTGGAACCAGTCTGTTGTTCCATGTCCAGTTCTAACTGTTACTTCCTGACCTGCATATAGGTTTCTCAAGAGGCAGGTCAGGTGGTCTGATATTCCTATCTCTTTCAGAATTTTCCACAGTTTATTGTGATTCACACAGTCAAAGGCTTTGGCATAGTCAATAAAGCAGAAATAGATATTTTTCGGGAATTCTCTTGCTTTTTCAATGACCCAGCAGATGTTGGCAATTTGATCTCTGGTTCCTCTGCCTTTGCTAAAACCAGCTTGAACATCTCACAGTTCATGTATTGCTGAAGCCTGGCTTGGAGAATTTTGAGCATTATTTACTAGCGTGTGAGATGAGAGCAATTGTGTGGTAGTTTGAGCATTCTTTGGCATTGCCTTTCTTAGTGATTGGGATGAAAACTGACCTTTTCCAGTCCTGTGGGCACTACTAAGTTTTCCAAATTTGCTGGTATAATGAGTGCAGCACTTTCACAGCATCATCTTTCTGGATTTTAAATAGCTCAACTGGAATTCCATCACCTCCACTAGCTTTGTTCATAGTGATGCTTTCTAAGGGCCACTTGATTTCACATTCCAGAATGTCTGGCTCTAGGTGAGTGATCACACCATCGTGATAGCCTCATAGTTTATCTAAAAATCAGATTTTGGGTGCATTTACTGGTTCAATTTTTTTTCACTTTAGTATTTCTGTTCTTTCCTTTTTCTGCTTTTTGGGGGGCTAACTTTGTTGCTCCTTTTCTGACTTTTTGTACTTGATATTTATTTATTTTTATATCTTCATTTTTTATTTATATTCATTTTTAAGGCTAAAGTTGTTCATTTATAACTGCTTTTACTGTATTCTTTGGCTTCTTATACTTTTGGTTTTCATTATTGTTATTTTTATGAAATTTTGTAATTTCATTCTGAGTTTGCTTTTGTTCCAAGAGTTATTTAATAGCATATCTTTGTGAGCAGGCTTTTTTGTTTGCTTAATGCTATAATTAACTTCCAGTTTTATTGCTCATGGTAAGAGAATGCTGGTTGTATTATTTCTATGCTTTAGAATTTAATGAAATTCTCCTTATAGCATAAGATGTGGTCAATTTGAGGGGATGTTTCATGTACTTTTAAAAAGATGTATTCTCAATTACGAGAGTTCAGAGGTCAATACGTATCTATAGGGTCTGCCTCATTAGTCATGTCATTTAAATCTTTTATCTCCTTCCTGAGTATGTCTTCTTGATTTCTCTTGGATTGAGAGTGGTGCAGTGAATTCTTCTGTTATGAGCATATCTTTGTCCACTTCTCCTTATATCTCCTGCAGACGCCACCCCCTTGAAAGTTGCTTCTGTGTTATTGGGTATACTTTCTTCCTACTTTTTTAAAAAACTTCTTTCATTCAGGCAGGCTGCATGCACACAGCATAGTGCTAAATTTCATTTTGTTAGCCAATCTGAAAATCATGCTTCTTTTATTTGAATTAAGTCCATTTCTATATATTACTTATCAGTATAATCAATGCTTGTCCACATTCTGTCATAGTTGTAAAGTATGCACATGTATATAAAAGACATGTGTGCTACACACACATATATTCACCCATCACGCTCTATGCTTAATTTGCTCTTTTTATGTATTTATTTTTCTCTTTCTTAGAAATACCTTCAGGTATACAGAAAGGCTCGTATTTTTGTTCTCATGAACAACTTTCCACTAATACCTTTATGTTTCCATCATAATCTCTTTCCCTGGACACAGATTACCAGCACCCTAGTGTCTTCCTGCCTCTACCCTTCTTCTCTCAAAGCAACTAATTCAAAGGAACACAGTTGTATTTCTCAGTGAATGCCTATAAAGTAATCAGCTGTATTATTGTTTTTTTACTATCTTTGCCCCAATTTTGATAGTTTCCAAGATTCAACATTGTTTGAGCACATGGTCATCACACACCTCCTGTCTTCCTTGTAGTCATTACTTCATATGACCTCTGCAGGTACATCTGGTATACCTCTGCAGGTACATCTGGTATACCTCTGCAGGTACATCTGGTATACTACACTGACTGTCCATCCTTCTGCCAATTCCTCTCCATTTATTTCTGTTGTAGACACTGGTTCTCAGCTACACACCTCAGGAGGGATTCATAGCAACATTTTCTAAGTTTTCATAAGTTTGTATACCTGAAAGTCAGTCAGGCTGACTAACTCACATTTCCACTCCTTGAGTATCTTACATATGTTTATGTTCCTCTTTTATAAAGACCTGTCAAAAATTAAGGTCAGTATCAGTTTATTTCTATTATAAGATTCCCATTCTTCTTGCATGAATATCCAAGAATGATTTTTTAAACCTAAAGCCCAACAGTTTTAAAACACTATGCTTTTGTGTTGATCACTCTGTGTAGATTTTCCCATACTTGGAGTGTGTCCTTTTAAAATATCTGAGTTTAAGTCTTGTTTTAGAAGGTGTATTTTTAAAATATTGGTTTCAGGATTCATTATCTGATGCTTTGGTGTTGTGCCTCAGCATCTCCCATTGTACATATATTGAGTCTTCTTTTCCAGTCTTCTTTATTACTTTCAAATCATTTTAATGTCTTTTCCAATTATCTTTTTAACATATTTCCCTCTTTACAATTTTTATTCCTCTAATGGCATTTTCTTTGATAGACATTTAATTTCATATCCTTTTAATTGATCTTTTTCCTTCTACTTCTGATTATTCACTAAGTTCCGTGAGCTCTCTCTATCTTGTCTTTGCTTCATCATCTAACGTATGTGTCATTTTTAGTGTTTTCTGCTCTTTCACCAATTTTTATTTTTGTAAAAGAAAAAAAATAGATTGTTTTTGAAAGTTTTTTGTATGTGGATATATCTTTCTGTTGTGCCTAATTTTTTTGGTAAAGATTATTATGCTAATTGTTCTCTTTCATTTTTTCTTATACTAACTTTGCATGTAATTCAACCATAATCTTTTGTTGCTACTGAAGTTTAAGTGACATAATTTCCCACTATTATTAGAAGGAAAGAGTGGACCAGAATAGCTTTTGTAGCTTCAGAAGTCTGGGGCTGCCTCTTCTGATGTTACCACCTAATGTTAAAAATGTGTCTTTGTTCTTCTGGAGATCTGAGTTTTCTTCTTCCTTCCCCTCTTTTATCTGGACCTTCTCTTTTATCCCCTAGTGTCCTGTCTTAGCAAGTTCAGACTGCTACAAAAAGATATTATTACTCTAGACGTAGAGGCTTAAACAAAATGCATTTGTTTCTCACAGTTCTGAAAGCTGGCAAGTCCAAGATCAATATGCTGGAAGGGTTGGTGTCTGGTGAGAGCTGGCACCCTGGTTCATAGATGACTAACTTCTTGCTGCACTCACATGGCAGAAAGGATGAGAGAGCTCTCTGGGTCTTTCTATATGGGCACCATCTCCACTCATGAGGGCTCCACTCTCGTGACCTAATCACCTCCCAAAGATCTCATGTCCTAATACAGTTACATCAAGGGTCAGGGTTTCCACATAAGAATTGGGAGGGGGCAGGAAGAACCACAGTCATTCAGCCCATAACACCCTTCCAGCAGCTGCTCATTGCAGAGCCATCCTTGGATCTGGGCAAGAGGTGCCAACGCCCTTGACATGCCCCCCCCCTCCTTGGTCACATCTCTTTCCCTAGAGCAGGAAGATGGTAGAGCAAAGGGCCGTGCCAGCCAAGGCCACTGCTCCCCTTGTAGACCACTCTTAAGCTTGCCTGGGGCCCTTAATTTAACACCCAAAGAGCCCTAGTTCCCCATTCTCTATCCACAATCAATTACGCCAATAATCAGATCCAGGACACAGGGTCATTGGGAGGCTTCGACTGGTTGAGCACTCTGAATCCGTGTCAAGTGCTGCTCTTCGTGTTCACTCACTGCTGGGGTCCAAACAGATTCAATTTGGATTTCAACTCTTGGTCACTCTGAAAATTGAATTTTACCTAAGATCTAGGTGGAAGGATCCGATCCCCACACAGGAACACCATGCACCTAAACTACGAATGGTGAAGAGCCATGCCATCAGCAGACCCACTCATCCATGAGTCACAGGTGCATTCGCCGGCATCCTCTGAGCGCTCACCATATGCAGCAGCATGGGCTTCCAAGGCAGGAAGGCAAGAGAAAAGTACAGAAGTGTCTATGAATGGGTGCGTCTGTGTGTGTGAGGCTGGGCTTCCCAGGTGGTGCTAGAGGGAAAGAACCTGTCTACCAATAGAGGAGACACAAGAGACACAGGTTCAATCCCTGGGTCAGGAAGATCCCCTGTGGGAGGCATGGCAACCCACTCCAGTATTCCTGCCTGGAGAATCTCATGGACAGAGGAGCCTGGTGGGCCACAGTGCATGGGGTTGCAAAGAATGAGACACGATGGAAGCGACTTAGCCCAGCACATACATCTAGTAAGGGAGATGATGCTCTGCTCATTTGTATTTGTAAAGCAAGACACAAAGAGGGTGAACGACTAGGGACATGAATGAGCTGGATTTAAAGCTCAATGTGATTCCCAAACTGAGACTCTCAACGCTTCAACTCCACAATCTGTAACTAGCTCTCTCATGACCATAATTCATCAATTTCAGTGGAAATTGAATTGAGCACCTCCTACATTCCAGGCACTAGTCCTTACGTTTCTCTTGGAGAAGCACATAAAAGCTATTTAGCAAGTGATCACATGTCATATCAGAGTGCTGGTACACTACAGAACACTAAGCAGAAGCTGGGGGTCAGGTGCCTCCAGGGAAGGGTTTGTCAAGATCAAGGTGGTGGATTTGAAGGACACAGGGGCAGAAGGCACAATGAGCAGTGCTCTGCCTTCTTTTATTTTCCCTTCTCAGTCTGGTGTCCTATGACCTTGAGTGAATTACTCAAATGTGATTTCCTCAAGCTGTCTTGCTGCAAAAATGTTAAATGAGCACCAACCATCTGCATTGGTATTAGTCAGGATTCTCCAGAGAAACAACCAACAGGATAGATGGATAGATAGACAGATGATAGATCATAGAAAGATAGATAGAATGATAGGTAAATAGATTGATAGATGATAGATAAATGGATAGATAGAATGATAGGTAAATAGATAGACTGATTATAGACAGATAATACATAGATAGAAAGATCTTTTGGATTAGAATGATCTATCCAATAGTACCAATCTATCATTTATCTATCTATTTATCTTCCCTATTAGTCCTGATTCTCTGGAGAGCCCTGACTAATACAAATACAGATATTTTACCTATCTATTCATCTATCTCTCTAGCTAGCTATAGGTAGAGAGGGAGATTGGTTTATTTTAAAGAGTCAGTTCCTGAGACAGAGGTGGCTGGCATGTCCAAGGCTATGGGATGGACTGGCAGGTTGGAACTTCCAGCAGGAGTTGACCCGGAGGTGATCTGAAGGCAGGATCCCTTCCTCTTCAGGGAACCTCAGTCTTCCTTAAGGATTTTAACTGATTGGATGAGGTCCACTCACATTATGGTAGGTGATCACTTTCCTCGGAATCTGCTGATTCAAATGTTCATCTCATTTAAAATGGCTTCCTTGTAGCTCAGCTGGTAAAGAATCCACCTGCAATCCAGGAGACACTGGTTCAACTCCTGGGTTGGGAAAATCACCTGGAGAAGGGATAGGCTACCCACTCCATTATTCTTGGGCTTCCCCGGTGGCTCAGCTGGAGAAGAATCCGTCTCAATGCAGGAGACCTGGGTTCAATCCCTGGATTGGGGAGATCCCCTGGAGAAGGGAACAGCTACCCACTCCAGTATTCTGGCCTGGAGAATCCCATGGACAGAGGAACCTGGCAGGCTGCAGTCCGTGGGGCTCAAAGAGTTGGACACGACTGAGCAACTTTCACTTTCTTTCTCATTTAAAAAGGTCTTCTGGTAGCTCAGACCAGAAAGAATCTGCCTGCAGTGCAGGAGACCTGGGTCCGATCCCTGGGTTGGGAAGAGCCCCGGAGGAGGGCATGGCAACCCACTCCAGTGTTCCTGCTTGGAGAATCCCATGGACAGAGGTGCCTGGAAGTTACAGTCCACGGGATTGCAAAGAGTCAGACACGACCAAGCAGCTAAGCACAGCACAGGCGGCTCTAGTGGCACAGAACCCGCCTGCCATGCGGAGACGTAAGAGGCATGGGCTTGGTCCCTGGGACGGGAGGAGCCCCGGAGGAGGGCATGGCAACCCACTCCAGTGTTATTGCCTGGAAAATCCCATGGACAGAGGAGCCTGGGGGCTACAGTCTCTGGGGGCGCAAAGGGTCGGACACCACTGAGCAGGTATGCACCCTTTGACCATCTTAAACATACCTTCTCGGCAACATCTAAACTGGCATTTGACCAAACAAGTAGGCACCAAAGGCCAGTCAAGTGGACACGTGACATTCCCATCACAGGATTAAAAACTGACCGCAGGCTGTGACGTCAGAGGTGTCCTAAGGCCAGGATGAAGGGAAAGTAGCAGCAACCTACCCACTGAATGCTCCAGACTCATCTTTCCCCACCACTGCAACGCAAGGTTATTTCTGTAGCGACAAAGCTGACATTTGAAGATGCCACTGATTTCATCTCTAACTGACTCCCTACATCATCCAGCATGACCCTGGTTGGCCACCCCCAGGCTCTGCAGCCAGTGTGGGGGGCCAACCTGCGAGGGGGAGGAGTCGGAGCAGGGAATCCTCGTCTCAAATGTCACAGTGATTTATAGACTATATTTCCAGGGAAAGCACCAAGATTTATTTCCAGCAGACAGGCTGTTCATAAACACACAGCTCACAGGTGTTGCTGCCTGGGTGGGTGAGGCCTCAGGGGCTTATGACTGCAGCCAGGAAGAGGAACACAGGCAGACCAGAGGCCAGACCAAGGCCTTGGGCCCGGAAAGCCCAGCCAAGGATG
Organism: Dama dama; assembly: GCF_033118175.1. NCBI lineage: Eukaryota > Metazoa > Chordata > Mammalia > Artiodactyla > Cervidae > Dama > Dama dama. Next base: position 2,798,682 of record NC_083702.1, read on the forward strand.
CGTGAAATAATAGCTTTTTTCTTTATCTCCTCGGGAGGCAGGGTACCTTATGCTGCCTCCCTGGTGAAAAGGGAGAGGACAGAAGTAGTAGTAAATTTGCATGCACATAATAAGCTTTAGAAGCTATAAAGCAATTACTGATGGGAAGCAAGAAGAGACTAACACGTCTATAATCAATCTGAGAGATGCTGACTCACCTCTCCCAGTCACTGATAGCTGGACCAGAAATCACCTCCTGAAGCCAGGACTCAGGGGTCCCTGGAGAGAGGAAGTGAGCTGATGGGGGCGTGGGTGGAGTGAGGGAGGAAGAGTCCTGCAGAAGCAGAAAGCAGCAAAAAGGGTCTTTCTCAGCCCTCTTTGGTGGAAGGAGAGAAGCCTACCCAAGAACCCCAGGCCCCCTCACCTCCTCAAATACGCCCTTCCCCAGATTTCCACAGGAGAGATCAAACCTCTATGATCTCATAACTAAAACTTGCACAACCACAGGGATGAACTAGTCACCCACAGAAAAGCCCAGCAAGCAGCAAGATCGGGAGAAAAGAACAGACCCAGACTTCAGAGGTTTTGACCGCCGTCCACGGAATGCAAAACAGAGCAAATGCAAAACCGGAAAAAGAGGGAATCAAAGACATGAGTGAGGATCAAAAGACGCACCTACAAAAAAAAAAGGGACAGATTCAAAAGAGGATGACTTGGAGCCGCGGTGAATGGAAAATAGAATCCACAAGCTCTCTCGTTAGTTCTGATCTGTAGACGGTTTGGATTCTGGGCTCATCACATCTCTGCATGAAGTCGTATGAGGGACGCAGGTGTGAGTGGGCTTCCCTGCCCCTCCAGGGTCCTCCAAGCCCCTAGCCGCCTCTGTGCTCACACTCAAGTGCAAGGTGCAAAGTTCACGCACCAGTGACACGCAAAGGAGCCCGCGGGGAGAGGGATACTCCTGTCACCTCCAGCTCCTGGCCAGCATCTTCCTCCAGAACGACAGGTGGGTACTTCCTCATCAGCTCACATGGTGACCAGCTGGTATCCGCTCACACCCTGACTCCCGGGAGCCCACGTTCTGCCCCAGCGGGGCTGTCGGGAAAGTCCCTCTGCCCAAGAGCGGCGTCACCCCTACCTCGCCCGGGACGGTGGGCTCTGGGTCTGTGCCGTAGGCACCTCCCAGTCCCGGGGATGACCTTGCCCGCCGTGGGGTAAGCTAAGAGCGAGGCGGGGGCGGGAGGAGGGCCCGAATCTGTGAACTGGGGCGGGACGTTTGCCTCCTGAGAACACCTTTCCGCGCGATGGATCGGACCTGGTCCCCCGAGCCGCCTGCCTGCGTCTCCCGCTGCCCCCGAGTCTCCGCGAAGGGCAAAGCGCCCCCCTGGCGCCACGAGGCTCCGCGAGGACGGGTAATGTCTATGCAAAGCAGTTGCTTTTAAGCTCTTTTATGTGCCTATCATATTAACAGCAATCCTTTGGAAATTACCAAGACGTGAGGCACACCTGCCTGCAATTTTTATAGCTTCTTTTATCCCCCGAAGTGAGGAACGTAAAACGCCCGCCTCTAGACTTTTCTGTCAAAATGGGGCCTGCGGGTGCCCCCTCACGCCCGGCCTGGTGGGCTAGGAAGCTCCTCCCCCTGCGGGGTCCCGACAGCGGCTTCCGCAGGCTCCGGCCTCCCCGCGGAGGCTCCGCCCGCGGTCTCGCCTTCTGCCCCGACCCTCTCCGCCTGCCCCAGGCATTGGCACCAGACCTGTCTGTCCCAACAGAGCCCTACCCACGGTGTCACTCCTTGGCTTAAAACCCCACAGCGTCCTCGGTGTTCCCCCAAGGCGGCCCAGACCACTGCCTGCACCCCCTCTTTAGGCACCTCTCCCCCAGGGTTCCCCCCACCACCACGTGACACCCAGGGGTCCTCTGGACCCATTCTCTCCACCCTCCACTTGTCATCTTTGTTATCTGAATGCTCACATTTCCCCATCAGCAGCCAAGATGCTCTCAGCCACCTCTGAAACAGAACCTTCCAGAACACCAACAGAACTCGCAGAGTCCTTTGCACACAGCTCCCTCTCGCTAATGAAGCACCTGGCCCTGATTTCCCACCCTGCGTCCCTGGAGTTGTCCAGTTGGACGCGGATCTCAGGCTCCCGTATCCAGCCGCAACCCCGCAGCAGCAGGTCAGCCTGTTCTCGGTCCCCCACCCTGGGTCCCCTTCTCCCAGGCCCACCCTTTGCCAGAACGCTGTATTTTCCCCAGACCTCAAGTGGTCCTGTCTTTCTGAAGGTCCCACCTGGCACACCCCAGGAACCCCCAGAGAGGTGCCCTGGGTCAGCCGGGTGTAGAGCAGGTGGCGATGCTGGGTTTCACCTTAGAGACAGACTGCCTTCTCATTTCCAGAAGCATCCAGACTGTGCTGAGTTCAGCATGGCAGCTCAGGGGCCACGGGGACCGGGCTGGCTGGATCTTCTGCCTTGACCTCCATCCTCCCCCAAACACCTCGGGGACATCCCTAGCCCGGCAGTAGGAAGGAGGGGCAGAGGACCCCAGCAGGCTGGCTGATCAGTCGTCCCCAGACTCCCCGGAGGGCTTCCCTAGAAGTCCCGTCCCTAGCCGTGACTCCGCCCCTCTCTCTGCAACCCCCGCCTTCTGGGAGGAGCGGGGAGATCACAGTTCCGGTTGGCTCCCACTGCCTCTGTTGCTAAGGAAGAGGGGAGCTTGGATTTGGGGTCCACAGCTGACGCTCTCCAGCTCTACGCGCCAGGGCGAATCCTCCTCCACCCCCACCCACGCCTCTCCTGCTTTCCCGCCAGCCACCGGCTGCCCGCCCCCCACCCGGCGCCTCCTCTCCCCTCCAGCCCCCACATCCGTCCACCCCTAGCCGCCTCCCCATCCTGCCAGGGGACCAAGTGCCTGTGGACTCCGCCTGGCTCCAGGGGTGGGGGGTCTTGAGTTACTGAACGGGGGGTGCGTGTAGGGTGCAGCCAGCACTGCTCTGTGTCCCAGAGGTAGGGGTGGGCTCTGGCTGGGCCTGTCGGCAAGGGGCCTGGGCACAGAGCGTGAGGTATGCCATGGGGTGCCCCTTCCAGCTTGACTGATACAAGTGTCTAGAGAGGCGCAGCTGGGCTTGGACAGAAGATTCCCTGGAGAAGGGGGCTCTCCATGCAGACCAGATCAGAGACAAGGGCATGGACTGGACCGAGAAAGGTGGCCGAGGGGACCCAGCCCAGCCCTGGGGGCGGGGCAGGTGCGTGGTCCACCTGAGATCCTGGACGCAGCTCTAGCTGAGCCGGGAGACGGGCCTCCCTACCTCCCCTCCCTCAGTCCTGGTTGGAATCGGGGGAGGCCTTCCTCGATGGACACCCGGGAAGGAGGGTGGTGTGGACTTCAGGGGCGAGCCTATGCCTGGAGCTGCGCTTGGCCATCTGGGCACACCCAGGACCCAGGCTTCGTGCAGAGCCCCACTGAAGCATACGCCCCACAGGGGCCAGGGTACGGGGTCTGCCCGACATTTGTCATGCATGTGCCTGGGCCCTGGGTGTGCACACATGTCTGGGCGAGCCTGTATATGTAAAACCACACAACACACTGGACTGTGCGTGGCTACCAGACACACACACACTCACACACACAGCACCGTGCCCCCAGCCAGGGCATGTGGACCTTCTGTCTGTGAGTGTCTGTCAGTCCCGCTGCTGCCAGGATTCGCCCTGACTTTCCCCAATTACGTTCCTCAGAGAACATTTTATTAAAGACAATTTGTCAGGCCCATCTCAGTTTTTATAGGAGTAACAAGCTCCCTCTTTATCGCTTCCCGAGCATCCTCTGACAGAAAGAAATATGTTCCCTCCCCTGACCCCCGAGCTAGTAGATCAGCAGCACCCCCACCCACCCCCAAGAGGCAAAGATTGCATCTGTTTGATTTATGGGTCATGCAGCCTGGCACCCGAACTTGCCTAAAAGTTGGGAAATATGATGACTCACCGTATTTGGCAGCTCATGCATACATATTTTTTCTAGAACATTCGCGCTCATACCCGCTATAATTGGGAGCTGTACAATCAGACATTCAGCTGCCAAAACAAAGAGCACAATTCACATCAACCTCCCAGACCAGAAGCAGAAGGAAGACAGTGCAGCAGAAAAAGGCTTAAAATGGGGCAGCACGCATTTGCAGCAGCTCAGTGACCCCCTCAGAACACAGCCAGGAGCCTATTTCTCTCCAGGCTGCTCGGGAAGGACACAGGGTCCCGAGGTCAGTTTCTGGAGCTGTCACTCAGACAAGCAGATGCTTCTGGAAAGCAGGTAGCAGGAGGTGACAGTCCCTCCCTTGCCTGTAATCCACACTCTAGGTGATGCAGTAGTTCTACTTTTACGGAGCAAGTGAGCAAAGCCCAAGAGAACCCACTGAGGCATAAGGGAGTGTGTTGATCCACAGGAGTGAATGGTTCAAAGGCAGCGTAGGTTGCAGGTACGGCTTGATGGAGGAGTCTCAGCTCTCAGCCCGTGTGTTTTATTAACAAGATGGCAGCCGCATCCTCCTAACAGCAAGTCCAGAGGGAACATCAGGTCCCTGCAACGTCACTGAGTCCCCTTGGCCACATGGCACCCTGTCCATCCCTCTGTGGCTGGAGAAGTGGACCACCCAAGACCTGCTCCATGCCAGAACAAGCAGTCTTCCTGAACCCCAGAGCCTGGGGGTGGGACTGGGGAGACTGCTCTAGGAAAGTGTGTGTGTGTGTGTGTGTGTGTGTGTGTGTGTGTGTGTGTCTGCCTGATGCTGAGTGGCAGAAAGACTGATTTATGTGACGCTGTGTGTATATGAGTGAAAGTGTTAATCACTCAGTCCTGTCCTCTTTCCGATGCCGTGGACTGTAGCTGCCAGGTTCCTCTGTCCATGGGATTCTCCAGGCAAGAATACTAGATGGGGTAGCCATTCCCTTCTCCAGGGGATCTTGTCCACCCAGGGATCAAATCCAGGTCTCTTGCACTGCAGGCAGATTCTTTACTGTTGGGTGCCCCCTAACTCCTATGTTGAAGTCCTAGTCCCCATTGTGATGGTGTCAGGATGTAAGACCTTGTGGAGGTGATGAGGTCACAAGGGCGGGGCCCCCCGGGGTGGAGTTAGTGTCCTTCAAGCAGAGGAAGAGACCAGCATGCTCTCTTGCCACCACATGGGGACACAGTGTGTGAAGAGGTGGCCTGAAGCCAGGAAGAGTCTCACCAGGAACAGAATCAGTGCCCCTTGGTCATGGACTTCAGCCCCCAGAATTGCAAGAAACAAAGGTCGGTTTTATTTAGGCAGCCTGGTCTGTAGTGTTCTGTAGTGATGGTGGCCCAGGCAGGCTGATGTAGGCCCGTCCCAGGGAGTGGGAGATGCACCCCTAATGGACAGCATGAAGTGAGGGGTGTGGTCAGGACCGGCCACTGGACACTGGGGGTCCCTGTGGGGGAGGCAGAGGGGAAGCTGGGCCTGAGCTCAAGGTCAGTGTGGAAGGGACTAGAGTGGAAGGTGGGGCACGTTCGCCTCTGGGAGGAGCTGGAGGAAGAGGAGAGGCTAGCAAAGGGGGACAGGTCAGGGGTGGCAGGACCAGGAGTGTGAGCGGAAGGAGGGTGCCTGTCCACTGGGATGCTATGACTGGCCAGGGCCAATCAGTGGCCGGAGGACACTCCTCCCCTGTCCCCGGGCCTGGTTTCTCCTCCAAACTCAAAATTCAGTTTCTCCAGATCTTAGCGCAGTCCTGCTTTGCCAATTTTGTTGCCCTGCCCAGAGCGGGTGCGGATTGGGGCCATCAAGGGGTGAGAAATCACTGCACTTCCCAGGCCTATTTCTCACAGTAACAAGTCATCACTCCTGTGTCTGGAGCCACTTCTCAGGATCTCAATATGTCCGCTTATCAATCTATACTTAATTGACATTCATAAAATGTATTGAAATCAGAGGTGAGAGTCGTCCTTGGAGAGGGGGCTCTGTGGTGAGGCCACCTCTGCTATGGGGCTGGATCGACATCCCGGGAGGCCCCGTGGCTGGACGTGCGGGGTGCTCAAGGCCCCCACCCCATTTGCACGTGGAAATCAGGACCACTGGGAGAGCAGCTGCCCCCACCTTCTGGGGGCCCACAGCCCTCCTTGGCTTCACTTCGAAGTGGCAGCTATCGTGGTAGACGTGCATAGAAGGTTCTACTCTGCAGCCCGGCACCCAGGTCAGATCCGCTGCCTGTTTGCTTCCACCCTTAGCCAGGGCATGGCTGCCCTGGGCCTCTGCCATGGGCTCAGTGAGCACGCCTCTCCGGAAAGGGCTCTCCAGAGGAGCGTGGAACAACGTGCTTGGGAGGGCTGTCACCGAAACTCCATGTTGTTCGGTCACCAAGACATGTCCGATTCTTTTGCAAACTGTATGGGCTGTAACCCGCCAGGCTCCTCTGTGCAGGGGATTTCTCCAGGCAAGCATACTGGAGTGGGTTACCGTTTCTTTCTCCAGGGGATCCTCCTGACCCAGGGATCGGACCTGCGTCTCCTGCATTGACAGGTGGATTCTTTACCGCTGAGCCTCCTAGAAGCCTCTGTCACAGCAAGTTCATTCAGCCCTGTTATCCCTCCCTTCACTGCACTGGTTCTGTGACTGCCGATAACCCAGCACGTAACCAGCTTGGCCGAGCCGAGGGCCGACCCTCACGGGCTTGGAGGAACCTGGCTGCCAGGTTTGGGAAGGAAGGCCTGAACTGCAAAGTTACCACCTGGCACAGGTGTGGCTTTGGCCAGGTGACTGCTGCTCTCCCCTCCAGGCTGTCTCCTCGAGAGGGAGATCCTGGGCTTGCAGACAGCATGAGGCCCCAAGGGAGATACAGGATGCAGTGGAGGGGCATCGCGGGGGGCTCCCTCCCCACCACTGTGCCCTGCCCCAGGCTCACTGCCCCAGGCTCTCTCCCTGCCTGGGTGGGTACCAGGTGGGTGTGCCCATCTCGTGTCAGATGGCAGACATGTCCAGGCCACCTGGATGGAGGCCAGCAGTGCTGCCCCACCAGGAGGGTCCCTGGGATGCTGGCCGAGCGGCCAGGGGCTGAGAGCGCTAGGCCCTCAGCCGCCCGCCTGCTCCCAGCTCCCCTGATTGCACACGCCCTGGGCATCGTTTGTCTCCCTGACACGCTGTTCCAAGCAGGGCTCCCAGGTGCCCGCGGGGCCCGGGCCCTACGGAGAGCGGTGCCTGAGGCTGAGTCTGTGACGGATGAGGACGAGGCCGCCGTCCCTGCTGTCCTGGGAGCCAGGACGTTGATGGAACGGCCATCTCACTCTCTCCAACAAGCAAGGAGCAGTGTGAACTGGGGGCCAATTTATCAAGCACGGGCGCTTGTATTCTGCGCAGGCCATGTTCCCGCTGAAATATGGCTCCTGCCCGGCTCCGGGCCCACGTGTGTACGATTTTATGATATTTCAGTTTTATGGAGGACATCTCACTGATGAATGTCTCTTAGTGAACGATCATTCTGGAATCTATTTTGCCTTCAAAAAGGCTTCTGCTGGAATGGACTGGGAGGGGGCGGACACCCTGTGATATATAAATCCACTGCCGGGAGCAAGGAGCTGGGAGGGAACGTGGCCAGCGAGAGACGAGAATGAAGCGTGTGAGTCTGCAGCCAAACGCGCTCCCTCTGTCACTGTCTCAAGACTGTGGCTCGGGCGGCAGGGAGACCCTAGGATCCAGCCGTCGGAGGGAGCCCCTGGCTCCCCCACCTGCCTCTGTGAGGCCCCGGGCAGCTCCCTGCCCTCTGCGGGGGCAGGGGTTCATTATTCGCGAACACTTGCATCCCCCTGTTCTGCGCCATCTTCATACCCCGGCAGGGCTGGGAGGCAAGGCTGAGCTGCACCTTGAGTTATAAGCGGGGACCCCGGAGACCGTGAGCCTTCCCTCCACTCACAGTGCTTTCTACCTGCTGTTTGGCCCAGACATCCCCAGCTGCCCCGGGGTCCTTAGAATTCAGATTCCCGGTTTTCTCTCATCTGAGATCTCGACAGCTTCATTCTCTTGTGCGTGTGGCCCCAACACAGTTCCTGAATTCACAGAATCCAGATCCGGACCCTGGACTGGACCCTGTCCTCTGGGCTGGGCTAAATTGCTTCTGCACCTGATTTAATGTCCCAGCCTGTTACTGAGGCTGACAGTTCCCCTCTGGGGCTGCGGACCGTGGAAGTCCCAGTCTGGGCCCTCCAGCCCTGCTGGTCCATACACTCATGACATGGACCCTGGCATCCCAGCCCAGCCTCGGGGGAGCAGCTGTCAGCCAGAGATGACCGCCAGTCCCTCTCCTTCCTGGAAATCAGGGGCCTGGCCCCACTTTCTGCTTCCTCGTCCTCCTCTAGGACAGTGGTTCTCACCGCAGGATCCCCAGACCAGAGCAGCAGCATCTTCTGATAGACATGCAGGCTCCCAGGCCCCGCCCCGGACGTGGGTCCGGAAGCCCTGGGCGGTTTAAGAAGCTGTATTTTCTACGGCGGCCGGCACAGATGGAAATGTACTCAGAGACTAAGAACAGCACAGACTGATTGCCTTACAGCTTTGTGGGCAGAGGTCTGATCCGGGTTGCATGGGTTAAGACCAAAGTGTCTTCCTTGGGAACTTCCCTGGCTGTCCAGTGGTTAGGACCCAGCTTACACTGCAGAGGCCACGGGTTCCATCCCTGGTCAGGGAACCAAGATCCCAAAAGCCATGCACTGTAGCTAAAAGAAAAAAACAAAAGAGTCGTCTTTTCTGAGGTTCCAGGGGAGAAAGGGTTTTCCAGCTTCCAGAAGTTCCTACATTCCTGAGCTCCTGACCCCTCCCCATCTTCAAAGCCAGTGGCAGGCATCTCTCTGAGCATCCCATCACATCCCACATCTCAGACCCCATGGGTGTGACTAGGGTGGGCCCCCTGGACTCCTCTCCTCATTCCAAGGCGCTAACTCAACCCCAGCTGCCAGGCCCCCTTTGCCACGTGAGGTCACAGTGTCACAGGTTCAAGGACTGAGGTGTAGACCTCTCCAGAAGGTCATTGCTCTGCTGACCACGGGTGCCTTCTGGTGAGTCTGATGCAGCCCGAACACTTGAGATACAAGTGTTGTAAGGGATGTCACACCTCAACAGTAAGCTCATCAGAGACATCCTGTCTTATTCACGCTGTGTCCCTGACGAGGTCTGTCCCCACGCCCATCAAACAACAGAACTTCAAGGAGCAAAAGGGTTCACCTGTGAATGAGTGAGTGAGTGAGTGAATAAGGAGACGGCCACCCCACTCTCACTCAGCCTTCCATTTCAGAGAACATGGTAGAAAAAAGAGTTCAGAATTGGGATCAGAGAGCCTGCCTGGGGCTGCCAGATAAAATACGTGACACCCAGTTAAACCTGAATTTTTGATAAACAGGTTTAAGTGTAAGTATGTCTCTTGCAATTTTGGGACATACACATGGTAAAACAATATAGTTTGTCTGTTTGATTTTTTCTCAGATTTGACTGGGCATCTTGTGTCTTCATTGGCTGAATATGGCACTCCTAACCACGGGTCCCAGCCATGCCCCGGTGCTGAGACTGGGGAATCGCAGTTTCTCTGGAAGACTCTCTTTCCTATCTGATGGTCAGGAAGCACCCTTCTCTCTCTCCTGGACTCTCCTGTCCAATCTCAGGGGTGATCTCCTGTCTGTTCCCTCCACTAATCCTGGGACTTGGGGGAGCCCCCCCTTGAGGAAAACAAGCCAGGGGTGATCTAGGGAGGGTCTAGGGCCTGGAAAGTTCTACCAGAAGCTTGTCTGTTGTGCCCGCCCAGAGCACGGGGTTCTCGCACGCACACTGGGCCCCAACTTCAGGAGCAAGAAGCGTGCGGATCCCAGGATCCCGTCTCATTCCAGCGTTCCAGGTACGGGGTGAGCACTGGACCGCCCGGTTTCCCCCACACTCTGATGGACTCAGGGTCATGCTGGAGTAGGGGCTGCCCACGACAGCCGGGACCCTTGTCCATCCGCGTGTCCTCTGCACGGAGCTTTGGAGAATGGGAAGAATGCCCACAGCATCTCTGGGCGAGACCCAACGATCAGCTGCTCTCGTGGGTTCTAGGAAATTGTCCTCCAAAAAACGGCTAGTGACAATTCTTGATTTCATCTTTGGAGGCATTCATGGAACAGAAGCTACATGAAAGAGAAGGCACTTGGACATGTGACCTGCTCTCAGGAAGAGAAGCCACGGAAACCTCTCACCCAGCATCGACCATGCATTCAGGACCCACCCCCGGCTCTTCCCGGAGCCTTATTATCCTTTGATCTTTGTAATAACGCTTTTCTTTCCCAGTAATAGGTTTTCATCATCCTCCCGGCCTATTGATTAGAACTCATTTCTGGGGTTCTGAGATATTGGCTAAAATAAGGGACAGAACAATTCAGCCCTGGGATGCTGTTTCCAAGAAGGTGTGCTCGTGACGCCGTCTTGCCCACTCAGGGTGGGGTCGGAGACCTGGGGGAGGAGGGGCCTGATCACCGTTGGTGTCGCTGCTGTCTCTGCCCTTCCGGCCTCATCCTTCTGTTTCTGCCTTGGTGACTGCGTGACCACAGCTGCTGGCCAGCCCGACCCCTCGGGGGACCCGGCCGGCAGAAAGGAAGGGGAGGTGGGTAGTCACCCGTGTCTCCTGGCAGAGGTCGGGGTGTGGTATCTGCTACTGGAACCCCACGTTCAGAGACTTGGGCACAGGATCTCTACCTCTAAGAGGGAAGCAGGGGCCCAGCACTTAGTGAACTGACAGTGAGGCCTCGTGGACAGTGGTCTGGAAGGTTCTGAAAGGACGGATCTTCAGGTCCCACGGAGCAGAGGGAACAAGGCTGAAAGGCACGGCGGGCCGTGCGGGCTGCTGTGGAGTCAGGTCAGGACGGCCCGGCTGGTGAGCTGGGCCTTTCGGTGGAGTTAGAATGGCTGCAAGCTCAGGAGTGGTGGGTCTGGCTCCGCACCGCACTGTCCGAGTGTCCCCTCACGCTCCCTCCGGACAGAAGCTGCCTCATTGCTCTTCCTATAAACACACAAGTGAGTGGTTTTCTAGCCAATGAGTGAATTTTTAAAAAGTAACTGAAGCTCCCTCCAAGGAACCCCAGGACCGAAGATTCAGAACCCAGATGTCAAGGTAAAAACTCCGCTTTGCTTTTGATTCCTGACAACACTGAACATATATGTTTTGAAATTTCTGTCTCAAAATGCTCGGTGAGACAGAGAACCGCTTCCAAGCACAAGGACGTGGCTTTTCTCGACACCTCTTACAGCAGGGCCCCATTCATCACTTTCACAAGTTCGATGAAACCGTTGCAAATACAATCAATCATCTTTTTATTGAATTAAGACAAATGGGTGGTTATTAATAGGCTAAGACATAATGAGGAAAATGGATCACACAGCACAGAGAGAAGGGAAAAGAAATGCATACACACTGATCTCTCCTTGGAAAGATCTGGAAGCATCTTTAGTAAGGAAAGATCTTGGGTGGAAGCCCCCTTGACTCACACTGAGAACGAACATGAATGAGCTGAGAAATCAGAGACTCTTGGCTGGACCTCTTCTCCACTGCCTTCTAGCGGGGTGATCTTCAGGCAGTGACTTGACATCTCTGAGCTTCTGTGCTCTCTCTGTTGAGGGCACGTGGAAGGTGCTTGGCTCTTAGGCCGTGTGTCAGGGCTGGGTGCCCCGGGGAGCCTGGTCTGGGAGATGCCCAGTCTGGTTGGACCCGACGGTGTGGATTCTGCAGGGAGGCAGAGGGGCGCTGCCTGCGGTCCTGAGAGGCTGCAGCTGGAGGGGCAGGGAGGGAGGCCTGGGGAGGCAGAGTCGGGGGTGGGGGGGTTCCCCCAGAAGTCCCGCCTCCGAGCCGGGTTTCCAGGAATCGCCGGGAAGGCGCGCAGGAGGGGGCAGTGTTCCAATTATGTGGTCTTGGTGGGTACGCCTGGTGTCTGTTGGTGGCAGAGCTTCTGGGGAAACAGCTTGTGTTTATGTCAGAAAGAGGAGACCACGTTTCGGGGCAATCACTGCAGCTTGCGAGGTCAAATCAACACGCCCATCCCCATCTGCCCAAGCAGGGCGCTCAGCCTCCCGCGGTGCCCGAAGCCTGGAGCCTCGGCAGGCAGTGGCCGGGCTGCAGGGGAGGGCCCCGCCAGGCTGTGGGCAGCAGTGTTTCCTAAGAGCAGGAGGCAGGCTGGCTGTCCCTCCCTCTCTCAGGAGGCTGCCCGCTTCCCACACCAGGCCGGGCCCTTCCCTGGTAAACACAGGTGAAGTGTTTTTCTGAATTCTATGGGTTGGGCTAGAAATTATTGTACCTAAGGCAGCTTCCCTGGTGGCTCAGTGGTAAAGAATCTGCCTGCCACACAAAGACTTGTAGGAGACACAGTTTCGATCCTGGGTGGGGAAGATCCCCCAGAGAAGGAAATGGCTACCCACTCCAGTATTCTTGCCTAGGAAACCCCAAGGACAGAGGAGCCTGGCGGGCTACAGCCCATGGGGTTGCAAAGAGTTGGACACAACTGCTCGACTAAACGTCAGCAAGGGGGTCTCATGGTAACTCCCACATTTACAGCTGGTTGTCAGAAGTGCCGGGTTCCCTAGACATGCAGCTGGAATCCGGAGGGAGCAAGGCTGGGGGAAGGGAGCCCTTGCCCCGGGGGGGCCTGTGCTGACCCCAGGAGTCTCTGTGAGGACTGAGCCGAGCTGTGGGGTGCCCAGCTGGAGACGGAGGACACTGGGGAACCTCACACCTGGAACTCACGCTTGGCTCTCTCCCCACCCCTCCCATTCACCCCAGCTGCCTCCACCCCTCTGCCTGTTTGCTGGGCACAGGAGTGATTTAAATCCTTCTGTTGGCCCCATGTCCAGACACGAATGGGCAGGGGTCTCCACTCTCGGGGAGGTTACACCCTGGTGGACAGGGACTCCGCCACAACCCCGTGGGCATCAGTTGAACTGGACCTTATGTGACCGATCCAAGGTCCAGACCCCAAGCCCAGCTCTTACAACTGCTGATGGATCGACACCCCCAGCGCCCCAACTCTAATGCAGCCTGAAGCCGTGAGCCTCACTCCCCTCACTTGCCGTCCTTTTTACCTGCAAAGAATCAATGAAGCTTGGTTTGCGGCTCCTGCAGTCATTAGAGCCGCCTCCAGCTGTTGCATCACGTTATGCTTGGACCCCGTCCCTACCGTGGATTAATGAGGCCCATAACGCACAGTTCCCATGCCGACTGGGACACAGAGGCCTGAAGGACAGAGGGCGCCTGTGAAGAGCAGTAAAAACCCACAGCATGCTCTGTCGACCATCAGTAACGATTCATCCCAAGAGATGGGAGCGCGTTCCCAGTCAAACGGTAAGGATCTTTGCTTTAGTCTCACATTGGTCTTGTCCCACGTTTCCAGAAAACAGATCTGCTAAGTGGCAAAGGCCACCTCTCCAGGTACCAGGAGCTTGAGTGTACAGACGAGTCTTGTGGGCACCGTCCAGACACAAGTCTGAAGGAGAAAGTTCTAGAGGAGGAGAAAGCATTTGGGGAGGATGGCTGGGTCTGTATTCTAGAGCCAGGCACTGTGGCCCCAGACCACAGAACAGCTTCAAAGCATGGCTTCGGGTGTTTGCAGGAACTTTAGAGAGAGGGGACGTTCTTTAACCAGGGCCCCTGAGGCATTGTCCACACCGAACCACTTGTGTGATAAGACGCAGGCCCCTGCACCCCGGCTGCAGGCCTCTTGGGCACCTGTCCAGACCCTCTGCCCTTCCCCCAGGCTTGCCTGTCTGCATTCACGACCCAAATGTGCCGGTTCCCCATGGCTGTGTGTGCGTCCCTGCCCAGGGGCCGCCCTCTCTCCCTGGAACAAGCTGCTGTGAGCTGTCTGCCAAGGACCAGGCCACTCCTTTCTAGGACTGAGCTCGGGCGTCTCACCCAGAGCAGGTGTCTGTTCTGCCGCCTGCCTCTCGGTCTCCCTTCCTCCGGGAAGGACCAGCCCTCCTCCTCTTCCAGGGACAGAAAGCGGTTCCTCTCATCATTCACTCCAGTGGGTGTGGCCAAGCTCAGAGCCCCGCCCTGGAGACGCCCATGGTCCAAAGAAAGCCAATCATTATCGTTCCTGCAGCTTTGCTCGGGAATGAGAGGCCTCCTTCCCCATTCGGAAAATGCAGCCCACACATGACCAGCAATGTAGAAAGAGTAAGCCGGGCACACATCTCCACTCTAAAGGGTCCGGTTTACCCACCTGAAAACGTTGGTTTTGAGCAATAATATGTGATGACATGGAAAAGGCTCACCATATGAAAAAAATAAAAGGGAATAAGGATGTGATCCCAGTATCTTCCCCAAAATAAGGAAGTAGGGTAACTGCAGATATAATTCCAGAAGACACAGAATAAACTCCCTCAACACAATACGGAAAGAGAAGAACAAAGTTGCAGGACTGGCAGGACCTGGCGTCAGGGCTTTTACTAAAAAGCTACGGTTGTCAAGACTGTGGGGTTGGTGAGAGAACACACAAAGAGGTCAATGGAACAAAACAGAGGGCCCAGAAATAGACCCAAATAAATGTAGTCAACCGGTCTTTGACAAAGGAGCAAAGGCAACATGATGGACCAAATATACGCTTCTAAAAATGGTGCTGAAACAACTGGACTTCTGAGTGCAAAAAAAAAAAAAGAATCTAGTACAGACTTCACACTTACCACAAAATTAACTCAAAATGGATCATGGACCTAATGTAAAATGCAACACTCCTAGAAGATAACATAGATAACCTAGATGACCTTGGGTGTGACAATAACTCTTTAGATACCACACCAAAAGCATGGTTCATGAAGGAAATAATTGGTAACTGAACATCATTAAAACGGAAAATATCTGCTCTGCAAAAGACAACGTCAGGAGAAGGAGAAGACCAGTCACAGACCGCGAGGAAATATTTGCAGAAGACATACCTGGTAAAGGTCTGTTATCCAAAATATAAAGAACTCCTAAAGCTCAATAATCAGAAAACAACCAGATTTTAAAATAGACCAGAGATCTTTCCAGATACTTCTCCAAAGAAGATGGTAAATAAGCATGTGAAAAGATGTCTACCTCCTGTGTCATCAGGGAAATGCAATTTAGACAATGTTATCATTGCAAACCTATTTAGTTCAGTTCAGTTGTATCCAACTCTTTACAACCCCATGGACTGCAGCACACCAGGCCTCCTTGTCCATCGCCAACTCCGGGAGTTTACTCAAACTCATGCCCATCGAGTCAGTGATGCCATCCAACCATCTCATCCTCTGCCATCCCCTTCTCCTCCTGCCCTCAATCTTTCCCAGTAGCAGGGTCTTTTCAAATAGTCAGCTTTTCTCATCAGGTGGACAAAGTATTGGAGTTTCAGCTTCAGCATCAGTCCTTCCAATGAACACCCAGGACTCATCTCCTTTAGGATTGACTGGTTGGATCTCCTTGCAGTCCAAGGGACTCTCAAGAGTCTTCTCCAACACCACAGTTCAAAATCATCAGTTCTTCTGTGCTTAGCCTTCTTTATAGTCCAACTCTCACATCCATACGTGACTACTGGAAAAACCATAGTTTTGACTAAACGGACCATTGTTGGCAAAGTAATGTCTCTGCTTTTTAATATTAATGTCTCTGCACACCTATTAGAATGGCCAATATCCAGAACGCTGACATCACCAAATGTTGGTGAGGATGTGGAGAAACAGGAACTCTCATTCACGGCTGGTGGAGATGCAGAAGGGTGCGGCCACTCAGGAAGACAGTTTTGCTGACTCTTACCACACAACCTAGCATCACAGTCTTTGGTATTTACCCAAAGAAGCTGAAAACTTACATCCACATAAAAGCCCACACACAAATGTTTATAGCAGCTTTATTCATAGTTGCCAAAACTTGGAAGCAACCAAGATGCCATTTAGTAGGTGAATGGATAAATAAACTGTGGTCTATCCAGGCAATGAGATATTGCTCAGCACAAAAAAAGGAATGAGCTATCAAGTCACAAAAAGACATGAAGGAAATCTAAGTGTGTATTATAAGAAGTCAACTGTATGGCAGAAACCAGCACAGTATTGTAAAGCAAATAGCCTTCAATTAAAAAAAAAAAAAAAAAACTTTAATGCTACATTCTGTACAATTTCAACTTGACGACATTCTGAAAAAAATAAAACAATGGAGACAGTAAAACCTCAATGGTGACCAGGGGTTGGGAAAGAGAGATAAACAGATGGTGCACAGAGGGTTTTCAGGGCAGTAAAAAAAAATGCTCTTATTGATATTGCAAGGATGGGTGCATGGGAACCTAATTTAAACCCTGGACTTTGGGAGGTGATGAGTGTCAATGCAGGTTCACTGACTGTAATGAATGAACCATCTCCTCTGGTGGGAGATGGTGGTGGTGGAGGGCAGAGGAGATTGTGAACTTGCGGGGCAGGGGGTACATGGAAAGTCCCTGCTCCTGGCCCTCAATGTTGTTGTGAGCATAAAATCTTGTTTAAAAAAATTGTCTTTAAGATATTTAAATGCTAAGACCTTTATCTCAGACTGAGCAGCTGCCAAGGGGCAGACGTCACGGTATGTGCTGGGAAGACAATGGTCAACAAGACAGACCCCCGCCCACCATCTCCCCACCTCACCCTCACACTGTCTCCGTGGAAACCAGGGGACTCTGCACATCAGACGTTAAAAACCACGGCTCAACCAGGGGCAGGTGCCCCAGACCCTTATCTCAGGGTCAGGGCAGTGTGGTCACCACACCGAGTGCCCTTCCCCTAGTCTCAGCCCCTTGGGGATACTGGTACCCATTCTCCCTCCATCGGGAGGTGCCACGCATGGGGGCAGGGGCGGGCCCAGCCAGGGGAGACGAGGGCGACGTTTGTCCCCCAGGTCCTGCTCCCCACGGCCCTCTGGGGGATGTCCTCTCTCGAGGCCACATGTACAGTGAGGCAGAAAAGTGGACAGAGATCAGCACTCTGCATCTCCACAGAACGGTGTTCCGAAGGCAAGTCGTATGAAAGCAATATGCCTCCTCTAAACTATTAAATATTCTCCCGGAAATGCAGGCTGGCAACGAGCAAGTCCATATGTTTGCATTAGTGGGGGCCAAGCCATATTCCATCTGTGTTACAGTCTGATTGATCAAAGGCTTGTGCCATAAAAGAGCCTTATTTATGGCCTTTTATTCTACCCTGTTGCATGCAAACCCACATCCTCCCTGGACAACCGTAAACAAAGATAACAGAAACGGATGCTGACATCACCTGCCCCCACCCCCACTTCCAGCCTGCTCTGTCCAGAAATTTGGAGGGGTCTGCGCTACTTCCTGAGGTCACCCATTCCAGACGGGCAGCTGCTGGCAGCTCTGAGGGAGCTATTTAAAAGCCCGCTAACAAGGCATCTTTGGCGGAGTGCAGAAACCAACAGCATGGTGCACTCACGGCAACTTATTCATTTTACTGCCACTTGGAGAGGTCTGAAAAGACCTGAAAAATACTTAGAATCAGAAGCTCCTTGGAGTGTTCCCAACACCACTGGTATTTAATTAGTCTCCTTCCTGGCTTGGGGCTTCCCAGGTGGCTCAGTGGTAAAGGATCTGCCTGCCAATGCAGGAGACACAGGAGACAAGGGTTTGATCCCTGGGTCAGGAAGATCCCCTGGAGGAGGAAAGGGCAACCCACTCCAGTATAAGAATACTGGAGAATCCTGTGGACAGAGGAGCCTGGCGGGCATTTCACTGGCCAGGTGATACAGGCAGAACTCTGACCTCTGACCTGCCCATGGGGGTGGCTCATAAGGGATCCGCCATCACATGAAATGACAGCATATCTCGACGCCTCTCTGCTTTCTGTTCACTGGTAGTCATATCATGTCTTCTAGACACAGCATATATGGTCCAGGGAAGCAGACTCTGGATTGTCCAGGTCACTGGTATACACTGGTCACCCATGTAGACATGGTTACCATAGCAACATCCTCAAGCTGCCACAAGGCCACGGTAGCTGACCCAACGCCAGAATCCAGGTCCGAGTCTGCAGGTCGCTCTGTGGATAGCAGAGGGGCTCAGGGAAGGTATTCTCCACCCAGGGTGTTCTGTGAGCCAATCACCATCCCAGGGGCCAAGGACATAGCAGAGAGTGAGGCAGAGAAGCACACCTGCCCTTGGGGAGTTTGATTCTTCCGAAGGAGACAATTAACCAAATTATAGGAAGTTCGTTCAGAAGTGCATGAGAAGGCTGTCTCAGTTCAGGTGCTATAACAGAAGGCCCCAGACTGGGTGGCTTCTAAACAGTGAAGCTTGATTCCTCCCAGGTCTGGGGGCTGGAAGGACAAGCCATGTCCCCGTTCTGACCTGGGCCCCCTCTTTCCAGTGGCAGACTGCCGACTTCACCCTGTGACTCACAGGCAGAGAGGGCTGAGAGCCCGCTCAGGTCCCCTTGATAAGGGCACAAATCTCAAGTGCAGGGCCCCACCCTCGTGACCTCATCGTCTGCCCAAGGCCCCACCTCCCAAGACCATCGCACTGGAGGTTAGAACACAGGACATTCGGTCCATTGCGAAGGTTGTGTGTGGGGAAAAGAAGCAAGGTGGAGTCAGGAAGGACAGAGGGGTTGCCTTTACAGGGGAGGGTCAGGGGAGACCATGTGGAGAGGGTGATGCTCTGACTTGAAGGGCTTAAAGGAGGTGCTGGAACGAGCCACGTGGACACCTGAGGAAGAGCAACCTGGTGGTGGGAGGACCAGGGCAAAGGCTCCGGGGAGACCGTGCCAGGAGATCCTGAGGGACCACGGGCGGATGAGTAAGGCGAGCAGGGGAAGGTGGGGACAGAGCCTTGCAGACTTCTGCAAAAGTCTGCCTTTCCCCTGGATCGAGATGAGATCCACAGGAGGGCTTGTGCAAGAAGAAGCATACTATGACTTAGGTATTTTAAAAGATCGCTCTGGTAATCGAGCTGACCTCGGATGATGGGGACCAGGTGGCAGACCAGTCAGGAAGCTGTGTTGCTAGTCCAGGGGAGAGCCGGTGGTGGCTTGGACCAGCCGTGCAGCTGTGGGAAATGGTCAGGTGCTGGGCGTTTATGAGCATATTTGCAGGAGACGCATCAGAGAAAGAGAAGCTGCGATGCGTCTGAGGCTGAGCAGCTGGAAAGGGGGGAGGTTAAGTGTGTGGGCCCAGCCCCGTGCAGAGCACACGCGGGAGAAGCTGAGTGGGCCCACGTAGGACCAAGCTTGAGATGCCCCCAGACAAGGAGGTGGCAACGTCAGCCAGGCAGCCGGACAGACCCATCAGGAGATCGCAGGAGAGGTCTGGGCTGCACACAGGAAGCCAGGCGTCCCTGGGGTGTCAATGGCTGTGAAACTGCGAGACCTCCAGGGTGTGAGAGGGGAGTAGAGGAGAGCAGGGCTCGGGATGTGAAGTCCGGGCTGCTCCGGCATCAAGGGGTGGGTCAGAGGAGGCACCCGCAGCAGGGGTGAGAGGAAGCCGGCCGACAGGCAGGACCAGAGAGCGTCTCAGGAGAGGGAGGGCCCGCATCTGCCAGGCCCCGCCAGTGCAGCTCGTGTGGACCGTCTGCAGAGCAATCCCTGGGTTTAGCAGCACAGTGGTCCCTGGTGGTCACGAGGTAAGCGGTTGCCCCCAGAAGCCCAACTGGACTAGATGGGTGTGGACTGAACATGATGAGTGGACCTGGGTGTGTGTTTTTTCACCGAGGTTTACTGTCAAGGAAGCAGGACAGAGCCTGGAGCTAGGGGGAGAGGGAAAGACCGTTTTAATATAGGAGAAACCCAGGCAAGATTCTGTGCAAATGCAATGACCCAGTGGGGAAGAGGCGCATCCTCAAGCTGGAGAGGAGGGGGCATCCGCAGTCCCTGGGAGAAGGCGGGAATGGTCCAGGGCTGTGGGCAGCGATGGTGGAGCCCGTGGGGCACCAGGCTCAGTAAATGAAATAGTAAAGAGTGTCAGACTCGCGGATACTGTCAGCACTCCCCACCTGCCCCGGGCAGGGGCTAGTCTGGTGGTGGCTGCTGACAGTGTGGGAACAGGTGTGGCCGTGCTGACCTCGAGGGAGGGGGCCACAAGTGGGGCCCAAGTGATGAGGGGGAAGAGCTGAAGGCAGGCTCCTCTGCCAAGTCCGCCTGCCCCACTCCCACCCTCCCTGCCTCAGTGATGAGTGTGTGCTCACTACGAGCCATGGAGGGTCCTGGATCTGAGACCCGTCAATGAGTACACAGGGCTCCCCCCCCTCACCCCGTGGAGCTCAGTGGTGTAGCCTCAGCAGTGAAAGAAGCGGTCCATCCGTGCGTGATTGATTGAAGGCTCGCAGACAGCACGGGGCTCTGATCCCAGGAGGTCGACCCGCACTCAAGGCCGCTCCGAGTCTCTGAAGGCTTCTCTGCCTCACCGAGCCCCTACCCAAGGCCCCATCTGGCCAGGCTCTGCTGGAGAGAGAGAACTTCAGTAATAGCTTTTAGCTCCAGGCCATTTCTGGCCGTAATTGGCTGGCGTGCACACACTTTGATAAAGATGGATATCTCTCGCCCCAGCCTGGCTCAATCCATCACCTGCGTGGCCCTGCTGGGAGAGATGACCTTCACTGTCTACCTAGCATGCTTCCAGCAGCGCCTGCACCTGCCACGCAGACTCTGGAGGCCACGTCTTCCCCGGGGCTGGACCCACCACTGCCGGGGGGCCGCGGAGGGTCAGCCGTTTCCATCACCCAGATCTTTATTCCTGGTCCTCATGCCCAGGAGAGCAGGGTCACCTGTCACACCAGGCAGAACCAGAAAATCAGAGCTCAGGACGATGTGAGATAAGCCAGCCCAACCTGCTTGTTTCAGAGAAGGGGAAACCGGAGTTCAGAGGCGCAACTTCGGTCATAGCTGAGAAAAGGCAGGCTTGACAGACAGACAACTTATTCTCCATCTAGAAGATTCCGCTGCTCTCCTGAACTGGAAAAGCACATTTGCAGGCCTCCTGGCAAGATGCTGTTGGTGTGATGAGAGCCGACGGATTGTTTCAAGAGGTTTGTCCACTAGACCCAGGTATAACGGAACCATCTCTCTGAGTGAGAGAAATAGTGATTTCTATTTTTTTTTTTTTAAAAAAAAGGACAGACCAGTCTCCTAAGTCCTGGCTTTTTACAAGATCATCTTCTTTCTTGAAAGTGTGATTTGTCTGGCCTGTAAGATCACCACCTGCAAGGGAAGCTATGTTACTGGACTTCTCTGCTGGGAGGAGCCTCACTCAAAGCAGATACGGGGACAGCATCTCAGCCAACCCGAATGCACTGGCTGTGTTGAAGTTTCATCAGCTGCTCCTCCAAAATGTTCTGATTCAATCTGCTCAACTGACAGGAGACAAGGGGCAGATCCTCCCTGGAGCCCCCGAGGGAATGCTGGCCCGCCGACACCTTGGTTTTGAACTTTCGGGTTTCCTTTGTTGTTCAGCCGCTGAGTCACCCAACTCTTTGCGACCCCGTGGACTGCGGCGCGCCAGGCTGCCCTGTCCTCCACCATTGCTGGTCTCCTACCAGCAAAATATGCAGTGGGGACAATGTGATTCCCTTTCAAACGTTTGCCATTTTTGCTTGGTTTCTAAACAGGAAAGAGTTCTTAAGTCTGCTTGCCTAGGACAGATGTTCATTTCCTCAGGATAGTGTGCAGAAAATGGCGAGATATGGGCTTCTCACCTCTTACTAGAAGCCAGGGAATGGAGCCTGAGTGACGTCATTCATTAGAGTCACCCAGGAGCTCTGTACACCCTGCCCGGATGTGGTCCAGAAGAAGATGCTCCCCGCTGGATGGGGAGGAAAGCAGAGGGCCCCAGAATTTTTCCAACCATCAGGTGGATGCCAGGGTCACCAGAGTGGAGGGTGCAGCTGGTCAAGAGCGGTCCCCACCCCATGAGAGCTCCATGCAGTGGCCAAAGGCGGTCACCCCATCCCTGCTTCTTTCCCAGTTCAAACCTTCCTTCCAAACTGAGGTTCTCAGGAAAACCTCCCATGGTCCATACCTCTAGGCCGTCGACTCCAGATGCCACCATCTGTTAATCCCACACTTTCCACCCTCTTTCAACAAAGAGTCTCCACTGCAAGGACAGTGACTGCACTCCCTCAGAAAGCTGTTGCCTTTTAAAGCTTCCCTGGGTTTGCTGGTGACCTTCCAACATAGGGCAACTCCCATTATTCATGTTTCCCCAAGTGGCAAATTGCAACCTTACTGGGGCTTGGGGGTTTGGAGAAAGAGGAAGAAGGGAATAGTAAAAATATTTCTTTTTCACTACAGAATGCTGAAAGTACAGAATATGTTTAAGTGTATTTGCAGTTCTTAAACAGCCCTTAGCACAGAGCTTTGTCCAGGCCTATCTGACCGTGAAGAGGGCACAGGTGACATCTCCCCCCAAACCAGGGGCTCCTTGTGCACAGGGGGCACTGGCCAGGTGTTCGCCTCCCCTCCAAACTGAGGCACCAAAGCCCCAGCGTGCTGGTATTAGAGGATGGGGGTCTTTGGGAGGTGATTAGGGTTGGATGAGGTCGCGAGAGGGTGGGGTCCTCTGATGGAATTAGTGTCCTTACAAGAAGAGGAAGAGATGCTGAAGAGGTCTTCCTCTCTCTCCCCTAGGTGAGGATATGGTGAGAAGGTGGCCATCTGCACCCAGGAAGCCAGCTCTCCTCAGGAGACAAATCTAGCAGCACCTCAGTCTTGGACTTGCAGCTTCCTGAAGTGTGAGAAACAATTGTCTGCTCTGTAAGCCCCTCTCAGGTCGGGGTATGTTCTTACAGCAGCAGGAGCTGATAAACACAACTGTGAGATTCTTTTATCCAACTCCAAGGAACAATAAGAACAACAGAAAACAATGACTGAACCAAATCAGATTTATTTTTCTCACCTAATGAGATGGGTTTGGGTAGACTCTGGGAGCTGGTGATGGACAGGGAGGCCTGGCATGCTGTGGTTCATGGGGTGGCAAAGAGGCGGACACGACTGAGCAACTGAACTGAACTGAATGAGATGTTCACAGATGGGTGGTGGCTGGCATTGGTTCAGCATTTCCCAAGTGTCAGGCTTTTCCCTCCAGGCCTCAAGGTGGTGACTGCCGCTCCAGCCATCACACCTATAATCCAGTAGGAACAAAAGAGAAAAGTGATGGGACTAAGACATTTCCTAGAATCTCTCATGGCATCTGTTTACCTTTCATTGACCAAATGTGTCACAAGATCACCCTTAACTGCAAAGGGAAACTGGAAGTATAGTTATTCTAGATGACACATTGCTTCCCCAACACCAAAGTTATTTTAGTAAGAAAGAACAGGAAATGGCAAATAACAGCTTCTCGCAACTAGTGGAACATATTCAATTAGATCCTAAATATAATTCATTGGTAAAGAGAAAATATATATATACATATACACATATTCTCCTTGCTAGGGTTGATTATATAGTCTAAAGTATCTGTTTCTAAATGATAAATTCTAGGGCTTTCTGGAACTTTTTAATGAGAAGTTCCTTGAGAAAACTAATTCTGCATTTCCCTCCTAGGCCTTTGTATTGAATTGTATGATCGAGTATCTCGTGTAGGACTTTTCCTCAAAGTATAAATGGTTTATTGACAGAGAGAAACACCCTTAACTTGTCCGGGTTGTAAAATATATGCTTCATTCCAAGGTTGCCAAATGCTGAAGTGCGTCACGTTTTCCCCAGACAGGAGCACAGAGTTAAGGGGATGGTCCGATGGGGGATGTGATAAACTCTGTAACCACAGACCCCGTGGGAACAGGTGGTCCCGGCGATGATCTGGACCTTTTACCGGAAACCTCTCTGCCAACAGAGGCACTCTGTGAATCCCCTGTTTACGGAAGCAGTTTCTGCAGCCACTCACGCTCACCTGGACGGGCAGGTGGGTTGGGGTGTGCCTAATGAGGACAGGAACATCCCGGGGATGAGGGGCAGGACGAGTGTCCCCACGGAGCCGGCAGCTGAACCTGCGGAGGGTTGGTGACTCCAGGGTCACTGGGAAGGCTTGGTCCTGTTGGTCTGCGTCTTGGTGAGGAGGCTGGAGGAGGCCAGGAGAGGCGGGGTGGGGGGTGACGTACGGCCCCACTGGGGCCCAGAGCGTGTCTGGGACCGTGGTCTGTAAGGCTGGGCAGTCGGCAGGCTGGATGGGCCGGAGGTCCCACGGGAAGGGGCTGTGGCCATGCCTCTGGGCTCGGTGAGCTCAGCCCAGTGGGAGAGCAGAGACGGGGTCGGGGTGGGGCGGGAGTTGAGGACGACACGGCATGGCCCCGTTGGAGACCTGGAGGTCCTTGACTAGATCAAGGATGACAGAGAGATAGGGAGAGCTCCTTGAAGGTAGAATCTGCAACAATGAAGCCCCTCCAGATGTGGTTCACAAGTTAATAGGTGCATCAGAGATGCTTTTTAAAGGCTCCAGCCTTGGCAGCTTCTTAAGGGATAATCCCATCAATTAAAATAGGAACACAGCTGAACATGGGATCGGGGAGGGGAGACATCCAGTGGGCAATTTACTGCAAGAGTCCTCTAAGTAGGAAGATTGGGGAAAGGGTGTGATTTGAGGGTCCCCAGTGAACAGGGGGCAGCTGAGGCTCCTCGGCAAGGGCGTGGGATGCTTACCAGGGAGAGAGGGGCGAGCGAAACGCCCAGGACTCAGCCAGACCCAGGAAGAGTCCACAGGCTGTTGAGGGACTCACAGGTGCCTACCAGAGGAGGGGTCAGGGGGGCCCCCGGCCAGCGGGGCCACCGACCAGGCATCGGGGTCCTGCTCCCCTCTCCCTAAACCGCCTGGGCCTCCCTTCCATCATTTCTGTTGAGCAGAGATTCCGGAGCTGTCATTTTCATAAACAACTTCCAGTTAACATCAAAAACACAAAAATGCACAAAGTCTACTTTCAATTTTTGGAAAAAGGATCCTCTTCAGAGTGCAAGCTTTGCTGGAAAAAAACATGACTTACAATTGACAAATATCATTCGAGATGCTGAAAGCTTGGGCTCAATTAAAGGCAGGGGGACAGTCCTGAGTGTCCCCCCTTCCGGACGGTGCTCGAGAGGGCCCAGGAGGAGCAGAGGCCTGCAGCCTGCCCCTGGACCCCTGAGCCCACAGCCCCACGCACCCATCCTGGTCTCGCCACTCCTGCTGCCTGACCACAACCAGCCTTCTCTCTCAAGCTGATGAATGTCAATCGCGGGGCTCATGGAGCCTCGGGGCCTAGAAGTTCCTGTCCTTAAGTGGTGGCAGGTCTATGGGCAGCTGGGTGGGCTCCGTGCTGGGCCCTGGACCCCCTCCCCACCTGCTGCAGTTCAGATGTTAAACGGAAAACGGGTGTGAGCCCAGTGATTAAGGGAAGGATGCCCAGGGCTGTCAAGGTACAGAGCAAGGACTTGACCTTGCTCAGGACGCAGGGTGGCCTCTCAGGGGGATTCGTGGAGAAGCCAATCTTGAAAATGAAGCAGGTGTGTCCCATCTCCAAGCTGGTCCTCAATACCAAAGCCCTGATGGAATTGGAAGAGGGGTCCCAGCAAGTCAAACAGAAACCGAAGCAGAGACTGACCCCATGCCTCCTTCAAGACCCAGTCTGGGCATCATGTCTCCAGGAACCCCCCGTGGGGACCCCAGGCTGGGTGGACCCCACCTCCTCAGGACGCTCACAGTGCCCCCACCCGCAGTCTGAGTTAGCACCCACTTCTGTCTTGACAAGGTTTAGCAGACCACAGTTCTGTGTTAGAAGTCAGAGACAAAGGGTTTCAATGGCTTCAACCCTTTATGAAGGTATGACTGGCGTTCATATTTTATGTGCATGACCCATGGAATCTGGAGATAAGTGTGCACCTGAAGCCATCACCACTATCTATGCTGTAAGCATAGTCATCACCTCCCAGATTTTCCTCCTGCCCTATTTATTATGTTCGTGTGTGTGTGAGAGACAGAGAGAGAGAAACACTTAACATAAGATCTGCATTCTTAGCAAAATTTTAAGTTAACGAAACAGCATATTCACTACAAATACCAGGTTCTGTAGTCCATCCCCAGTTCCCGGAACTCACTCATCTTGCAGAACCGAAATTTCTCCTTTACCAGCACCTTCCGATTCCCCACCCCCCAACCCCTACCCTCGCTCAGCCCCCACCCCACCCAACATTCTGCACTCTGCCTCTGTGAGTCTGACTGCTTTAGATTGCACACATAAGTGAGATCTCGCAGTGTCTATTTCACCCAGCATCGGGTCCTCCTCCAGGTTCATCCATGTTGTAAAAACTGGCAGGACTTCCTTCTTTCTTAAGAGTAAATAACGTTCTTCTGCATGTGTCTATCACCTCTTCTTGGTCCACGCATCCCTCTTTGGGCATTTAGGTCACTTCCCTGTCCTGGCAATGAACATGGTGGTACAGATTTCTCTTCGAGATCCAGGCTTCAATTATTGAAGGTTAATGACCATCTTGTCACTGGCTTCCCTGGTGGCTCAGAGGTTAAAGCGTCTGCCCGCAATGAGGGAGACCTGGGTTTGATCCCTGGGTCGGGAAGACCCCTTGGAGAAGGAAATGACAACCCACTCCAGTATTCTTGCCTGGAGAATCCCATGGACGGAGGAGCCTGGTGGGCTACAGGACACAGGGTCGCAATGAGTCAGACACGACTAAGCGACTTCACTTCACACTAGCAAATATCTTGTGACTTTAAAGAAACGCAAAGCCTTTGGGAATGAGGCCGGCAGATACTCCGTGCTCCCCAACAGGAGACAGAGCACAAGGAAGGGGCAGGCCTCATACTCGGGTTTCCCTTCACAGCCATGGCCTCTGGAGGCAGGCCCCGCCTCTGCGTCTCCGAGCCTTGGTGCCTGGAGGGTACCCAGTGCCCTGCAGGAGCTCATCACGCATTTGGTCACCGGTCAGTGGGTGCCTGGGGCTTCCTAGGCGACTCAAGTGGTAAAGAGTCCGCCTGCCAATACAGGAGACGTGGGAGACTCAGGTTCAATCCCTGGATTGGGAAGACCCCCTGGAGGAGGAACCAGCAGCCCAGTCCAGTGTTCTTGCCTGGGAAATCCCATGGACAGAGGAGCCTGGCGGGCTATAGTCCATGGGGTCACAGAGAGTCAGGGACAGGTGGATGACTGAGCGGACCCCAGCTCCTCTGCCTGACAAGAAGGGTGGGCATGTCTGTGGGTGCAGAGTGCAGAATGGAGGTGGTCTGGGAGTCCCCTCAGCTCTGCTGGGGGTGGTCGTTAAAGCCCCTGCTCTGGGGGAGCAGGAGAAAGTGGACCAGCTCGTGGGATGGGGAGGCAGGCTCAGCCTTGTGGTCAAACGTCCTTCTCTGCGCCAGCCTTGAAGACAAACGACCCTCCCAGCCTCCAATGCCATTTGCAGGAAGCATGTCAGCAGCAGGAAGTTAAAATAGACCGTGTTACAGGCAGGGAGTTTCTGAGCCATCTTATGCCCCAAGGCTAGCACTAGTGTGAGTCTGGGAGTTTCATGCTTACATCAGCCCATCAATCACAACATAACCATGGGAACAAGGGGCAGGCAGCAAACCCCATGGGACCAATAGCCGTTAGTCTCAGGGAGGAAAGGGGTCTCCTGCCTGTCTGCTCTCACAGCCCCAGTTCACCTGCAGGCCTAGCCGCCTGCTAGGTCTCCAGCACAGAGGACCTTGGCCTCAAGGTTCGGAGAAACTATTCACGTGAGCTAATTAGGGATGACAACGCCTTCTACCTGATACTCACAGAGCACAGGGCCGTTTCCAGGGGGCGCCCGGGTCAGTGTGGACACGGGGATTGTCCCCAGTGTCCTCCGGGGGTGGGATCTCGGTGTCCTGGGGCAGATTGTCGGGTCCAAGCACCTGGCAGTCATCCTGCCCACATCGTACTCGGAGGTGAGGTCACATCCCTGGGCTCAGCCCCTCTACGATGGCCCCGAGGGCAGCGCCTGGTGGGACCGGCCCAGCTCCTCCAGGTCATCAGGCTGTGAGTCATCAGGGCTGTGAGAGGTCCTGAGGCCTCCAGCAGATGTGATGGGGGAGAGGATGGCAGGCCTTGGACCCCATCTATCACCTGCCAACAGGGACCCCTAACTCGGGGGTCAAGAGAGCCACTCCAACCCCCCAGGCTCCGCCCACCCAGTCATGGGCTCCGGCATGGAAACAAAACCCCTGGGTCCCAGGATGGTAAGCAAATGGTGTTTGCATCTTCCCCTAATTTTTCAAATCATGTCTATTTTTTCATTATAAAGATAATGCATTTTCAGGATAAAAAACAGAAATGCACAAAAATTCCAAATGAGAGCTCACGTCTCTCCCAGCACCGGCTCCGGCCCCATGGGGGACCAGGGAGCCCTGGGGAATCCGCCTGGGCGTCTCCGCCCCAGTGCTCCTAACACAGGGCCCGTCCTGGGCGCTCTGGAGAGCTGACCACGATGGCGGTCTCTACCCACTGCTCCAGGAGCAGCTCCCCAGGCGTGACCCTCAGGATGTCTCCAGATGTTGCAGAATGTTCCCTGGGGAAACGGGCACCCCCAGTTGAGAGTGACTGGCCTAAGCAGAGATCAGATTAGGAAAGTCTCCAACTTTGAGCGTGGGGACCAGGAGGCGTCTTGAGGGATAGGTGCCAGAACTTTTTTGGAGGCTGAGATTAGACACTTTCAGGAACATCCGCCAGGATAGAGGTCACAGGTCAGAGTGCCCAGTGTTCAGAGGCCCCCTGGGGTGAAGGAGCTGCCTCTGTGTGACTGTGCCCACCCCCACCCAGACACCCCAGGATCCAGGGCTCCTTTAGAACCCAGCGGACAGAGGGGAGGCCTCTGCCAGAACAAGAGAGGTGACCTGGAGCTAACGTGGCCCCGACCCCCTGGGATGAGCTGTCGTGAGATGGCCAAGGGCCCCCGGGGGGGCAGGTGACCATGGAGGGCCTGGCCAAGCAGGGTGCATAGGGACCCCAGTGAGGGCCTCCCAGGGCAAGGTCCCACAGCCCCGTACCTGCTCCAGAGGCCGGAGCCCAGGACCCCTGCCCTGGTGCTGGCCTCCAGCCTGGACGAGGATGTCAGCAGAGGAGGGAGAGTGAAGCTGACCCACAGATGCAAGCAAAGAGGAGAGCAGCACCCCTGGCCCTGCCCCCGGGCCCTAAGAGCTGCTCCTTGATCCTGGACTTGGACCCTTCCACACCAGCCGCTCCTGAGCAGACAGCCACTTTCTGCCCCCAACAACCAACCAGGCCTGGCCTGAGAGGGTCTTCTCTGAGGGGAGGGGCCGACCATCAGGGATGCAGGCCGGGTTCCACTCCCCCCGCCCCCCCCCACCGCTGCCCCCACCAATGCAAGTGGATGCAGAGTTGAAGGAAAGCGACCGGGACAGGTTTCAGGGGCAGATGGCCCGAACGGTTTGGGTCCTGCCATTCCGCAGGCTGATACCATGTGAAGACACACCAACTACCAGGGCTTAATCAGCAAATTAATGAGAAGTCAGCATCTAGTGACACTGGGAGGAAGGAAGGGCAGCCTCTGGAGCCGGCAAAGCTGGCCCTGGTCCTGCAGGGTTCCCTCTAAGCTGTGTGACCTTGGGAGAGCCCAAGGTCAGAGGGAGGACAGGTCAGAGGGGAACAGCACCTACGATCCCGGCAAGGAGGACATGAGAGGACGTGAGCCACGCGGGCAAGGTACCCGAGCGCAGCAAGAACGACAGACATCAGCGTCTTCACAGCATCGTTCGTATCCACCTGCAGTGGTCAAAGGAGCCCCAAACAGAGGGCGGTGCCGGGAACCCATGTCGCCCCCCCCCCGCCCCCGCCGCCCCCTGGTCTGTTGGCATCATAGCCAGGCTGGCTGTTGGGGGGGGTCAGTGCATTTGACGTCAGCATTTAATTTCTGGAAATCACGGCACCGACTTGAAGTAAATGAATATTCTAGGGTTTGACAGCGTTTGCAAAGAACAGGACAGCAGAGGTCCCCTGGGAGGATGTTGATGGTTTTCTTGCAGAAGAGCCTCCTCCCACCGGAGCCTGGGTTGGTCAGACGATCCAGACGGACGGCCCAGAGACAGACACCATCCCCGGGGAGCTGGAGCCTGGGGTGGAGGGGGGACACGCTGTGTTCACCATCTCCAACCCCCCTTCAATGCCAGCGACAGTTCACGTGGGGCCAGGTGGCATCACTGACCCGTCACTGCTGCCCTGCGAGGCGCTGGACTCGTGTCTCAGGTTGCTGTAACAAGCCGCACAGACGTGTTGCCCAAACAACAGAAATGCGTGTTCTCGTAACTTTGGAGGCTGGAGACCAAGGGGTCAGCAGAGTTGGCCCCATCGAGGCCTTTCTCTTGGACTTGCAGACAGCCGTCTTCTCCTTGTCCTCGTGTGGTCGTGTGTCTGGGTCCCAATCTCCTCTGCTTATAAGGCCACCAGTCACACTGCACTGGGGAACACCCTAAAGACCTCATTTTAACATAGGCCTTTCTCCAAACATAGTCACATCTGAGGTCCTTGGGGTTAGGGCTCCAACAGGGGAATTTGGGGGTTGACACAGTTTGCACCATAACCAGTGGTTTATGATCCCGAATTCACTGGTGAGGACACAGCGCCTTCGAGCGCTAAGGTCCAAGACCCCCTCTCTAGTTAACTTTCATCTGTCTGGGTCTCCTTGGCTGAAAAACCCATTCACCCAGTGAACACTTGTGGAGACCCTGTGATGGAGGGGACATGGGCATCCCAGCTCTGGAGCTCATGTTCTCGAGGACGCAGTGTTTCCCATGGCTGGACAGCGGAGTCTACCTGCATGAGGCCGTTGTATGGACTGACCTGGGTGCAGGCCACACTGAGCCTGCCCTCATAAGGCAGATCTAGTGCAGAAATGGACTCAGCACAGCAGCGCCAGTTTCTCGCATCTGTGGTGTCCACAGGGCGGGGCGGCCTTCACCATCTCTCAGCGATGCCCTCGCAGCCTGAAGCCTGAGGAGGGCTCAGCCCTGGACTTCCAGCCACTCTCGGGGAGCCGTCACCCGAGGTTCTGCCCCTACCCAGGCTGCCCTGCCCCCTGCAAACTCTCCCAGGGTGTGAACGCTACAATCAGGAAGGGGCGAGGGTTGGAGAGACGGTTGGGGGGTGACTGGAGTGGGTCTAAGCAGATGGCCAGGGGTCACTGGAGAGAAGGGAAGTCCTCTGGGCCCAGGCACCCATGTCCAGAGCTGGGGGCTGTGTAGCCCCGCAAGACGGGATGAGAAAGGAGAGTGCGGTGTGTGTGTATGGGGGGAGTGGCTTCAGGAAGCCCCGCCCAGTGAGCGCAGAGCCAGCTCCTCCCAGCATCTTTCTCTGGAGCTCAGCCCTCCCGGCTTCGTGGTGATACACTTGTCCCCTTCCGTCTCTGTCTTTTAAAATGGGCATTCAATGCCTTATCAACAGATCTTTTAACTTCCAAGGAGATAAACAGTCCAGAGGTCACAACTAAAGCCCTGGATCTGCCTGCGTCTCGGTGACCTCTACCGTCTCACCTCCTCCCCACCCCACTCCTCCGTAGGACGAGCCCCTAAACCCGCCTCCTGCAGTGTCACAGACATCATGACCTCAGAGGTGGCCACAGCATTTTGGTGACGATAAAGCCCTTGGCAAACATGAACTGTTATTGCTATATTCCTTCCCTTGGTGCAGAGAAGACGCTTGTAGGAACTGTATGAAACGGTGAAGCAAATTAAGTTTTCGTCTGTCCCTTGATACGGGACCAGGTATAATTGAATTTCTGAACTTCCACCAGCTGTTTTGAGTGGTAGGAATATCTAGGGTCCTTTTGAGTCCCTTTTTTATTTTGGAAACATTTGAACCATAGTTCTTTCAGTTTACAGAGGAATCCTCGGGATAAAACCTCACAGGCATTATGTTGACTGGCTTCAGTGATGAGTCCTGAGGGTTACCCTGGGACATTCAGCCCTGGAGTGCAGGGTTTTCTGGAGAGTCACCTGCAGGGCAAGACGTGGGGCTGACCTGAGAAACACCTGCACTGGGGACAGAAGACCTCGGGCTCCTGTGACTGCCCACATCAGAGTCCCACAGGGCTGTCTGCTCACCTGCTGAGATCCAAGAGGGCAGGAGACCTGGTTTCACAGACTTTGAAACATTCCAGATCCTGGCGTGGATGGTCAAGAATGGAGTGGGGGGTGGGCTTCAAGCCAGGAGTGTTCTCAGGAAAGCTTGGAGCTGCGGGGCTGCCCTCCCCACCCTCAACTGCCTCCCTGTGGGAACGGTGATCAGGCCCTGCTTCGGGGACCCTCAAAGCCACATTTACAATCTGCCCAAGAGACAGTCCTGGTGGCTCAGAGGGTAAAGACTCCGCCTGCACCACAGGAGACCCAGGTTCAATCCCTGGGTCAGGAAGACTCCATGGAAAAGGGAATGGCTTCCCACTCCAGTATACCTGCCTGGGAATTCCTATGGACAGAGGAGCCTGGTGGACCACAGTCCATGGGGTCACGAAGAGTCAGGCAGGACTGAGAGACTAATACTTCACTTTTTTCGAGAGAAACAAAATAACCAAGAACATGGGGCTTGAAGTAGGTAGGGCTTGAAGAAGGTGGGTCCGGGTCATGGCCTGCCCCAGTGGGGTCTGTGTGGAGCGTTCCATCTACAGAGCTAGAGGCAGTCGCCCCTGAGGCAGGCTGCCCGCACGGCAGTCTCCTTCCTTCCTTCCTTTTACAGTCTGATTAGAACTTGAGCAGAAGGACTCGGAGAAAAACTTGGGGGGAGAAGCAGGCCCAGCGAGCCCCGCCATGGTGTAATTTAAAGCGGTTTTGCCGACGGAACAAAACAGTCAGAGGAGATCAGCTGATGGCGGGTGGTTGAGAAGTTTTTTTTTTTTTTTAATCACTTGGGCAAATGGTTTGTGCCCCCTCAATGTGACTTATGTGAGGTTCGATATTCCCCCATGGCCATTCTTCATTCGTGAAGGGGAGGAGAGGGTTGGCGGGAGCTTAGAGATCTCACCGAGTGTTTTCACTATCGATTTTTTGGGACTGGTTGACAAATGGGGCCATTTGGCACCAGGATCCTAGGGAATCGGAGGGGATCTCAGGTCTGGTGTTGATAAGGGAGCTGAAATGTGTGTTCCTGGCAGGGAGGTGGGGAAGACGGGTCCAAATACATCTTGTCTTCTGTACAGATAAACCTCAGTCCCAGGAGGGTGCCTCGCTTTACAACCAACACATAACTCACAGTAACATTTTAGAGAGGTTTTACGGTGGCATATTAGAAAACATGTTTGGGGGACCTCCCTGGAGGCCCACTGGTTAAGACTTTGCCTTCCGGTGCAGGGAGGTGGGTTTGATCCCTGGGCAGGGAGCTCAGATCCCACATGCTTCATGGCCAAAAAGCCAAAACATAAAATAGAAGCAATACTGTAACAAATTTGATAAAGACTTTAATAAAAATGCTCATTTTATATATATAGTCCCTCTAGTAAAAGCTATGATTTCTCCATAGTCATGTATCGATGTGAGAGTTGGACCATAAAGAAGGCTGAATGTTGGAGAATAGATTCTTTTGGACTGTGGTGCTGGAGAAGACTCTTGAGAGCTCCCTGGACTGCAAGGAGATCAAACTAGTCCATCCTAAAGGAAATCAGTCCTGAATATTTATTAGAAGGAGCTGATGCTGTAGCTGAAGCTCAAATACTTGGGCCACCTGATGCAAAGAGCCGACTCGTTAGAAAAGCCCTGATACTGGGAAAGATTGAACGCCGGAGGAGAAGGGGACGACAGAGGATGAGATAATTGGATGGCATCACTGACTCAATGGATATGAGTTTGAGTAAACTCTGGGAGACAGTGAAGGACAGGGAAGCCTGGCGTGCTTGTGACCCATGGGGTCAGACACAACTGAGCAACAACAATACATACATATGTGTGTGTGTGTGTACATATTTGGTCTTTGTCCTGGGTTCCAGACAGAGCTTCTTAAACCCTTGGGGTGTCTTGAGGGATAGGGGCATCTTTTGTTTTCATAAGAAGCCCCTCTGTATCACCCCTAGTTGCTGCTAGTAGGGTGACTCAGGTGGGGTCCCCTCAGTAGTATGAAGATGGCGCTGGTTAACAGGTAGATCCCGTGATTAAGGGTTGGAACTTTGAGCCCCACCCACCAACCTCCAGGATGGGGAGGAGGCTGGAGACAGACTACAGAAATTCTTGGACAACGAGACATGATGAGCTTTGGGGTCAGCGGATGCCCGGAGCTGCTGGGAGGGTGGTCTGCCCATCCCGGGGGGCCAGTACCCTCCCTGCCCTCTCCCCGACCCCCCTGTCCTGGGCCTCTCTTCCACTCAGCTGCTCGCAAATTGGACCCTTTATCATTAACTAGTAAAAGTGAAGTGTTTTCCTAAGTTCTCTTCGTCATTCTAGCAAATCACTGAACCTGAGAAAGGGGTTGTTATAGCCACGCTTTCCAGGAAACAGACTCACTCAGAAGGACAATGCAGATAGTGGAGTGCAGTTTATTACGCCGGTGGGCCCAAGGCAGAGTCTCCTCTTAGCCAAGGACCCCGTCCAGCATTTGTGGAAATCTTTTATACCCCATGCGTACGTGTCCTAACCCACCACCTACCCCATGTGTACGTGTCCAAACCCACCACCTACCCCATATGTACGTGTTATGTGTTCAAACAGTCAATAATCAATAAGCCTGCAGTTACATTCCAACCAGTTAATAATCGATAAGCCTGTGATTACATCCTGATAGATACGGAAAGAGTTTATGACCTGTCCGGAGACAGGGGTGATTACGGTATGCTTCCTCTTAGGCAATGAGTAACCTGGATGTGATCTTCAAGATTCCCCTGTCTGGAGGGGGTCTTATCCTTCCATTATCGTTCCCACAGGCACTAAGCAGAGAGTTCAGAGTCCACTGGAGAGGCAGCTGAGCACGACCAGCACAGACAGGCCTGAGATGGAGTCCAGGCCCTATGAATTCCTTCTTCAGGGTCAGGGAGCCCCCAGGTTGCAGTCGGTGGCCTGCAAACCCCTCTGTGACTGGCCTCTGAAGTGGGGGCCGGTCTGTGGCCCTGAGCCCTTAATCTGTGGGGTCTGCACACTTAGTGTCAGGATTGAATGGAATCAAAGGACAGCCAGCTGGTGCTGGGAAATTGAGAACCGGTTCGTTGTCAGAGACATCAAACACCAAGAATTATGCAAATAAAGACCAATGAGCACAATCCAAATGATAATGATAAACAAAACCCACAATAATGCAGTCAAACGCACTTGATGCTGATGCCATCCTGGCTGCTCACCCAAAAAGGTGAGGCACCCCGCTTCCTGGGCGGTCAGAACCCGCCGACTGCGTCCACTGGGGGTGTCCTACGTCAAGGTCAGTGTTAACACACCAGGAGGCCAAAGGGCCTGAGCACCCTGAGCTCTGAAGGTCGGGTAGAGCCAGGGAGGAAGGCACGGTGGGCAATGCCTGGCTGCAGTCCGCAGAGGATTTGCAGGCGGCGGCCTGGCAGGGGCCCAGCCCTCAAGCCAGCATGGGGGGGTGGGGCTGCCCCCCAGGGACCCTGGCTGGCTGGTGGAGGGGCCAGGCCCTGTTCCTCGAAGTGGTCTGTGCAACAGAGGAAAGAACTGAGCGTCTGTAGTCCCACGTGTCTGTGAAGTGGGAGCCGGGACCCCAAGGAAGCGCCTCGCCTTTGTCCCAGGATTCTAGTCCCAGCAGAGCTCCCAGGGGCCTGTCATCCTCGCCAGCCCTGAGCCAGCCCGCCTGCCACCCCAGCAGCTCTTCCAGCTCCAAGCTCCAAACCTCCCTCGGCCCCCAAAGAGGAGAGGAGAGAGGTGCTGAACCTGCCTTTTTATTTACACAATCCCACCCTTTCCTCTGCGAGGAGCTGCCGAACGTTCTGGGCTCAGGAAATCCTGCAGGTGACCAAGTGAAAGTGAAGTCGCTCAGTCGTGTCTGGTTCTTTGCGACCCCATGGACTGTAGCCCACCAGGCTCCTCCATCCATGGGGTTTTCCAGACGACAATACTGGAGTGGGTAGCCATTTCCTTCTCCAGAGGATCTTCCCCACCCAAGGATCGAACCTGGGTCTTCCGCATTGTGGGCAGACACTTTACCGTCTGAGCCACCAGGGAAGCCCAAGCCCTATTCAAACGGAAGTTCCCAGCTGCCCTTGGAACCACAGATGGACGCTTTGTCAATCATTCTACAGGCACCTCCCAGCCTGTCCTGTGCTGGGAGGTGGGGGCAGGGGCAGGGCAGGATGGACCCACCCGTAGCCGCTGCCCTAGGAGAACCCACAATGGATGCTGTGAGACAGGCCGGTGCCTGGAAGTAGAGGGTCCTGGACAGTCTGGAGGGCCCAGGAGTGCAGGTGGGCCTCCCCTGCTGCCCCGCCCCCAGGCCCTGAGGAGCCTTCCAATTACGGGAAGCGGGAACACGGGCCTCTCTCCTGGAACCCCCGGGGCCCCCACACACGGCCCGCCTGGCTGCCACAGACTCTCCGTGAGAGCACTTCTCCAGAGTAACAACGTTCTCTGGGCCAGTCTCAATGAGCAGGTGGCCTTGGACACCTAAGCTTGGATACCTGAGCTCTTGGAACAAGAGCTCTGACTGTGTTTAGTCGCTCAGACACAGTCGACTCTGCAATCGTATGGACTGCGGCCCACCAGGCTCCTCTGTCCATGGGATTCTCCAGGCAAGAACACTGGAGTGGGTTGCCATTTCCTACTCCAGGGGATCTTCTCCACCCAGGGATATAACCCAGGTCTCCTGCATTGCAGGCAGGTTCTTTATCATCTGAGCCACTGATGGTAGACTCAGGAAAGAGGTCTTCCAAGGGGGGTTGTGATTTTGTTGTTATAAAGCATCACTGATTGCTTAACTGTTTCTTTCTTCTCCTACTTGAAGCATTGTCATCATAATACACCACCCAGGAAAAATACATGCATGTACACATGTATACAGACATGTACATACATGTACACACACATACACCACATATGTGTATGCACCACACACACTCACATCAAAAGCAACCACCTTTCCAATGACCAGTCGTCAAAATTGCCCAATATGTAAAAAGTGCCTGCAATATGGACAGAAAAAGTGGTATCTGGGATTCCTGGCTCTTTATGGATTCAGAGCCCAGTGGCCTGAGGCATTGACGAACCTCAGGCTTAGCTTTCAGCCCAAAGTTTCATTTCCAAACTCTGGAGAAATGAAGATCTGGAGAAACGAAAGTGGCCCCAAGTGGCTTATCCTTGCAGGAAACAGGAGAAATGATTCAAATGCAAAAAAACATAAACTGAGAAGACACACACCATAACGCATGCTGGGAATTAAATAAAAGACAAGTAGGCAGAAGAGAGCCAGGGAATAAAAATATTTCACACTCATATTCACACATGACGTCAAAGTAGGTCCTGGCGAGCAGAGGGAGAGTGGGTGGACGGCCAGCTCGGGATGACAGCTTCCAGGAACGGGGTCAGGACAGGAGGCTGTCACCGGGGACGCAGATGGGGAAGCCGGGAAATGGGTTAGCCTGATCCACTTAAAGACACATGGAAGCCGCATGCAGCACGCATTGAAGCCAGACATCTCAGTCCTTCACGATGGGGGAAATAGTCCATCATTCATTAAAAGCACCATCTAAAAGCCTTGTATTCAGAAAAATTGCTGCTGTGTTTTGGAAAAATAAGCTACGCTTGACCAGCCACTCTCAAACTTATAAAATGTTAAACACACACACACACAACATGTCGCATGGCTAAAATCCAGCACCACCCCCATATCGTCCATCACCACGTGGGCGAAGCTGTCCAGGAGCTTCAACGAATTGACAGTCCCAACTGTTACTTCCCGCCTGGTCGCCGCCTCTGCAGAATGGCAGCTCCTAAAGCACCGGGAACTCCCATCAGAAGAACAACGCCTCCCAGACGCTCACGAGAGAAGCCCCGAAGCACAGCCTCCCGTCAGGATCACCCCTAATGACATTGCCATGTGCTTCACCGTCCCCTGGCTGAAGGAGGGCTAGGCTTGGAGAAGACCTCCCACCACCCTCCTGAGTGTCAGCAAACCCGTCACACCTTCTCCCCCGAGATGTCCTTTGGGATGGAGGGCAGTGGGAGCCTTTGTTGTGGTCCCGAAGCATTAGAGGGCTTCCCAGGTGGTTCAGATGGTAAACAATCTGCCTGCAATGCAGGAGACATAGGTTTGATCCCTTGATGGGGAAGATTCCCTGGAGAAGGGAATGGCCACCTACTCCAGTATTCTTGCCTGGAGAATCCCATGCACAGAGGAGCCTGGTGAGCTACAGTCCACGGGGTCACAGAGCGTCAGACACGACTGAGCAACTAAACAACAAGAAAGCACGTGAGAATGTCAGAGCAGAGCAAGCGAGAGGAATAAATTCACAGCTCATTAACGATTTCATCAAACGATTTCCACGATCAGGGGTGTAGGGCCATCCGAGGCACAGCAGCTGCACAGGCTGGCGTGAAGGTTGGTGAGCCGTTTGGGCAGGCCTCGCGAGGGCAGGGTGAAGAATGTCCTGCAGTCCATAGAAGCAGCTATTTCTCATAAAACAACAGGGGAAATGAACCGGAGCCAGAATAGGGACACAGGCTTCTCATCACGTCTGACTCCGTCCTGCAGGTGGCACGTGGCAGCCACAGGTGGGGACTGGACTGAGCCTGGGCTTCTGAGAGGCTGAACGCCAGCCCTTCTGTCTGGAGGCACCAGAGGTGGGGGTCTGCGGCAGGAGGAAGCCGCCTGGAGCCGTCCCCTGTGTGCTGTGCATTGAGGCCGGGCTCGGGGGACACACTGGAGGTGCTGGTCCAGGAAGGGGGAGTCCCTGTGTGCCCCCCACCCCAGCTCTCAGCAGGAGCCAGTGGCTACGAGGCTTTGTTGAGTGTGACATCTTACATGGTGGGTTCAGGGCAGCAGGTCTTGCCTGCCTCCTCCAGGAAGTCTTCCAGGGCCTGATGCAAACAGGGGCCAGAGCCAGGAGGGTCTGACCCGAAATGCACTGGGCCTTCCACCCAGGCTTTCTGGAAGCTTCTCCCTCTGACCCAGCTTCCTGCCTTGCCCATTTTCAGGAAGCTGTCTGGCAGACAGCCTCACACAGGAGCAAGCGGCACCTCGTGGTGAGTGAGCTGATTTCCTGATGTGGTTTCTGTCACGTTGCTTCTTTTATTATGTGCTTTTGACGGAAGGCGTCAGCCCCATAGATGTTATTGATGGCTCCTTGTATTTGCATTAAAAATATCCACGAGCTGGAAAATGTCATCTCTCTTGGCCCAAGCTTGCTGGTCCCTGCCACAGTGTGGCATCTCAAAGCAACAGAAAACGAGATTCGGCTCTATTGGACCCCAGATCCCGAGTGAGCACCGAGGGGTCCCCAGGGAGGGAAGACATCCCACGAGAGGTTAAGTCACTCAGAGCCCTAGGACACGGACCCCAGCCTGGAGCTGCAGAAGCTCCTAGAATATATACACCATTCCTGGGCCTGGTGAGGGCCCAGAGCTGAGGGACCTCACACAGGAACAGTCGAGGGCGTCAGGAGTGCGGGAGAATTCAGGCCGTGTGGGGGCTGCTGAGCTGCCTCTGCCTGGGACGGGTCACCGTGACTCCTGAGAACAGAACACAGCCTGCCGTGGCCACCACGAAACAATGGACGGATTCAAAATTGGGAGAGGAACGCTCCAAGGCTGTATGTTGTCACCCTGCTCACTTAACTTCTATGCAGAGTACATTATGCGAAATGCTGAGCTGGAGGAAGATCAAGCAGGAATCAAGATTTCTGGAAGAAATATCAACAACCTCAGATATGCAGATGATACCACTCTAACGGCAGAAAGCGAAGAGGAACTAAAGAGCCTCTTGATGAGAGTGAAAGAGGAGAGTGAAATACTGCTGCTGCTGCTAAGTCGCCTCAGTCGTGTCCGACTCTGCGACCCCACAGACAGCAGCCCACCAGGCTCCCCCGTCCCTGGGATTCTCCAGGCAAGAACACTGGAGTGGATTGCCATTTCCTTCTCCAATGCATGAAAGTGAAAAGTGAAAGTGAAATTGCTCAGTCATGTCTGACTCTTAGCGACCCCATGAACCACAGCCTACCGGGCTCCTCCATCCATGGGATTTTCCAGGCAAGAGTACTGGAGTGGGTTGCCATTGCCTTCTCCAGGAGAATGAAATAGCTGACTTAAAACTCAACACTCAAAAAGCTATCATGGCATCTAGTCCCATCACTTTGGAGCAAATAGGAAGAGGTGACAGATTTTATTTTCTTGGGCTTTAAAATCACTGCAGACAGTGACTGTAGCCGTAAAGGTATAAGACACTTGCTCCTTGGAAGGAAAGCTATGACAAACCTAGACAGCATATTAAAAAGCAGAGACATCACTTTGCTGACACAAGTCCAAATAGTCAAAGCTATGATTTTTCCAGTAGTCATGTACGGATGTGAGAGCTGGACCATAAAGAAAGCTGAGGGTCAAAAAATTGATGCTTTTTAATTGTGGTGCTAGAGAAGACTCTTGAGAGTCCCTTGGATGGCAATGAGATCAAAGCAGTCAATCCTAAAGGAAATCAACTCTGAATCATCATTGAAAGGACTGTTGCTAAAGCTGAAGCTCCAATGTTTTGGCACCTGACGTGAACAGCCAACCCATTGGAAAAGACCCTGATGCTGGGAAAGATTGAAGGCAGGAGGAGAAGCGGGTGACAGAGGATGAGATGGCTAGATAGCATCACTGACTCAATGGACATGAGTCTGAGCAAGCTCTGGGAGTTGGTGATGGATAGGGAAGCCTGGCGTGCTGCAGTCCATGGGGTCACAAAGAGCCAGACACAACTGAGCAACTAAACACTGACAGCCAGGGGCCAACCTCACGGGCGTTGTGGAAGCTGAGCCGGTGCAACTCAGCTGTGGCTCCTTTTCAGAGCAGGGCTGGACCCCGAGACAGAGGAGATGGAACCAGGACCCACAGCTTTTTCCCTCCAGGAACCCGCCTGCTGCGGGCAGCTGGAGCGCAGTGGGGAAGGCCGTCGTCTCCAGACAGAATCCTGGGGCCAGCACTGAGATGGGGCCTCACTTGTGGTCCTTTGGGACCCAAACCAGGCTCAGCAGTCAAGAAATAATAACCCTGGGGGCCAGGCAGCCTGCCCTTCAACCCTGCTGACCAGGCAGCCGGAAGGGCCACCAAGAGCCTCCCAGAGCCCTGGCCACCCTGCTCACCCTGCTCAGCGCAAACCGCTCCTCGCCAGCAGGCCCTTGTTCCTGTGTCCCCGTCCCCCTCTCCTGTGTCTCCTTCCCGCCTCTCTCTTGCACCTTCACCCCCCCTACTGTTCATTCATCCTTTCCCTTTATAGACACTTTGCCCCAAGATCTTGGACAAGCTCCCTCGTGTCTCCCCTCCGGGCAGCACTGTGGCTGAAGGGTGAACGTGGATACCAGGCGGAGCAGGCGGGGCTCGGGGCTCTGCTACTGACCATCTGAGCGTCCTGGGGCAAATCTGTGAGCCTCCAGGGGCCTCCGTTTTCTTGCCTGAAAAGAGGATGATGGTGTTGCTTATACTTAGAGGTTTGTTGTGAGAATTACTAGGGTCGCGGATGAGAGTGCTCAGAACAGCACACGGCACGTGGCAACCACATGTAAGGTCTTGCTTTCAGGGCTACGTTCATCTTACCCATCGGCTACATGTCCCGAGAGCATCATGGGTTCTCCTGGCTGTCTGCCCCCTTGCGGCAACCAGCCCTGAGCCCAGCACTGCACAGCCTCTGCCCCACCCCACAGGGCCCCGCTCCCCTGAAGGACGTGGCGGGCTTGACCTTTGTCTTCTTGGAGTCACTGTTGACCAGTCAGCCTCCTGGCAGAGTGGACAGCTGGGATCCATCCTGCATCCTTCTCCCTCCTGACACACCACCCCGATGTCCCCTGGGGGACCCCCCTCAGTTCTGAGCCCTTACGGTTCATGGGCTGCCCTCCCTTTCTGGTGCCGAGGTGCCCATGTGGCAGGGTGACCGCAGGCTGGAAGCCTGGCCACCCAG
Source organism: Dama dama (assembly GCF_033118175.1). Lineage (NCBI taxonomy): Eukaryota > Metazoa > Chordata > Mammalia > Artiodactyla > Cervidae > Dama > Dama dama. The sequence continues at coordinate 2,840,664 of NC_083702.1, forward strand.
CAGACATCCAGCCCCAGCCCTTGTGACTAGCTCTGCCTGGACGCCTCCCTCAGCAGTCAATCCGAAGGAAAGCTGGGGCCCCGGCTGGAGCTGTGGAGAAAGGGGCCCCCTGGGTCCTCAGATTGACAGAAGAATAATTGCAGCCTCGGGGGAGGGTGGAGGCATGGAGGTACCCTTGGGGGAAAGCTTGCCTGGAAATGAGCTGAGATGAGAAGAAATAAATTACCAATGGCATTTTTAATACACTTTGTTTGGGAATAAATTTAGGTTTACAGAAAAGCTGCACAGATGTAATAAAGGATCCCTGCGTGCCCCTCCCCGTTTCCCCGGGTTGGTGTCTAATGATATGGCTTTCACCGCTGATACCAATATTGGCTATTGGATGTCACCTGTTTCTCCACGTACGAGCTTGCTGCCCCAGGATCCAGTCCAGGAGGCCGCGCTGTGCTGAGTCACACCTCTCCAGTCCCCTCATCCACACAGTCTCACTTTCTTCTGTTTTCTCATGACCTTGACCTTTTTAAGGAGTACTGCCCAGGTGTCCCATGGAATGTGTCCCAGTTAGGATGGACTTGTCTGATGATTTTCTCATGATTAGACTGGGTTTAGGGGCTTTTGGGAAGGCCCAGAGGAGAGTGCCCTTCCCATCACCTGGAGGTACCCGGTGTCCACCTGACGTCACAGGTAACATCCACCTTCCCCGCATGACTAAGTGGTGCATCCCACTGTCTCTGCTGTGAAGCTGTGGTTTCTCTTCCACACTCTGTCCTTTGAAAGCAAACCCTAAACTCATCCTCAAGGGAGTTGGGGAGAAAAATTAAGCTTCACTTCTTGAAGACGGAGTGTCTACATATACTCCCGGGAGTTGATGACTTGCTTTGAGGATGTGACACAGCCAAAGCAGAATGAAATTCTACCCCTAGACACTTGAGTTGTGTGAGCTAATATTTCCTTTCTATTAAAAAATATAATTAGGCCAATTTGAATGGGGTTCTGTCATTTATATCATTATAAGCACACTCAAATTTTGTGACATAACTGTCTTTTAAGTGCTTGTATTTCTTAGGATATAGATTGACTGTTATACCTGAAAGACCCAAATATAAAAGTCTCATAATGAGATCATCATTTTATGTATTTCTCCACTTGTGGCTTCTCACTCAAGCTCTAAAAAGGTTTAGAGTGGCATTCTAACCAGCTGGACTGAGAACATGAGAAATGGAAAGTATTTTTTGAAAGCTAGGAATAATATTTTCCCATTTTCCCCCTGTTTTCCAAAGTTGATCTTAAGGGAGCATCTAGTTGCAAGAGAGTTTGATAAATGGGGTGTCTATTTGGGAGGCCATGTGCCTAACTAAAAAATGCTGCTCTTAGTAAGAATAGCCCCTTCTCTTGTGTAAACATGCATGTTTCCCACAGCACTGCCTGTAGCCCAGAGCTTGGCTCACTCAGCAGCATCATTCCTGGAAAATCACACCTCGCTCATGATTTGAACTATCTCTTTGTTGAGGGTGGTGCCCGGATCTTTATCTCCTCCAGGAGAAATCTCTGAAATCTCCTCCAGGTTAAAGGCCCTTCCTGCCAATCCCTGGATAGATTTACTCAAATGTCCCAACAGCCGTTCAAGCACCACACGTCCAAAACCAAGTTCCCGATATTCCCACAAACCTGCTCCCCTCCTCCACCCCCATCTCTGAGGGCCGACTGCCTACCCTCGTCCAGGACAGGAACCTCGTTACACTTCATCCCTTCTGCAGGACACAGTCCGGCCGCAAACACCCTGACTCAATTTCTCAGTGTCTCTGGACTCCCCTCCTCACGATCCCAAAAATCAGTACATGCTGTGGTCACTGCCCTTTCTAAAGTGTCCAGCACAGTGGCTGCAGTGGAATGCCAGACTTGCTGGGTTTACCGTGGGTCTGAAGGCTTCTTAAGGACAAGCGTGTGGAGATGGCCAGTCATGTGCTTTCTGGCGGAATTTCCGGTGCCCACACAGAGCCTTTAATAAATTGCTAAATGCACTCACCAACCACGCGTCCACTGCAGACCTCATGACAGCCCTCGTGGGAAACCGACGTCAGCTCCCTCGGCGTCACCCCGGAGTCCACCTCCACGCTTCCCTCTGCTCGCCTGGGTTGCGCCCTGTCTGTCTCCCCAGCCTCCCCACTGTTTGTGTCCTGGTGGAAGCCCTGCCCAGAAACCACACAGTCAGCTCCTTCTGCACCAACAGGAAACCTGCCCTGTCTCCCACCGACCACTGCCCAGCCAATGAAGAAGCCTCGCGAATGTCTTTCTGGAGGTGCCCAGTCCAAAGACCTGGTGTCTGTCTGCTGGCTGCGTCATGCATGAGTGTTGGGAGAGGAGGAACACAGGGAGGTCCATCGGGTCCCGGAGACTCTGCCAGCTGGAAAGATGGCCCCGCAGCTTATCCACTGACAGTCCTACTGGTCACACCTTTTCCCAGCATTAAGTCTCCCATTAGACAGAAGACGGCTCTCCTTTTCATCTAGGATCCTAATCCTCATTATCTTGCATGCAGGTAAATCTGCTTTACACTATAAAAAGAGAAAAAAAAATCAGTTGACATGATTGAAATAAACATCCCTTTACAGATATCAAAGAAAAGTATAGGTAACCCTTCAGTAAATGGTCACAAAATGATGTCCATCCATGTTTGCTAAATGATTAGCCTCAGTTTTGTAAACCACAAAAAAATCACAGTTTTGGGGGACTTCCCTGGTAGTCCAGTGGTGAAAACTCTGTGTTCCCAATGCAGGGGACATAGGTTCCACCCCTGGTTAGGGAACTAGGATCCCACATGCCACGTGACCTAAAAAAGTTATTTTAAAAAAATCAAAGTTTTCAGATCATTATATCAGAAGATTTATGAAGCTCTTCTGTCATCTAAAGAAGCCCCCATTGGTAAAGAATCCACCTGCAATGCGGAAGATCTGGGTTTGATCCCTGGGTTGGGAAGATACCAAGGAGAAGGGAAAGGCTACCGCTCCAGTATTCTGGCCTGGAGAATTCCAAGGACTGTACAGTCCACGGGGCCGCAAAGAGTCAGACACGACTAAGCAACTTGTACTTTCACTTTCTTTCTGTCATCTAAGAGGATTTGGAACCGATCCACAAAGCAGAGAGAGCTTCTTCCCTGAGCAAAGCACCCATCCTCAGGCCCACAGACCAGGCAAGAACCACGGCAGGGACCTCCCTTTCCCACTGGGAGGTGAAGATAGTAATATATTACCCACTTCACAGATGAGTAATATAGAGTCAGTGACAAGGGGGTGACTCGGGATGGTACATAATAGGAGGAAAACAGAGCTCTCGGACTTCAAATTTCATGCTCGTTACAACCATTTCTTTTTTTCTTCTTTCCCCAGCACCCAGCTCAGGGGTGGGTGCAAAGCCATGGGTTTTAAAAGCTGGAAGACTTGAGCTTAGCTGCTTGGCCCCAGGTTTTGAGTTCCTCCCTCTGCAATCAAGTTAACAGACGTGGATACATGTTGTTAGTATCATGACCCACCCTAATCAGAGCATCCGGGAAGCCAGACTTGGGCAGCCTGTGTCGTGAGCTTGGTGGCCACGTTCTCTGTGGACAACGGTGGACTCGTGTTTCTTGAGTGTCCACATCGAGGCTCAGCTGCAGATGGCGGGCGCACGCTCTCTCCCAGCCATTTCCACATCCACTGGCCACACCCCAGAGGCCAGCTGCAGCCAGCTGTTCAGTGCAAACACCCACCCCTCCTTCCGAGAACAGTCCTATCATTATCCCCTGTCATGACGAGCTTGGCAGGGTAATTTGAAAGATAACTTATTGAACACTTAGTCACATGTGTCAAATCAACAATCGCAAACAGTCTGTCTCTCTCAGTCACCGAGCACGCCCGCCTGCAGACTTCAGAATTCATGGCAGACAGAAGGGAGTCGTGGCTCTCTCCAGCTGAAAGTGACAACTGTGGGCGCAGACAGAAATCGGAGCTGGCCTCAGGCACAATTCTGATAGAGTGACGTTCATCTTCGAAACACGCGGTCCTGCACTGCAGAACCCCCTTTTGCTAGAAGATCCAGCAGTTCTGGGAAGTTTTAGCATCCAGGTTGTCTTTGCCCTCAATATGCAGCCCAAACCCGGGAAACATTTTTCCCAGTTGCTGAAGTGAGTGTCTGTCCTGGTTTCTTTCCCTGGATGTGCGGATCGACGTCCACCCCAGACGGGCTCGCTCACCGCCCTATGGGTCAGGAACCTGGACCAAGCCTGAGGTCTGCCTCTGGGCACCCCTGCTGGCCATGTGCATCCTGGCCAATGGGCATCGCTTGGCAGCTCCTCTCCATCCCCTTCTCCCGTCCAGATGCCAGACTGCCCCACGCCTGCCTGGCCTGGCCCCTTCCGTGTCCACACCTGCTCCCACCGCCGTCTTCCAGTCGGGTACTGAGCGTGCCCGAATGTCCCTCAGCTGAACTTGAGACTGGACCCTCCAGCTCCCTCCTCCACATCCCTGGGGACGTCCGATGGGCACCCACAAACACACACCCATGTGTCTCTGCCCCCGGTCCCCTGGCCCCCATGCTCCTCCCTGTGTTGGGAAACTGCACCCCACCGCTCCTGCTTTCAGACCAAAGTCCTGGATATGCAGTCCACCCGCGGGCACCAGGAGAAGCAGAGCCCGGAGCCTCTCCCCTGGTCTCCGCCCTCCACGTCAGTGCCAAGCTTCCCGCTGGTCCCCCACCGCCTCTCGCTGCTCCCACAGCCCATTCTCAGCCCTGGAGCCAAAGCTGATCCTTCTGAAGTGCAGGTGGAGACGGAGCGGGGCTCAGAGCTCCTCGGCACCTCCTTCTCTCGAGGGATCTCACTCTGCCCCCCTGACCTGGTCCCTCCCTTCCGGGTCCCTCACCTGCTCAAACCCGCTGGACACTCTCCCAGCTCAGCATCTCTGTGGCTGTCCTCCCTGCCCCAGAGGGCCCCAAGGTCTCTCCCCTCGGTCCCCTCCTTCCAGCCTGTGCTCCGTGGCGGGGTCTTCCAGGAGCCTCCTCTTTAAAACTGCCATCTTCCTCACCCCAAACCTCACCCCCATAGGAGTGACTGTTCTCCCTAGCATTTGTTGTCCAATAAAACACTGTTTATAATTTACTTATTGCTTTTGTAAATTTATTGTTACCAACCCAGGTCCCCGCACACAACACAAGCCACAGGAAGTCAGATTGTTTTGTTCGTTCACTTCTGTACCCCCGGCCTGAACCTCCACCTGCTCCCCCAGGAGCGCTGCGCACACATCGTTTGAAGGAACTCCCCTCCGAGTGGGAAGCAAGCAGCACCTTCAGGGAGGCCACAGCCCCAGGAGGCTGAAGCCAGGCTGGGAGGGCAGGGGATGGAGACGCGGCAGAGAGCAGGCTGAGGGTGCTTCACGTCGGCGCAGGCCCCCATGCCATCCTCGGCCTCCTGGGGAGCTCCCTGCATCTCCAGGTGCAGGGAGGGATTGGTCCTACCTGTGCGGAGAGCCTCTATGTGCAGCGTGGAAACCACCCAAGGAGGACCAGACCCGCCCCACCAGACAGGCAGAGTGGTGACAGCGAGGGGCAGAGAGATGGGCAGGGGAGAGGCGGGGGTGGGCAGAGGATGCTTGGCGCCCTGCCCAGTCACTCATCACACCCTGCCGCAGCCCCCCGCTCTCCAGCCCTGTCCTGTTTCCTTGGTCATCTCCTCTCCGCCCTCCACGTCAGTGCTCATCACACTTGCCCCTGGGTTACTTTCCCTTTCAGGCTAATTCCTCGCATCAGACTCTCCCGAGTGCCGAGGGCTCTGCTGGCTTGCGTTTTCCTGTCTCTGCTTCCTGCTGAGATCGATAACCCATCTCCCCTCAAAGGAAAGAAAGATGCGATTAAACCAGTTCCTTCAGCGCCTCCCTCCACTGGGTTCCCAAAACACTTTGGACCACCCTCTGCTAGAGCACTTAGGGGATTGCAATTGATCTGTCTGTGTCCTTCATGGCCGTGAGCTCAGGGGGGTGGGTTCTGCGTCCCATTTGTCTCCGTGCGCCCAGCGCCTCCTGCAGACCCCGCCACCCAGCCGGAACGTGGGAGTGTGCCCCGAGCAAATGCACGGGGGGAGTGTGTGGGACGGGCTGCTCCGGCTCTACGCTAGCGTGCAGAGGGTCAGGTCTCTGAAGTTCCTGGACGACTAGTCACACCGAGAGCAGCCGATGGCATCGCCCTCCCCGGCTACGTGCAGAAGGGTCTCAGTCTGCAGTGATGTGTTTCACAGGAAAGGGGAATATGGATTACCCTGAAATTAATGAAATATATACAAAAAATTAATGATATGAAAAATGGCTTATGAAAGCAGCAAATAGCTTCTATTGACCATATGCTCTGCAATTGTCTGCCTCCTAAATCATAATAAACCATTGCTGAAACCAGACGTACCTTCGGCAGGAGTGGTTGGTTGTGTGCACCTGCTGGTCTCTGCCCTCACTCTGCCTGCAGGCGCTTGCTTCAGACGACGGCTGTCTCCAGGGTCATCCTGAAGGTGGGATGAGTGGCACCTGGAATAAATTGAATTGCTGGAGAGAAGTAAATGACAATTTAGGGACTCCACTAACTCAACACTTAAGCTAATTTCAGAGGTGGACCAAAAATTCCCTGAGCATTTGTTTGACAAAGCTCACCATAAGGCACATAATCGAACGTGATTGTAAGTACTCCACTTAATTCAAGAGGAAAAAAACAAGTAGATTCAGATTTTTAAAGCAGACATTTCAATGTAGTGGGCTATGACAGATGATCCAAACCTAGTAAGACCTCTCCACCACCTTGCTCTGTTGGAGAACTGTTGGTTCCCAGTATAGGTTCTAGAAGCTTCTTATTTCTAAAAAGCGATTTCCCGGGTGGCTCAGCCAGTAAAGAATCCAACTGCAATGCAAGAAACCTGGGTTCGATCCCTGGATCGAGAAGATTCTTGGGGTAAGGAAATGGCAATCCACTCCAGGATTCTTGCCTGGAGCATCCCATGGACAGAGGAGTCTGGAGGGCTGCAGTCCATGGGGTCACAAAGGGTCGGACACGACTCAAGGATTAGCACACAGGTGGGCTCTGATCCAGCGTGACTGTGGTTCTTCTGAGAAGAGAAGAGCAGGACACACACCCAGAGGGATGGCCCTGTGAGGACCTGGGGGAAGATGGCGCCTTCACGTCACGGAGGAGCCAGCCCTGCTGGCACTGGGAGCTCAACGTCCAGCCTCCGGAACCCTGAGGGAATAAAGGCCTGAAGTTTGAGACACCCATTCTGTGAACTCTGTCACGCAGCCCAAGCAGTCTAATATATCAGGCACTTTTCTCAACTCTTCAAAACCCACATTTCCTCTTGGATAGCCAGTCATCTCACCACCTGCCTTCCAGCCGAGGTCCTAACTCGCACCTTCTGTCCTCTGTGGCTGCAGACGCCAACCACGCTGGCCCTAATAGCTTCCTTCTCTTCCCTGTCCCCCAAGATGCTCTTCACTTTATTCACGAAGCTCATTTCAACCCAGTCCTAAACTACTTGATTCAAATGGCACTTCCTTCAGGAAGCCATTCTTATATCTTCACAACACTACTGTTTTGTTAAACACCTACACGCACACATACCCAGGCATCATTGCATTATTGTTGATGACAGAAACTAAAACTGGAGGCGATAAAAGTACCAACACTTGTGGACTGATGGAGTGAGTGGAAGTCACTCAGTTATGTCCGACTCTTTGCGACCCCATGGACTGTAGCCCACCAGGCTCTCCTCTGTCCACGGGATTCTCCAGGCAAGAATCCTGGAGTGGGTTGCCAGGCCCTTCTCCAGTGCGGACTGACTAGGAAAAGCCTTCTGGTGGGTGTGTGTAGTGGCAAAGCACGTGGACACTGCAAAGGACAAGACAGAATACGTTCACGCTTGTAAAACCAACCAAACCAAAACTAAAAATAATCCCTCCAAGTCAAAAGCAAATGAAATGAAGAATGCAACGGTGTCCCCAGTCAGAGCTCAACCTCAGAGAGAGAAACTATTTCGGTGAATTTATTGTTAGTGTTGATGGTTAGATGGCACAGAGATTGCTGCTGTTGTTCAGTCACCAAGGCATGTCCTGCTCAGCATGGTCCATAGCTCCACTGAGCTACACAAGCCCCTTTTCCAGGACAAGGCAGTGATCCATGAAAGGGGGCACATAGGCAGAGATGTATAAATAGAAAATCCTCATTTGGTAACCATTATAATAATAATTGATCCAAGCAACAGTCATTAACAGACGGATGATAAAGCTAAAGGGTGAACTTTGAAAAACAGCAGGATATTTACATAAGCTCGAAGCATCTCTCCATAAGACACTTGTGAACTGCAAAGGGGACGATTATAGCTTTCCAGTGGAGAAAGCTGGCTGACCCCACCTTCACCCAGAGGTCAAAATGCACTTCCCATGGCACAAGCCCACCCCATGAGCCTCCTGGTTCTGTGAGCTGAGAAGGACATGACACTGTCTTTGTGTGTTTCTGCCCAAATTGCATAAACTGAGTTAGATCTTTAGGAAACATTAGACAAATACAAAAATGAGGAGCTCTCCATAAAAATCATAACCCAAGAGTCCCAAGTCATGAAGGACTAAGGTACTCAGAGGCAGGTCTCCAGGTGAGAGGAACCACGGAACGCAGCCTAGATTCAGGGGCTTCGTTTTGCTGCACAGACCTCAGTGGGACATTTGGCAAAATCTGCATAACATCAGCAGAGAAGATAGACATGTTTTTCCGCTGCTGACATTCTGACATTTGCAACTGTAAATACGAAAGAAAATGCTATTGTTTCCAGGAAATACACATGGAAGTTTTTGAAGCTAAAGGAGCATCAATCTATACCTTTTCTCAAATATTTCAGAGAAAGCACAATACATCCAGAGAACATGGTAAACACACCACAGGAAAAGAATTCAGCAAAATTGAAGATATAGGAAAATCTCTAGGACAAGCAATAGATAGGGGAAAAGAGGGAAGGCAAACATCTAGATTAAAAGGAATAAGGAGGCATCCTGACAAATGCAAAGTCTGTACTCATTTGGCTTCATAAGTCAAAGAAATAGGAAAATAAAAATAATAATGCAAACAGGGAAATTTGAATAATGGATATTTTATCACCTTAAGGAATCATTGTCAAGTGATTCAGATACAATATACCACTGGATCTTTTCAAGACAGATATTCAAGTATTTATGAAAGAAAGGAGATGATGTCTGGAATTTGCTTCCCGACAACCCTGTCAGGGTGGAGAGTGGGCGAGATGGGCCACGGTAATTATAGAAGCTGGGTGATGTGTGCGTGGAGGTTCATTATAACACACTTCTTACTTTTCTATATGCTTGGAAATTTCCATAACACAGAACTTAAAACATAATGACGGAGATTTTTCTGTGCTGGTGTGGGAAAATGAGTAAGTCACAGGAAGTGAAATGAGCAAGGGGAATTTTATAAACAAAATGACTCCTTTCTGTAGAAAGATGGATGGAGAGACACATAGGCACACCATAGCTAACAGGTACACAGTGGGATGGATGATCTCCATGCAGTCCAAGGGACTCTCAAGAGTCTTCTCCAGCACCACAGTTTGAAAGCATCAATTCTTCGGCTCTCAGCCTTCTTTATGGTCCAGCTCTCACATCCATACGACTACTGGAGAAAACCATAGCTTTGACTATATGGAAATCAAACCAGTCAATCTTAAAGGAAATCAACCCTCAGTATTTATTGGAAGGACTGTTACTGAAGCTGAAGCTCCAAAACTTTGGCCACCTGTTGCAAAGAGCTGACTCATTGGGAAAGACCCTGGTGCTGGGAAAGATTGAGAGCAGGAAGAGAAGGGAACAGCAAAGGATGAGATGGTTGGATAGTATCACCAACTCAATGGAAATGAATCTGAGTAAACTCTGGGATATAGTGGAGGACAGGGAAGCCTAGCATGCTGCAGTCCACACGGTGGCAAAGAGTTGGACATGACCTAACAACTGAATGACAACAAAAACAGGATTCATAGATGGATGGAGAGATGGATAGATAGATACAGATGAACTGTAGCTTCCCTGGTGGCTCAAAAGGCAAAGAATCCGCCTGCAATGCAGGAGACCCAGGTTTGATCCCTAAGTCGGGAAGATCCCCTGGAGAAGGGAATGGCAACCCACTCCAGTATTCTTGCCTAGAGAATTCCATGGACAGAGGAGCTTGGTGAGTTACAGTCCATGGGGTTACAAAGAGTTGGACACAACTGAGCAACTAACACACACATATAGATAATAGGTAGATAAGACGGATAGATAGGTACATAGACATACAGTTCAGTTCAATCACTCAATCCTGTCCAACTCTGTGACTCCAGCGACTGCAGCATGCCAGGCTTCCCTGTCTATCACCAACACCCAGAGCTCACTCAAACTCATGTCCATCGAGTTGGTGATACTATCCAACTATCTCATCCTCTGTCATCCCCTTCTCCTCCTGCCTTCAGTCTTTCCCAGCATCAGGCTCTTTTCCAATGAGTCAGTTCTTCTCACCAGGCAGCCAAAGTATTAGAGCTTCAGCTTTAGCATCGGTCCTTCCAGTGAAAAGTCAGGGTTGATTTCCTTTAGGGTTGACTGGTTGGATCTCCTTGCAGTCCAAGGGACTCTCACCAGTCTTCTCCAGCACTACAGTTCAAAAGCATCATTTCGTTGGCTCTCAGCCTTCTTTATGTTCCAGCTCTCACATTTGTACATGTTGAGAAACTTGTTTGCAGGTCAGGAAGCAAGAGTTAGAACTGGACATGGAACAACAGACTGGTTCCAAATAGGAAAAGGAGTATGTCAAGGCTGTATATTGTCACCCTGCTTATTTAACTTATATGCAGGGTACGTCATGAGAAACCCTGGGCTGGAAGAAGCACAAGCTGGAATCAAGATTGCCGGGAGAAATATCAATAACCTCAGATATGCAGATGACACCACCCTTATGACAGAAAGTGAAGAAGAACTCAAAAGCCTCTTGATGAAAGTGAAAGAGGAGAGTCAAAAAGTTGGCTTAAAGCTCAACATTCAGAAAACATCATGGCATCTGGTCCCATCACCTCATGGGAAATAGATGGGGAAACAGTGGCTGACTTTATTTTGGGGGGCTCCAAAATCACTGCAGATGGTGATTACAGCCATGAAATTAAAAGATGCTTACTCCTTGGAAGGAAAGTCATGACCAACCTAGACAGCATATTAAAAAGCAGAGACATTACTTTGCCAACAAAGGTCCCTCTAGTCAAGGCTATGGTTTTTCCAGTAGTCATGTATGGATGTGAGAGTTGGACTGTGAAGAAAGCTGAGCGCTGAGAAATTGATGCTTTTGAACTGTGGTGTTGGAGAAGACTCTTGAGAGTCCCTTGGACTGCAAGGAGATCCAACCAGTCCATCCTAAAGGAGGTCAGTCCTGGGTGTTCATTGGAAGGACTGATGCTGAAGCTGAAACTCCAGTACTTTGGCCACCTCATGAGAAGAGTTGACTCATTGGACAAGACCCTGATGCTGGGAGGGATTGGGGGCAGGAGGAGAAGGGGACGACAGAGGATGAGATGGCTGGATGGCATCACCGACTCAATGGGCATGAGTTTGAGTAAGCTCCAGGAGTTGGTGATGGGCAGGGAGGCCTGGAGTGCTGCGATTCACGGGGTCGCAAAGAGTCGAACATGACTGAGTGGCTGAACTGAACTGAACTGAACCAGAAAAACCATAGCTTTGATTAGACAGACCTTTGTCAGCAAAGTAATTTACATAGACATATAAGTGTACTATAGATCTTGAATTTCTTGAAGTATACAGATTAAGCAATATACACACAGATATGTATATCTATCTATCCATCTATCTCTGTATATTTGTATGTATATATGTACATATATATATATATATATATACACACACAATCATGCTTGTGAGGGCCTGGAAACTTCCAATAAAGGTACCATTAACAGTTGTGACTTCTCAAGACCAGAGGTAAAGGGAAAGGTGATTTTTTTTTTTTGACATGCCCTTATGCACCATTAGTAATTTTTCCATGACAGGTAGTAATTTTGCAATTTAAAACCAATTTACATTTCAAAATAAAGGTAGTATTTTTAAAAACTGGAGAAGCTTAAATATCCTACAATGGGAGACTGATTGAATGAATTAAAATGAGAGCAGACAGATGAACATTCTGACTCAGTCCTGAAACAAATGATGTGGGTCTAGTTTAATTGTCACTGAAGGATGTGAAGTGAATAAAAGACAAGTTGCAGAACACAGTATGTGATCAGGACCTCATGTGAACACTTCTGGGTCTGTGTTCCCAGATGATTATTTCCTGCTGGTGGCTTAAGAGTAACATCTTCTTCCGGTTTACCTGGAATTTCAAAGCATTCCTCAATGAATACATCACTTTGTCAATAAAGGTCCATATAGTCAAGCTGTGGTTTCTCCAGTAGCCAGTACAGATGTGAGAGCTGGACCATAAAGAAGGCTGAGAACTGACGAAATGATGCTGTTGAACTGTGGTGCTGGATAAGACTCTTGAGAGTCCCTTGGACTGCAAGGAGATCCAACCAGTCAACCTTAAAGGAAATCAACCCTGAATTTTCATTGAAAGGACGGATGCTAAAGCTGAAGCTACACTGCTTTAGCCATGTGATGTGAAGAGCCAACTGATTGGAAAAGACCCTGATGCTGGGGAAGATTGAAGGTAGAAAGAGAAGGGGGCAACAGAAGATGAGATGATTGGATGGCATCACCAACTCAATGGACATGAGTTTGAGCAAACTCTGGGAGACAGTAAAGGACAGAGAAGCCTGGCATGCTGCAGTCCATGGGGTCACAAAGAATCAGACACAACTTAGCAACTGAACAATAACAATGAACACAAGCGAATTCTGAAATTGAAAAGTTAAATCTCTGCAAGCTTCACTGCTGTGTGTTTTCTCCACTATGCTCAGGAACAAGAATTGTGCCTGAATCCCCAGACCCTGGCACTGTGCCTGGCAGAATCAGGGGTGGGTAAACATCTGCCAATATGAATTGAACTGGCTCGCCCAAATCAGTGAAGTCTGGACATGTACATAGTCTGATGGACCCATGGCATGTTCTGAATGGACCAAGCCATCTGCTTCTCCCAAACAAGCCACATGGACCTGTCCAACCGTCCGGTGATGGGTGTTTGCGTACAAGAGATAGAGCTGTGTTTGGGGATGAAATATTGCATAGATGAGGCCCTCTAGGAGCCCGCACAAAAGGGGTGGGCACAGTGAAAAAATAAGTAACAGCTGGAACAGAGGTGAGCATCTGGAAGGAGAGGCAAGGAAGCCCCTGCCGGGGGAGATGGGATGGTGCTTCCTGGGGAGGGGCCGTCGGCCATCCAGGCACAATTCCCGGAGGAAGCAAGGATACGCCCTGGCAGCTTGTGGAGTAAAGTCAATGACACGTGGAAGTGATGCAGCACATGTCCCTCTCTGAGCCCCAAGGAGGTCGCCACGAACCAGCCAGCTCAAAACAACACCAACTTTTGCTCTCACGGTCCTGAAGCCCAAGAGTCTGAGATCAAGGCATCAGCAGGCCAGACTCCTTCAGAGGCTCAAAGGGAGGGTCTTTCCTGCCTCTTCCAGCTGCTGGGGGCTGCAGCATCCCTTGGGTTGGGGCTGCCTCCCTCAGCATCTGCATCCTATTCATATCCTCTGTCTCCTAGAGGCCAATCTTGGTGGACTGATGGCCTGCCCTAGTCCAGCACAACTGCATCTCAGTCCTTCATGTAATTACATCATCTGCAAAGACTTTATTTCCAAGTAAGATCGCCTTCTGAGGCTTCATATAGACAAGAATTTGGGGGGGATGTTCAAATGCCTCCATCAAGGCTCCATACCAAGAAGAATGGTACTGGGTCCCCACAGCTGTGAAGCTGAGCAAGCATGAAGGCAGAAATGGGCTCCGGGAGTGGGGGTCAGAGCAGCGAAGGCCTGGGGAAGCAGAGGTGACACTGCCCTGGGCTCCCTCCAGACACGTGGTGGGGAAGAGGAATAGCAGCCCCCTAGGGACCTCCAGAGTTTGCACTATTCATGGTTGACCTTTGACACTGGCTGGAAGGATCTAGCAAGGACTATAGCAGCTGCCCTGAGGACCAGCACCAGCAAAGCAGAGGAGCTGGTCTGCACAAGAGAAGCGAAAATTTACATCTGTACAAAATCCTGGACACAGATGTTCATAGCAGCGTTATTCATAAGAACACAAAAGTGGGAACAAGCCGGATATTCATGAGTAATGAGTGGATAAAACATACGAAGCATTAACACAAAGGGCTAAAAAATATTGCAATCAGTTAATGTGATTTTTGAAAGTCGCTCTGCCGCCTTATACTTGAGAAGACTAAATCCTTCGGGTTTTACAAACCGCCAGGGCTCACCATGAATTGTTCTGTCCAGGATGAAGGGGCAGCAGGGAAGCCTCTGGAGGGGGTCCACCTGTGTCGTTGCCAGAAGCCCCGAAAGTCTCCACCCTCTGCAGCCAGGAGGGAGTAGGGGGACGTTCTAAGAAGGAAGAAGGTGATGGAAGAGAAGCCGGACAACAGTTCTCGTGGTCAGAGCTGGGTGCCCTTGAAGGAGACTCTGGGCACTGGTCATCGTGGGGAGTCACTTCTTGGGCATGCCTCTTCTTTGACAGAACCCTCTTCTCCTGAAGACAGCAGTCTCCCCACCCCGCCCCACCACCAACACCACCAGCAGAAAGGACTGGGGCCACACAGCAAGGAGGGAGCACGCTGGCCCGCGGACCCCGTCCTGACCCCAGCGAGGACTTCACTGGTGGGTCTTCAAAGCGATTTTCCTTGAGACGCTCAACTGACAGATTAGAGTCAATGTCTATTTGTGGCTGTGCATTTCAGCAATCTCGAGGTGTTACTGATTGGCAAATTCAAACGCATATTGTCCTTAATTCGAGGTTAATTATATGTAACATTTCAAAGGAGGTAATCTCATTAATTTTGATTTGCTTCTAACAGTATTAAAGCACGCAGTGGAAGACCGACTCCATTAGAATGGAGCACACGGGGCGAAACCTTGCTCTCCCAGTAGTATCGTTATAGGCACTTTGTCAGCCAGGGTGAACCAGGAAGGATGCTGGTGGTGGGACAGGGAACTTCTCCCAAAACAGCAGCACGCTCCATGGAAGCGCCCCCGTGATGGGTGGATCCGCTCTCGGGGCGCGTCACCAGCTCAGTGACTATGGACATTGATGTCCCGTAAACCGTGTTTGGGGAATAAATGAATGAATGGGACTGTCACGGCAGATGCAGAGGGGGTCAGCGTTGATTCAACCCCAGTGGAAGCACAGAGCACCGCCTATAGGTCAGGCATTGCCATGAACAGGAACCAGCAAACGCAAAAGAGAGTTAATAAGTAGGACCTTGGGTGCAGGCGACACTGTCAAAGCAGCGATAACACAAGAGGCCCTTTGGGGATGGACAGATAGGGACAGGTCAGCCACGTGGTCAGGGGAGGCTGTGGAGGAGGGGCCGGCTGTGCTAACAGCTCACTCAGGGGACACAGACCCCGGGTGTCTGATGCAACCAGGAGCATGAGCCGGCTTCTGAAGCAGCAAAGTCCTCAGGCTGCGCCAGAGCTTTTGGGGACCAGTGTGCCCAGACCTGGTCAGCATCCTTAGCTTGGTTATTTGTGAGGAGGGAGTTGTGAGCGAGCACACAGCAGCAGCCAATGTATTTACTATCCCCAGGTGGCGCTAGTGGTAAAGAGCCCACCTACCAACGCAAGAGACACAAGAGATGTGGGTTGAGTCCCTGGGTCAGGAAGAGCCGCTGCAGAAGGGCATGGCAACCCACTCCAGTATTCTTGCCTGGAGAATCCTGGGGACAGGGGAGCCTGGCAGGCTGCGGTCCACGGGGTCACAGAGTCAGACACAACGTAGCACGCAAGCGTGAGAAATTTAAAATAAAAAGATGTTAAGCATAACTGTTACATAACTCATAAACATCAAAGCACATAGTTAGGTGAGGATTTCTTTCCCCAGGAAATTCTAAGCCCGCCATTCTATAAACAGCTAAACTTGGACCCCTGTCTTCATAGAGGCTGCCCTTGCTGCATTCATAATGCTCTGTGAACATCCTTTTTTCCCTAGAAAAATAAAAAAGTTTCCACATTTTAGATTATTTCCACAGGGTGTGAACATTTTTACAGCTTTTGTTACTTGCTGCCAGACCATTTTCTGAGCAAATGGCACCAATTTACAAAGCTACCAGCTACAAATGACACCAATTTCACCGCACCCTCCTCCACAAGAAATGGTTCTGCTGAGTTAAGAGTTACTGTCTCCTTTTTTATACCTAAATTTATTTTTTAATTGAGGAAAAATTGCTTTACAAGGTTGGGCTGGTCTCTGTCATACAACAACACGCATCAGCCATAAACATACATACATCTCCTCCCTCTCGAGCCTTCCTCCCCTCCCCTCCCCACCCCACCCTTCCAGGTCATCAGAGAGCACCGCATGATGGCGTGTGTGTGTCGACGCTCCTGTCTCCTTTCATCCGCCTCCTTCCCCTGCTGTGTCCTCAAGCCCGTACTCGGCATCTGTGTCTCCACCCCTTCCCTGCAAATAGGTTCAGCGCTTTCTAGATGCCACGTATAAGCCTTTACACACGATATTTGTTTTTCTCCTTCTGCCTTCCTTCACCCTGTGTAACAGGCTCTGGGTTCATCCAGTTCACTACTGCTGGCTCAGATGTATTCCTTTTTGTGGCTGAGTAATATTCCACTGCATACATGTATCATATTTTCTGTATGCATGCATCTGTCAGTGGACATCTAGGTTGTTGCTTCTCTGCCCCGGCTATTGTAAGTAGTGCTGCAGTGAACACTGGGCTATCTGTGGCCTTCAGAATTGTGGTTTTCTCTGGGTGTATGCCCAGTATTAACCAGTTTAAATCTCCATCCCTGCCCCTCTCCTTTCCTTAGGCCCCTTGCCCATCTCCTCTGTAACTGGTTACCAGGCAACCAGCAGCTGTGGAGCAGAGGCTGGGATGCAGAGAGCAGAGAGACGCTGAGTTCTGACGCCTTGGGGAGGGCCCAGGGCCCACACCTCTGAGCCTCACCTGCCCCGCTAGGGATTCAAGTTTGTAATTCAAGAGCCACGGATTCATTTGGACTAGGAGGGTGTCTCAGTCCATTCCAGCTGCTAAGACAAAACAGCACAGACTCAGCAGTTTATAAACAACAGATTTTGTTTCTCACGGTTCTGGAGGCTAGAAGTCTCGTGTCAAAGTGTCAGCTGACTTCGTGTCTGGAGGGAGCCTGCTTCACGGTTCATAGACAGTCATCTAGTCCCAGTGTCCTCACACGACAGAGACAGTGAGGCCACTTTTACAAGGGCACTAATCCCCTCTGGGGGGCTCCACCCCCAAGACCTAATCATCTCCCAAAGGCCCCACTTCATAATATCACCAAGGCTTCCCAAGTGGCTCAGCTGGTAAAGAATCTGCCTGTAATGCAGGAGACCCGGGTTCATCCATGGGTTGGGAAGATGCCCTGGAGGAGGGCATGGCAACCCACTCTAGTAGTCTTGCCGGGGAAATCTCACAGACAGAGGAGCCTGGCGGGCTACAGTCCATGGGATCGTAAAGAGTCAAACAAGACCGAGGGACTAACGCTTTTTCACTTTCCTAATATCACCACCTGGGGGTTAGGTTGCAACACATGGGTTGAGAGGGACATGACAGAGGGTGGCTGGATTGGGTTTCATGGTGAAGGCATCCCTGCGACCTCCAGGCTCAGAGTATAGAGACGGACCCCACGTCAGGCCCCTCGGTGCTGGGAGGTGCTTTGGACTGAGCCAGGGGTCCTGGAAATAGAAGGGGGATCCCTCTGGGAGACGAGGCTAGGCCAGGTGGGAGGACATGGGTGTGGTGGGGAGAGGGGTCAGAAAGTGGCTGGAGACCAGAAGACCTCTGGGACAGGCGTGCACAGCCAGGGGACAGCCGGGAAGCCCTGGAGGAGAGGATGCAGAGAGAAGACGACAGGGTCAACACACCCATCACCCTCTCCCCTCCTCACCCCGCCTGCTTCTCTGCAAAAGAAAGCCTACCCTGCACCAGCTCCCCCACCACCACCCCAAGGACCCGGCAAGGGTGAGAAAGCTGTGAGAAGACATTGGCTCCCGTCTCACACACCTTCCTGGGCGCTGACTCTGGCCTGCAGGTGAGCAAAGCTTTCCTGACCGAGAGAACAAGCCGGGCAGGATGGGCGTTGAAACTGTCTGGAAGGAAACTGGACAGACTGGCTCAGGAGCGTCTGGGGAATTCACAGGACAGGTGGCCATAATGAGCAGCTTTAAATCTTCATTCTAAAAAGCACACCCAGCCACAAACAGGCCCCGTCTGGTGCCAGCCGAGGGAAGACAAACAGCGAGCAGAAAATTAAGTACCAATCAAGTTATTTGATTTGGGGTATATATTTGTGGCAAGAGAACTAAATCATATATTGATCCCAAATAAGAGCAAATTCAAGTTGTGTGCGTTTTTTTGTTTTTTTTTTTTTTTTAAGGTGCAAAATACTTCGGAGCCTCAGCCAGAAGGAAAAGACACACATAGAGGAAGCGGTGATTGTTGACACTGAATTAGAGAGGCGCCCTTGGTATTTGAATTGATTGGGTAGATTTTCCACTTTATTTTGTTGGAGGGAAGTTCATTTTATGCCTTCGCCAGTTCAGCCAGCTCAGACAGACCCGGCGGGGTCCTGGGTAGGAAGGACACCACCCTCGAATCAGGCAGGTGAGATGGAGACAGGAGGTGGGGATGCCTCTGCACTGCCTGCAGCTTCTTGGAAGCTTCCACTGAAGAGGCTACAGCTGGCCTTGACCTGGAAGGATAAATGAGTGTCCAGAAGGGAGAGGATAAATGAAGGGGTCCCAAGCAGAGGGGACCGCTGAAGCCGATGGTGGCTTGGGAAAGAGATTTGGAGGGAAATGGAAGGTGGAGAAATGATGTAGAAAATTAGGTTCTGGCCAGTCTACAGGGAGCTCCCATCATCATTCAGAGGAGGTCAACGTTCACTCATTTATTCCAAGTACTTGCTTTTGCAGACACTGAGTAAAGTGTGGTGAGTATGGTTTCTGCCTCATGGATGTAAATCCCAGTTTCGGGGAGGGTGGGATATGTTAGGCATGTTTCATCCTTATCCTTGCAAAATGATGAACTGTATAAGTATAGTAAGGAAAAAAGCCAGGTGCTATGGGGAAAAATTGAAGGCAGGAGGAGAAGGGGACGACAGAGGGCGAGAGGGTGGGATGGCATCATCGACTCCATGGACACGAGTTTGAGCAAGCACCCGGAGACGGGGCAGGACAGGGAAGCCTGGCGTGCTGCAGTCCACGGGGTCACAGAGTCCGACTCGACTGAGCGACTGAACAACACGGGGGAAAGGACAGAAAGGGTTTCTCTTGGGTTGGGACTGAGAGTTCCCAGAGAGGCAGAGGGCAGGCCATCCCCATGCCAGGCAGGGAAGGCTGAGCAACAGAGGGAAGGAGTATGAAATTAGATTAAAAGGAGATTTTTATATCCACGTGCGAGCTCAGTCCCTAAACCATGTCCAACTCTTTGGGACCCCATGGGCCATAGTCCGCCAGGCCCCTCTGGCCATGGAATTTTCCAGGAAATAATACTGGAGTGAGTTGCCATTTCCACCCAACCCAGGGATCAGGACTCGACTGAGACTCGAACCCGAGTCTCCTGTGTCTCCTGCATTGGCAGGCAGTTTTTTCACCTGCTGAGTCACCTGGGAAGCTGCTTTTATTTCCATAAACAACAGCCTTTAGGGAGAAAGGCAGAGCCCAAGTGGGCATGGAATTACGACTTCAATAGATTCATTAATCACAAAATTACATTCACTCTAGATATTAAAGCCAATTACAAAGCTACAGTAATTAAGAGTATGATGTTAGCATCAGGAGAGGAAAAAAAAGCAGGGAACAAAAGAGAGAAAAGGTGAGGGTGGAAATTATGATAAAGGTGATGTTTCAAATCCAAGGGGAAAAGAAGAGGCTTTTTTTTTTACAATCAATATAATTAGTATAATTAGTTAGCCGCTTGGGAAAATATTGAGACAGATCTCTCTTTTACTCTTACACGAAAATAGATCCCAGGTGAATTAAAGATCTAAAATATTTTTAAACACTTAATCTGTAAGGCAATATTTACTTCTATAATCTACAAAGCAATTATACTTTTATCATCACTGGGTAAGGAAAGCTTTTCTGCACTAGTCTCTGCTGGCAAATCTACTGGCAACAGATCAGTGATCTGACTACATGACAATGAAAACTACATAAGGAAAATAAAGACCATTAACAAATTTAAAAGGCAAATGAACTGGTAAAGTGTTGTTTTTCTTAATGTTTGAAGAACTCTTACAAACCAGGTATAACAAAGACAGCTCCAAAAGAAGAAAAATGGGCCACAATAGAAACAACGACAGATTTTATTTTCTTAGGATCCAAAATTACTGCGGACAGTGACTGCAGCCATGAAATTAAAAGACACTTGCTCCTTGGAAGGAAAGCTATGACAAACCTAGACAGCATATTAAAAAGCAGAGATATCACTTTGCTGACAAAGTTCCGTATAGTCAAAGCTATGGTTTTTTTCAGTAGTGATGTGTGGATGTGAGAGCTGGACCTAAAGAAAGCTGAGCACCAAAGAATTGGTGCTTTCAAACTGTGGTGCTAGAGAACACTCTAAGACTCTTGAGAGTCCCTTGGACAGCAAGGAGATCCAATCAGTCCATCCTAAAGGAAATCAGTCCTGAGTATTCATTGGAAGGACTGATGCTGAAGCTGAAACTCCAATACTTTGGCCACCTGATGCGAAGAGCTGACTTATTTGAAAAGACCCTGATGCTGGGAAAGATTGAAGACAGGAGGAGAAGGGGATGACAGAGGATGAGATGGTTGGATGGCATCACCGACTCAGTGGACATGAGTTTGAGCAAACTCAGGGAGACAGTGAAGGACAGGGAAGCCTGGCTGCTGCAGTCCATGGAATTGCAAAGAGTCAGACACAACTTAGCAACTAAACGGAAACAACACCACCAAAATATATACACACCGAAGAGAAGTCAGATAGTTACAAGGCATTTGTGCGCATTGGCTTGGCCAGGATTTCCGGAATTCTCTCTCCAGCATTTGTGTGACACGCAGTTATGGTCCTGAGCAGAGAGTCTGCTTCTTGGCAGAGAATCTCTGGAGCGCCACTCAGAGAAGCACCAGAATGTTCACAATGGACACCTCCTCCAACGTTCCAGGGTCTTCTGTCAGCCAAGTGTGGGGTTGGCCAAGATGTTTATTCATGTTCTTCTGTAATAACCTATGGAGAACTCCAAATGAATATTTAACCCGACTCAGTGCATAAGTAATGTGGAGGTATCAAAACAAGAATGGTTACAAGAGCAACTCTTAAGATAACTGAGTCAAACATAATCTAAACACAGGATGTGCTATATTTAGTTTTTGGAACCCATCTAAAATGATGATACAAATAAACATATTTACAAAACAGAAATAGACTCACAGACTTCGAAAACAAATTTATGGTTACTGAAGGGGAAAGGGAGTGGGGAGAGATGAATTAGGAGTTTGGGATTAACAGATACACACTACTACATGTGAAAGAGATAAACAACAAGGATCTATATCCCTGTATAGCACAGGGAAATCTATTCAATAGTCTGTATTAATCTATGTGGGAAAAGAATCTGAAAAAGAATAGATCTACATGCACACATAACTGATTCACTTTGCTCTAACCAAAACTAACACAACATGGTAAATCAGCTATACTCCAATATAAAATGAAAATTTAAAAAATAAAAACAACAACAAAATAGTTCAGCAGAGCAGATGAGCTCCAGAAACCAGAGCAGGGCTGGCTCTTGTTTGGAAGACATTTCCTCTACCCTGGGCTTTGCCAACCCACGTTCAGCTCTAGATGTTTCTATGGATTGAACTCCTTTTAACATTCTTGCTCCCCTGCATGTGATGATTCAAACGCTAATGCGGACAGCAAACAGTCCAACTGGAATCCCTGCCTTTCTTCCCTCCCCCTGCCGCGCAAGAAGCAAGGCCAGGGGTCTGAGGAGCTCATTAGAGTGCACTGCTTTTGGGGACAATGAAAGGGCAGAAAGTTCCAGCCCTCCCGGGAATTCCCCAGACACTTGTGGCGATGTGAGTGACAGTCTGTCCTCTAGCCTCCATTTTATTGATTTTCTTTTAAGTGATGCCTAAACTGCAAATACAATGTTTTTCTTTTTTTTTTAATTCTTTAGGGATTCCCAGGTGGCACAGTGGTATAGAATCCACCTGCCAATGCAGGAGATGCAGGACACAGGGGTTCAATCCCTGGGTCAGGAAGATCCCCTGGAGAAGGGAATGGTTACCCACTCCAGTATTCTTGCCTGGAAAAATCTCATGGACAGAGGAGCCTGATACAGTCCATGGGATTGCAAAGAGTCAGACATGAATGAGCACACACTCTGAACTGAATTCTTTATTTTAGTTGTTTTTGCAGTTCCAGAATTTTCATTATAGCTTTTTAAACATTTTTATGTTTCCTATTGGCATTCTCTTTGTATTTTAATTTGTTGACTGTCTTGTTATTATTGTTCAGTTGCTAAGTCAGGTCTGACTCTTTGAGACCCCACGGACTTCAGCAAGCCAGGCTTCCCTGTCCTTCACTATCTCTCAGAGTTTGCAGAAACTTATGTCCATTGAGTCAATGATGCCGTCCAACTATCTCATCCTCTGTTGCTACCTTCTCCTGCCCTCAATCTTTCCCAGCATCAGGGTCTTTTACAGTGAGTCAGCTCTTCATATTAAGAGGCCAAAGTATTGGAGCTTCAGCATCAGTCCTTCCAATGAGTATTCAATGTTGATTTCCTTCAGGATTGACTGATTTTATCTCCTTGCTGTCCAAGGGACTCTCTAGAATCTTCTCCAGCACCACAGTTTGAAAGGATCAGTTCTTTAGCACTCAACCTTCTTTATGGTCCAGCTCGCACATGCATACATGACTACTGAAAAAACCATAGCTTTGATTTATATAGACCTTTGTCTGTAAAGTGATCTCTCTGCTTTTTAATATGCTGTCTAGGTTTGTCACTGAATACTTTAACTGTAGTCATTTTAATATTTGTTCTGACATATCCAATAACCAAATTTCCTGTGAGTCTGTTTCCATTGCTTTTTTTTTTTTTCTTAACATCCAATCAGTGTCTGCTTATCTTTTTTGAATGCTGAACATGGTATGTGAAAGAGTGTAGATGTCTTTGGAGCCTCTGAATGACACTGTTCCACAAAGGCTTTGCTATTTAATTTGGCGATCAGGCAAGAGCAGGTCTCTCTAATCCAATTAGAGAGCAAGATGATTCAAGCCTGGCCTTGTGAAGGCTATTATTTCCCATTCTCCCCTATTCCAGGGCATTGAGTATTTAGGTTCTCCACCTAATGGCTCAGATGATAAACAATCTGCCTGCAGTGCAGAAGACCTGGGTTTGATCCCAGGGTCGGGAAGATCCCCTGGAGGAGGACATGGCTACCCACTCCAGTATTCTTGCCTGGAGAATCCCATGGATGGAGGAGCCTAGTAGGCTATAGTCCATAGGGCCACAAAGAGTCAGACATGACTGAGCGACTGACCCTTTCACTTTCACACTGAAATCCTAGCACGTGTATGAGGTCCCCTATTTTTGTCAAGCCATGAACTCCAACTTCGACCCCAAAACTCCACTGGTGTGTAGACAGAGGTCAGTTCCTCAACCTTTGATGCATGGCTGGAAAGTCAGCAACAACCTGGAAGGGAAAAGCCACTCCAGATGTCAGACTCTGCTCTCTCTGTTTCTCTCCAGAAATTCTCTCTGAAGTTGTAGCCACCCAAGTCTTGTCAGCTCTCCTCCATCAGCCCAGACATCTTACCTTTCACCAACACCATTCCATCACACGGTCATGCTGTTGTAGCTTTACAGTAAGTCTTGAAATCAGTAAGAGTCTTCCCACTTTGTTCTTCCTTTCCAAAATTGTTTTGTATATTCTGACTTCCTTGATTTTCCATATAAACTGTAGAATCAGTTTCATTATGTATACACATACATATGGTGGTTGGCTGTCATCACCAATGCAATGGACATGAACTTGGACAAACTCCGGAAGATGGGGAGGGACGGGGAAACCTAGCATGATGCAATCCATGGGGTCATGAAGAGCTGGACATGACTTGGCAACTAAACAACAATATGTACGTATGTATTATTGTGTACTTTAAGTTTTTAAATTAATTTTCAATAAAGGTGCTAAGGCAATTCATTGGAGAATAATTATTTTAAAAAGTGGTACTAGAATAATTAGATTACATATGCAGAAAAAATTAACCTCAATCCATACCTTGGACCATATAGAAAAATCATCTGGAATTAATCATAGATCAAAACCCTAAAACTATACAACTTCTAGCAGAAAATAGAAGAAAATCTTCATGACTTTGAGTCAAGCAAATAGTTTGATAGGACACAGAAAGCATAAATCACAGAAGGAGAAAATGTTACACTGGACTTCATCAAAACTGAAAAATGCTTATTGAAAAGAAACTCGTAAGAACACAAACTGACCAGCCAGAAATTGAAAGAAAAGACCTGAATTTTTAGTGAAACACTGGTTTTAAAAAGTATATTGAAAAGTTCACAGATGTCAATAATAAGAAAACAGACATTCTAATTTAAAAACTGAAATGGATAAAAGATTTGAACAGACACTTCACTGAAGGAGATAGACGGATACCAAATGAGCACAAAGTATGTGAGAAGATACTTGACGTCTTTGGGCGTTATGGAAATGCAAGTACATTAAAACCAAAATGAAATACCATCACCCAACCAGAATAGTTCAGTGAAATAAACTTAGTAAAAATACTGATAATATCAACTGCTGGCAAAAACATGGAGCACCTAGAACTCTCATCCTTTGCTGGTAGGAATGCAAAATGGTGACCACCCCCCCCCCCCCCATTGGAAACCAACCTGACAGCTTCTTTTGAAGTCAAACATACCTTTTGGGATTACCAAACAACCCAATAGCCCCATGTCTGGGTGTTTGTCCAAGAGAAATAGAACCATATAGTCACACAAATGCCTGTATGTGAATCTTCACAGAAGCTTTGTTCATAGTTGAAAAAAAAGGGCTATAAATAAATGTCCATAACTTGGTGAATGAAGAAGTCATGCTATATCCCTATAGTGAAATGTGACTCAGAAGAAAGACGAAAGCACAAGTTATCAATTCCAAAAATACAGGTGGATCTCAAGCACATTATACTGAGTTGAAAGAAGCCGGAGACCAAGGTTGCATCATGCATGACTCTGTTTATATAACAAATTGCAAAAGGCAATCTACAGAGGCAGCAAACAGATCAGTGACTGCCGGGACGAGGGGTGGGGAGGGGGTGTGACCATTATGGGGAATGAGAGACCTTTAGGAAGGTAACAGAAATGTCCTTTATCTTGATTAAGGAATAAGATATTGACACATGACCCTCTGTTCTTGTCACAATTTGTAGAACTGTACCTTTTTTTAACGGTGAGTTTTGCTTTTATATAAAAGAGAACTCAATAAAGCTAACTTTTAAAAGATTGTTAATCATTTCTCATTACTGTATATCTATTCTTTTTTTTAAATTTCCTCTGCTCATTTTCTCTTGTGCTCCATAATCCTCGTTGGATAACATCTTGTGTGGGGACGTTTGCCTAAACAAACTGGGGCTTACATGATGGTTCTGTCTTCTTGTTCCAAAAGGAGAACGCAATTCTCAACAAGCACTTACGCTGTCACAACTCTGGCTAGGAGTGCAATATCTGGCCCCAACTTCTCTGAGGGACCAATTATGCATTCTGACTGGTCTTCGGGTTATGCTCAGCTTCTGCTGTGTTACCAGCCATACAATTGCCCTGGCCCTCACCAGGCCTCCACCTGCTGTCGGGCCGGTCACTTCTGACTTTACTTGCTTCTCGTGGTTTCTACCTTGGTTATTCATCGAATCAAGCTTTGTATATGTCCTTGAGTTCCTCTTTGTAAAGTGCACATCTTTAGAATATCATTTAAATTTATTAAATGATAAATATCTTTCAACTTATCATTTAATAAATTTAAACCATAATCATTTGTTAAAATATACTCATACATCGTTGTCACTAGGATCCTCATATCACACCAAGTCTTCCCTGTCTGCTCTTCTGTACTGCTTTTGGCTCTAGTGGTAAGGATCTGTTTCACTCTTTGTTGTTGTTCATGTTTGATAAAGTTTATTGACAGCATTGTTTTTGTTACAGACGGTAAGTTCTTGCGTGCATTTACCAACTCTATTTTTTACATCACCTGTTTCTGCTTCCATCTTTCTTTCTTAATCATTCTCCTGCTCCTATGACGTGGTTGTTCTGTGGTTTTCTCTGCTTGACTGAACACTGCAGGAGAATGTTGCAGAAGTGGCTCTGACGCTCGTCCTGCCCGTGTGCTTGCCCTCAGGAGGTCCCTCCCGCCCTGGCTCTGGGCTTCGCCAGGTGATTTACCTTGGCTGCTGGGGCCATCACAGGACAGACACAGCAGGGACTTGGAAAATGCCCTGACCAGGGCTCATTCGCCTTGCTGCGTTTGGAAGCCTGAGCCTATCGTGTGAAGCAGACCCGGCTGCCCTGCCTGGGCACACACAGAGCCTGCATGCCCCAGCCCATGCCTGCCAACCACCAGATGAGTGACCAGGGCAGGGCTGGATCAGCCAGCCTTCCCGCCAGCAGACACAGGCATGTGAGAGCCCAGCAGAGCCCAGCCATGAGACCCAGTTCAGGGGAAGACCCGCCGGCCCACAGGGCCAAGCACAAGAGTTGTTTGCAGGCACTAAATTTGGGGGACACTTTCTTAGGCACCTTGGACGTGGGGTAGCTCCTCTCAGCTGCCCTGACCTTGGATGTGGGGTAGCTCTTCACGGCCACGCCCCTGATCTTGGATGTGGGGAAGCTTCAAGGTAAGGAGCACCGGCTGCGCTTTGCTGGAGCAGCCGTGAGGAGATATCCCACATCCAAGGTAAGAGAAACCCAAGTAAGACGGTAGGTGCTGAGAGAGGGCGTCAGAGGGCAGACAGACAGAAAACACAACAACAGACAACTAGCCAGTCTGATCACAGGACCACAGCCTTGTCTAACTCAGAGAAACTAAGACATGCCATGTGAGGCCACCCAAGATGGATGGTTCGTGGTGGAGAGGTCTGACAGAATGTGGTCCACTGGAGAAGGGAATGGCAAATCACTTCAGTATTCTTGCCTCGAGAACCCCATGAACAGTATGAAAAGGCAAAAAGATAGAACACTGAAAGATGAACTTCCCAGGTCGGTAGGTGCCCAGTATGCTACTGGAGCTCAGTGGAGAAATAACTCCAGAAAGAATGAAGGGATGGAGCCAAAGCAAAAACAACACCCAGTTGTGGATGTGACTGGTGATAGAAGCAGAGTCCAATGCTGTAATGAGCAATATTGCATAGGAACCTGGAATGTTAGGTCCATGAATCAAGGCAAATTGGAAGTGGCCAAACAGGAGATGACAAGAATGAATGTTGACATTATAGGAATCAGTTAACTAAGATGGACTGGAATGGGTGAATTTAACTCAGATGACCATTGTATCTACTACTGTGGGCAGGAACCCCTTGGAAGAAATGGAGTAGCCATCATAGTCAACAAGAGTTCAAAATGCAGTACTTAGAGGCAATCTCAAAAATAACAGAATGATCTCTGTTCGTTTCCAAGGCAAACCATTCAATATCACAGTAATCTAAGTCTATGCCCCGATCAATAACACTGAAGAAGCTGAAATTGAATGGTTCTATGAAGACCTATAAGACCTTCTAAAACTAATACCCAATAAAGATGTCATTTTCATTATAGGGGACTGGAATGCAAAAGTAGGGCATCAAAAGATACCTGGAGTAACAGGCAAATTTGGCCTTGGAGTACGGAATGAAGCAGGGCAAAAGCTAATAGAGTTCTGCCAAGAGAATGCACTGGTCATAGCAAACACCCTCTTCCAACAACACAAGAGAAGACTCTACACACGGACATCACCAGATGGTCAACACTGATATCAGACTGATTATATTCTTTGCAGCCAAAGATGGAGTAGCTCTATACAGTCAGCAAAAACAAGACTGGGAGCTGACTGTGGCTCAGATCATGAACTCCTTGTTGTCAAATTCACACTTAAATTGAAGAAAGTGGGGAAAACCACTAGACTATTCAGGTATGACCTAAATCAAATTCCTTACAATTATACAATGGAAGTGAGAAATATATTTAAGGGACTAGATCTGATAGACAGAGTCCTGATGAACTGTGAACGGAAGTTTGTGACATTGTGCAGGAGATAGGGATCAAGACCATCCCCAAGAAAAAGAAATGCAAAAAAGCAAAATAGCTGTCTGAGGAGGCCTTACTAATAGCTGTGAAAAGAAGAGAAGCTAAAAGCAAAGGAGAAGAGGAAAGATATTCCCATCTGAATGCAGAGTTCCAAAGAATAGCAAGGAGAGATAAGAAAGCCTTCCTCAGCGATCAATGCAAAGAAATAGAGGAAACAACAGAATGGGAAAGACTAGAGATCTCTTCAAGATAATTAGAGATACCAAAGGAGAATTTCATGCAAAGATGGGCTCAACAAAAGACAGAAATGGTATGAACTTAACAGATGCCAAAGACATTAAGAAGAGGTGGCAAGAATATACAGAAGAACTGTACAAGAAAGATCTTCACGACCCAGATAATCATGATGGTGTGGTCACTCACCTAGAGCCGGACATCCTGGAATGTGAAGTCAAGTGGGCCTTAGGAAGCATCACTACAAACAAAGCTAGTGGAGGTGATGGAATTCCAGTTGAGCTATTTCAAATCCTGAAAGATGATGCTGTAAAAGTGCTGCACTCAATGTACCAGCTAATTTGGAAAACTCAGCAGTGGCCACAGGACTGGAAAAGGTCAGTTTTCATTCCAATCCCTAAGAAAGGCAATCCCAAAGAATGCTCAAACTACCGCACAATTGCACTCATCTCACACGCTGGTAAAGTAATGCTCAAAATTCTCTGAGCATAGCTTCAGCAATACGTGAACCATGAACTTCCAGATGTTCAAGCTGGTTTTAGCAAAGGCAGAGGAACCAGAGATCAAATTGCCAACATCCACTGGATCACTGAAAAAGCAAGAGAGTTCCAGAAAAACATCTATTTCTGCTTTATTGACTATGCCAAAGCCTTTGACTGTGTGGATCACAATAAACTGTGGAAAATTCTGAAAGAGATGGGATTATCAGACCACCTGACCTGCCTCTTGAGAAACCTATATGCAGGTCAGGAAACAACAGTTAGAACTGGACATGGAACAACAGATTGGTTCCAAATAGGAAAAGGAGTACATCAAGGCTGTATATTGTCACCCTGCTTATTTAACTTATATGCAGAGTACATCATGAGAAACACTGGGCTGGATGAAGCACAAGCTGGAATCAAGATTGCCGGGAGAAATATCAATAATCTCAGATATTCAGATGACACCACCCTTATGGCAGAAAGTGAAGAAGAACTAAAGAGCTTCTTGATGAAAGTGAAAGAGGAGAGTGAAAAAGTTGGCTTAAAGCTCAACATTCAGAAAACTAGGATCATGGCCTCCGGTCCTGTCACTTCATGGCAAACAGATGGGAAAACAGTGGAAACAGTGGCTGGCTTTATTTCTGGGGGCTCTAAAATCACCGCAGATGGTGACTGCAGCCATGAAATTAAAAGACGCTTACTCCTTGGAAGGAAAGTTATGACCAACCTAGACAGCATATTAAAAAGCAGAGACATTACTTTGCCAACAAGGTCCGTCTAGTCAAGGCTATGGTTTTTCCAGTGGTCGTGTATGGATGTGAGAGTTGGACTATAAAGAAAGCTGAGCGCCGAAGAATTGATGCTTTTGAACTGTGGTGTTGGAGAAGACTCTTGAGAGTCCCTTGGACTGCAAGGAGATCCAACCAGTCCATCCTAAAGGAGATCAGTCCTGGGTGTTCATTGGAAGGACTGATGCTGAGGCTGAAACTCCAATACTTTGGTCACCTCATGCAAAGAGTTGACTCATTGGAAAAGACCTTGATGCTGGGAGGGATTGGGGGCAGGAGGAGAAGGGGACGACAGAGGATGAGATGGTTGGATGGCATCACCGACTCAATGGACATGAGTTTGAGTAAACTCCGGGAGTTGGTGATGGGCAGGGAGGCCTGGCGTGCTGCGGTTCATGTGGTCACAAAGAGTCTGACACGACTGAGCAACTGAACTGAACTGAACTTCTTAGGCACCCAAAGCTAACAAATAGAATTTTTATGTTTGTAAAGTTGTTTTCTGGTAAAGTAACTCCCAGTTCTGGATTTTCCTTTGAGGTTTATCTGGCTGAATGCCGTAAGTTAGGATGCATCCTTTCAGCATCGTCTGTCCTGAAGTCTTTCTTCCTCTCTCTCTCTTCCTCCTTCCTTCTTCCTCCCTCCGTCCATGCCCCCTTCTTTCTTTCTCTTTCTTTTCTTCTACTAATAATGAATTGAGAGACTATTTACATTCCGTATTTTCTTAGTTTAAAATATTTTTATCATTTTCTAGCTTTTTGACAGTGTGGCTTGCAAAAAGAATATGAACAATTTGTGATTTTGTAATAGATTGTTGATTTCTTTATGGCTTAAGAATTCATCTGTTTTTACAAATGTTCCAGTGGTTCTAGGAAAAAATAGATATTCCCCATAGGAGTCGTATTTCAATGATTAATGTTCCTTCAGTCCACTAACCCCAGACTGTACGCTTCACGGGTTGGGAGGGCTGTCCTCTCTTAGCTGTGCTTCGCGGATGAATATTACCTGGCATGTAGATGGGTACACTATCTGTGTGTATTTGCTGAGTTATAAACAAGTGTGCCTAATTGACAATACTCATCAGACCCTATATTGCTTTACTATGACTCATTATTTATGATTTATTACGATGACTTATCTTACCAATATGGTGAAAAGTGAAATACATGTATTAACTATTTTGTTACCATTCTGCTATTGCCAATTGCTCCATGGATGTATAACACTCTTTCCTTTGCCTTTCTACTTTATCTGTTGATCACAAGTTTCCCTGTACCTGTGAGGTTAGCTTTTATATTTATAAAATCATAACTTTCTCTTTTGATACATCTTTTCATGAAGTTCTCTTTGTCTGATATTAATATTAGGACTCATATAAATCCATGGCCTGATTTACTCCCATAAATCCTATTGTCCATCTGTGGCAGAGGTGGCTAGTTGACCATCCAATACCCATTCTCTGTTTTATCCTTGGTTTTTTTAAAAAAAAAAGAAAGAACATTTTTAAAAAGTAACTTTTCCTAAAGGCATCAGTGAACCCCTCTAAAAAGTCACACTTTCCCTAAAAGAGGGATGGTGACTTGATTAAGTTCTGGCCAATCAGATGTAAGAGGAAGTTGCTGAGCAGGACTTATGGAAGATTCCTTAAGGGATGGCCAGGGAGTGCCACTGTGTCCCTTGACTGTGCCTTGCTGCCTGGAAGACAAATGTGGTGGTCGGTGCCCCTGCAGCCACCTTGGATGCTGAGGCCCTCTGGGGGCAGATGCCGTGCACTGACGGCCGGAGCAGCAGAAAGATGGAGCAGGTCTCGTCTCCAGGCCTCCCTCGCGTTCTGACACCTGGACTGAAGCTACACAACCAGAGAAACCCTCAAGGGCACGGGTGCAGCATCTGATCTCAAAGTCGGTCACTCCAGTCCAGTCAGACTGTAGCTCAGCAGCCTGGACCTCGGGCAAAGAAGCAGATCTGCTCTCCTCCACGTCTTCCCTGGACCCCACATCACTGCATAGCTGCCCCACTCACTCCATATCCCCCCAGGTATGCTACTTACAAGATTATTGCTTCACTTTCCTTCAGAATTTTAAAAAACCATTCCACATTTAAATAATTGCAGTGCTCAAAATAAACCCTGTTCTGCTATCACTTTACCCTCATGTGTACATGCAAAGTTGCTTCCGTCGTGTCTGACTCTTTGCAGCCCCATGGACTGTAGACCACGAGGCTCCTCTGTCGTTGAGATTCTCCAGGCAAGAATATTGGAGTGGGTTTCCATGCCCTCCTCCAGGGGATCTTCCCGACCCAGGGACTGAACCTGCATCTCTGACATCTCCTGCATTGGCAGGCAGGTTCTTTACCACTAGTGCCACTGGGGAAGCCCCATTTTATCATCACTGAGCTCTTAACTTTTATCTATTTGTTGATGGGCACAGATCCCCAGGTGACATCTAAAAATGGCTACACAGAATGAGTGTGTGTGTGTATAATTCTCTGCTTATGGCTTTCACACCTTAAAAATCAATCAACCCAATTCAATCAACCTTCACTGGAAATCAAATTATTGGATTATAGAGGTTTTCTCTTAGAATCTTGGCAGAACCAGTGGACACCTTTTTCTTTCCTTCTATCTCTGTAAGTCTGGCTGAGTGAGCAGATTACACAGTGTAGACAGACTCCCAGGGAGAATGGCTGGGACTTGAGCCTAAGCAGAGCTCTCTGGACCAGTGCCTTGTGGGCAGCAGGCCCTCAGGAAGTCTGGGTGAAAGATTATAATAAGTCAACAGGGCCAGCCTAATAAGACCATCCTGACTCGGCCTTGGGCTCACATCCTGACCGGTCTCTCTGTACCCAGGAGGTCCCGGCTGGGACCACAGCAGTGAGGGAGGGTCCCTCCCGGGAGGGTCCCTCCCCCTGTAAGCATCGTGGCGGCTGCCCCGGCTCTCAGGGGGGAAAGGCTGGCCCTGAGGTCATCACGTGTGTCCTGCTGACCCCTGGAAGGTGGGGACGCGTGCCCCACAGGAACTCGGGCTCCGCATCCTCCCCATGGGGAAGTGCCCGAACAGACAGGCCACTCCAGAGACTGCGCTGCAGACTGGCCACTCCACCGACATGCTGGAGGAGGCTCTTGGGGCTGAGCTTGGGCAGAAACTTCCCTTGGGGCTGTGGTGACTTCGAAAGAGGCCCCTGAAAGAAACGTCAGTGTCTCAACCCCAGGAACCTGGGAATGAAACCTTATTTGGGAAGCAGATCTTTGCAGATGTAACAAACTTGAGGATCTCCAGACAAGATCATCCTGGTTTAGGGTGTGTGTAGGCTTCCCAGGTGGTACAGTGGTAAAGAATCTGCCTGCCGATGCAGGAGACATAAGAGACAGGGGCATGATCCCTGGGTTGGGAAGATCTCCTGGAGAGGAAACGCCAACCCGCTCCAGTGTTCTTGCCTGGAAAAGTCCACGGACAGAAGAGCCTGGTAGGCTACTGTGCATGAGGTGATAAACAGCTGGACGTGACTTGCACCCAAACCTCCATGGGAGAAAGGCAGAGGGAGATGTGAGACACACGCAGGGATGAAGCTGCATGAAGATGGAGGGGGAAATCTGGTGACGCTCACAAACCAGAGAGCATCTGAAGCCTCTGCAGGCAGCGTGGTCCTGTCGACACCTCGAGTTCTGACTTCTGGGCTCCGGACGGTGAGGGAGTAAACGCCTGCTGCTTCTGGCTACCAGGTTTGTGATGAGTCATTACCGCAGGCCCAGGGACACTCACACGGGGACTTGATTCATTAGGAGCAGCTTATTAACAAAAGACAGGTCCAAATTGTTCAAAGTTCGGGCATTTCATGCTGCCATCTGGAGATGTTTGTGGAGCCACCTCTGTTGATCTGAAATAAGGTGAAGAGTCGGGGGTGTGCCTGTGGCCGAGTGGACGGAGGCAGCCCCTCAAGGGTTTGGGCCTTAAACATGGGGGGGGTCCACAGCCAGAAGGACCCTCATTCACGCTGATGTACCTTCTTTTTTCTACCTGGATGTTTACATGACCGTTTTCCTTATCTTCATCATTTAAAAATTTCACTGAAAGTGTCTCATTTTGAGCTCAGTGTAATCAGCTCTTTCTAACTGAGGAATGAGCTGTTTCTTCCAGCAGAAAGCGCACCTTCCACACCTCCCATTTTTGCGCGATTCTGCATCTTCAGATCTCTGGCCAGACACATCCGCTGCCTGCACGCTGGCTCTCTGACCTCCGTCCACCACCCTGGAAGCTACTCCCGTTCCTCCCGCCTCTCCCGCCATTTCCTCTCCAAACAGGAACGATGATGAGCAGCTTCCCAGGGGCCGCCAGCTTGTCAGGCTCTGTGTTTTAAGCCAGGATGGTTATTATTGTCAGATCTGTAGATGAAGCAACCCGGGAACTGAGAGGTTAGGTAAACTGCCCCAAGTCAACCAGCTCGTCGTGAGACAGAATCCTCAAAGGAAGCTGTCTTAGTCTCTGAAGATGAACAGAATTGGCCCTGCCCCTGCCTGTCCACACAGATGTCCAAGCCCCTTCTGAGCATCGTCTCTTGGTCCTTTAGGGACCGAGAAACTCGATCCCCAGCGGCCCAGAGGAGAAACATCCGCAGGGCAGCAGGATTTGTGTCAGGAGAAGCAGGACCCCCCGAGGGACGTGAGATCACTGTCTGCCGAGAGCACCGCCCAGCTCATCCCGGGTAATTAACAGGGCCCTCGGCCTCCACGTCCTGCTGGCTGCACACATTCTAAAACGTTCTTCCAAACCTTAAACACGTCAGACACCGGCAAAAACAAAAACACCACCCCAGCGATCGCTTAGAAACCCAACCTGTTTTTTTTTTTTCTTCTTTTCCCAAGCTGAAGCCTGTCCACACACTTCAGTGCTTTTACAGCCTTTATTAAGAGAAGCGAGAACTCAGTCTATTTGATTTATAATTGAAAATCATAAACTATAGCACTCACCTGCTGTTCCCAGGCACTGGTGAAATGATACAAGGCTATTTCATCACTCAGCCTGGTAATTGGCGTGAGCCGGCATCAGTATGCACCGCGGCGTTCCCAGAGGCCCACTAACAAGTTGATACAACCGCACAGGCTGGAGAGCAGAAATGTAGTAAAAACATTACTTCGTGCTGATTTGTGCTCTAACTCCGCTTCGTCAAGAGTCGCCGGGATGCACAAGGGCCCTTGGTTAGTAGGGGCAGGAGGAGGCGCCGGCCAGGGTCTGGGGTGGACGCGTTGGCCCCGTCCTGGGCAGCAGGAGTACCCCGCAGCGCCAGCACACCCTCGCCACGCCTGGAGGGGAGCCCACGCGGCCCAGGCAGCCAAGAAGACACAGTCTCCACCCCAAGGGCCCTCCTCTGGGGTCTGCGGGCACCGCCAGCCCCAGGAGGGCTGGCCTGCTGCTGGGCGTGGTCCTGCCTCGGAACACAGACTCAGACGCCAATCCCGCCTCCCCTCGGAGCTCCCGGGCTTGGGGCAGGGGTGTTGGGGGATCCGTCACAGCAGAGGAAATGGAAGGAACCATCCAGACGAACAGCTGGAGGTGCGGTCCGATCGCCTTGACCTTGTCGTCCCAGGATCTCCGTGAGCACGTCACGACCGCCATCAGCTGAGCCCAGCCCGGCCCTAGGAGCTGGGTGCAGGAGGGTGAACCAGACACCAGAACCCTTCCGGTGTTGCTGGGGTGACAGCCCTGGGCGTTGACAGTCAGAAATCTTCTCCAGTCCACAATGGAGATGCAGACCTAGAGAACAGACTTAAGGACCCTGGAGGGGTGGGGGAGGAGAGGGTGGGACAGACGGAGAGCAGCGTGGAAACACACACCACTGTACGCAAAGCGGCCAGCCGGGGGGATTGGCTGTGCGGCTCAGCAACCTCAACCCGGGCTCAGGGCCGGCCTGGGGGTGGGGTGGGTGGGAGATGGGGGGAGGCTCAAGACGGAGGGGACGTGGCCGACTCACGTTGGGGTACGGCAGACACTAACACGATATTGCAAAGCACTTACCCTTCAACTGAAAATAAATTAATTCTTTTAAAAAGAAAATAAATAAGTAAATCCACATCGTACCTAAAAAAAAAGCCCTCACTTGTCCAATAACATCCCAGGAGAAGCTTTCGAATGCTTTTTTAACTGATAAGAAGAGAAAATGACATCCGTTTTGTATTACGTACACCGACGGATCAGGCATTTTTGCTTTATTGTGTCATTTTTTTTCCATTTTGGTTTTTAAAATGTGAACGTGGGGTAAAGCTGACTTCTATTGGTTGACAGCCGTATGAGGCTGCACACCCGTGAAGGTAGATTCCTGTGGCCGCCACGCCGTGCCCCAGGTGGAGAGTGGAGAGCCACCTCCTCGCCCCAGGACGCCCACCGGAGCCCTGTCTCCACAGTGACACACCCTGCACCCTATTGGCATCTCCTGACCTGTCCTGGTCATTCTAGATCAGCTCTCCCGGAGGGCAATGTAGATGAATTCCTCAGCGAGACTGGCTTCTTCCCAACAGCCTAATGCTCTGGAGAAGCAAACATGTGGTATGTGGGTCCATATTTACTCATTTCTTAATTGCCACATCCTGTTTCATTGGATGGGCAGAGCAGTCTGTTCATCCACTCACCAGCTAAAGGACCCTGGGGCTGTTTCCACTCGCTGAGGATTATGAATAAACCGCTGCAAACCTCCGTGCTGTGTGGAGCTTTTGTGGCTCTGCAGTAATTATCTAGGAACGGAACTGATGGGTCATACATAAATGTGCGTTTACTTTCGCAAGAAACTGTCAAGCTTCTTGCAGAAGGGCTGCGTGTACTATTTCTCATTCCCACCAGCAAAGTGTGTGTGTGAGTTCCAGTGGCTCGCATCCTCACCCGCAATTGCTGTTGTCAGACTGCTTAATTTTAACCTTTGTGACAGGCGTGTTGGCAGCATCTCATTGGAGTTTTCATTTGCATTTCCCTGATGGTGAACCAGGTTGAGTATCTCTTTGTGGGTGCATTTCCCATCAGTGTATGCTCTCCGAGGAGGAGTTTCTTTTCCCCACCGGGCTTGTTTCTAACTGTTGAGCTTTGCAAGCTCTTTGCATGTTCCCAAAACAAGTCCTTTTATCTGATATGTGATTTGCAAAGACTTTTTCCCAGTTTGTAGCTTAGTTTTTCATCCTCTGAACAGGGTCTTCTGCAGAGCAAAAGCATTTTAGTTTTGATGAAATCCTGTGTATTTTTCTTTTTAGATCATGTTTTGGGAATTTCTTACATAACAGGTTACAAATATTTACTCCAGTTTTTACCTTCTAAAAATTGTTTACTTGTCTATTTAGATCTATGACCCTTTAAGAGTTTTTATATGGGGCATCGGAGAAGGCAATGGCACCCCACTCCAGTACTCTTACCTGGAAAATCCCATAGATGGAGGAGCCTGCTGGGCTGCAGTCCATGGGGTTGCTAAGAGTCGGACACAACTGAGAGACTTCATTTTCACTTTTCACTTTCATGCTTTGGAGAAGGAAATGGCAACCCACTCCAGTGTTCTTGCCTGGAGAATCCCAGGGATGGGGGAGCCTGGTGGGCTGATGTCTATGGGGTCGCACAGAGTCGGACACAACCGAAGTGACTTAGCAGCAGCAGCAGCAACATATGGGGCATACAGTTTAATTCCAGATCTTTTTTGGATATGAATGCCCAAATGTTCCAACACCCTTTGTTAAAAAATTATCCTTCCTCCTTTGCACCTTGGCAAGCATCACTTGGACATATTTCTGTGGGTCTGTTTATCTGTTTTCTGTTCTGTCCTCCTGGTCTGTATGGTCACCCATTTGTCACACCTCACTCTTGAGTACTGTAGCTTTATGGTAAATCACACCACCCTGCACAGAACAGCTCAGTCCCCTGACCAGGGTTGGAACCTGCGTCGCCTGCCTTGGAAGGGAGATTCTTAACCACTGGACCGCCAGGGAAGCTCTATGCGATAAGTCTTAGAATCAGCTAGTGCGCTTCTTCCAAATTGATTCTTCTCTTTAAAAGGTGTTTTGGTTATTCTAATTCCTTTGGTTTTCCATACACAATTGAAAAAAAAAAAATGGCTGTACCACGCAACTTGTGGGCTCTTAGTTCCCCGGCCAGGGATTGAACCTGGGCCTTTGGCAGTGAGAGATGAGAGTCCTAACCCCTGGACCACCAGCGAATTCCCTTCTGTATACATTTTTGAGTCTGTTTGTCTATGCCCACAACAAAAGAATCCTGCTGGGATATTAGTTGAAATTACAGTAAATCTATATGTCTGTTTGGAAAGAATTTAAATCTTAGTTACATTGAGTCCTCCCATCCACAAACAGTTCCTCTCTCCATCTATCTAGATCTTCTTTGATTTCTTACATGCTTGTTTTGTGGTTTTCAGTATATTGATCCTGTATATCTTTTGTTAGATTTAAAGCCCAATATTTCATATTTTATAGAAATATTTTAAATGGTATCATTTCTATTAATTTTGGTTTCAAAGTATCCATTGAAAGTACATAAAAATATTTAGTTTTTGTACATTGACCTTTGTATCCTTGCTGTTATTGTTCAGTTGCTGAGTTGTGTCCAACTCTTTGTGACCCCATGGACGACGGCATGTGGGCTTTCCTGCCCTCCACTATCTCCCAGAGCTTGCTCAAACTCGTGACCATTGAGTCGGTGATGCCATCCAACCATCTCATCCTCTGTCACCCCCTTCTCCTCCTGCCTTCAATCTTCCCCAGCATCAAGGTCTTTTCCAATGAGTCGATTCTTTGCATCAGGTGGCCAAAGTATTGGAGCTTCAGCTTCAGCAACAGTCCTTCCAATGAATATTCAGGACTGATTTCCTTTAGGATGGACTCGTTTGATCTTGCAGTCCAGGCCCAGCACCACAATTTGAAAGCATCACTTCTTTGGTGCTCAGTCTTACAAACAAAACTCATTCATTCTGTGTGTGTGTGAGATAATTTTTTTTGTTGATTCCTCAGGATTTTCTTTGCACACAATCAGATCATATACAGATAGCTACCATCTTGTTTCTTTCTTTCCAGCCTGCATGTCTTTATTTCTTTCCCTTGCTTTCATGTACTGCCTAGCAGTTTCAGTCCTGTACTAACTAGAGTTGGTGAACATGGGCATTCTTGTCTTGGTGCTGATCCTAGGAGGAAAGCATTGACTCTTTGCACCGTAAGTGTAATGTTAGCAACGCGTTTGGAGTACACTCTTTTTCAGGTCAAGGGAGTGTCCTACTTTTCCTAGTCTGCTGACAGCTTCTATCATGACTGGAGTTGCATTTTGTCTAATGTTTTTCTGCAGAATTTTACTTGATCATGTGGTTTTTCTTTTTAGTCTTTAGTATTCTGGATTAGGGGCTTCCCAGGTGGTTCAGTGCTCAAGAACCCACCTGCCAATGCAGAAGATACAGGAGATGCAGGTTCGACCCCTGGGTCAGGAAGACCCCCCTGGAGAAGGAAATGGCAACCCACTCCAGTATTCTTCCCTGGAGAATCCCATGGACAGAGGAACCTGGCGGGCTACAGTCCGTGGGGTCTCAAACAGTCAAACACGACAGAGAGACTGAACAACAACAACATTCGGGATCAAAGTGATTAGGTTTTGAATGTCGAACCTGTCTTTCTATATTTGGGGGACTCAATTCACTATTTTGTTGGCATTTTTACATCTCTGTTCATGAAGGATATTGATCTTTTTTCGTACTCTCCTTTTTTATCAGAGTAGGTCTGGCCTCATAAAATGAATTAGGAAGTGGTCCTTCCTCGTTTACTGTCTGGGGAAAAAAAATTACATAGATATAGTGTTACTTTGTCTTTAAATGTTTGACAGAATTCACCAGTGAAATCATCGAGGCTTGGGCATTTGTTTTTCTCTGTTTCTTTGAAAGATTTTAAACAATAAATTCAATTTCTTTGATGGATATGGGACTCTTCAGGTTATCTATTTCTTCTTGAGTGAGTTATGGTACTTTGTGGCTTTGGCGGAATTGATCCATTTCATCAAAGTTGTCAAATGGAAGTGTGTAGAGCTGTTTGTGGTATTTCCTTATTAACCTTTAAATGTCTGTGGAGTGTGCGGTTGAGAGCCCCTCTGTAGACTGACTGTGTGTCTCCTCTCTGTCTCCCTCACTTCCTTTTCTCCCCTCCTTTCTTTCTGACCCTCTCTCTTCCTTCCTTTCTTCCTTTCCCAATCTGGCTACAATTTTTCCATTTGTTGACTTTTTTAAGACTTTGGTTTCATTCTTTTTTGTTTTCAATGTTATTGTTTTCCACTTCAGTATTAGTATTCCCTTTCTTCCCATCATTTTGGGTTTGCTTCTCTTTTCTGTCTTCTTAAGGTAGAAACTTACGTTTCTTTATTCTCAGCATTTCTTCCTTCCTCCTATAAACTTATAATGCCATGCATTTCCCTCTAAATGTGCTATTAGCTGCATCCCACCAGTCTAACATGTGGCTTTTCTCTTGCTTTCCTCTTGTTAAGCTGAGAGTATTTTCATATCCCGTTCTCCTCTGACCCACGTTTTACACGCACACTGCTGCATTGTCAGATGTTTGAAGATTACCAGCTGCCTTCCATCAACTCCCAACTCTATTCCGTTTTGTTCAGAGAACGTACTTTGCATGATTTCAAGTCTTACAAATGTATTGAGATTTGTTTTATGATTAGACTAACGCCTATCTGGTGACATAGCCCCTGTGCTCTTGAAAAGAATATATGTTCCTCTGACACTGGTTACAGTATTATTTAAGCAGTGTTCAGATCCATTTGGTTGATGATGTTCTCAGTCTTCCGGGTCCTTGCTGGTTTTCTATTTGCTCTATCAATTCCTGATAAGGGAGTGTGTTGAAGTTTACAATGTAAATGCCAATTTGTCTGTTTTTTATCAGTTCTATTTTTATCAGTCTTGCTTCATTTATTTTGAAGCTGTATTTCTTAAGACTGTTACATCTTCTCGGTAGATTAGGGCCTTTTACTGTTATGTAGCGTCCCTTTCTGTCCCTGATACTTCCCTTTGCTCTAGGGTCTACGTGGCCTGGTATTAATACAATCACCCCAGGTTTCTTTTGATGAGAGAGTAGGCACAGTAAGGGCTTCCCAGCTGGCTCGATGGAAAAGACTCTCCCTGCCAATGCAGGAGACACACGAGACGTGGATTTGATCTCTGGGTCAGGACAATTCCCTGGAGAAGGAAATGGCAACCCACTTCAGTATTCTTGCCTGGAAAATCCCATGGACAGAGGAGCCTGGTGGGCTACAGTCCATGGGGTCGCAAAGAGTTGGACATGACTGAGTGAGCATGCTGCGTCTTTATAGATTGTGTTATCAAGTGTTTTCTTTTTAACTCACCTGTATCATTATCATTTTTGAAAGTGCATATCATTATGTCTTTTTTACCATTCTGATAATCTCTAACTTTAAAAAGATAGAACTTATTATGATATTAATCCTTTTAAGTCTTTATTGAATTTGTCACAATATTGCTTCTGTTTTATGCTTTGGATTTTGGCCCTGAGGCACGTGGGATCTTGAACCTGTACCCCCTGCATTGGAAACTCAGAGTCTCAGCCCCTGGGCCACCAGGGAAGTCCCCACTGATGTTTGTTTTCTAATTCACTAATTTTCACAGCCTTATGGAAGCATTATTGAAATGTATTTCAAACATCATGAAATTCACCCATTTAAAGCATACGACTCCTTGGGTCTGAGTATAGTCACAGTTTGTAATCCTCAGAGCAGTCTGCGTTTAGAATATCCTCAACACTCCAGAAAGAAACCCCGTCCTCACTGGCTCGCAGCCCCTCCCCACTTCCCCAGACCTTGGCCCAGGAAACCACGGCTTCCCTGTCAGTTTCCGTGGAGTTGCCTGTTCTGGACATTTCACCTGCACCATGTCGGTTTGACGAATGACTTCCATCCCTGTTAGACTGTTTACATTCTGTTTTCCTCCCCTGCTTCCCTTTTTCTGATTCAATTATTTTAATAGATTTTTAGCATTTCATTTTATTCTGTCTGCTAAAGTTTTGACTATATCTTTTGTGGGGGTTTATTTTAGTCATTACTGTAGGAATTACAAACACAATGAACTTTTCCCAGTCCATATAGAATCATCATTTTGCCCCCTTCAGGTGGAATATTAAATCCCAGCATCACACAGGTTCCTTTACACCATCTCTACACTGTATCATTTACAGGGGTTACGCCTGCAATCCCTGAAAATCCCATCAGACAACATTATAATTTTTACCGTGGTGGTCTTATTTTAAAGCATTTCAGAGAATAGTCTATTTACCCAGAAAGTCATCAATTCCTTTGTTCCTTTATTCCCGATGTTCCAAATTTCCCTCCAGTATAATTTCCTTTATTCTGAAACACTTGCTTCAGCCTTTCTATTAGAGCAGTTCTGTTGGCCCCAAATCCCCTTAGGGCTCCTTTATCGGTCTCTTCTCACCTTTATTCTTAAAAGATACATTTTGCTGAATATAGCATTCTGGGTCGACAGTTCTTTCCTTTCATTTAAAACGTTTTTTAGACGTTATGTCAGTTCCCCTGGCCTTCCCATTTTTGTAGACAAAATCTTCAGTCATCTGAACCACACTGTTCACCATCTCACACACTGTTTGGGGTCTCTCTGGCTACCTTCATTTTCTGTTTGTTTGGTTCTGGTTTTGGGTTTGGTGGTGACCTTGTCTTCAGTTTACAGCAGTTCAGTTATGGTCAAGAGTTTCTTTGAGTTTTTCTTCTTGGAGGTTCTAGAACCTGTAAGTTCATGTATGCCCCAGATTTGGGGATTTTTCAGCCAAACGTTTTTTCAAATATTTTTTCCTGTCCATGTCCTTTTTTCTCGCTGGGACACTGATGACACGAATGTTGGAACCTTTTTACCGTCCCACCGACCTCTGAGTGTCTGCTCGCTGATGTCCAGAACAGATCTTTCCTACTGGAATGATCATTGCCTTCCAGTTCACCCACCTTTCTTCTGTCATCTCCAACCTGCTAGAGATTCCATCTGTGACATTTCTACTCCTGTGATTACATTCTTCAGTTCTAGAACTGCCATTTCATCCTTCTTCTTGGCTGCTATTTCTTCACTGAGACTTCTAATCCTTCCATTTGTTTCCAGAGTGTTTGCCCTTACTACATAAACCATGGTTTTTAAAGCATTTCTTCTAATAATGCCAATGTCTGTGTCATCTCAGCATTGATGTCTGTTGACTGACTTTTACCTTATAAATTATCTTTCCCCTATTGTCTCTAGATACCAAATAGTTTTGGATTGTGTCTTGGGCTTTTTGACTATTACAAGACTCTAGGTCCAGTTTAAATGCTATGGATAATGTCGATGCTTTGTTTAGCTGATAATTCACTATGTCCAGAACAAAGTTCTGGTGCTCTTTCTGTGGGTTGTGGCTTCAACACTCAGCTGTTTTCAAAGCCTTTGTGGCCCTATTCAGCCCTGCCCAGCTATTCAGCTGCCGGGTGGCCAGTCTGGGGCAGTACTGTGTCCCATGCTTCAGTACTCAAAGTCCACAATGTGCTCTTTAAGGTTGGATTCATGTACACACATACACAGAGCGGACTAGCTCCAAGTTGGGAAAGGAGTACGTCAAGGCTGTATATTGTCACCCTGCTTATTTAACTTCTATGCAGAGTACATCATGAGAAACGCTGGGCTGGATGAAGCACAAGCTGAAATCAAGATTGCTAGGAGAAATATCAATAATCTCAGATATGCAGATGACACCACTCTTATGGCGGAAAAGTGAAGAGGAACTGAAGAGCCTCTTAATGAAAGTGAAAGAAGAGAGTGAAAAAAGTGGCTTAAAACTCAGCATTCAAAAAACAAAGATCTTGGCATCTGGTCCCATCACTTCATGGCAAGATGGGGAAACAATGGAAACAGTGACAGACTTTATTTTCTTGGGTTCCAAAGTCACTGCAGATGGTGACTGCAGCCATGAAATTAAAAGATGCTTGCTCCTTAAATGAAAAGCTATGACCAACCTAGATAGCATATTAAAAAACAAAGACATTATTACTTTGCCAACAAAGACCCATCTAGTCAAAGCTATGGTTTTTCCAGTAGTCAGATATGAATGTAAGAGTGGACATAAAGAAAGCTGAGTGCTGAAAAATTGATGCTTTTGAACTGTGGCATTGAGAGTACCTTGGACTGCCAGGAGATCCAACCAGTCCATCCTAAAGGAAATCAGTCCTGAATATTCATTGGAAGGACTGATGCTGAAGCTGAAACTCCAGTACTTTGGCCACCTGATGGGAAGAACTGACTCATTGGAAAAGACCCTGATGCTGGGAAAGACTGAAGACGGGAGGAGAAGGGGATAACAGGATGAGATGATTGGATGGCATCACCAACTCAATGGGACACAACTGAGCAACTGAACACACAGCTTGGAGGTAAGCTGGGAGCTCATGCAATACTATACTGGACAGAGGTCTTGACTTCCTTTCTCTTTGTAACTACCCCACACTTCCTGGTTCTCTAGGGCCCCCTTTGGGCAGCCTCCAAACCAGAACCCTGGGGTTGCCCTTTTTCTGCCCTGCCATTTATTTTCCACAACTGCACTTGTGTCTGAGCCAACCATCAGGAGGATAGAGAAGACAAAGCCATAGGAACTCGCCTGTTGCTCTTAAGATCACCAACAGCAGA
This sequence comes from Dama dama, assembly GCF_033118175.1. Taxonomy (NCBI): domain Eukaryota; kingdom Metazoa; phylum Chordata; class Mammalia; order Artiodactyla; family Cervidae; genus Dama; species Dama dama. The sequence goes on from NC_083702.1 coordinate 2,885,339, forward strand.
GGGAAAATCGCCTCCTTGTGCCTATGACGTGCCCGCTCAGCCCACCCACTCCGGCCATGTTCTCCTGAGATTGTGCTCGAGCAGAAAGGATAAAAGCAAAAAGCAAACCAGTGGGTCCCTCACTGCATCTAAGCCTCAAGAGTCTCCTTTTCTGTTGCTCACCCTAAACAGTAAAGGCTTCTCTGGAGGCTCTTTCTGTCCACACCTGATGTATGCATTCCTGTTTCACGCTGCCTTTAACACCAGTCTGAGAAACATCAGGGGGAAATAAAATGGGAAACTCACCACCTGTTTGGTGCTGGTCTATTTCCTCCATCTGCCTCCTGCCACGTCCCCCTCTGAGCCTCACAGAAACTCAGTCCAAGTTCCAAATTTGCATTCAATAGGATGACAAGATGGGGTGGGTTTAACACTTCTTGCCCAAAATGAGAACTCAAAATTTTATCTTTAACCTTCTTAGCAAACTTGAAGGGAAGTCATCACTATCTGCCTATTGCAAATAAGGAATCCGAGGCTCAGAGAAGTCACATAATTGACCCAGGATCACACAGCCAGTGAGTAGGATTCAGTCAGGTGTGTGTGACTTCAAACCCTGAGGTCTGTCTCCACAGCCCCTTTCGGGGAAACTGTGTGGGGAGGGGCATGATGCCTGGTCTGCAACAGGGAGCTCAGATCCTGCACCCCACTCACTGTCCGTGGGGTGTTCCCCGAGTCAATGCCTGTCTTTGCACTCACTTCTACCACCTGCGAAATGAGGGAGGTTCTCAGATGCTTTGCAGGTCAGACATCATACGGCTTTCTCTTTGAACAGGTTATGCTCAAGGCAGCCTGTGAAAACTTCTGTTGCTAAGGGTAACATGACCATCTAGGATGAACCCTCGAACTTACTTTGCCCTGAGAGCACCCCCACCTCCAGGTTACCTGGAGCTTTGCCCTTGGGAAGAGGTTAATGGGTGGATTTCTTTTCTTTCAATGTTAATAGAAAATCAGCGTGGCCTAGTCTGTGTTGGGAGAAGCCTGTGATCTCACACACAATCTTGGCCACAACCTTCCTTGGCCCCGTGGCCACGCAGACTGGGGACAAAGGCTGGGGCGGCAGTGGCCGTGGAGTGAACGCAGAAGGTTCTGAGCCTTCTGGGAACACATGGCTGGTGTCTGAAAGTGTGGACTCTGGGCTTTCACAAGACCCTGCAGGTCCTCAGCACCTGCACGGACTCCACTCCCAGGCATGAGCGCGTAAGTGTCAGTCGCTCAGTTGTGTCTGACTCTTTGTGACCCCGTGGACTGTAGCCCTCCCGGCTCCCCTGTCCATGGGATTCTCCAGGCAAGAACACTGGAGTGGGTTGCCATTCCTCCAGGGGATCTTCCTGACCCAGGGATCGAACCCAGGTCTCCCTTCTTGCAGCAGATGCTTTACTGTCTGAGCCACTCGGGAAGCCCAGGCATGAGGCTGGCACCGATTTCCAGACAGAGCCCCAACCGGCCTCTGCCACTCCCCACCATGTGTCTTCCCGGAGTCCTCTGCCCCGGCCCCCAGGCTGGACAGGCCCAGCTCCACGGCACCTCCTGAGGGGCTGGCTTCTCTGCCCGCAACGTTCTCCTTCTGAAGACTGTCTTCCGTCTCCTTTGAGCAGGAAGATAAACCCTGCCCCTTGCCCAGGTCGTGAGGCCCCACAGTCCCTGCTGCCGCGGGCCTGGCACCCAGCACTCTGCCCCTCCACTCAGTCCGGGCTGGTTCCGCCTCCCGCCTCTGCCTTCTCCACCCAAAGCTCGGGGTCCAAAGGGACAGTTTATGAGCTCTCGGATTCAAAGCAGGCAGGAAGCTTTGTGCTCCACGAATGGGGCTTTTCTGGGTCACGGCTCAGAAGGAATAAAGGATTCTGATGCAGTTACAGAGCGAAGTGGCTGGAGTCCAGGGTCAGCCACCGGCCTGATGCGATAGCGCTGGGCCCTTGGCTCCTCTGCCCGGCGGCTGATAAGGGATCCAGCTGGAGGGGGACCGAGGGGGCCGCAGGCTGGCCCGCCCCCGCTAAATGACCGTGCATCCTTGAGCAGACCCTCGCCTCGCTGGGCCCCGCTCCTGCCTGGTCGTGGCAGCCCCCAGCCCCACAGCTCACTGTATCGGGAGGTCACGCCCAGGGCCCTCCCAGTTCAGCATGTTTCACCCTCATCCACAGCTCAGAAGCTGGCTGCAGCCCTGGCACTTCAGTGTGGGAGGGACCTCGGCCAGCAACTCGGGAAATGACAGCAGCTCCCATCCTTGGACATTTCGCACACGGAGAGGCTGAGGCCTGGGTCAGGCATGACCCGTGGGCAGTTTGGAGGGAAAGCTGGAGCTCCCGCCGGGGCATTCCCCCAGCAAGGAGGCTGCTCCTCAGGTCCCCGGACTCTCCTCCTTCTCGACACTTCTGAGCATTTGACTCAGGACCGGGCCCGCCGTGGGCTTTAAAGTAAGTACCAGCAGGCACTTCTCCGGTGGTCCAGAGGCTGGGACTCTGCACAGCCAAGGCAGGGGCTCCAGGTCCATCCTTGGTCAGGGAACTAGATCCCCCATGCCACAGCTAAGACCCAGTGCAGCCAAATAAAGAAATAAAAATAAATAAATATATTTTAAAAATTAAGTAGCAACACTTCTGCCCTAAAAGCCTTCCTCTGGCCCCTGACCCACAACCCTCCACTGTCCCTCCTTCCCCGTCCTCCCCTCCCTTACATGATTCAGTTCACTTCAGTTCAGTCTCTCAGTCGTGTCCAACTCTTTGAAACTGCAGCACACCAGGCCTCCCTGTCCACCACCAACTCCTGGAGTTTGCTCAAACTCATGTCCATCGAGTCGGTGATGCCATCCAACCATCTCATCCTCTGTTGTCCCCTTCTCCTCCAGCCTGCAATCTTTCCCAGCATCAGGATCTTTTCCAAAGAGTCAGTTCTTCACATCAGGTAGCGAAAGTATTGGAGTCTCAGCTTCAGCATCAGTCCTTCCCTTACATTATAATAGACACTTAGTAAACCAGGAAGACACACTTTATTCAAGACAACCGTTGTGGAGCCAAGAGATTAAACTCAATTCCGAATCCAGCAAGGACAGCCAGGGATCTAAAGCCAAAAAGCAGAGTGAAGGGTCCATGGGTGGAAAAACTAAGAGGAACCTAAGACAAGCCAGGGCAGGGTGATCCTCGCTAAAGGCCCCAAGGTGATCAGCTATGAAGGGTGGGGCTCCCCAGGGGAGTAGCTCAGCAGGATTCTTTCTGCCCAGGGGCTCTGGTCGTTCAGCCTCCTGGGGACTCAGGGGTGGGGCTTCCTCTGGGGGCCAAGCTGCGGCCATTCGCAAGAAGTGTTCCTAAAGCCAAGTGAGGAGCAGACACTCAGGAAGGTGCTGAGTGATGGAGGAGATGAGGTCAGCTCCCGGAGGACGAGTGCACACCAGCCAAATAGCCCAAGGGCAGGGTGGGAGGCAGGAACCAGCCCAGACCAGCTTCCCCGACAAGAGAAGGGCCAGGAGGCCCACAGTGACCATGCAGCAGAGGGGTCTCCCAGGGGCTGGGTCACACCCAGAGCAGACCTGAGCACCCCTCCTGGGCCCCAGCCCCTTCCCCATCCCTCACCAGAGACCAGGCCTGGACCCAGGGTCTCAGCCCAGCCCCAGTCCTGCCTCCAGTGGGCCCTGAGGAGAGCCCGTGGTTGAAACAGCCAGACGCAACTGTGAGAATAGTTATCCTTTGGGGAGAGATAAGGGAATGCAATCAGTCAATCAGAGAGAAAGAGATATTCACGCAGATTAATTAAAAAGCATCTTCAGAGTGTAATTGCTAAACACTGTTTTGTTATCATCTGCTTTTCCAAAACGGGGTTATCTACACACATTTGCGTGCCGCTGCCGCTTTAACCACCCCTTTGATTGATCCACCCGGGCACTTACTCACCCCACAAGCCCCTCCCTGAGAGGCGGCACTGCTGGAGACACAGCGGCCCAGAGCGGCGGCGGCTGGCGGGGAACTCGGAGGCTGAGCAGCCCTCCTGCACCGCGACCTCCTGCCCAACTCCATGGGAACCACCCCCCACCGCCCCAGCATCCAGTCCTCCCTGGGGACTGGCCCCCGTGGGGTCAGCTGGAGAACCGGGGCCCAGGCCCGTCCTGCCCAGAGCTCCACTCCATCCTAGACCATCAACCCTGAGGCCGGAAGGGAGGCAGCATCACTCATTCTCCCTTCGCCCATCCGTTCCCATGAGTCCCCATGTCGTGCACACGCTCCTGACGGCCACTCGGTAAGGACGGGAGGACTCGCAGCCTCATCCATGCACTCAGCGCCCGCCGCCGGTGCCCCCGCAGGAGCAGGCCCTCGGCCAGGCACTGAGGCACGCTGTGAGCAAGGCAGTCAGATCCCTGTGACCACGGAGCTCACGCTCAGGGCAGGAGACAAGACACCGTGTGAGTCCCCTGCACACCTACCTGCGATGGAGCAAGGCTGTTCAGTCGCTCGGTCGGTCTGACTCTGCAACCCAGGGACTGCAGCACGCCAGGCTTCCCTGTGCTTCACCATCTCCCAGAGCCTGCTCAAACTCATGTCCATTAAATCAGATGCGAAGAGCTGACTCATTGGAAAAGACCCTGATGCTGGGAAAGATTGAAGGCAGGAGGAGAAGAGGATAACAGAGGATGAGACGGTTGGATGGCATCACTGACTCAATGGACATGAGTTTGGGTAAACTCCAGGAGTTGGTGATGGACAGGGAGGCCTGGCGTGCTGCAGTCCATGGGGTCACAAAGAGTCAGACACGACTGAGCAACTGAACTGAACTGAACTGAACTGAACCATCCAACCATCTCATAGGAATAAAGCCCAAAACACATGGCAAGTGAGTCTTCAGAATGTGCTCAGCTTCACACGCTTAACGCTGAGCGGAGGGGGAAACTGAGGCCGGCGAGGCAAGGGAAGCCGCCAGACCTCACGGCTGAGCCCAGCTGCAGCCCAGCGGGGGACCCTGGACACCACTGCCCGTCGCCAGCGTGAGGAGCCCCAGCGCGAGCCAGGTATGCAGTTTTGCATTTCATAGCAGGCACATCTTAAAAAGTCAAAAGAAACAGATGAAATTAATTTCAATAACATAGTTCATTAAACCCAACTGATCCAAAGAATTATCATTTCAATAAGAAAGTCATATGAAAAAAACGATTGAGCCATTTATTTCACTTTCTATTTTTTCAAAATAAGTGTTGGAGCTTCAGAGCGTGTTTGCACTCACGCACATGGCTCAGAGCAGGCCAGCCGTGTCCCACGTGCACAAGAGGCTCGTGGTCACCATTCTGGTCTGTGAAGAGGCAGAGCCTGGGATCAGGGCGGGGGTCCTGGGGCCGGCATGGAAAAGGGGGTCAGGATGAGGTGATATTTTATGTGAGTTTTGGATACTGGGAAAGAGTCAGCCTCAAGAATCTCTCTGGGGACAACTTCATGGGCAAAAGCAACGGGGAAGGCATTGGGCCCAAGCTAAGAGTAGCCCTGGTATTTTTGAGAGGCAGGAAGAAAAGCTCTGGGTGTGAGTGCCCTGGACCAGAGAGGGACGTGGCAGAGGAGACGCGTCAGGGATCAGGGTGAGGGTGTAGACGGAGGAACAGCTGAAGGACACGTGGCCGGGCGTCCTCCACACTCAGCAGAGCTGCTCGAGATGCAGGCAGCCAGCAGAGGTCAGACCAGCGCCCTGGGGTCCCGGGAGCCACGTGTGGCTGTGAGCAGGCGTGGCCATGGCCCGCCTGCTGCTGAGACTCAGCACCCAGGGCTGGAGCGCTGGCATCGTAGGAGGGGGGCGCAGGGAACGCGTTGCGATGGGCTTCAGCCTTTCCCGGGCTTCAACACTCCCAGATTTCTGGACTTCAGGAAGATGGGAATCCTTCTGTGGGATGAGCATACCCCCCGCCCAACTCTCAGCCTACACAAACAAGATTAATCCAACGAGAAAGCTCTGAGGGGACCCGCATCTCCTGCACGGGAGTCATCTGGCCAGAATGACCTCATTTAGACTGATGGGAAGGAAAGGGAGGTCTTAGGGCATGAATCACTGCTCCCAGCCAAGACTGCTGGTGGTGACCTGGTGTGGCCCCTTTTCTGCTCCTCGTGGCATTTAATAAAGGTGACATCTGTTGTCAGCTACCATACAAGTCAGCACGTCTCCTTTGCCTCTAAGTTTGATGGGAGTCTGTACCTTTTCTGAGTTATTTAAATAAGCAGTTACTCCAGGGGTGCAGTGCTCAGCCTCTCAGCTTGTAAACCGGCCATGCTACCAGGGAGGTGGGCTCAGCCCCTCCCCAGGCAGACACTTTTGGCAGGTAACCTTGGCCTGGAACCTGGAACGTACGTAGAGGATTCTGGAGGCTCAGTCATCTTCCCACAGAGCTCTGTGCGGGCAGTACTCAGGGAACCCCTGCAACCAAGCCACACGAGGGGGAAGGCAGTGAAGCAGAAAGTCCTGAAGCGAGGGGAGGGTGGTTATGGGTCAGTCACTCAGTCTGTGCGCATATCTTTGTGGAGCATCAGGGACTGTTCTAGAACCAGGGATGTAAGCTCATGCTTGGTTGTGTCCAGCTCTTTGCAATCCGACAGACTGTAGCCCGCCAGGCTCCTCTGTCCATGGGATTCTCCAGGCAAGAGTACTGGAGTGGGTTGCCATTTCCTTCTCCAGTGGATCTTCCCGACCCAGGGATAGAAATAGCATCTCCTATGTTTCCTGCATTGCGGGCGGGCTCCTTACCACTAGTGCCGCCTGGGAAGCCCCCAGAACCTGGGGTGTTGGGATGTATAAGCAAGACCAAAGTACCTCATCTGTCCAGGCAGACATTCTCCTGGGGGGTCCATGTGCATTCATTGCCATGATCTCTCTATTCACCTCTAACCCCCAGGAATTTAACTGCTCAACCATTGCATGGAAGCAGGGATAACTCAGACGACACTTCCTGAAGCCCCTGTGTTGTCTCAGTAAAGCGGTGTGCAAAGTACCCACAACCACCGAGAGGAGGAAACAGCCCAAGTGCCCATGGATGGAGAAGTGGACACGCAAAACACAGCACACCCACACATGGGAGTCTCATTTGACTATAAGGAGGATGGAATTCTGACACATGGATGAATCTTAGTAACACATCTGCTTCATATTAAGAGATCAGTCAGCCACAGAAGGACAAACACTGTACAATTCCACTTCCACGAGGGGGACTTATGGTTTAGTTGAGGCAGTTTCTGTTTGGGAAGATGAGAAAGCTCTGAACTAGAGAGTGATGATGGTTGTACAACATCAGAATGTCGTCAAGGACCCTGAATTGTACACTTAAAAACCAGGAAGTGGTACATTTTATGTTATATATATTTTACCACAGTAAAAAGAAAACTAAGACATTTTTAAGTATTTTAAGTGAGGAGTTATTCTTATCACCCCCTTTATTATTTGCAAGATGGCGCTCTAGCATATTCTTATGGGTGCAAGGTCACTGCCCCACCCTTCAGTCACTGCCCAACATTTCTGAGGGTCCATGAAGAATGGGGAAGGGCCCCAAGTGCCAGGGACACAGACGTGAGTCACACTGCCAGGGTCTGTGTCCAGGAAACTTCACACGGGGAGGATCACACTACCAGTAAACAAACATTTGGTTACAGTTGTGGTTCACTTGCTCAGTTGTGTCCGACTCTTTGCGACCCCATAGACTGTAGCATGCCAGGCTTCCCTGTCCTTCACCATCTCTTGGAGCTTGCTCAAATTCATGTAGAGTTGATGATGCCATCCAGCTGTCCCATCCTCTGTCATCCCCTTCTCCTCCAGCCTTCAATCTTTCCCAGGATCAGGGTCTTTTCCAATGTGTTGGCTCTTTGCATCAGGTGGCCAAAGTACTGGAACTTCAGCTTTAGCATCAGTCCTTCCAATGAATATTCAGGGTCAATTTCCTTTAGGATGGACTGGTTTGATCTCCTTGCTGTCCAAGGGACTCCCAAGAGGCTTCTCCAGCACAATTTGAAAGCATCAGTTCTTTGGCGCTCAGCCTTCTTTATGGTCCAGCTCTCACACCTGTAGTTACAATAGTGCAGGTTTTATGAAGGACTGAGAAATGTGGAAGAGTGGTGAAAGGCTCTCTAAACAGTTGAGCATCTCAACTTGGAGAGTCAGAAAAGGCTGGGGTTGGCCTAGGCTGAAATTAAGAGACCCCTTGGCGGTAGAGGCGGGTATGAGGTCCTGAATGGGGATTACAGGAAAATGCATTGCCTCAAGTGCTGTAGCAAAAATGAGGTTGGAAATGCCTCAATAATGTTCCCCCGTAGGGGCTGAAGAAGAATGGGGTGAGGCCCAGAAGGCAGAAAGAAGGAAACAATAAAGATAGAATTATAAAACCTCAGGAGGATAAATGGAAAACAAAGAGAACAAACGAGCTGGGCATTATCCCAGTTCTACAGAAAAACAAGGTACAGAAGGATGATTAGACGAAAATGCTTCAAACACTGAAGAAGTAAGAATTATTGAAAATAAATGAACTAAACGTTCTACTTTAGAAGCTGAAAAAATAGAGTGAACTCAAGAAGGTAGGAGAAAGGAAATAAAAGAAGATAATGATCTCGAATTTATAAACAGGAAGCAAAGCTAAAATAGAAACAATCAACAAAACTATAAGCTGGTTCTTTGGAAAGCCTGATAATACAGATGCAAATACAGATAATACAAATCTACAAAATGGCTGAGAGAGAGATGGGGGGATATTGATCAAGATGTGCATTTCACAGACCGTTCATTGGGATAATCACTCTGCAGACCAGATCATCAACAGCAAAGGCAAGGGTGCATGCAAATGTGCTAAGTCACTTCAGTCATGTCCGACTCTGCGACCCCAGGGGCTGTAGCCCACCAGGCTCCTCTGTCCATGGGATTCTCCAGGCAAGAATACTGGAGTGGGTTACCATGCCCTCCTCCAGGGATCTTCCCGACCCAGGGACTGAACCCACACCTCTTGGGTCTCCTGCATTGGCAGGTGGGCACTTTACCAGCAGTGCCACCTGGGAAGCCCAAGGTGAGGGTATCTGTATCTTATGAATTAGAAATTGCACCTTTAGATAAACATACAAAAGAAGCTCTGCATATGCTCACAAGGAGACATGTGTAAAGATGATGGTTGATTGTATAGAAAAAAGTGGACCAAAAGTTTACCAAAAAGACAAGATGTGGCTAAGTTGGTTGAGTAGAAAGACCCTGAGCTCTCTTCCTCCCACAGATACACCAAAATTACAATTATTTATAGAGCAACTGTCTATGGGAATGATCTGAAGACTAGCAGAAAAGATTTTTCCATGACCAACGATATGAAGAAAGAACCACAATGAAAAGAGGAGACTTAGCGTAGTCAGGACCAGCAAACCCAGGCTGATGACTCGCGAAGAGGAGGATCACCATAAGTGCAGGGCTTTCCCCAGGGAGAGAGGGATCTGAGCCTCACATCATGGGCTCTGCAGCGAGATGAGCCCCCAGAGCATCTGACTTTGAAGGCCGGGAGGTCTTGGCATTTGGAAGAGCCAAAGGGCTGTGGGAAACATAGACTCCAATATTAGAGGGTGCACTCAAAATCCCGTGCAATCTGAGTCCCATTTGAAAGGAGCCTGGGTCAGCCTGCTTGCCAACCTTGGAAAGCCATGTCTCCACCCATCAGTGGACCCAAGACCACTCAATAAAAGATCAATAAGGAAACAAAGGCCTTAAATGACCCATTAGGCCAAATGGGTGTATATATATATATATATATATTCTCCACAAAAGCATCAAAACACAGATTTTTCAAGTGCACATGGAACATTCTCCAGGATAGATCACTTGATGCTAGGCCACAAAACGTCTCAATAAATTTAAGAAGATTGAAATCGTATCGAGCATCTTTTCCAACCAAGACACTGATGAAAGAAATTGAGGATGACACAAAGATATGGAAATACATACTGTGCTCGTGGATTAGAAAAATCAATACCATTAATATGACCAAGTACCCAAGGCAATGGACAGATTCAGTGCAACCCCTCTCAAAACACCAATGACATTTCTCACAGAACTAGAACATATAATTCTAAAGTTTATATGGAACCACAAAGACCCCAAATAGCCAAAGCAATCTTGAGAGAGAAGACTAAAGCTGGTGATACCAACTCCCTGGTTTCAAATCATATTTGTGAAGTTATAGTAATCAAAACAGCATGGTACTGGCCCAAAAACAGACACATAAATCAATGAAACAAAATAACCCAGAAATAAACCCACACTTCTATGATCGATTAACCTATGACAAAGGAGGCAAGCATATACAGTGGAGGAAAGACAGCCTATTCCAGTCGGGAAAACTGGACAACATTAGGTGGGAGAATCAAACTGGACTACTTTCTCACATCATATACAAAAATGAACTCAGAATAGATTAAAGACTTCAGAGCTGCAACTATAAACCTCCTGAAGCAAGCACACGCAGTACTCTCTTAGACATCAGCCTCAGCAATATTTCTTGGATCTGTCTCCTCAAGCGAGGGAAATGAGCAAAAATTAAGGAACGGAACCTAACCAAAGTAAAAAGATTTTGCACAAAATAAAAAGCCAGCCTACCGCATGGGAAAACAATCTATCTGACAAGGGGTTAATAGACAAAACATACACAGAGCTCCCAAACTCAACATCAAAAGAGCAAACAACGTGATCCAAGCGTGGGCAGAGGATGTGAGTGGACATTCTTTCAAAGAAGAGTTGCGCACACCAAAAGAAATATGAAACGATGCTCAACATCACTAATCCTCAGGGAAATGTAAATCAAAACCGTGGTGAGGTCCCGTCTCACACCTGTCAGAACGGCCGACAGCAAATAGAGAGCGCTGACGAGGACGCGGGGAGGAGGGAACCCCCGTGCTCGGCCGGTGGGAATGCAAATTGGTGCAGCCACTAATGAAAACAGCATGCAGTCTCCTCAAAAAAATAAAAATAGGTCTACCATACAACCCAGAAATCCCACTTCTGGGTATTTTTCCAACGAAAACAAAAACACTGATCCAAAAGCATACATGCTCCCCACTTTCATAGCAGCACTATTTACAGCAGGCAAACTGTAGAGGCGACCTAAGTGTCCACCAGCAGATGAATGGATACAGAAGATGTGGTACATATGTGTGTGTGTGTATATGTGTGTATATATATATATATATACATACATGTTTGTGTATATATATATAAACAGAATATTACAAAGCCTTAAATAAGAATGACGTCTTGTCATCTAGGACAACATGACAGACCTAGAGGATACTAAGCTAAACGTCATGTCAGACAGAGAAATACAAATCCAGATGATTTCGCTTAAGTGTGGGATCTATAAAACAAAACCAATGAAGCAACACTACAAAGCCAAACAAACTCACAATGCAGAGAACAGCTAGTGGCTGCCAGTAGGGAGGGGATAGGAGGATGCGTGAAATCAGGGAGGGAGATTAAGAGGACTGAATATCCAGTTATAAGATAAATAAGTCACAGGCATGTAATGTATAGCATGAACATAGTCGATAATATCGTAATAACTTTGTATGGTGAAAGCTGATAACTAGGCTTATCATACTGATCATTTTGTAATGTACAAAAGTACTGAATCTCTTGTTGTGACCTAAAACTAATAGAATACTCTAGTCAGGGCTTCCCTGGTGATTCAGTGGTTAAGAATCTGCCTTGCGATGCAAGGGATGCTGGTTTGATCCCTGGTCCAGAAAGATCCCAACGCCGCGGGGCAGCTGAGCCCTTGTACCACAGCTCCTGAAGCCGGAGCACCTCGAGCCCGCGCTCCACGGTAAGAGAAGCAGCCGCAGTGAGAAACCCGTGCTCTGCAACCAGGGAGCAGCCCCCACGCGCCGTAACTGAAGTCCACACGCAGCAACAAACACCAGTGCAGCCAAAGTAAAAAAATTAAAAACACTGTAGTCAACCACACTCCAATAAAATAATTAAATTCATCACCTTCAGATTTCACTATCGTCAATATCTGTAGAGAAACAGAGAGTTGATCACAGGAGAAAAGACACTGACGACTTCAGCTTTACCAGGAAAGCTCCACTTGGCTTAGAAAAGAGTGACACTCGAAGGACACAGTAATAGAATGTTAATATTTGCTCATTTTCATTCACGGGCACATGGGTATTGGTCATGGTGTTTATTCTCTGTCCCTCCCATGTTGTTAAAAGAAGAAAGAGATATTCTATAAAGTAAGACTATTTAGAAGAGTTTGATTCAAGGGCAGGAGCATAATGAATAAGAAGAAAGGCTGGAAGCAGAGGCTTCTACACAGAAGCGCTGGGGCCTTGGGACAGGCTGCATGTCAAACCAGATGGGATGGTATGGGATTGTCAAACTCCAGGCTGGACTCTGGCCTCAGCTCACTGGCCGATTAAAGATCTGAATGTTACGTGGGGTGGGGGACAGACCCATTCAAGAGGTGGAAAGAATGGGTGATGACTGTTTGTCTGACTCGGGACAGGAGGCCCTTACGTGCACGACGTCAAAGGGAAACACCATGAAGCCAAAGACTGCTAGAGTTTACTATTTGACTCCACAAAAATGAAATGAAATTTATCTTTTGCAAAAACACTGTAAGCAACATTTAAGGCAAATGGCAAGTCCTGCACGGTGAAGAGCTGAGATGGATACAGGCAGAGCGGACTTCAGAGGAACAGGCGGGACTGCTGGGGGCTGAGGAGGGGAGATCCCTGGGGGAGATCTCTCCAGGGCCTGGGCAGCCCCCTCCTCCTCCCCATCCTGCCCCAGGGCCCCTCGTGGGCGGACAGCCTCCCTTCCCCAGGATCTTGGCTGACCACCAACACCCAGTGGACTAATGAAGTGAGTCAGGAAGATGAAATCTCAGAGAGACTTCCTGGGGGTCATCGCACTTAAGTGCTCCCTCTTTTAATGCCTTTCCTCCTGTGTTATAGCTCAGAAATAAGTCAGAATATCCAAGATGCGTTTGTGGAAAACTTCCTCTGAAAACCCTCAGCTCCCCATCCTGGAGCGTGTGGGTGCTGGTCAGAACTTCAACCCCACCATCCTTCCAACCTGTGGACAACACAGTGCAGGCCTCCGAGGGGTCCCCCCAAGGAGGTGAGGGCAGCGGGCATGCCTCCTCCAAGCGTCCAGCGGCCTTGCTCCACCCAGGCTCCAGGGGCCAGCATCCTCAGCCTGCCCCGTGGCTGGAGCAAGCCCCGTGGGCAGGGGAGGAGAGTCCACGCAGGCAGCCCCCCATGCGCCCAGAGCAGAAATGCCAAGGGCACAGGCCAGGCGGCAGAGCGCCTGCTACAGGGGGACGGGTGAAGAAGCCGGAGAAGGAACCACACAGTCACAGCCATCACAGCCGTGACGGGGACCCAGGGAGCCGCTTAGGTCAGCCGGGGCCTCACTGCCCAGAGGGGCGGCATCTGAGCTGGGGGAGAGGGGGACAGCTTTGAGGCAGTGACCGACCGAGAGCTGAGTGGTGCTGAAGAAGGCGCCCGTGGCTGGGCAGGGGAGCGCCGGGCACGAAGGCTACTGGGGTGGCTCGGTGACACGCTCACCCCCGCCTGTCCCTGGACGCCACTGGCAGTCACAGCATCTGCCCCGCGGAGGACGGCCAGCTCCCTGCTGTGTGGTGGGCTGTGGACTGTGTCTCCTTCTCTGCCCCTCACTCGGGATGCGGGGCCTCTGCCCCCAACAGGCAGCCGACCTCCCGGCCGTCACAGTGATGGAGTCACGTGGCCTTGAGAGGGCGCGGGCCAGGCAGTGGGCCTCACAGAGTGGTGGGGGGGATGCCCCCTACCCCCGGGAGGGTCTGCTCAGCCTCCCTCCAGCCCTGGATCCGCATCTGCCCACCCGGCTCCTGGCGCCACATGAATATAAATTCCCTGCTTTTCTTCATAAGTGGAAGTAAAAGTTTGTGTAAACTCAATTGTCGGCACGCTAATAATCCGATTTCTCTTGGCAGGGTCAGTCCCCTGGGCTCCATCTATAAAACAAATGTTTGTCATCCTCGGGTAAGCACTTCTCAGGGATAAATAAATAATCCAGGAGCAAGTCGAGTGTACACCTAGCCACACATTTATGTATTCTTTTCCTTGCACATCAATAGCCCCATTGGAATTGGATTTATAAATTCAAATCATCTCCGCTTATCTTTCTTTCCAATGGCAAAGCCAGCACAGAGGCGAGGGGGGCCCTAGGGATCGCCGGCCCCGTGCCCTGGCGTCTCCCCGCCCCAGAGCTCGGCTGCCCCCCAAGTCTCACCACCAGGCTGGCAAGGACGCACCTCCTCAGGATACCCGCTCTGTGCCAAGATGGGTCATGGCCCTGTTCGGCTTTCTTGGGGTCAGTTCCTCTTTCAGGACTAAAGGGACCCAAGGTCAAGGAGGGAGACAGGACAGTCAGGCAGGGGTCCTGAACACCGCGCGGGTGCTGACCCACCTGCCCCAAGCTGAAGGGGCCAAAGTAAGAGCAGCGGGCGGGGGTCTCTGAGGAGGCGGTCCCGGAAGACCCCCGGGTGGGTCTCAGCCGCCCTTGCAGGAGTGCTCCGTCGCCCAGCTGTGTCCGACTCTTTAAGACTCTGTGGCCGGCAGCCCCCCAGGCTCCTCTGTCCATGGGCTTCTCCAGGCAAAGAACACTGGAGTGGGTTGTCATGCCCACCTCCAGGGGATCTTCCTGACCCAGGGATCGAACCCAGGTCTCCTGCACTGTAGGTGGATTCTTTACGGCTAAGTCACCGGGGAAACCCTGAGCTGCCCCAGGAACCAGTGGAATCGCCCTCTTGTTCCCTTCTCCCCTCCCTCCCTCACCCGCTGCCTCTCTGTCCCTCTCTCTGTCTGTCCCTCTCTGTCCCTCCAGGGAGAGGCCTCACGGCAGCCGTGCCAACAGGAGACGGGTGTCTGGGAAGCAGGGCCTCCAGCCTGAGTCAGGGTGCCCGGCGCTGCGTCGCCAGCCGACGGGCTGACCTCAAGCCCACAGGGAAGCCCCACCAGAGCCCTGGGCTCCTGACTTCAGACTCTGCGAGAGGATCTTGTGGTGTTAAGCTAGGGGTGTAGGGTAACTGGCCGTGCAGCAGTAGAGACCTAATGCAAAGCTCCCGAGCACCTCTGACTGGAGAGGGGTAACTGGGGGGCGAACGGATCTGTCCTGGAGAAGAAGGACCAGAGACGAGCAGGCCTGAGGGGAGAAAAGCCCAGAACCCTGGGCTGACCACACCAAGATGGAAAAGCCAGCCCAGGGGCGTGTGGACCGTTGGAGCCTGGTGCTCAGAGAAAGCTTTGGGGGTCTTTAGCTGGTTCGGGGGTCTTTAGCTGGCTTGGGAGTCTTTAGCTGGTTTGGGGTCTTTAGCTGGCTTGGGGGTCTTTAGCTGGTTTGAGGGTCTTTAGCTGACTTAGGGGTCTTTAGCTGGCTTGGGGGTCTTCAGCTGTTTCGGTGGTCTTTAGCTGGTTTGGGGGTCTTTAGCTGGTTTGGGGTCTTTAGCTGGCTCGGGGGTCTTTAGCTGGTTCGGGGATGTTTGTTTCAGGGGTCTTTAGCTCGCTCGGGGATCTTTAGCTGGTTCGGAGGTCTTTAGCTGACTCCAGGGTCTTTAGCTGGTTTGGGGTCTTTAGCTGGCTCGGGGGTCTTTAGCTGACTTGGGGGTCTTCAGCTGGTTCGGGGGTCGTTAGCTGGTCCAAACCAGACACAGGAGGTGTTGCTTGGCACTCCCCTTTGTGAGCTTGTCCAGGGCCGCACTGGTCCTGTGAGCTAAGACCATTGTCACCCCACTGACAGAGGTGCACTGGGGCCCAGATATGTTAAGCAACCTCCCTGAGGTCACAGAGCTGGGATTGGAACCCAGGCATTTTGGCTCCAGAGCCAAAGCCATGGCCAGAGGAGATCATCTGAAATGAGCATTGCCCAAGCACCCGCCATCACAGCCTCCATCCGGCAGGCCCTCCAGTTCTGGAAGATGCTCCTGGGCCCAGGAAGAGCAAGCAGCCTCAGGACCCAACGGCACCCTGAGGCAGAGCCTGTGAGGAGGGAGGCGAGGGGCCCATGCCGGGGGGAGACAGGAGGTCTCGGGGAAAGGCTCTGCAGGCCGATCCCTGGGCTGCCCTGAGCCTCAGTCTCCTCATTCCTGCACCCAAAGGTGCTCCCAGAGGGACTCGTCAAGATTTGTCAAAAAGTCACCAAATATTTATTTTTAATGAGGGGCACCTGGGGCATTCACGTTGGGGTAAGACAAGGTCCCCGCTTGGAAGGCCAGTAGACAAGGGCTGCAGGAAAGGTGCAAAGTGTGCTGGGAGCAGGATGGGCTAGTTTTGACTAGAGTGTGAAGGTATAAAGGGAGGGGGCTGCAGAAGGATCCACCAAGGAAAGGCAAATAGCCAGACTCTGAAGGAAGAAGAGAACGCACTGGGAAGCCAGAGAAGCAAGAACACAAGTGGGGACCTGTGCTGGGAGGCGAGAGAGCAGGTCTGCAAAGGTGGGTCCCAGGCAAGGAACAGGAAGTGTGGACACTGGTAGCTGAGACGTCCTTGCACAGGAGAGCTGTGGGTGGGTCAACCCAGGGTAAGCCCTTGAGTCCCCACCAGAGGGCTCCTGGGTGGGCCCCGGGCGTGCATTCTGACCAGGAAGGACCCTATCCTTCTGTACCCGGGTCCCCCTTGTTCGGGGCCAGCAGCTGCCTCTCAGCCACAGCGTGAGTGCATGTGTGCTAAGTCACTTCAGACGTGTCTGACTCTGCGACCCATGGACTGTAACCGCCAGGTTCCTCCACCCACGGGATTCTCCAGGCAAGAGTACTGGAGTCGGTTGCCATTTCCTCCTCCAGGGGGTCCTCCCCACCCAGGGATGGAGCGGATGTCCATTGTGTCTCCTGCACTGCAAACAGGTTATCTCCCGCTGAGCCAGTTGGGAAGCACCCCCGCCACAGCAGCCTCTGGCATCTGCAGGGAGCCTGGCTGGGGTGTCGGGGTGTGGTATGGGTCAATGGAAGCAGCCCCAGCTTTGCTGCCAGCCAGGTGCTTTTCACAGCCCATCTCCCCATGTCCCCCAGGGGTTGGGGCTCAGCAGGAGTCCCCACTCACTCCGGAAGGCAGAGGAGGGCAGTCAGAAAGGAGAGCCACATGCCCAAAGACCTCAGCTCACCCGCTGCAGAGCCGGGGCCCAGGAGCAGGGCTCAGAGAACCTCGTACGCCCTCTCTGCGGCCACTTGGGGCGGCAAGGGTCTGGGGGGCCCTTGGGACTTCAGGACACCCCGCCAGGGCCTGGACCCTCTAGAGACCCAGCATTCACAAATTCCTGCCTCCGCCAAACACCCCAGTGCCATGAACTTAGTGGAGCTGCCTACACCCTGCAGAACCCGCTGCCCCCGTCTCCCCGACCCCCAAGGGCTCCACTGGAAAAGAATGCTTGTGTCATCAGCTCCCACAGCCAAGGAGGAAGCTGGCGGGCTCTGAACTGCACATTGCCTTGCAGGGCCTCCTTTCCGAAACAAGTAAATAAATACACAAACAGAGGCCAGCTCTCCCGCTGGCCTGCTCCCGCAGGCTGAAATTGATTCTTTTCTCTGCCTTGTCCCTGGTATCTGTGCTTATTGAGAAACATATATCTGAAGCAGTGGGTTTTTAAACTTGTCTGCAGGCCCGGTACTCTCAGGAAGCATCTTTCTTGCTTTTGAACAGCCGGGCTCTCACGGCAGGGGTCTGCTGGGCCTTTTTATAAACTGCAGAGGCATTTTTCTTCCCTGAAACGAGAGCCTAGCCGGCGAGTCTCCAGAAGATGCCAAGGCTGTTGGCGAAGTGGGTTTCAGGCCAGACCCACCCTCCCCAGGGGTTGTCCAGAATCTGGGGCCCCAGCGGGGGCTGCAGGGTGGGCGTGGCTGGGTCCCGCACCAGCAATGAGCGGGCCTCCTCCCCTCCCCCTGCCCCCTCCCCCCACCCCTGGTCTCCAAGGCCGGGGGCAGGGGGGCAGCCCTCACGGAGGACTGGATTGCAAGAGCTCTCTGGGACCTCTGGACCGAAAGAGGAGACTCTCCTCAGGCAAGATTGGTGGATCCTGGGCCTCAGCCCCCACCAGGGTGGACTCCTCCAAAAGCACCCTCTGCAGGAGCACCATGAACAGCCTGCACAGAGTCAAGGTCAAGGCAAACTCTTGATTAATTCGGGGAACAAAGCAATGCTCACAGCTGAGAGATGGGGCGGTCTGTCTGGATGCTGGGTTCTGTGCAGTAGAACAGTCGTTGTTCAGTCACTCAGTTGTGTCCGACTCTTTGCGACCCCCTGGACGGCAGGTCGCCAGGCTTCCCTGTCCTTCACCATCTCCCAGAGCTTGCTCAAACTCACGTCCATTGAGTCGGTGATGCCATCCAACTATCTCATCCTCTGTCATCCCCTTCTCCTGCCGTCAATCTTTCCCAGCACCAGGGTCCTTTCCAATGAGTCAGGTCTTCACATCAGGTGGCCAAAGTATTGGAGCTTCAGTTTCAGCATCAGTCCTTCCAATGAATATTCAAGGTTGATTTCCTTTAGGATGGACTGGTTTGATCTCCTTGCAGTCCAAGGGACTCTCAAGCGTCTTCTTCAACACCACAGTTCGAAAGCATCAGTTCTTCAGCGCTCAGCCTTCTATATGGTCCAATTCTCACATCTGAACATGAGGACAAAAAAAACCATAGCTTTGATTATATGGACCTTTGTTGGTAAAGTGGTGTCTGTTTTTTTAATATGCTGTCTAGATTTTTCATGTTTTTTCTTTAGAGCTCCCCCACACACCTCCCCATGGAGCTGCCTTGTCCAAGAAACCGCACTTGGGGCATTTCATCTCACCTAGCGACCGCCTTAATAACTGGTCTCTTCTCCCCCATTTTATCATCAGTGAAACCGTTACCTAACAGAGCCAAAGGCAGAGAAGTGAGGTGGCCTGCCCGAGTCCCCAGCCAGGAAGGGTCAGCGCTGTGGCCTGCCCCGGCAAGTCTCCCCCCTGACCAAGTCACACCTTGTCTTGAAGAGCTGGCCCAAGCAAGCTGATCTGGTGTTTGCTCCCTGCCCCTCTCAACCCCACCTCGGCCCTTCACAGAAAAGCAGCCTGAGCTCAGAGACGCTAACCAGGAGCCCAGGCACACACAGCCAGGGAGGGAGGGGCGTGGACAGCACTCTCACCTGGCTCCGTCCAGGGCCCCTTCCTCCCCACGCGGCCTGCCAGCTGCGTGCAAACAGGTCTGCAGGGGACAAGCTGAAGACCACAGCGAGCAGTTATTAGTGCTTTGTTTCAACCACACGGGGCCAGGAGCAGAGCCGTAACGGCGGGAGCAACAGTTAAATCAGGAAGATGAGGCACTCCTCAGAGTAGTTTATGAGTTGAACATAAAGAAAACTCTCGTGTTCCATTCTTGGTATTGACCAATGCTCCTACGGCTATTTGGATTATAAAGTATTATTGAGTGGGTTCCTGTAATGTAAAGCATACAAGATGGACACAATTAAAAACGATTGATTCAATTTTTTTTTTTTTTTTGGCCAAACCTCAGGGTGAGAATATAAACTGGTTGTGATGGAGAAACGCCAGACCTGGAGCGACCCGGGAGAAGGCGATCTTTGTAACAACACAGCTGCCACCAGCAGGAAGGCGACAGCCACTGGCAATGGGAGTGAGGACACACACACGCAGAGCACAGAGGTGGCCCGTGGGATCCCCAACAGTGAATGGTGGTCCCTGCGCCCCCGAGGTCCTGCGTTCATGCCCGCCCCACCCACCGCTCCGCCTCTCCACCCACAGCCCCCCGCACAAGCCCCTCACAAAGGCGGCGCATGCTCCCCACCATCTGGTCCATCCCAGTGCTGCGGCCATCTCAGCGAGCTTTATGGATGCACAGCCTTCTCAGGACCCAGCTTAGAACTGCTCGGTCACCTCCCAGCGCCTGGGGAAGGTCCACCATCTCCATGGAGACCGGCTCAGGCTGCCTGGTGATAGGCGCATGGAGCCCACCCATCATGTCCCCCCACCCCAGGCCCCTGGGCACGCCTCCTTCTCCAAATCTCCCATCCATCCACATGCAGGCCACGCTCAGCGGGTGCCCCCTCTTCCCAGCTCCACTCACACCTTAAGTGTCAGCTTCAAGCGCCGCTGGCAGCCCCTACTCTGAGTCAGAGGCCTCCCACATGCCCCGCGTGCCCCTCTGTCTCCCCCTGGACGGTGGGTGCAGCCCGCAGCTCTCCGCTGAGGGTCCTGACACCCGGGGGAGTTTGGGGCATGGAACAGATGCTCCTCCTGAGTTCATGGAATGAGTGAAAGACACAGCGGAGCGCGCATCCCCTCCACGGGGGCCCCGGGGGCCCATCGTCTCCAGGGTGGCCCTGGCCCTCGGCACTGCCAGCCCTCGCCTGCGTCTGCAGCCCAGTGTCCTTCTTGTCCCCCCAGTTATGTTTATTCTTCATCCTGTGCCTTCTGCAGCAGAGGAGAGGGAGAGTCTCGCAATGCGCATACAGCAGGTGCTCAATCAATGTCAGACGAATGAGGGAGGCAGGGAGGCCAGTTCTCAGGCCCACACCCTCCACCTGCGTGCGGACAGGAAGGTTGTGGGGTCACAGGAACAGGTGATGGGAGCATCCTGTGTGTACCAGGGACACAGAGAGACGGAGCGCCAGGGCTCCTGGAGGTGGGTGGGCGCAGGGGGCAGATGGGGACCCTGAGTAATGTCTCCCCCATGCCAGGGCTCCCGGGGAAGCAAATCTGACTCCAGGTGCTGCCTGGGCTGCCAGGCTGGGCTCAGACCTCACTGGACCCACCCTGTCCTGGCTGAGATGAAGAATCTGACCTCCCACCCAATCAGAAACCAGGCAGCTGTGGTCGAGAAGAGAAAGGCCCCAGAGGCCTGGAGCAGCAGGGCCAGGTCCCTTCTGTGTTACAGACTCACAGGCGGGGCCCAGGGTGATCTAACCTGGTCAAGGGCACCAGGGTGGAGATCTGGGGGGACAGAGAGACACATAGCTTCCTTCTCAAAGGGCTTCTGTGCTCATCACAGCCAGGTCCCCGCCCTCCACCAACACCAGCCCAGACCTCTGGGGAGCTTTGGGCATTCATCCCCCGGGGTCACGTGCCCCAGACACGCCTGGACCAAGCCCACCAGCAGCCCAGCCCACATCCACATAGACCACAGCATGCACACAGCAAGAACCCAGAGCCCAGGACCCTGAGCCCCGCCGCACCAGCACCCACAGGGAAAGGATGGGGGTCGCACCGGGCTGCACTGACAGCCACGTCCTGCTCTGCGGCACTCGGGGGCGTCCTGGGGGCACAGGGTGAGCGGAGGACCGGAGCCTCACTGGTAACCCTAGCACCCGCTGCAGAGGGAAGACAGGGTGACCGAGAAGGTCACGTCTGTCTGGATCCTAAGACATCCGTGGGCAGCAGAGGGGGACACAGACAAGGCTGCTTAAAGATCACACACACGCACACACAAGTTTTGGGATCTGCACCAGATGGGCAAGACCATGGCAGCCCCAGGCCACCCACCCGAACCTTCTCTGGTGCCTACTGTCTGGTCTCAGAATCGTCCCAAGCATGAGGGCTCTGCCCAGGTGCCCCCAGCCTCTGTGAACCACCTGGGCAGCTGACCCATCCAGCCACTTCCGCGAGGACGTTTGGTGTGAGTTATCCCCGGAGTGTGGCCGAGGCTCACCCTAGGCGCCGGGCTCCGAGTCAAGGATGTGGTCCCTGGAGCTGGGTCCGAGAGGGTGGGGGGCTGGAGCGCTAGGGGTCCAGGGTGTGCATCTCAGGAGGTGTGGCAGGTGGACAATGTACAGTCTTCCTTCCGAGCATGTTCACCTTCCTGCCCCGCGGGGACAGCCTAGCAGCTCACAGAGTCCCTCCCTGCGAAAGCTGCTAGGGCTTCTCATGTCGGATTCAGAGCCGAGATGACATTGAGGCAAGATCCCTACGATCCATCTGCATAGTAATTGAAATTTTTTCAGTTTTTATTTAGAGTTGTCGGGTTCTGATTCGAGGCTGGGGAAAGGGAAAGGCAGATTCTCATTTCCTCTGCTCATCCCTAATTTGTACCGTGGGGTGTTTTAATTTACGAGTCAGAGTTAATAAACGGTGTGTGTCCTTCCGGACGTCACGGCCCTCCTGACTCCTTTCCCAGCCTGCGGGACGGCACCAGGCGGCTCCCCAGGGCCGGAGCTCAAAGGACACTCGAGGCGCAGCCTGCCCCGGCCCGCGGCCACCTCCCCACACCTTGGGGTGCTCTCCTGGGAGCCCCCAGAGAGGGGAGACTGGCCAGAAGCCTGGACCCGGGCCTTCACAGTCAGGCTTGAGTTAAATAAATAAAACATTAATACTTTAATGAATAATTTTAAGAGATATATGCATAACTGAATCACTCTGTTGTACAGCAGAAATTAACACAGCATTGTAAATCAATTATACTTTGGTAACACTTTTTTAAAAGGACACATATTTATTTCCCCCCAGTAGTAATATGTCTAAGTGATTGAAAACACAGATTATCAAAAATACACATTTGGAAACTAAAAAAAAAAGAATGAAAAAAGAGAAATCAAAATGTTATCAATGATAATGATAATTACTAGGACTTACTGCCGTCCATGTGCAAACACACTCAGCATTTCAACAACCCCAGGGAAGAAGGTTCTGCTGGCGCCCTGCAGGGAGAGGCGTATGGCCACAAGGGTGACCTTGCTGCCCGGGGCCCAGAGCACCAAGGGGTGGGCTGGGCTGGTGCCCGTGTCTGCCAAAAGCCAGCTTCGGTCTCAGACCCCACAGAAAGCCTGCCTGTAAGGCTCCAGTGCTGACGAGTCTGAGCCGGCCCAGAACGCTCCAGAGGCGCCTGGAAGCCAGCCCTCTTCTCGGGGGTGAGCCCCTGAGACGTCCTGGACTCAGGTCTGATCAGTCTCCTCCTCGTCTCCACGCTGAGTGCTGAGCAAGCATGCTCCTTCTGCAGAGAGAACCTGCATTCCCAGAGAGGCTGAGAAAGAACGATCCGAGGAAATTCCTGTCTACAGGTGGAGGGAAGGACACACAAGTCATGAAACCACAGCACGCCATCCATCCTGATGACCGCCCCCCAGAGTCCGTGGTCCTGCTCTCACCCCACCCTTGCCACAGGCTGCGTCCTCATCAGGGCTGCCCGTTACTTCCCACCTGTGCCCGTGTCCACCTGGCAAACGCCCAGAGTCTGCCGCAACTCAGGCCAACGTGCCGCCTCCTGCAGGAAGCCTTCCCGGCCCACCCACCTTCCCATCCTCTAACTTCCCCACCTCTTCTCCACCACAGTGTTTACCAAACCAGGTTATAATCGTCCATCTACGTGCCCATCATGGTACCAAGGCAGGGGCCCAGGCTTGCTCTGGTTCCCATATGAACAAGAGGATGGAACTCCCCAGGCCAGCCCCTAAAATGTGAAACCAAGCAAGGTCCTTATAGGAAAGAAAACCCTTCTCCCCTCATGGTATTTTCTACCTTCCCCCAGTTCTGGTACAAACCTATTCTGTAATTTCCTGGTTGATGGGAAGGGTGGAGAAGCTGAATCATGACAGACAGAGGCAACCAGCCCCTCCAACTTCTTCTAAATTCTTATTCATTCAAGCAACAGCCAAATGTCTGCTGAGCACCTCCATGTCCCAGGCGTGTTCCAGGCATCACGACATGACAGTGAATAGGATGTGAATGGTCCCTGCCTTCATGGGGTTTAAGCCTCAGTGAGCAGGTGGACAATTAAATAAGCAGAAAGCGCTGAGCTAGGCAGCTCCCCAGCTCCTCCACTACAAACACAAGAGCTGGATAAAGTACAATTTTTAAAAGTTATAAATACAGTGAAGATTAAAGGGAAAGGGCCAGATTCCTGAAATAGAGTGGGAGCTCCAGGCAGGAGCATACAGGGGTACAAGGGCCAGCAGCTGGATCTAGGGCTTTCATGTCCATTCCGGGCAGAAGACGTGGCCTTGCGTGAAGGCAGGACATTGAAACTCAGACCCCTGCATAAAGGCAGGACTCGAGATGAATGATCCGCCCTGAAAAGTGAACAGGAACAGCCCACCACGTAGGGAGCTGACAGGGGAAGTCATCTCTGTCCCCAGATGTGGGTGGAAACAAAGGATCTCATGAAAATTAAATGCATAAGCCTTAATCACATATAGCAATGGGGCCCAAGCTTAGACAAGCAGTATGAAGTACAAGTCCTCAAATGACAAAGGTCCTAAATGCATAAAAACCTGGGGTCCCCCAGCAGAAGGAAGGAAAGAAAGAAAATATACATCAGTAGAGACATATCCACCACTTGAATCCATAAGAATCCCACAGTTAAAAACAAAAACTCACAATGGGGACTTCCCTGTTGATTCAGGGGTTAAGATTCTGCACTTCCAATGCAGGCGGTGCGGGTTCAATGTCTGGCTGGGGGACTAAGATCCCACATGCTGTGTAGTACAGCAAAAAAAAAAAAAAAAAAAAAAATTAAAAGTTAAAAAATTCACAATGAAGATAGATTCAGAATAACAAAATGACAAACTCCATGAGTAATGAATCCACCATGGACAAGTGCTAGCAGATACCACAGAAGAAAAGTTAGTACCTCCTCCAGCCAGCTCAGACTAGGCTATTGTTGCTCAGTCAATAAGTCACATCTGACTCTTTGTGACCCCATGGACTGCAGCACGCCAGCCTTCCCTGTCACTCACTATCTCCCAGAGTTTGCTCAAACTCATGCCCATTGAGTCAGTGATGCCATCCAACCACCTCATCCTCTATTGTCCCCGTCTTCTACGCTATGTAGCAAACAAACCCCAAGTACGAGGAGCGTAAGGAAATAAAAGATGCTTTCCCATGCACATTGGACAGCATCCTGCAGGTTGGCTTCAGCTCTACTCCATGAATCTTCCTCATCCTGAAATCAAGTCTGAATGAATAGCCACTATCTGGGACACGTTCCCAAATGCAGTGATTCTTAAGCCTACCATTAAAATACGGCACTTTAGCTTACCTTCATTTGGTCATGTAATTCCTAAGCTGACGTCAGGAGGTGCGAACGTATGTCTCCTTACAGAGAGGCGTTGCAAACCGTGAGGCTGAGCCCAGATGTATATACGTATGACTCTCATGAAAGGCAGACTGACGGGGGCCAGCATACTGAGGGCCTGAAACACTAGAATTCTGTGAAACCATAAAATTATTATGTTTAAAAGGATTAAAGAGATCAAATAAGAAGTAGAAACCACAAGGAAAGAAGGAGATTCTAAAAAGAACATGCAGATTTGGAAAAAGCCAGAGACAATCATCTGAATTAAGAAGTCAAACAATCATCTCAATGGTAGGTTGAAGCCGCTGAGAAGAGAGTTAGTGAACTGGAGGAGAGGCATGGGGAAATAGCCGAGAATGCAGCATGGAGTCAGAGGATTTGAAAATGTTACCGAGAGATTATAGGAAGTGGAGGCTACTGTGGTCCTGACACGGGTCTCATCTGAGCTCCAGATGGAAAACACAGAGTGAGTGAGATGAACGACAGTGGTCAAGTGGTTTCCAGAACTGATGAAAGGCCCGAATTCTCAAGTTGAGATGCCCACCAAGTCATAAACAGGATAGTTAAAAATAAATGCATGCCTAGACCCAACATCAAACAATGCAAAGAAAAGGGGCAAACAAAGTATTGTGAGAGCAACCAGAGAGAAAATACGGATTGTCTACAGAAAACGGGGAAGGATGGAGACGGAAGAAGAGGAGAAGGAGGAAGAAGATGCCATTTTCTCCTTGACCATGACATTGGCTGGAAGACAGCACGAAAGATCTTCAATAGTCCTCGAGAAGAATGACCTGAAGCCTGGAGTTGTCCACCAAACTACACTAGTGAAGCCTCTTTAAGTCTGGTGCATGATATTCAAGACAAAAGGGAGCATAATTTGTCCCTGGGTGACTCTACTGAATAGATAATAAAACGAGGCAGCTTGAAACATCGCTGAATCCTGGGCAGCTTTTGTTCTAGACCTTTAACTGAGAACATGCTGACTCATTCCAGTTTAACCACTGCCATCATCAGCGAAGACAATGTGCTTAAGGCAAGTGGGAAATAGAAACTGCATCATGGCCCAGAGGCTAGTTTTGTCACTGGCTACAGTAACCAAGACAGAGTAAGCAATGTGAGGGAGGGGACAGACCCTGATAGAGCAGATGCTTTCATGAACTGTATCTTCAGATTAGGCGATTCCTATCAGTCAGGACTCAGCCTTCAAGATGAGCACAGATGGAGTTTCTTAGTATCTACTTACAACACTTGTTCTCTTCCATCTTAACATGTTTCATGAAAATCTCCAGAAGACAGATATCTGTCCCCTGGCTCACAGACTTGAAAACAGGAGCTTACCTCCTACTTTGTAAAAACCAGGTGCTGGGCAAAGCTACTGTAAAGGACTTCTCAATCCACAGCTGCTGGAGCAAATACCCCAGTTACTAACAACGTGGCAAAACATTTTCCCTCCTGTTTTTCCCTGAGTTCAGGGTCATTTTCTAAAATTCTCAAAGAAAGGGGTTTGAAAAGGCATAGAAAACATTTGCAGCATGTGCTAAGAAGCATGCACCAGGAAACACTTATTTATAGGAAATTAAGTGAGATTATTATAGTGAAATGTATTGCTTAATCTGTAAGCCTTGCGCAGACTTCTAAAGATTAGAGTCGGAGTCATAAAGAAAGAGCAGTGTCACATCTGCACAGAAAGCGTGGGCAGGAAGGAGGAGGCGTGCTGAATCCGGGCCACCATCACTCAGGGTCCGCAGCAGCTCCGAGGACCGGGAACGCGGCTCTGTCTCAGGTGTGGTCATTCATCGTCTCCCGAGTCCCTCCTTCACACGGCATCCGGCAGAAGATGAGCCTTGATCCAGATACTATTTTCCCGGTTGTTTGCTATCAGGTCAATGAAGATGAATAACGCAGAGTGTTGCCACAGGTAATTAATAACCTAGCAGGAGACAAAGTGCGTACCTGGGTTCATGTCAGACGCTCATTTAACTTCTGTGGACAGAAGGCTGCTCCTTGGAGAGAGGCTGCCGGGAAGAGAGGACCCCACCCACCACAGATCTCACCCCAAACACAGCGTGGAAAAGACAGGGCTGGCCAAGCCAGCCAGCAAGCTGCAAAGAACATGGGATCTTGGCTTTTCTCTGACCATTGACATGAGCAAGGCAGACACCGTGCATAGAGGGCAGGCAAAGGTTTCCTTGATATCCGTGAAGAATCGGGAAGGCTCGTCGAGGGTCTCAGCAAACCACCATGAACCAGGTCAGAGCAACGGGCAACATCTATTGACACAAACCCATGCGTACTGCTCTCTATGGGCAATTGAAGGAAATTTCAAGCGTAATTTTGATTATGAGCAATTTTCACCTCCCAGGTTACTTTAGAACCAAACTCTATATGAAACCCAACTCCACTGTAAACAAGCAATTACATCCAAAGTGCCACATGTAGCATCAACAGGACGTCAGTGGCACAGAGAGAAATATAAAGAGGGGTGATTATCTCTGTTTGGGGTTCTCAAGAGAGACTTCAGACAGAGGGTGAGGACTGAATAGGGTTTGGAAAAATGAAAAGAAGCCTTTCAGGTCCTGAGGTCGGGGGAGAGAACACGCCAGGCAGAGGGCAGCCTTTGGAGAGCACAGATGGGAAGCAGCGTGGGGCGGCCAGGACTGCAAGCAGCTGGGTGTTTACGGAACACAAACGCGAGGAGGGCCAGCGAGGAGGGCAGATGGCCCCCGTAAAGGACCCCCGAGGAGCTCAGAGCCGCCCGACGGCACACAAGGCTTCTAGCAGGGCAGGGATGTGATTTTGCATTTTTGCAAAAATCCTTTAGGGCTGCCTGGTATAGAAAGTTATTGAAAAGGTAAAACTGGGGGTAGAAAGCACATTGGCAGTTTTGATGGCCCGGGGTGAGATGCGGGAGTCCCAACATGGCCGGGGCAGCGGGGGCGGCTGCAGACGGAACCGTACGAGAGGAGCACGTCAGAGCGTGGTTTGGAGACGAAGGTGGGACAAGAGGAAGGACCTGGCTCACACGTCTCATGCCACAGCTGATTGGCGTTCCACAGGCCAAGACGGTAGAGAATCCACTGGCACTGCAGGAGCCCCGAGTTCAGTCCCTGGGTCAGGAAGCTCCCCTGCAGAAGAGCACGGCTGCACACTCCAGTATTCTTACCGGGAGAACTCCATGGACAGAGGAGCTTGACTGGCTACAGTTCACGGGGTCTCAAAGAGCTGGACACGACTGAGCAAATGGCACTTCCTATACAACGGTAGCTGATGAGATTGCTGTACTTTACCACTGTTTTGTAATCACTGTCTCTTTCTCTGGCTCCTCCAGGGCCAGGACCACCTCTGTGACATCCCCGGTCTACGACAGCAGTGAGGGGACGAACTCGGGGTGTGCAGAAGGCCCCCGATCCACATATATTGAATGGACAAATGAATTAATGAAATACAGATTTGTAAGGATACCAAGAGGTGTCTGAGGTTTGTTGGGTTTAAAATGTGCGGCCTCCTGGGGCACTCACTACAACCAACTCAAGGAAATGCAAACCAGCCCATTGATCACCAATGCTCTAAACACTGAAAATGGAGGGAAGAGTTCGGGCCAGCCCAGCTTGCTCAGAGGCAGCATCACAGGGAAGCAGAGGGTGGAAATCTTACCCCCATCTCCCCATGGGTAGAGGTCCAAGCAGACAAGCTCACGATCTACGGGCAAAGGGAGACGGCCAGAAGGGTAGTCTCACTAGTCATGATCTCTAGTGGTCTGACTGGTTGTCCAGGGACTCCAAGGAACAAGAATGGGGGCTGAGGACAGAATGTTTTGAGGAGGTTTGTAGCTGGAACTTTCAGAGAGTGGAAATGTTTGGATCTCTCTAAACAGCCCTGCAGGGCATCCATGGTTTACAGGTGTGGGCTCTGTCATCCACATTCCCAGCCTTGGCATCATCAATGGTGTGTGAGCAGAGTGGGCCTGGAGGCAGAGATGGACTGTCCTGGAACTGCCGGGTGACCTCTGCTTAGAGGGCAAAACGCCGTCAAACGTGGTCAACGCTGAACGAAGCTGTGTGTCAAGTCCCTGCAGCTCAGGGCTCTTCTGGTGTAGACATTTGGTCCCCAGAGACCCTGAGAACAGTCCCACTGACTTAAAAGTTGAGTTTTATGTCCCTGGAAGCTGAGGGAGGAGGTCACTGTGCTGTCAGGAGCAGCCCGTCCTGACCATCACAAGATGGTCCTCAGCACTGGTGACAGAAAAACATGTCAGGAGCCCAGGCATCCTCTGGGGTCTCCCCTGCTGCTTGAAGGTCCAGGGACAGGAGCTAAGGGGTGACTGCAGCGACCCCCACACACGGGACGCCGAGGGCGCCAGCCCCTCGGGAATGAAGGTTGGGGCCAGCCTGTAAGACAACAAGCCAGCCCTCTGACCGGTATTGGTTAAGGACGCATATAACACTAGTGATGGATAAAGGAGGCTTTATCTGCCCTCCCTGGCTTGTCACCTGTTACAGATACAGGAATTGTAGCAGCCAGCATAGCTCTCCTTGCTCATCGAGCACACGTGTAGAGACAGATGGCTTCCCCCACTTTTTCCGTCTCTTTCCACCTCCTGTGTCATAGAGGGTGTGTCGTGGCCGCTAACTCTATTATGCGGTCCGTGGATTGTGGATATCAAGATGGAACTGTGATTGGATAACCGTCTCTCAGAACGGGACGCAGGTGACAACGAGGGCCTCCCTTCCGGGGCAGGGAGGGTGTGTTATCTGTGCACGGGCGCTCTGGGGGGCACAGAGCTGCAGCCATGCTTAGAGCTGGAAGTTTGAAGATGGAAGAAGGATGTGTGTGGATGAGCAGCAAGGAGAAGGGGGCAGCCTGCAGACCCTGGGACACTGCACCAACCCCACCTGCAGCAAGGGGAGAGCTGTGAAGACGACCCCCCTCATCCCCCACGAAGCTAGGGTTCTCCGGCGACACCACCTCCGCCTGGCAGACGTAGTCACCTGGGACCTGGAAATCTCAACAGAGCGTGGGGGCAGGGACAGCGGCAAAGCCTCTGCCCTGGCAGCGCGTCCGGATTCCGGGGGCTGGTCCTTCACTTGGTGTTTGCCACGCAGTGGTGGCATCAAGGGTGGAAATGGCCCTGAGATGGCCCTATGATTCGACTGGAGTCTTTTCCTCCTGCGTGGCCCCTGAAAGAGTAACACCCAAACTGAATTCCTCATCCTCCCGAGAACTCCTGTAACGCAAGCACCCTTCCACAGAAGACAGCCTTGCACCTCCGTCACCCCTACAGCTAGGACCCCGGCTGACAGAGGGGTTTGTGGAACATCAAGTAGGCGACGCCATGACTGAATTAAGTGCAAGTTACCAGAGATGTTCGAGGGACTGTTCTAGCAGACATCACAGGAGAGCTGAGGCTGTGGGGCCAGAGAGGGTCATTCAGGGCGAGAGGCGAGGTGTCAGCCAGGAGGAGAAAGCTGAGAACAGCCCGTGTGCACTGGGCGTCCTGAGAGCCCTGCAAAGCGGTGCCAGGGCGTGGGCATGGCAGAGCCTTCGGAAGCAAGCCCGCTGGAGAGAACGTCAGTCTGCTCTTGATACCTGAGCCTCCCAAGGAGAAAGATTTTTAGCACTTAAAGGAAGAGATTTGGTTAAGCGCAAGACCATTTTTCACATGTCCAATCACTCGGACAAATGCATTATCCAGCACATAGTTATGGAGCCTCTCTGGGAAGCTGTGTGCTCACCAAGGACATCAAATGCACAGCCGTGCTTCCCTGTCCTTGAAGAGCTCACCCGACTGGAGAAGACGCACCAGCTACCCCAACGCCCACGTGGAAACCTCAGTCATCTACGGACCATCATTCATGGTCCACAGTCACTACAAAGATAAAAGAAGGATTTCCCTGGTGGCCCAGTGGCGAAGACTCTGTGCTTCCACTGCAAGGGACACAAGTTCCATTCCTGGTCAGAGAGCTAAGATCCCACGAGCCTCACAGCCAAAAAGAAAACAAATAAAAGATCAAGGAAATGTGTTCCCTGTCCTTGAGGAGCCATGCCTGCAGAATTGAAAGTGTGGGCTGATCTCTGTATTCTACAATTCTGTGGCACTCTAGAATCTACAGAGTGGGAGCAGGAGGGCAGGTTGACTGGCAGGGGTGGTGAACATCCAGAAGCTTCAGGAGAGGGTGGAAATTTGGCTGGGGCTTGAAAGACGGGTGGTAGGGACAGAAGTCCAGGCAGGAGGTACCACTTACATGGGTGTGGATCCAGAAGGCTCAAGGAATGGCAAACACAAAAAATCACATGGCAAGTTTGCATGTGGTTAAAGCAGGAGGAGTGGGGAATGGGAGGTGGGACTTGAACAGGTAAAGAGCAGGCGGTGGAGAGCAAGTCTGCTCAAACTAGGGAGCTGAGGGACTTCCCTGGGGGTCCATTGGTTAAGACTCCACCCGTCCAACACAGACAGCATGGATTCCATCCCTGGTCGGGGGAAATAAGATCCCACGTGCTGCATGAAGAAGCTGAAATTTTTTTAATTCATTTTAGAAAAGAGAAGTGAAAGGTATCTCTCTGGCAATGGGAGGACATCAAACATGATCAACTGCTAATTAGCAAGACAAGGGTGGGCTCTTTGCAGCAGATGGCGCCATCCTGGGAGAAGCAAGGAACAGGTGGATCATGTTGCAGACACGAGAGGGAGAGAAGAAAAAGATGCTCACGCTTCCTGCGCCTGGAGAACACTTTCTGTTGGCATCTGCCTCCCTGTCTGGGGCCGTGTTCCCTCCTTCTGCATGTCCCCGGCACTTAACCCATTCCAGGAATACGCCTGGTGCTCCATAAATGCTGAAGATCCATGATCTGAAGTCAAGGGCAGACTCAACAGCGCCAAGACAAAGAGAAGGTGCCACAGGCAATGACCATCAACAGGCAAGTAATCACTCAGTAGGAATTTTCAAATGTGCCTAGTCGCTCAGTTGTGTCTGACTGTTTGCAACCCCAGGGACTGTAGCCTGCCACGGACCACAGCCCGTCATGGACTATAACTCCTCTGTCCATGGGGATTCTCCAGGCAAGAATACTAGAGTGGGTTGCCATGCCCTTCTCCAAGAGGTCTTCCCAACCCTTGGATCGAACCTAGGTCTCCCACATTGCAGGCGGATTCTTTACCAGCTGAGCCACCAGGGAAGGCCTGAATCGACAAAACACACCCTTTAATGCAGGCATTATTAGTCCCCTTTACAGCTGAGAAACCTGAGACTAAGAAAATGCCCCCAAATCACACCCTGTTGTGTCGCTTCCTCGGGGTCTCAGACCTAAGTCTGCTTAATTCTCAATCACAGTCATTTCCCAATGCACCGGGAACCCCAACCATGGATGTCCATGAGGGTGTCCAGGACACACCAAGCGCATCCTGCCTCACCTGAACGGGTCAGCGCCCCTCAAACTTCACTTCCACTGCAAAAGCCACAGCATCCAAAGAAATGAGGGTAATTGTCCTGAGACAATGACAGGCCAGTATAATGGGGAACACATAGGGCAGGGGACAGCACCCAAGCAAAGAACCCCAAGAACAAACAACAGCGAAGTAGGTGAAGAACCACGAGGACACGTCATCAGAGAAAATAGGGGGCGTCAGCGGGACAAAGGCTGCCAACCTGGTCCTCGAGGGTGTTCCCTGCCGCCAAGTAGCCCGCAGCACTTTCCAGCTGAGCAAACTGCACCCCTTTGGCATGGCTCCACATGGATGATCCACAGCTTTGCTGGTGAGCCTGTCCAGGCAAGAAGGGTAGTGGCTGGTTGGTTGATTGGTTAACTGGCTTTGGGCTGGTTGATTTTGTTTGTTTGTTCTTTGTTTGGCTGGCTTTTGATTGGTTGATTTAATTTTGGTTGGTTGGTTGGCTTTTGGTGGGTTAATTTGTTTTCAGCTGGTTGGCTGGTTGAACAGTTGGTTAGTTGGTTGAGTGGTTAATTGGGTATTTGGTTGGTGGGTAGATGGATGATCAGTTGGGTTGGTTAGCTGATTTTATCCTAAATGACAAAATTTTGATCCTCTTGTCTAATAGGAAATTTTCTGCTTTCACCAGTGAGTGAAAAATCTGAATTGAGCACTTATTCAAGTGGCACAATGGTAAAGAATCCACCTGCAATGAAAGAGACGCAGGAGACACAGGAAGATCCCTGGGTCAGGAAGATCCCCTTGAGAAGGACATGGCAACCCCCTCCATATTCTTGCCTGGAGAATTGCATGGACAGAGGAGACTGGCGGGCTACAGTCCGTGGGGTCACAGAGAGTTGGACACACAAACGCAGAGGAGACACAATATATGAATTTAATTTATATCACTTCTGGTCTCTATTTTCTTGGCGCAGAAGAAAAGGGAGAGAAAAGAACTTAGGTGGTGTGGTTTATGTTTCTGCCTTCCCATCCAATCATATTTGTTCCCATTCATGGACATCCCTCACAGTGTGAGTAGCTTGTCAGCTATGTGTGAGTGTAGCATTTTAAAATAGTAGTTTAATACAAATAGCCCCTAAATGCAAGGCAATGACTTTATCCAGCTCTCCACCAAAGAGATACCCACCAGTCAGAGTGCTGTAAGCCTCTGAGAGATCACACTGCAAAGAAGTTTTTAGCTGCTTTGGGGAATTATCAAAAGAAAACTGGCTTATTCAGGACTTCTGTCTTCACAAGGAATTTAAATCCCACATAAGGAGCTCCTCAACTAGCCCATGAGGGGTGCTCTTTCCATGGGTGTTAACTGGTCCTGAGCAGCAGATGGGACATACGCCAGCAAGATGTGCCCAGCCCGATCCTGCTCTCAGGGGTCTTAGTGAATTTCCCACAGAAATGCGTCCTCACACTGGACTAGTGGACAATCCAGAGATGCTCCTGCCCCTCTCTCATCCCTCCAGTAAACACTGTCTGAACAGGATGCACCAGGATCTGTTCTGAGCCCCAGAAGCTGAGGGATAACAAGCCACGTGCCCATGGTGTTGGAGACTTGCAGACTCCAGATGGCTGCAAACCCTGGGCTGGTTCCACTGTGAAGTCAGCTTCTGGGCTGGGCCCTTCGATGTTCACTTAGGTGGCTCAGGTCTGCATGTTTGACGAACATCACCCCACGCCCTGGAAGCCATGCATGGCATGTCAAGGAGCAGCAGGCCGGCTCTGGAGGGACCTTTAAACAGAGCAGTAGAGAGCGGCCGGCCCCCTGACGTGTCCTTCACAGCACGGGCCCACGCGGCCTCTGCCAGAGCTGGTCCCGGTCCCGGGCCGCCAGCCCCACGTGCGTGGTGCAGAGGAGAAGCTGTCGCCCATGTTTATTCA
Source organism: Dama dama (assembly GCF_033118175.1). Lineage (NCBI taxonomy): Eukaryota > Metazoa > Chordata > Mammalia > Artiodactyla > Cervidae > Dama > Dama dama. Next base: position 2,919,691 of record NC_083702.1, read on the forward strand.
TGCTCTCTACTCAATTAGCTCAGAAGCAGTTGGAGGCCCAAGTTCAGAAGTAAAATTCAACCCAGGAGTCTTTTTTAAAAAATCCCTCTCCCAGTGGGAGATTTCTGGAAACAAAAGCAAACCCATTTAACTTATTATTGAAATTGATTATCCATTCCACAAGACTCTGGGTTGCCGTTTGCCTGAAAAGAAGACACAGGACTGATTAAGCCAGAGGGAAAATGGGCCGGAACCAGGCGGGACTTTGCAGTGGGAGACCCCCTCCCGGGTGACTGCCAGCCACCCTCCACCCTGTGCCCAGGACTTCGGGGAGCCAGAGCAAACGTGCAAAGGGTACGGGACTCGAAAGAGCCCTCCTGTGGGCACTGCCACCCCCACTGGCACCAGAGCTCCTGGGCCAAGCTCGAGATGCCCACCCTGAGCTGGCGGAGGAGGCTGGTGGAGCTCTTGCCCATCACCCACAGGACCGTCAGTGCGGCTGGGGCAGCTCCGTCAACCCAGAGAGGAGGGTGCGCTGAGCCAGCATGTTTAACAAGTGAATGAGCTGCTGGGGACTCACGGGAAAGGAAAGCGGGGGCTGGAGGAGACCCTCAGGGATCACACACCCCAGGGGCTCCAGGTAAGCGGAGTCCCGCCCACCAGCTCCCACAGGGACCCTGCCATCCACACGGTGGCTCTGCTCAGAGGGGCTGGACTGGAAACACGAGCTCCATCCCCAATAGCTTATTAGCACCTCACACAATGACCTGCATCGGATCACATCCAAGCCAAAAGACCGCTCTCGCCCCGCCCCCGGGCCAACAGAACTCTGAGTGGAGAGCTGCCGGTACATCCACGGCAGCCCAAGGACAGGGCTGCTCACATCTGTCCTGGGGACTTGGGGGGAGGGGCACTTAGCTGGTGATCCACGAGGGACAAACTCTGATCAGGGCCAGAATCCACATTCTCGGGGGAGACCCATTCCAAGCTGGGCGCGTGCTTTAATTCCTCTGTCTGTGCCCCGAGCTCCGGAGCAGGCCAGCTTTGTGTGGGGCCCCATGGGGCAGCAACCTCGCACACACACTGGAACCCAGCCCTCACGATGGAAAGGCCTGGACCCTCCGTGTCCTGCAGGAGAGGTCAGGAGAGCAGTCCCAGGTCCTGGGGTTTCCAGATCCCGACAGAGCCAGTGACCCTGGAGGACAGGGTGGCCGAAGTGGGTGTGTGTACTTGACTGATAGAAGCACAGAGAAGAGGCTGGGGACATGAGTAATCAAACCCGTCCATCCTGAAGGGAATCAACCCCGAGTGTTCTCTGGGAGGACCGATGCTGAAGCTGAAGCGCCGGTAGTGTGGCCACCTGATGCGAAGAGCCGACTCGCTGTAAATGACCCTGATGCTGGGAGGGATTGAGGGCAGGAGGAGAAGGGGACGACAGAGGGTGAGATGGTTGGATGGCGTCACTGACTCATTGGACATGAGTTGGAGCAAGTTCCAGGAGACAGTGATGGACAGGGAAGCCTGGAGTGCTGCGGTCCATGGGGTGGCAGAGAGTCAGACACGACTGAGCGACTGAACAGCTACAATCACGAGTGACAAGCAGCAGGGTGCTCGGGGGCCTGGGCCCTCTGCACCCTCTCCTTCAGCGACACGGGGGTCCCGGAAGGGGGCTGACCCCGTGTGGACCGGCGTGGGCAGGGAGGGCTCTCTGTAGCCAGAGGAGCCAAAGCCGGCCTGGAAGGAGGAGTCTGTGAGCCTAACGAAGGGGAGATGACAGCCTTTAGTCATCAAATACATCAATTAATCATGATGCCACTTCAGAAAAATAAGGTTCCCAGCTGCAATCAGGACTCCGCTCCAAGGCTGAACTGGGAAATTAATGAGACTATTTACAGAAGGAAGGGCGGGACTGGGGAGCCTCCCTGGAGACTGAAGCCGGAGCCTGGGGCCGAGGGAAGGCACAGCCACGCCTAGTGGGGGGCAGTGGGAAGAGGGGTGCTGGAGCCGCGGGAGGGCACAGGGGTGGAGGGGACTGGGGTTGGCCAGAGGCGGGCGGGGATGCACCCCGTTCTGCTCCTTCCCCGCGTCTCCTGCAGGGCTCCTGTGGCTGCAGCCGCAGGAGTCAGGGCAGGGCGAGGCAGGGGCCTCGGGCCCCTCTGTGTCTCCTACTGGGTCCCTTCCTGAGGGCCTGGGCGGGGGTCAGGGTGGGGTTCCCCACAGCCGTTGCCCAGGATAGGAGGCCAGGCTCTGCCAGCCCACCCCGGGTAACCGCTGGGGACAGGGACAGGGAAGGGCTGGCCTTGCTGCGGGCGGCACCAAGGTGCTGGGTCCCATCCCCACAGAGTCCTACCAGGCTTGCAGAGGCAGGCCTTGCTTCCCTGGGTTTGCAGGTGACGCTGGGAGCTGTGTATGGTACATCAAGTGCGTGACGGACGGAACCAGGGTCCTGGGGCAGTGCTTTGCCCGCCCGTTGGGGGTCCTACAGTGTTTCGGGAGCCCCTCTTCTTCTCAGAAACAGGGAGCCGGGGTGTCCGTAATGGGGCACCCTGGTGTCCAGCACACAGCTGGAGCCCACAGCACCATCGCCTCCCTCACTGGACACCAGGGACGGACACGCTGTCCGTGTGTCCTCAAAAGCCACCAGCACACGTTGCTGCTGACTCGATGGAGGGATGAAAAGACGCTTGGCCAGGCCACAGGGCCCTCCCTGCGTTGGGGCCAGCGCCAGTTCTTCCGGGTCACCCATGAGGACAAAGGGCACCTCCCGTTCCCCATCTGACCTGTAGGTCGGAGGATAGCGCCTCACCCTAGAACCTGTGCGGGTGACCATACCTGGAAAAAGGGTCTTTGCAGGTGTGATCAAGGTAAGGCTGTCTACATGAGATCAGCCTGGGTTACCCACGTGAGCCTTTATAATGTCTCATAATGACAACTGTCCTTAGACTCAAAGACAGAAGAGACACACGGGAAGGGGAGGCCCCGCGAGGACAGAGGCAGAGACTGGACGATGCAGCCACAGGCCAGGAGAGCCTGGAGCCCCCGAATCTGCAGGATACAAGGAGGGACCCTCCCCTCGACCCTCCAGAGGGAGCAGAACCCCCGACACCCTGATTGTGGATTACGGCTCCAGAACGATGAGCTCTGCCCACCACTGTAGTCACAGGTTACGTTCAGCCCCAGGACACTGAAATGATCCTGGAGGTCGTCCCCCTGTAGAAACCAGTAGAGTCTGGGCTGGGCCTTACGGGAAACCAGAAGCCCCTTCTGCAGCTCAGAACCCTCTGCGGGGCCTGGAGAAAGGCAGGCAGGCGGGGCTCTCTGACCTGGAGAATCGCGGAGCCTCAGGTCACAAGACGAGGGGTCAGAAGTGTGAACTCGGCGCCTGACACGCCGAGACGCTTGACTCAGGGGAGCTGTTGTCACCAGAGGTTTAGAAACAAGCCCAGGAGCACCGAGGCCGCAGGGAGGACAGCTGAGAGCAGAAGGGACCAGCGCCCAGCTCTTTAAGGCTGACACGCCTGCGACACAAATAAACCCAGCGCCAACCACGTGACGGAAGGAGCCAGCCGGCCGTTTCGTATTGATAAACGGCTCATTAATACGAAACTTGCTCCATTTAGTATCGCTTATTGCCAATTAGCAGTAATGTCCCCACCACACTTTAGACGACTGCAAATTAGCGGTTACCCATTTTCCTGGGGCCAGCATGGCCCAGGGCTGCCTTGGGGCATCTCCAACCTGACCAGCTGAACCTTGCAGAACACCACGCCCCAAGTGAAGAGACCTGGGACCTGGGAACTGCCCACACGCTAGGCTGCAAGGCAATCCTCGGACACCCTGCAGCCACGGGAACCTGCGACATCCCGAGTTCCCAGCCCACTTTTCAATACAGCCACCGATTCCATCTCTCTCCCCAGGTGATGAATGATAGCAAGCCTGTGTCACCGAGTGAACAACGGCATCGTGCTACGGAGAGTTATGGGGCACATAAAGCTGTCTCTCTCCGGCCCCAGCAGATAGCAGGAGTCATGGCAGGGCGTTCGGCAATCTCAGCAGGGTAGAAGTGTGTTGATTTATGTTTCAGGGATCAGGCAGTTTACACAGGTGGTTGTCAGAAAACGTGACCCCAAAACCTGAGCTGGTCCACAATGGGGGCTCCAGGAACGTCTCCTGAAAAGGTGACTTAACCCTCTTCAAAGGGTGTGGACAGGCGGTCAGAGCTGTGTTCTAGCTCCCCAGAGAGATGAGTCACTGGATCCGGAGGGGCGTCCCTTCTCAAAGCCTCAGTTTCCCCATCCGCACAATGGGGCCATACCAATCGAAACTCCTCAAATGAGATGAGAGCATTTCCTCCTCCACAAGAAGGAGCTGGCAGAGCTGTGGGGAGGCTCCTGCTGCCCCACACAGAGTCACTGGGTCTCCCCATCCCCACCCCCGCCCCAGGCCCGCCGGCCACACGCTGCACTACACACAGACGCACACACGGACTCGCGCCGCCCAGGCACCTGGACACAAGCGGGCATGCACGTGTGCACACACCATGGAGGCGTCACACAGAGCCGACACCTTTCTGCTGTCTCCCCGGTGGACTGTGAGCCCCGAGTGTGGACAGCAGGGGCACGTCTCCCCTGTCGGGCGCCCCCACACAGGGCCCAGGGCCTGGCCCCTGCAGGCGCCTGGGTCAGGGGGCCAGCACCCTACACCCGTGGAAAGCAAAAGTTCTAAAATGCACCCTGAAGACGCCCCTGAGTCCCCACACCCTGTGACTAGAGGGCATCCCTCCTGGGAACCTGCTCTGTTATAGCCTGACCTTGACCTTGGAGAGGGCATGGCCACGGGCCTGACTGGACCAGGTAGGTGGCCCCCAAGAGCAGAGTGCTCTCAGGGCTGAGAGCAGAAGGAAAGAGACAAGAAAAGGAGGCAAAGCTCCATTTCTAGCGCTGGAGTGGGGAGGCCAGGTGGGAAGGGGTGAGGGAGGGGGGAGGGGCACCACGTGGGGAGGGGGTGGGGGGGCCACGTGGGAAGGGGTGAGGGAGGGGGGAGGGGGCCTCGTGGGGAGGGGTGGGGAGGGGCCACGTGAGAGGGGGTGGGGAGGGACCCTTGTCTTCTCTGAGACCTGAAAGGTGGGGAAGGAGACACTCATTCTTGTTTCACAAATGAGGAAGCTAAAGCCTGGAACATTCTTGGCAACCCTTCCAGCCGGCATTCCTGCCGGGGTGCAGACCCCGGAATCTACTCGGGGTTTTGCTCCTAAATAATGAGCTGTGTTGGTGCAATTAGGTGGATGGTGCCTGGGGCATGGACGTGGCGGGTTCAAGTCCGTGCCCCTCCTTCCTGTGTTCTCACCACCTGCCCCGCCCCCCGCCCGTGCCAGGCTAAGTCTTCCGGGCCATGCAGCCCAGGGTCCCCGCCCGGCCTCAGGAAGTGCCTCCCCGGGTCCCGAGCTCTGAGTCTCTCACCCCAGTCATCACTCGGGCAGACCGGCTGGCCCTGCGCGGACTCCACCCTCAGACTGTGCCCTGCGAAGGGCCTTCGGGCTGTGCCTGTGAAGGCCAAGCCCTTCCTCTCCCCTCTTGTGCCCACGGCCCGGCTGACACCAGCAATACTGACCGTGTGCCCAGAAACACCTGACGTCCACGGAGCGAGGTGCCTTCCAAGGCCTCCGGGGGACCCTCCTCCTGGGGCTGGGGGCTCAGGAAGCTCCTCTCAGGAGGCCTGGAGGGTGGGCTCACCCCAGGCCCAGAGCGTCTGCGCCTGCCCCGCAACACTGCTGTGTGCAGGCCACACGGCCCTGCAGGCCGGCTCCCCCGAGGCCGGCGTGAGCCCACGAGTGAGTCGAGAGGCGAGTGGGGGGCAAGAGGGGCCCACCCCGCCTGGGGAGCCTCCAACTGGCCTCAGCGGACACCCGGCCTCGGTGGCCTCAGCCAAAGCCCTCCAGAGGGGTCTCTGAGGAAGGTGATGGGAAGCAAGTGGACGTGGTGAAACCCAGGCCTCCCCAGGCCTGCAGACGCCCAGCTGACACGCAGCAGACGCCCTGGACGGGCCCAGCAGAAGGATGGGCTGGGCTCACGTTAGGACCCTAGCCTGTCTGCCCTCACGAGGGGAGCAGGTGCCAGGTGAGCCTGTGTCTATCACCCACAAGCCTGGCAGGATACGCACTTGGTGTCAAAACCACAAAAGGAAGCCTTTCTGGGATGGCTGATCTCACCAGGCCAGCTCCCAGCCTTGACCCCTCCTCCACCTGAGAATGAAATCAGGACTCCGAGGGGCTCCACCCCTGCCGCTGCCCCTCCCACCTGGACCCCTCATCCCAGCTCAACGGGCGGGGCCCTGGGGCAGGGCTGGGGGCTGGTCGGCCAGCACGAATCTGAAACAACTTCCACGATAGGGTTAGACATCGCACCCACCAGTTTCGTCAGCCGACTTGTTTGAAAGCTGCCCCCTAGACATTCCATCCAATTATTTAAATCCCAGCCTCTTGGCTCTCCATGAAGATTGGACAGGATTGGACATTTATTAGCTAACTGAATGGCTGTAATAAGATAGCAAATCCAGAGGAGCAGAAAATTAAATGTTCCTGAGTTATCTTATTGAAATTTCCCTTCTACGGCTTTTATTGGAGGCGACAGTGCCAGAATTTCAAAGATGCATTTGAAGAGACTGCTTTATGGGGTTACCCTGTGAAAGCCGAAGCCATCAGGACGCAAGCTGCCCGCAAGCCGCCGGCCTCGCCCGCCTCGTACCCCTGGGTGAGGCGGGGACGCCAGCCTGCATCCCTGCTGGTGTTTGGCAGCATCTCCTGCGCTCCTTACTGGCCCCCAGGGGACCCAGAACAAATGCCAGTGTGCCCAGCGGACGGTTCTGCTGATGCAGACATTGCATTTTATTAGGAGAGTTCACTATTTTATTCATTGAATTTTGATTACTTATTATCATACTTGAGATACTCTGATTTCATAAGCAAGGCAGGACTCAACCACAAGGAAGATGCCGTGGGCACGGATGTGAGCTTCCCTCCATAACCAGGACCCCCACCATCCCAAGCACAGGGTGGACACGGGAACGGCGTTAGGAGGAGGACGCAGGCTGGGAGGGGGCCAAGGAGCACCGTATGGGGGGCTGTTTGACGCTCCATCCCCAGCAATGCACCTCTCGGGGCCAGATCCTTTGAGCCAGATTCAGCGAGCCCTGCCAGGCTTCCCACCCCCGCCCCTACCCGGGTCAACCTTTCTAGAAAATTTCACCGGATTCCTCATGAGTGCTTGATTTCCCCTGCAGACCACGCAGTGTTAGGAATGAAAGCATCAGCAGCATGACCTGTCCCCATCTTAATTTGTGGAGGGGACAGAGTGAGTGATGCCATTAGAAGTGCAGTGACTCTCACGGTTCCCCCGGAAACGAGAGACGGGCGCTGCGGGGCCACAGGGGGAAGCGCCGGAGTCCAGGAGGAGGCGGGAGGGAGGGCGGGCCCTCAGCCCGCGTCAGGGCCCCTCAGTGAGGGAGCAGTGAGGAAGCACAGGCAGGTGGGGGGTCAGCCGGTGTGAATAATGGTGCAGGCCTCGGGGCGCAGGCGGCCCTGGCCCTGGCTGGTTTGGGGTGGCAGGCACCAGCTTCTCTGTGAGAGGTACACGAGGAGGGCTTGGCGTGATGGACTCAGACTGGTGGGTTTGCATCTGAAGGACAGGGCAGCGAGCCAGTTGCTTAGGATCCCTAGGAATTAGCTTCCTGGGAGGGGCATCTCTCCCAGCCAGCAAGACCCCCCAAGATGTCAACCACCACAAAACACAGAAAATGAGGACAGTGGTTAATGCACAGCACCGCTCCCTTGCTCCAAGGATCTGCTCGATTTTAGAGAGAAGTCTCCACAGCTCAGAACACAGGGCTGATGTCCAGACAGGACATCGCCAGGGTGGTGGCCGGGATAATGAGGGACTCAGAGGAGGGGTCAGGGAAAATGGTCCTGTGTGTCTGGGCCTGACGCGTCCCTGGACAGCCAGGGAGCTTGCGTTGGGTGTGCTGGGTGTGGGGACAGAGGGCTGCGCCTGGGCAAGTAGACAGGAGCCGGGAGAGCCCGTGGGGGCAGGCTCCACTCACGCCAGCACCCCCGAGCCCTGTCTGAGCCTCTGTGGGGGTCGGGCGTGGGGTGGGGTGTGAGCTCAAGCCAGTGCCACCAAGCCCTGCCTGGCCACCTGGCCGTCCTCAGGGAGACAGACACACAGGCAGCATCACACGTGCTCACAAAGGCAGCTGCAGAGGCCGTGCACACAGTGGGTCCTCAGCTCTGGGTGACTTCGCTTCTCCCACTGTGGACAAGGTGCTTCCCCAAGGGGAAGGCGTTCAGGCAGAGACTGGAGATGAAAGGACCAACCTGCTGTGAACCGAGAACCTCGGGGCCCAGCCAGGGCGGGGAGGGCTCTGGTAACTCTCAGCCCGCTGGTACGCAGGAGGGAGAAGGTGGTCCCAGGTGATGCTGGAGAAGCAGGCCCTGACGGGAAGGTCAGACCTGGCCCCCAGCCTTTGACAGGTTTTCAGCAGCTCCACCGTCCTCGAGGGTTAGCCCAGCGGTATATGAAGAGCAGAGTGGAGCAGGGCAGGTGGATGGGTGGAGAGACTGGGGCGTCCAGGGGGATGGGGTGGTGGGTTGGACTGAGAGGTGAACCCATGACCTGCTGGAGAGGTGAATGCCAGGCCTGCGGTCAGTCAGACATGGTGGGTGGGGCAGACCGCCATCCTGAGTTTTCTCCTGGACGCCTAGTGTGGACGCCTGAACTGGTCTCCTCTCACGGCTGTAACAAATGACCACGGACTGAGTGTCTTTCCAGAGACTGAGAGCCTTACAGGTGGGAAGTTCTGCATTCCTTCTGGAGTCTCCAGGGGACCATCTGTCTCCTGGCCTTTTCCAGCATCTCCAGTCCGCCTGCAGTACTTGGCTTGCGGCCTCCCCCTCCATCTTCAAAGTCAGCGATCACACTATGTCTCCTCCCTGGCTCTGACCCCCGCCTCTCTCCCACAAGGACCTTTGTGATGACGTTGGACCCACCCAAATAACCCAGGCCCATCTCCCCATCTCAACATCCTTCACTAGTTATATCTCTAAAGACTGTAATTCCAAATAAGGTCACATTCAGGGTTTCCGGTGGATGAGCACTTTTGTGAGACATGACGTGACCCCTAAAGATGGGAAACATGGTGAAATGGGAGACAGCAGACAGCACCAAGAGCACAGTGTACCCAGGAAAGGACAGGCCATGAGCTCCTCCCCAGCTGTTCTAGAGAGTCAGGAATCCCTGCCGGGGAGGGAAGGGGCAGGGGAGGTGAGTGCGAGGCTCTGAATTCTAAGCAATACAAAGTTAACTGCGTGAGCTTCACCAAGAACTTTTATGAAGTTGCATCCATCTGACACCCATTCCTCTGTTCTGTTGACGCCTGCTAAATCTGTCCACACTTGGGGCCGGGAAGAGTCGTTCTTGCTTCGTGCATCACACAAGACATCTGTAAATTGGATACTCTTTTCCTCCCTTTAAAAAATAATTTCCCTCAACCGTGATATGCAGACAATTTTACACTGAGGAGTCCTGGCCACGAGGCTGGAAATGCTGAGTGTGAGTGGAAAAGGCAGATGTGAAATGATTCCCCCAGTCACTGAGGTGCTTTCTGGAAAATGCAATCAAATACTTGATAACTTGCTAATAGTACAGTTATTAAACAGGCTGCCTTCATCTTTCCCAGAGAGCAAAAAATGTACAAGAATTTGCAACTCAATGGAAAGTGGGAGATTATGAAAACAGGCCTCTTGTAGTTAATATTTATAGCGCTTTACATTTCTAAAGGGTTCATGATCCCCTTTGAGCTCCTGTCCGCCCCGACCAGCTCCTGGGAAGATTCCTTCCAAAGACTGGGATGTTGATGACTCCACCCCCACACATGTTTGCTGGGCCTGCTCCAGGTGGGGCGATCCTGGGAGCCCCGGAGCCAGGGACACGTGCAGACCTGCCCCCGGGCTGACTCTCACCAGTGAGGTGGCCTCCTGACCCTGAGCCAGTTAGACTCTCGTGCCTCAGTTTCCCTGTTCCCAAAGTGGGAATGAAACTAGCAGCATACTCGAAGGGTGAGGCAACGGGGTGGTACACACGGGACCTGCTCAGAGGAGGTTCTGAGATGGTGAGTCTAGATAAACATCAGTAGGACATTTGAAGTCAAGGGTGGGGGAAGGGCAGCCCATCGCCCTTGGACTAGAACACTCCAGCTGGTACAGAAAACTGTGCTGCCCCTCTGAAGGGGAAGGAAGGTGGGAACGGCAGGGATCACATGCCAGTGACTGCCAAAGGGAGGGACCAGGCCTCCTTTACCTAAATCAGATGATTGGCTCGGAGATGTTCAAAGCACTCACTTATTCGTTCACCAGAATACGCAGGTGCCTTGCTAGACACAGAGCATCAGTGTTCCAAAGGCTCTCGTGGCTCCGCTGGCCCAGCACCCCTCCCTCCTCCAAGCTGGGCCTTCACCCTGCCCCCACGGCCAGCATTCTACAGATTAGTAAACCGAGGCTCGGAGAAATAATGTGGTCATCCAGGCAGACACAAGAACCCTGCTCTCTGGAACCTGCTCCTCCACGCACTGCCACCCCAGATGCGAGCACCCCACGGGTGGAGGCTTCCTTGCAGAGTCTTTTCGAGCCAAGTTCCTGGAACCTTCTCACCCATTAACCTGCCCGCCACCACCCCCTAGAGAGGAGCCCTGGGGTGTCCCCAGGACCAGCACAGCCCCTGGGGCAGAGCACGCAGGCAGGGACCAGCACAGTCCCTGGGGCAGAGCACGCAGGCAGGGAGCGCCTGCCGGTGCGGTGAGGCAGGGAGCAGAGCCTCATCCAGGGTCCGCCTCTGCCCCGGGACCGTCCTGCACCTCGCGGCATCTCAGAGCCTCGACATTCTCACCCCCATGCCCACCTTGGCCCCGATGAGCTGGTGACTCCGTGAGCTACAGCCCTCCCTCAGGACTGGTCTCCTCAGCGGCAGTACCAGCCCTCCTCATCTCCATAGCAACCAGTCACCCTCACAGAGCTACCACCGATGCTGTTGGAAGGATTATCGCCTTGATTTTACAGATGAGGAGACTGACCTTCGGCCGAATCACTGTTTTGGCTGGAGTTGCAATCCTGGCTCAAACTTGGGTCTGCTGCCTGGGTGCCCCGCCCTCTACAGGGGTGCCTCCCTTTCCTACTTAACACACATCAGCCCCGACCTGAAGGAGTCAAATACCACCGGAGGGTAATTTGATGCCTCCCATTTTGTTTAAATCAGTGCTCTAAAATACACCTGAAAGTTGGGGATAGAGTACAAACACAGAAAGAAGGGACTCTGGAAGGAGCCTGGTAGTGAGAAGGATTGGAGTTGTGAACTCCCGGTTCTCAGCGATCTTAGACATGCAGATAAAAACAAATGCAAATGCATAGATAGATAGATAGAGACGCATAGATATGTACACATGTATATATATCTGTATATATACATGCAAGCATTTCCTCACTGAGAGAATCTGACACCAGTGACATTTCATTATCAATGAGCATTCTTTGTGCCCAGATCTTGACTTCATACCATCCTCCTCTAAAGGAACCAGAGCTCCTTGGAGAAATGTTTGATCCCAGGGCTGGGAGAGGGAGAGTACAAGTTGAGGCTGAAGTATCTTGATGGGCCAGAACTTAAGGAAGGGCTCAGAAAAGGATGAGTAAGTGAGTGAAAGTCGCTCAGTCGTGTCTGACTCTTTGCGACCCCATGGACTATATAGTCCTTGGAAACCTCCAGGCCAGAATAGTGGAGGGGGCAGCCTTTCCCTTCTCCAAGGGATCTTCCCAACCCAGGGATCAAACCCAGGTCTCCCGCATTGCAGGTGGATTTTTTACCAGCTGAGCTACCAGGGAAGCCCCAAAGAAGGATGAGGACTTGTCAAAAAGACACAGAAACCACTTTTGCTGCCAGGGATTGAATTTATGCTCCCCCCTCACGGCTCAGCCAGTAAAGAATTCACCTTCAATGCAAGAGAAAAAAGAGGTGTGGGGTCAGTCCCTGGGTTTGGAAGATCCCCTGGAAAAGGAACTAGCAACCCATTCTACTATTCTTGCCTGGAAAAATCCCATGGACAGAGGAGTCTGGTGAGCTCTGTGAGTCCATGTGGTCACACGGAGTCAGACATGAGTGAGCGAGAAAGCAGCAGCTCACGCTAAAGGATTCTGAGAGTGGTCAACACACGTGAAACAAGGGTTCACAAGACTTAGACATCAGTCAACAGCAGAGAGCATCCTGAGAGATGGAAGGCAAATGAGCAACCCGAGCATTGCCCCAGTTTCTAGCCCTGAGAATTCCCAGCACAAGGGCACTCTGAACGGAGGAGATGGAGCAGGGAGTCTGGAGAATCCAAGGTGGCTAGAGCTCATCTGTCAGAGAAGGAATTCCAGAGATCTGCAGAGGGCGCTCCCATCAGTCAGCTGAGAACTGGTCAGCACATAACTATGAAGAAACCATCCAAGGCCAGATAAAGAGGATTACAGGCAATGACAACCAATAGACACACACTCACACACACACAGACACACACATACACACACACACACACATGTATACACACATACACACACATATGCACGCACACACACACACAGATACACACACACACATACACACACATATATACACACTACACACACACAGACACACACACACACACACACATATATACACACACACATACACACACATACACACACAGAGACACACACACACAGACACACAGACACACACACATATATATACACACACATATACACACATACATACACATACACACATATATATATACAGACACACACAGACACACACACATGCATGCACACACATACACACATATGCACACACACATACACACACAGAGACACACACACATATACACACACACAGACACAGACATACACATATATACACACACGCACATATGCACACGCACACACATACACACATACACACATATGCACACACATACACATACACGCATACACACATATATATGCACACATACACACATACACATACATATACACTCACATACACACACATATATATATACACACATACACATATATATACACACACACATACACAAACATATACACACATACACACACATATATACACACATACACACACACATATATACACACACACACATACACACACACACACACACACACACACACACACACCCCTGAGAATAGTGCCTACCCTACAAGCCAGATTGGAAAATCTTATTTTTCTGTAGAAATTGGGTTGATACTCAAAAGTCTTGCCCCAGTATTAAATAATCAGCTTTGGATGGAACACTATTCCAACAGAAGGAATCTTAAAAACAGGACTTGAAAGGATCAAGCTCTTTCAAACAACTTAACTGCATCCCAAGGAAAAAGAAAAACCCTCAAGAATATTTCCAGTGATACAAATTACCCAGCATCAAACAAGGTAAAATTCCCAATGTTTGGCATCCAACCAAAAATTACCAGGCGTGCCAAGAAGTAGAAAAATATAACCCAAGATGAGGGAATAATCAATTGAAACTAACCCAAAACTGACACAAATAATAAAATTAGCAGAAAAGGACATTAAAACACTTATTATGACTGCATTCCATATGTTCAAGAAGTCAGTTCCATATGTTCATGAAAGATGGAAAACAAAATGTCCCAAATTGAACATCTAAAGAAACTACATAGCATAAGATGAAAAATACACTGAATAAGATTAAAGGCAGAAGGAAAGATTAGTAAACTTGAAGATTTAGCAGTAGAAACTGTCCAAAATAAAATATAGATGGGAAAAAAGAAGTTTTACACAATGAATAGAGCATCACTGAGCTATGGGAGAGTCTCGGGTAGACTAATATGTGTGCAATTTGAAGAAGATGGTGGGGGAAGGAGGGAGGAAGAAATATTTGAAGAAATATTCCAAATTTTATAACTATAAGCCCACCAACCCAAGAAGCTCAATGAACCCCAAGTACAAGAACGATGAAGGAAACAGCACAAAGGCACATCATGATCAATTTTCTGAAAGCCAGTAACAAATGGAAAACCAGAAATAAAGCCAGAGATGAAGAAGATGTTATATACAATGGAACAAATGTCCCTATAAAAACAAATTTCTCTTCATAAAATATGGAAAGAAATTGTCCATCAAAAACTATGTGAGCAAGAAGACAGAGAAGGGACATTTTAAAATACTAAAACAATAAGAGCCAATCCAGAATTCTGTGCCCATCTAGGACACCACTAATGCAAAGACTTCTGTTCTCATGGCCTGTATTCCACATTTTACTAGAGATACTAGCCAGTGAAATAAAGCAAGTAAAAGAAACCAAAGGAAGATGTAAAGTCAAAGTGTCTTTGAGCATAGACAACATGATTGTCTATGTATAAAACTGAATAGAATCTACCAAAGAAAATAGAACTACTATAATTAATGAGTTTATCAAGGTTACAGGACACAAGATCAACACACAAAAGTCAATCATATACTTATCCATTAATAACAGTCACATTTTGAAATTTAAAAAAGCAACAATTGCAATAGAATAAAAATGTGAAACAGGGATAAATCCTACAAAAAATGTGAAATATCTACAAATTGAAAACTATAAAACATTGCCAACAGAAATTAAAGAAGATAAATACATTGAAAGAAGAATCATGTTCATTCACTGAAAAAATTAATATTGTTATGATGTCAGTCCTTCTTAAATTGATCTGTAGATTTAACACAATTTCAGTTTTTTAAAATCTAGTAGGGTTTTTTTTGCAGAATTTGACTAACTGATCTGAAATTTCAATAAAAATTCAAGCGATGTTGAACAACTAAACAACTTTACGAGACAAGAACAAAGTAGAACAACTAAGATTCTCTGATTTCAAGATTTATGGCAGTAATCAAGACAGCCTGGTAATGACAAAATATAGACCATCGGGACAGAAATCCAAAAATAGACCCAACAGACCCGCATGTACGTGGACCACCAATTTTTTCTAAAAAGATGTAAAGGCGATTCAGTGAAGAAGGATAATCTTTTTCACTAACAAGGTAGAACAAATGGATATGCATATGCAAAAATATGTACTTCATACCTCTCCCCATATACAAAAATAACTCAATGCACAACTGAGAACTGTAAAACTTATACAAGGGAAAAACTCATGTGACCCGAAATTGGCTAAGTTTTTCCTTTGATATGACACCAAGAGTAAAATCTAAAAAATAAAAAAAAAAAAGAAAAATTAAAATTTCTGCTTTTCGTAAAACACTCTTCAGAGAATGAACAGGTAAGCCACAGACTTGGAGAAAATATTTGCAAATCATATATCAGACAAAAAGACATGTATCCAGACTAAATAAAACATTCTCAAAACTCAAGAAAATGAACCACCTAATTTTTTAAAAAGGCTAAAGTGTCAACAACAAACTCATCATGGAAGAAAACACACAGAGAGAAACTAAGTGCATAAAAACTTGCTCAGCCTCATCGTCATCAAGGAAATGCAAACTAAAAGCCGCAATGAGACACCACTGTGCATATGCTAGGATGGCTAATAGGCTGACCTTCCCAAGTGCTGAGGATACTATGCAGGAACTGAAACATCTGGAAACTGAAAGTGGAAACTGGAAAGCTGGCAGTTTCTAAAATGTTGAACTCACATGAACTGTACGATCCTGTCACTTCACTCCTAAGTATCTGCCCAAGAGAAAACACAAGTCTGCGTCCAGAAAAATACTTGTGCATGGATGTTCACAGCACCTTCCTTTTGTAATATTCAGTAATACTTCAATCAAAGTGTTAAACACACACACACACACACAAAAGACAGAAGAGGCTCCCCCAGGCCAAACTTGGGAAGATATCAACATCAAAGTAAATTTTGATAATGACATATTGAAGTCCCTTAAAAATTATAAGAACTTCTGAACCCATATAATCAGTATACACCAAGTGTATGTCAGTGGATATTACACTCATACCAATTAATTAATTAATCAGTTGTTATGTAGCAGAGAATTTTATGTTCTGTAGAAGACTGCTAAATAATATATGTACAACAACATGGGTATATTGTATAGCACAGAGAAATACAGCCATTATTTTGTAATGATAATTTGAAATGGAGTATAATCTACAAAACGATATTTCATGTATTCTCATAGCATCACCCTATAGAATACTTACAAATTGTAAAATCAAACAAAAGAAAAGTAACACTATAACCCTACAGAAAATAAACATGGTAGATACTGTCTTAACTGAATAATTGTGACAAATTTAATATTCCAAAGATGCCTTCTACAATATCGCCCATCTTACCCTTTCTTCTTCCGTGACCTTGACACCCCTCCCATTGAGTGCTGAGGCCTTTCCCCTCTCTTTGAACGTGGATTGGTCTATGTGACTTTCTTGACCAACAGAGTGTGGTGGAAGTGGCACCTGAGACTAGGTCATTAAAATGCCTTGCACTTCCATCTTGCTTCCTTAGAACGTGCACTCCAGGGAAGCTAGCTACCCTGTTAGGAGACCAACAGTCCTAGAATGGCAGGCTCCGGGAAAGTCCAGATTGGTCTGATGGAAAGGTCCTGAGACCACCGAAAGAGAGAGAGAGAAAAGTCCAGCCACCTCTCGCTGGCCCCACACTCAGTCAGTTCAGTCACTCAGTCGTGTCTGACTCTCTGGGACCCCGTGGGCTGCAGCACACCAGGCTTTGCTGTCCATCACCAACTAACAGAGCTTACTCAAGCTCATGCCCATTGCATCGGTGATGCCATCCAGCCATTTCGCCCTCTATCGTCCCCTTCTCCTCCTGCCTTCAATCTTTCCCAGCCTCAGGGTCTTTTCCAATCAGTCAGTTCTTCACATCAGGTGGCCACAGTATTGGAGTTTCAGCTTCAGCATCAGTTCTTCCAATGAATATTCAGGACTGATCTCCTTTAGGATGGACTGGTTGGATCTCCTTGCAGTCCAAGGGACTCTTGAGAGTCTCCTCCAACACCACAGTTCAAAAGCATCAATTCTTCTGTGCTCAGCTTTCTTTATAGTCCAACTCTCACATCCATACACAACCACTGGAAAAGCCATAGCTTTGACTAGAAGGACCTTTGTTGGCAAAGTAACGTCTCTGCTTTTTAATATGCTGTCTAGGTTGGTTGGTCATAGCTTTTCTTCCCAGGAGTAAGCGTCTTTTAACCTCATGGCTGCAGTTACCATCTGCAGTGATTTTGGAGCCCAAGAAAATAAAGTCTCTCACTGTTTCCATTGTTTTCCCGTATATTTGCCAGAAGTAATGGGACTGGATGCCATGATCTTTGTTTTCTGAGTGTTGAACTTTAAGACAACTTTTTCACTCTCATCTTTCATTTTCATCAAGAGGTTCTTTAGTTCTTCTTCACTTTCTGCTATAGGGTGGTGTCATCTACGTATCTGAGGTTATTGGTATTTCTCCCAGCAATCTTGATCCAGCTTGTGCTTCATCCAGCCCAGAGTTTCTCATGATGTACTCTGCATATAAGTTAAATAAGCAGGGTGACAACATACAGCCTTGACGTACTCCTTTCCCTGTTTGGAACCAATCTGTTGTTCCATGTCCAGTTCTAACTGCTGCTTCTTGACCTGCATACAGATTTCTCAGGAGGCAGGTCAAATGGTCTGGTATTCCTGTCTCTTTAAGAATTTTCCACAGTTTATTGTGATCCACAAAGTCAGAGGCTTTGGTGTAGTCAACAAAGCAGAAGTAGATGTTTCTCTGGAACTCTCTTGCTTTTTTGATGATCCAGCGGATGTTGACAATTTGATCTCTGGTTCCTCTGCCTTTTCTAAATCCAGTATGAACATCTAGAAGTTCACAGTTCACGTACTGTTGAAGCCTGGCTTAGAGAATTTTGAGCATTACTTTGTTAGCATGTGAGATGAGTGCAATTATGTGGTAGTCTGAGCATTCTTTGGCATTGCCTTTCTTTGGGATTGGAATGAAAACTGACCTTTTCCAGTCCTGTGGCCACTGCTGAGTTTTCCACATTTGCTGGCATATTGAGTGCAGCACTTCCACAGCATCATCTTTCAGAATTTGAAATAGCTCAACTGGAATTCCATCACCTCCACTAGCTTTGTTCATAGGGACGCTTCCTAAAGCCCACTTGACTTTGCATTCCAGGATATCTGGCTTTAGGTGAGTAATCACACCATCATGGTTATCTGGATCATCAAGATCTTTTTTGTATAGTTCTTCTGTGCATTCCTGCCACCTCTTTTTAATATCTTCTGCCCCCACACTAGAGACTGCAAATCTGAACCCCCCACTGAGACTTCCCTGAATTCCTATACTGGTAAACCATCAGGATTGTAAAGTGATTGTTTGATACTGCTAAATGTTGGGGTGGCTTGTCGCATAGCAATAGCTAAAGTGCAACATGATGGAAGTTAACATCATCAACAACATGACACCTGATAACATTCATGAGAAGCACATGGCAGAGATTGTGTCATATTCTGGCTTAAGATACATAGCTTCGATCTAATCATGAAGAAATATCATACAATCCCAAAGTAATGGACTTCCACAAAATGAATGACCTGTGATCTGAAAAAATATCAAAGTCATGAAAGTCAAATTAAGACTGATAAACCATTCCAGGGAGGTATAAAAGAGAGATGACAGGAGGCTGCCGTGCACAGTCATGGACTGGGTGTTTTTGCTGCTGAAGGGCATCATTAGGACTCTTGGTGAAACTTGCATAAGGTCTTGCTGTGAAGGTACTATTTTTGCAACTTCTTCTTTTTTTTTTTTTTGCAAGTGTGAGATTGAAAATTTTTTTTAAAAAAAGAAAAATGGAAAAAAGAGGAAAGAAAAGCATTGGCATTACTTGTGCTAAATACTGATGAAAGGGCTTGTGTGTACTCAAGGTTCTGAAAAGAAGGTCGTTTCTATCTCATCTGGGCTTTCTTCTCCCAGCCCTGGGGGTTCATCAGGCAACAACACTCCATTTAGACACTTGAACCAAAGAGACAGTACAGCCCATTAGGAAGCTGACCGGCCACAGAGGTCACAGCTGAGTCATCAGGAAGAAGGCATGTGGGGGACAAGGAGCCCCCTGAGGTCATCATTTTGCATATGGTTGTTAATAATGCAACACTGAGTCTACTAAACACAGTAAAAGGTAACGTTGGCCTGTGGGAAAGGACCATTATGCAAATTCAAGCAGAAGCAAGTCTTTTAAAATGCACATATTTAACTAAAGCATCCAGAGTTTTTGGTCATTAGTTTCTTTTAAAAACGTTCCCCAGAAAGCATTGTCTCCACCAGTTGCCATTGTTCGGAGAACTAAGGACTCAAATGAGCCACGGCACCAGCTCCGTGTTGTTGCTTCATCCACTGCGGGGCATTGAGGATGTTGCCTGAAAGTCTCTAAGGCCCAGTGTCCTCACCAGCTTTTTGCTTTTTGTGTTTTTTTTCTAAATGCTTTTCAGACCTCATTAATGTTCTGGAATTCTGAGTGCAGAAGCGGCAGGGTAGAGCTGTCCAGAGACTTTTGGTGCTGAAGCTCGTTGTTGCCAAACCCTGGCATCAATGTGCCCTTCCTGAAGTGTGTCTCTGGGATCCACCTGTACCATCCTATCTGTGGGTGGCAGAACGTCTGCTCTGCAGCCATGGAAACAACTCTCGGAAAGGCAATTAGCACACAGGTGTATACTTTAGAGCTGTGATGCTTTGAATTTATTTATAACTGTAAAAGCAATTAGTCTACATAATGAACTAATCACTTACTAGAATTTGGAGTTCTTTTGGATCTCCATGTAACACGCATGTATCCAGAAAATTTATTTTTCTAAATGCCAATAATTAAATCAACTCCAAATTCATTGCAATTAGATTGAGCATAACTATCATAGCAGATTTGGAAATTGCCTTGTGCTATTTTTTTTTTTTCTCCAAGCTACCTGCTGGTTTAAAAAGTTAAGTGAGGATATACTAAAGCAAATAATATTCCTTTGGAGAGCTTTCCATGGGAGAATGTATTATCCTTATTTTATAAACAAAGATCTTTTCTAGAAAGATGAAGGCTAACTTTAAAAATTATTAAATGCGTCTTGTGAACCAGAAAATATATAGTATATTATCTCATTTAATTCATATGACAAACCAAATACTTATTATCTTACATATACAAATGAGAGTTTCCCTAGTGAGCCAATGGTAAAGAATCTACCTGCCAATGCAGGAAATGCAGGTTTTATCCTTGAGTCCAGGAAGATCTCCTGGAGAAGGAAATGGCAACCTACTCCAGTATTCTTGCCTAGAAAACAGACTGAGGAGCCTGGTGGGCTACAGTCCATGGGGCCACAGAGTCAGACACGACTTAGTGACTGAACAACAAAACCAGCAAAATACAGATGAAGAAACTTGGTCCCTGAGAGAGAAAGAAGGACTAACGACAAATAGTTGCTAGCCATAAAATGAGTGTGTATGTTATTCTTTAGCATCTGCAGCAATCCTAGGTGGGAATTTACCTATTTCAGACGAGAAACCAGCAGTGCAGAGACATTAAGTAGCTCACCCAGATTTATCTATAATAAGTGACAGATCTGGTTTTTAGACCCAAAAGTGACTGGTTCCAAAGCCTAGAATCTGCCCAGGACCTCCAGCAAACCCGGGCTGCCCCAGGGATCTGGCCATTCTGTGCACCCACTTGGGGAACTCGGATTCCTCTTCCAGGATTCAGGTCTTGTCATCTCCTGGTTTCTCTTCCCCTTCACAGAGAAAACCTGATGCTGCTGTGTCCCTGGGCCTGGAGACAGATATTGTCCTGTATTGCCCTTGCCTGATATTGCCATATCCTCCCTGCTTCCTCCACTGAGTACATCACTGAATTTCACGGGTCAGACTATTCCACCCCCAACTCCTCCGTGTTGAAGTCCTCTGTTCCTCCCCAGTCACTCTCCCTCGAAGATCTCAATTCCTGCCTCCTTGTTTACACAGCTGATATTTCGTGATTCAGTCATAATCACTCCTTCAAATACACCCTCCACTCTCCTGACCCCTCATCCTCACTTGGGACAGATCGCATCTCTGACCATATACAACTGAATACCTACCACACTTGCACCGGCTCAGATTTGTGTAGCTGGGTGGTGGGCAGGGGAAGCATAATGATGCTGATAGAGCTCACTTTAAATTCTTGACCCCCTAACTTTAAGTTTCTCCAAGAGTCAGACATACCTTAGTGACTGAACAACAACAGCAAACAACTTTAAATGGACTCTTAATGCTGCTCAGGAATCTCTAGCACATTTTCCCAGTTCATTCTCTCTCCTACTTTCCCAGCTGAGTTTTCCCTCCTTTTTCTCCTCGGACACACAGTCAGTCAGTCAGTCAGTCAGTTCAGTCGCTCAGTTGTGTCCAATTCTTTGCGACCCCATGGACTGCAGCATGTCAGGCCTCCCTGTCCATCACCAACTCCTGGAGTTTACTCAAACTCATGTCCATTGAGTCGGTGATGCCATCCAACTATCTCATCCTCTGTGGTCGCCTTCTCCTCCCACCCTCAATCTTTCCCAGCATCAGGGTCTTTGCAAATGAGTCAAATGAGTGCAAATGAGTTCTTCGCATAAGGTGGCCAAAGTATTGAAGTCTCAGCTTCAGCATCAGTCCTTCCAATGAATATTCAGGACTGATCTCCTTTAGGATGGACTGGCTGGATCTCCTTGCAGTCCAAGGGACTCTCAAGAGTCTTCTCCAACACCACAGTCCAAAAGCATCAAATCTCGGTGCTCAGCTTTCTTTATAGTCCAGCTCTCACATCCATTCATGACCACTGGAAAAACCATAGCTTTGACTAGAAGGACCTTTGTTGGCAAAGTAATGTCTCTGCTTTTTAACATGCTGTCTAGGTTCACAACACATCTTCTAATTCTCCGTCTCATCCTATGGGCTTGCTTAGTACCTCCCAGAGAAACCAGACGCTTTCAGAAAGATGTGCTGCAAGCCTCAACTATGTGCTCTAACTGTGGCTGAGTTTCATCTTTATCTCCTGTTCCTTCCTCTCCATGCTCCTAGCTACAGCAGCATCCCCACCTGCCTGATGGAATCCACAAATTCTTACCTAGAAAAACACAGCCCCAACAATGCTTCCCTCTCTCGTGGAAGCTTTTTTCCCCTGTTCTACTGGAAGTAGATCATTCCCACCAGCACACAACAGGCCGCCATTCAAAAGTTCCTCTTGATTTCGTTCTCCAGCCTCTCCTCCTTTACACCAGAATTCCTTGAAAGAATTACCTCCACGTGCTCTCTGCACTTCCTTCCTCCCCTTCCTTCTCTTGAATTCTGCCCCAACGATGCGCTTCTCTTCCCATGAATCCAATATGACCACCTTCATCACAGTCTCCCTCGACCCTTATGTGGCAAGATCTAAAGCTAATTCTCAGTCCTCTTTGGCTTGCCCCGTCCGTAGCATCTATGGCTGATGGTCCCTCATCGTCCATTCATTTGTTCTCTCCCCTTGGCTCCCAGGACTCCACAGCCCCTGGACTATCCTGCTGCTCCTCCCTCCTTGTCTCTCCAAACCCCCTGAATCGGGGTGCCCAGATTCAGCTCTCTTCTTCTCTACCTAGGCTCATTACTCGAGTGACCCCACCCAGTCCCACAGTTGCACCTTCTACCTACACACTCAGAAGCCTACATTTATTTGTGTAGCTTTGCGTGCGCAGTATCTTGATGCGGTACATCCAGGGTAAAGGCCCAAATCCTGGTACCCAGCACTCTCAAACCTGCCCCTCCCACGCCTCCTCCCTTCTCAGTAAATGTCACTCTAGCTTAGACACACCGTTTCCCCCTTCCAGTTCTTTAAACACCGTATTAAATCCATCAGCCAGTCCCGTTGATGCTAACTTCAAAACTTAGTGCTAAGAATCCAGCCACCCCTCACCACCTCTCTGACTGCCTCTTTGGTCCACCCCACAGCCATCTCTTTCTGGGACTGTTGCACAGTCCTGCTTGCAGGTCCCTTAAGTTTATTTTCATCCATAGTCAGACTGATGCTTTAAAAACGTTAGCTCACATGACATTATCCTTTTCAAAGTCTCTTCAGAAGCACTGAGCCTGAACCCTGAACCCCGTGCCTGCCCCCTGGTCCCCCGGCTGGGATAACCCGGCCCCTCACCCCCCTCCAGCCCCAGCCCTCCCTGCTCTGCCGCTCACCCACTCCGTTCACACACACTGGCCTCCTCAGTTCGCCTTGAAGCCTCGGGCCCACGCTTACCTTGGGGATTTTGCTCTTGCTGTTCCCTCTGCCTGGAGCACTTCTCTCTCAGATACCCGCTGGCTGCACTCCTTCACTTCCCTGAAGTCTCTACTCATAGACCACTGTTCAGAGGCTACCCCAGCCACCCTGCCTAAAAGCCACCCCAACTCCCCGCTGCCTGTCTTCAGCCATCTCCTGAAATGCATCTCAGCCTCCTCCGTGTTCCGTTCCTTTACAGATGGTATACGTGAGGCCAGGGAAGGTGTCTGTGTCCTCAAGACCCGGGGGCAGTGTCTAGCACACAGTAGGTGCTCAATAAGGATTGGATGAGTAAACTCCTCCTTTTGGGCTAACATCACTAGCCCCTGTCTATAACTGGCTTAGAACATCTGTCACATTTTATTCAAATTCCTTGCTCACATATCAGCATTACCCACACCTCATTCACCTTAGTATCCCATTGGCTGGCTAGCAGCGATCAGGCAGAGGAAGAATCCAGCAAACATTGCTTAAGAGAATGAATAAATGCTGAAATCTGCTATGCAATTTACCACGGCAAGTCAGGTGCCCATGAAATTGATTTCTTGTACCCCTCAGAGATTTAGAGCTTCGTTTGGCGTGGAGCTATTTGTCTCAGCGTGAAACGTGTGGTCGAGAACCCACGCATCTGCCTTCGCTCCCCTCCACACACCCATCTCATCGTCTCGGCGTCTGCCACCAGGTCCTCACCACCCTTGACTCCGCCTCACCTTCTTCCCTAACGTCCTCCCCACCCAGCCCCCATCTCACGACCCTCATCACTCCCGGTCGTGAAAGTCAGTGGAGGACACACACAAGAAAGGAGAACAGTGGGGTTTTTAATATTTATTCATCTGGCTGCACCAGGCGGGTCTTCGTGTTGGCATGTGGGATCTAGTTCCCTGACCAAGGATCAAACCTGGGTTTCTAGCTTTGGGACCGTGAAGTCTTAATCACTGGACCTCCAGGGAGGTCCCAGACAATGGAATTTTGAAGTTTCTTTTTGGAGATATCACCCAGAGCTCTCCTCCCCTTGTGTGGGTCTTGCACCTCAGCCCTTAAACTGCTCTGCACAGACCCAGATGGATCCCGACAATCCCACACCTTGGACACAGTCCACTGCTTAGACATCTATGCTCCCCCCTAACTCCAGGATTACCATCAGCACGTGCAAACGAGGCAGGCACTAGAGGTGCGTAGAGTCTGCGCGGGAGAGCGAAGGTAGTGAGTGCCTCCCTCGCTCTCTAGCAAGGCCAAGGGGAATTCAGGATGACTGCAGGCGGAGGAAGTTAGAGCAGGTGTAGTCATCACAAAAAAGCTTCAAAATGGGGAATTTTCCAGACAAAGGGGGAAAACAGACAGCAGCAAACCAGGAAACACTTAAAATCCTATGTTTTTAATCTAGGCACCTAGCCCGGCTGCCCTCAATCCCATTCATTCCTTCTTCTTTTTTCAAAACATGTCATTGAAGTATAGTTGATTTACAATATTGTGTTAATTTCTGCTGTTCAGCACAGTAGCATAGTTATATGTATATATACGTTCTATTTTTATACTGTTTTCCATTGTGGTTTATCATCCACCAGTCTAATCGTGCCATGTGGGCATGCCCAGTCATCCAGTCGTGTCTGACTCTGTGGGACCCCATGGACCGTAGCCCGCCAGGCTCCTCTGTCCATGGCACTCTCCAGGCAAGAATACTGGAGTGGGTTGTCAGATCCTTCTCCAGGGGAATCTTGCAGACCCAAGGATTGAACCCGCGTCTCCTGTGGCTCCAGCATTGCAGACAGATTCTTTTAACCACTGAGCCACGGGGGAAGCCCACTATGGTTTATCACAGGGCACTGGATATAAGTCCCTGTGATATACAGTAGGACTTTGTTGTTTATTCATCCTGATTCTTTCTTCTTAATCCTACTGAATAAGCGTTAGTGTTGACAAGGGAAGTGATAAAATGGAATTTCAAGTAATAGCTGACACATGTATAAAGTTTTGACTGTCAAGGTAACTTTACAGTGATTATCCCATTAACCTGTCATAACACGCATGAGAAAGCTGTTATTCCCATCACATTGAGAAGTGGAGGGATTTGCCCCAAGTCACCCAGGCAGCAGCTGGAAAGCTGGGGTGAGCACCCCAGATTTCTGACACCCCTTCATGTAGGACAGCGCCTTACTGGAGAAACGGGGCATCCACGGCCGGGTACCTCTCTGCCTGCAGCCCTAACCCTGGAGAGCCCCCGAGGCTGGTGTGCGGGCTCCTTCCCTTGCCCCCCTCGTTTTCACAAGCCCCCCCATTAAAAGGAAGGTTAGATAAATGCTGTGCTTGGAGCGAGTGTCAGCAACCCTTTCCTGCTCACGGCGCCCCATCTCACTGCCTGCCCCGTGGGCACCCTAAACAACTTTTACTGCTTCCTAACCACCCTGCACTGAGCTCCACACTCACCTTGCTATTTAAACTCCAATAAAAGGCAAAATAAAAACATCTTAATGGTCTAAAACGTGCTTTTTCGAACAACCTAAGAGGATATCTTACTCATAAATGTAAGCGAGAAATAGAACTCCATTTCTGCGGTTATGAAACAGATAAATATCTTCCCAGGGGCCCCAGCCCTGGCATCCAACGCCCTGCCTGGCAACACCACATAGTCACCATGCTCCTTGGGCTCCGAGCTGTTTTCAGTCGTGGGAGCGGCTGCTCAGAGGGAGAGGGTGGGACTCCTGTCCTCCTGTGTGGGGTGGGGTGGCCGTCCCCTCTCTCCATCAGCAGTGGAGCGCCTGTGACACGTCAGGCCCTGGGATGGGAACCTGGGACCGGCGCAGCCCCCCGCCTCCAGAGCTCAGAGGTGAGGACACAGTCAAAGTGCGGCACATCCAGATGCTACTGAGGAGGGGTCAGGTGTCACTGGGGCTCAGAGAAGAACAGTCCAGCCTGGGCATTCACGGAAGGCTTCCTGGAGGAGACTGGATTCAGGCTCCAAGAATGAACAGGATCATGATGGGCCAGAAAGAAGAGAATTCCAGATCGAGGGAAGAGTCTGAGAAAGATTGGAAGAAGCAGGAAGACACAGTATGTCTGGGACCTAAACCAGTAGACGGAGGAGCAGGCTGGAGGACAGACCGGATAGGGTGGCAGGTGGTGCAGAGCCTGGGACGCCTGGCTGGAGCACTTCACAGAAGCGGGACAGACCTGGAGTGGCCCTGAGCACCAAGCAGCCACCTGTGTAAGCCGCTCAGGAGTCCACACGCTCCCTCCCACCTCTCTCCCCATGCTGGGAAGGGACACAAGCGGATAAAAGGAGGAGAAATGGTTCCTTCCTCCGGAGCAGCCTCTAGGCCCAGCACCACGGCTCCCGTATCACAAGGCTGGCAGCGCACAGAGGCAGAGAGAGGGAGAAGCCGGGGCATCCGGGGCAGGCGGGGGCCTCAACGCCTCCCAGCAGGGGAGACCTGAGCTCTTGCCTCATCCTCTCCAGCACAGGTGCCGACTCGAGCAGACCCCTCCCTTGGGGCCTGCCACTAACTGTGTTCAGCACGTGTGTGTTTACTGAGCTGGTAACAGGACAGGGAGAGCAGGAAAGGGGCTCACCTCATGGCTGGGAGGTCAGATAGCCTGTTCTAAGAAAAGCTGAACACACAGGAAATGTACAAACTCAGACCTGGAGCAAGCCCCTGGACAGTCCTCTGGTGGAGGGGCTCTGCCCTGCAGACGCCCTGCAGGTGCCCTTGGTCTA
Organism: Dama dama; assembly: GCF_033118175.1. Classification (NCBI taxonomy): domain Eukaryota; kingdom Metazoa; phylum Chordata; class Mammalia; order Artiodactyla; family Cervidae; genus Dama; species Dama dama. The sequence continues at coordinate 2,946,733 of NC_083702.1, forward strand.
CAGGGAGGGCAAATGAAGAACGCAAGGGTCCATGAGATAGGAAATGTACACCTGCTGGACAGGGATCGAGCTGGACCAGCACGCAGGCTCCAGTACCACCTACGTGCAGAAATTGCCCCCATTCCTGGCCAGCCTCCCCCGGCTTCCTGAGTCTGGTGGTTAACTGTGTGTGTCAGCTTGGCTGGGTCAGATGTTTCGTCCAATACTATCCTGGGTGCAGCTGTGATGGCGTCTTTTTGAATAAGATTAATACTTAAATCTAAATTAATATCTAAATTTGAGTGAAGCAGATTACACTCCATAATGTGGGTGGGCCTCATCCAATCAGGTGAAGAACAAAAGCAGTCCTCCTCCAACTAACAGGGAATTCTGCCTGCAGAGGGCCTTCGGACGTGAGCTACAACACTGGATTCTTGCTGGGTCTCCAGCCAGAATATATAAAATGTATAAAATGAATAACTCTTCTGATGACAACTAAACACACCGAATAAAATATTGTTCTAAAAATCTCTTTTGAAATATCTTGATGAGGGGCAAGAAAGAAGAAATCCTCAGAAACCAAGCAACATTGAAATTGGGATTGCAGAGAGGGAGCAGAGCCCAGGAGCCAGTTGTGAGCCCAGTGACGTCCACGAAGTCCTGAAGGTCATGACCTTCTGCTCTGATGACTGCACTGGGGTACTGGGGACAAGGCTGGGCCAACCCACAGAGGGATGTCTCATATGAGAACCCCACAGGAAACTGGACCTCCAAGGGCTGCCCCTCCACATAACGGCGACCTGGAAAGACCTTGGGAAAAGACAATGAATTGGCTCAAATTTGGTGCTGACTGGATGGAAAATTAAAACCTCCCTTTAAACCTTGAAACTCCAAGCAAGTTCCCATGAGGTTTTGCAGCCTCAACTCACACCAACTGTGTTAGAAAAAAAAAAAACTTCAAGTGAGAAATTATTTTAAAGTTGTCCTACCCTGAGCTGGTGGCAACCCAAAATCCCTGACAGAATCAAATACAAATTCTCTTCAGCAGAGTGCACCTTCAGCACAGGCCTCACGGAATTCTCACACATGAAATCATGAGAAAAACGAGCCTTAGTCAAAAATCACAAAATAAGGAAGCAGGTCACACGCTCGAGAGTGAGCAGAAACCCCAGGCAGCATTTGTCTAATCTGGAATAAAAAAGGGTGTGAAATATGCTTCAAGAAATAACATTTTTAAAATGCATAAAGTACAAAAGCCTGTAAGATAGAATTGCGCAGATTTGAAAAAGAGGCAGAAGTTCCAGAAATTCAGAAAATAAAAGATACAATAATTGGAATAAAAAAAATGCAATGGGCAGGTTATAGCGGATTATGCACAGCCGAGGAAACGGCTATTGAACTGGAAGGCGGGATGTAGCACAAGCACAACCGACGAGACAGATGCAAAGGCGGGTTAAGAGGCAGACAGTGGAGAGGGTACATAATCAGAATTCTAAAAGCTGTTTCAGACAGAGGATGCGGCAGAGACAGTGCCTATTAGATGCTGTGTAAGAATTTGCAGAAATAGAACAAAGGCCTCAGGTTCAGGTGGTTTAACAAAACACAATAATAAAGCTTTATAAAAGAAATCCACACTCAAATACATCATAGTAAATTACGAAAAAAGCAAGGAGAATATCAAACAAAGAAAAGCTATTTAAAGAAATAAGAAAGAAAGCAAATACTACCTGTGTAGGACCCATAATGAGACTAAGGGTTGGTCTCTCAATAAACACCCTGGAGAGATGGTCCCTGATGGTGGCAGAGACTGGGGGATGCTCCTGCGATGGGCGTAGACTGGACGGGTCTCCCGGAAGCTGAGGAAGCTACAAACACCAGAAGCAGGTCGAAGCAGGGCAGGGCTCTCCTCTACAGGTTTCAGGGAGAGCGGCCCCGCCAACACTTTGACTTCTGATTTCTGATCTCCAGGACTGTGAGAGAAAGCTTTGTAAGCACACGGTTTGTGGTCTTTGTTATCACAGCTCCCGGAAAGGAACACACCCTCCCTGCCCCAACTCAGATGCTACTTCTTCTGAAAAGGCTTCCTCCTGTCTTCACCAAATTCATGCAATATCCCAACTGTAGCCATTTTTCCAAAATGGGTTTTAACTGTGCTCTTCATTTCTTATCCCTCCACTAGACAGCCAACCCCATGAGGGTAGGTGTGAGGCTCTGGATATCTCTGAAATCCCCAAGCTCATCACAAGGGACAAGTGAGTGGGAGACCCTAATCTGGGTTGGTGGTGATGGTTTAGTTGCTAAGTCTTTTTCAACTCTTGTGACCCCCATGGACTATAGTCTGCCAGGCTCCTCTGTCCGCAGGATTCTCCAGGCAAGTGTACTGGTGTGGGTTGCCATTTCCTTCTCCAGGGATCTTCCTAACCCAGGAATCGAACCCAGATCTCCTGCATTGCAGGCAGGTTCTTTACTGACTGAGCTGTGAGAGGCCTAGCCTTATGCGGGCAGTGCCCCCTGCATCTCCAGGGTCACCCCCAGTCCTCCTGTATGGCTAATTCTCTGTCACCTTTGAATGGAAGGGACCCTTGAACATCACCCCGGAATTCACCAGGAACGTGGGTGTTTCATCATGAGAAACTGATCGGCTGGCCTGTGCTTGCCCCGCTGTCTGATTTTCCGTGCTTCCCTGCCACCCGAGGTCTGCAAGTCCAGCCTCCTCCACGGGGGACACCCTGTGTTCAAACCTTGCTGGACCACCCGCCACAGAGAGGCATGTCCAGCTCCTCTCCGATACTTGGCTGTGGGACGATCCTTGAAGATGCTCCATCTCCTTCGTCTTGTGACAGCAAACTCCTCCAGCAGACTGTTTCCACTCCTTGTAAACAGTTTGCTCAGCTCCTCCCTCCTCATCGCAGTGGCCAGAAGCTGTTCGCTCCCTGCTGCTGCTTCATTCCAGAACACAGCTCCTGTCCTGGCCTGCGTGCACACAGATGCGTCTTTGCTGCTGCAGTCTGGCGCTGCGGTTTCGTCTGATGTCAGCCACGTCACCCGGCAACATGTGGGACAGCTCCCTGACCTCCCCACTCCTTGGGAGGGAGGACCAGACAGCTGCTGTGTCCCCTGCTCCTTCCTCATCCTTTGCGGAGGATTTCCTCCACGGCTCAGACGTTAAAGAATCTGCCTGCAATGCAGGAGACACGGGTCAGATCCCTGGGTCAAGAATATTCCCTGAAGAAGGAAATGACAAACCCACTCCAATATTCTTGCCTGACAATCTTATGGACAGAGGAGCCTGGCAGGCTACAGTCCATAGGGTCACAAAGAGTCCAGTGTGACTGAATGACTATGCTTTCACTTTCTTTCACTAGGGGACCTGAGTGTGAAAGTCACTCAGTCCTGTCCAACTCTTTGTGACCCCATGGACTGTAGCCCACCAGGCTCCTCTGTCCATGGAATTCTCCAGCCAAGAATACTGGAGTGGGCAGCCGTTCCCATCTCCAGGGGATCTCCCCAGCCCAGGGATCGAACCTAGGTCTCCTGTATTGCAGGTGGATTCTTTACCAGCTGAACCACCAGGGATGCCTAAGAATCCTGGAGTGGGTAGTCTATCCCTTCTCGAGCAGATCTTCCTGACCGGGAAAATGAACCAGTGTCTCCTGCATTTTACCAGCTGAGCTACCAGGGAAGCCCCAGGGGAGCTGAGGAACTGAACTTTTTATTCTATTTCACATTAATTCATTTAAATTCAAATGTACATCGGCTCTTATCTTAAGATAAATGTACATAGACTGCTGTGTTAGACAGGGCAGCGCCAGAATATTTCTGCTAAGAACCCAAGGCCAAAAATTGATGAATTGAGCTAATGGCCCTCTGCCTACTCCAAACAGAGACACAGAGTAAATCCTAACAACGAAAACTGTTTTATAAAACAAAACCAAACTCAAACAAGAGAGAAAACCCATCTGAGCCAGAAGACAAAGGACACAAAGCCAAACATCAGCGGGGATTCCATAGAAGCCCACGGACAGAGGACCCTGGTGGGCTCCGGTCCATGGGGTCACAAAGACTCGAACACGACTCAAGCGGCTTAGCACACACATAGAAACGTGGTCCCGAGAGCCTGTGAAAGAGCAGGAGCAGGCACCACCGGGAAGACGGCTGCAGGGGCCCCACGCGTCCCCGTTTCCCTCTCTGAGCTGCATTTGGGGTCTGCTGGGCGTGTGTGTGCCTACCCGGGCTCTGTTTCTCTCCAGGGAGGTGTAAAGCCTTTCCTAAGAAATATCTATTGAGAGCTTTTTAAATTATTCTTTGGCTGGATCTTCCAACACTCTCGTTTAATTTGCTTTTATTTTTAACAATGGGCTTCTTTGGTGGTTCAGATGGTAAAGAATCCACCTGTCAATGTAGGAGACCCAGGTTCGAGCCCTGGATCAAGAAGATCTCTTGGAGAAGGGAATGGCAACCCACTCCAGTATTCTTGTCTGGAGAATTCCAGGGACAGAGGAGCCTGACAGGCTATAGTTCGTGGGGTTGCAGAGTCAGACACAGTTGGACGACTAAGCACAGTACTCTCTCTCTCTTGCTCGTAATAATGCCTTCTTGCCACATTATGAATTTCTCTCTCTGTCCCTCCGGCCATGTTTAATTGTCAAAGCCCTGTTGGGACACTATTGTTTTTAGTTCCTCGGGTGTGACTTCTCCGGCATGTCTTCTGCTGACTCTCCCCCATCATAACGGATTCTCTCTGCACTTTGTGCATCGTCAGCTCATCTCTCAGTGGGGTTTTCCTCTGACAGTTCTGCTCGGTCCTGAGAACAGGAAGACTGTTCTATGGGACAGTGTTTCAGAGGCGCTCCGTTAGCTCACTGGTTCCAGATCAGTGTGGACACCAAGTCCTCACTGCAGGGTTTTTGCACTGCAGTCCCGCATGGATTTGGACTCTGAGCAGCTGGGCCCCAGACTCTCCCTCCTTAGGACAAGCCTCTGATGCCTAGGCAGCTCGTTCCTGGTCTGCTTCTCCAGACCAAAGGGCAGAGATACGCTGCTTCCTGTTGTAAATCAGATAGATTGTTCTTGTTCTGAATTTCTTGCAGAAAGCCCAGGTCTAGATTTTCTTTAAATTCTAAGTCCTCTAATGTCCACTCAAGATCCAAAAAGTAAAAATGAAACTGTTAGCTGCTCAGTCGTGTCTGACTTTTTGGGACCCCATGGACTGTTGCTCACCAGGCTCCTCTGTCCATGGAATTTTCCAGGCAAGAATACTGAAGTGGGTTGCCATTTCCTTCTCCAGGGGATCTTCCTGACCCAGGGATTGAACCCTGGTCTCTTGCATTGCAAGCAGATTCTTTACCGTCTAAGCCCAGGGAAGACGCAAAGTAGGCATTAAACACTAGCTCTTAAGGTATCTGTCTGGGTCTAATACTCCAACACTCCTCACTGCTAGGCTGTGCTTTCTCTCTTATTATCTAAATCCGGGATATTCTCCAGTGCTGCTATTAAAACTAACTAGATGCTTTTTATTTTTAAAGCACTTTATGAAATAAATAAATAGTTATGTATATTTTAACACATTTATATCTGTTTGGACAGGAGAGGAGTTTCTCGTAAGGTTCATTTCACTGTTTCTCTGATTTATTTTTATCCTCTGCCATATAACTAGTCTGCAAAAAAAAAAGAAAAAACTTAGTGGTTTGAACCATCAACAGACTTTCTTTGCTTATAAGTCCATGATTTGGACTTCCCTGGTGGCTCAGCTGGTAAAGAATCCGCCTGCAGTGCAGGAGACCCCAGTTCGATTCCTGGGTTGGAAAGATCCCCTGGAGAAGGGAAAGGCTCCCCACTCCAGTATTCTGGCCTGGAGAATTCCATGGACTGTATAGTCCATGGGGTTGCAAAGACTCAGACACGACTGGGCGACTTTCACTTTCAGTGTGACGGCTTGTCTCTGTTGGGTGTGGTCACTCAGAGCAGCTTGATAGAAGCTGGAGGACCCACTCCCAAGACAGCTCCTGCATGAGGCTGGCAGGCTGGGCTACCTAGGGGCTGGACCCGGGCTGCAGGACTGCCCATCGGGGGCTTTCATGCGCAGCTGGGCCTCCTCGCAGCATGGTGGCCCAGGGCCACAGGCTGGGATCTCAGGAGACAGGAAATGAGAACGGCCAGCCTCTGAAGGGGCCCTAGTGGTAAAGAATCTGCCTGTCGAAGCAGGGGGCTCAAGAGGTGCAGGCCCACTCCCTGGGGGAGGGCATGACAGCCCACTCCAGCACTCTTGCTGGAAGAACCCCACGGACCGCAGGCCACAGTCCGTAGGGCCACACAGTCAGACACGACCGAGCGTCTGAGAGCAGCTTCTTCAGGGTTGGGCCGGTCACTTTTGCCAGGCTTTGCTGTTGCGTGTCCCCGAGCCTGGCCAGATTCAAGGGCTGGGGCAGAGGTCAGGCCTCTAAAGGGGGGGCCAGCAAAGACCTTGCCGCCACCTTTAGTTCACCATGCCTACAGGGACAGAGGCCCACCTTCCTTTCTTTCACATCCTAGATTTTTCAAACAATTCTCGCTGGAAATGCCCTTGAGAGTCCCCATACCCTACTTTCTTCCACACTTCAGGTTTTCTCTTTCCTTTTTGAAAGATGCCCAGAATGCCTAGAATGGAATCCTACCACTTTTCTTCGAATCAGCAAGCTTAAAGCAACTTTCCTGATGATCTCTGGCCCAATTCCCAGCTGACTTAAACTTCAGCATCCTTTATAACACATTCGTATGCGTCGACAAGTCCTATCCTTTCTTCCTCCCTTTGGTGGCAAAGGGGATTGTACTTTGAGGTATTTTAAGAACATTTTTTCACGTATTCTTCCAAAAGCATGTCTGGAAAAAAAATGTACTTCTGATAAATATGTATTAAATGTGAAGCATTTAAAGGCAGTTGGACCTGTTTTGTACCCTTATACATGTCTTTTTGAATTAATGTTGAATTCTTAAAGGGCTTCTTAGTCATTAATTACAATTAACTCTGTCCATTGCTATGCTCCATGCATTCTTGGCCCCTCCCTGAAGCCTGATCAGCCTGCATAACGGATGGCTCCTTGCCGGCATCTCTTCCCATCCTGGCAGCAAAAAAAGTCAACAAGTCCCTGGAGTACCGGGCAACCACCAGGAGCCGCTGCCGGACTTGAATTTTTGTGCTGGAACTTGCCCTCAGGAATTCCGCCTTTTCACTGAAAGTCATTTTATACCACCCAGACGGGATGCTAGGAGGTAGAGGAAGATGAAAGTGTTAGTCGCTCAGTTGTGTCCAACTCTTTGTGACCGCAAGGACTGTAGCCCACCAGGTTCCTCTATCCATGGAATTCTCCAGACAAGAATACTGGAGTGTGTTGTCACACCCTTCTCCAGGGGATCTTCCCGATGCAAGGACAAACATGGGTCTCCCGCATTGCAGGCCAATTCTTTACTGTCTGAACCACAGGGAAGCCCCAGGTGGTAAAGGAGGCATCACCAACGACAGGGTTGGGGGCTTCCCTGGCGGTCCAGTGGCTAAGACTCTGCACCCCTACTGCAGGGGCCCAGGGTCCGTCCCTGGTGGGACTAGATCCCACGTGCCCCAACTAAGAACTTAGTTCACTGCAGCAACTGAAAACCCCGAGTACCACAGCTAAGACCTGGCATGGCCAAATAAACAAATGCTTTTAATAAAAGGGGAACAGTCAAAAAACGATTGACAGGGACAGGTGCAAGGGCTAATGAGGAGCGGCAAAGACAGGGGTCAAAGGACTAGGAGAATGAAATCTATGCCCCCGAAGAAACTTCATAAACAGTTGCATGTTCATTCGTGAATCCACAAGGAAGCTGATCTGCCTGCCGTTGGCAAACCCACCCAGCCTTGGATGTGAAACGCAGTTACAGTCGGAGCCAAGCCGTGCATGGACTGCTGCCTTTGTCTCTCGGGTGCGTGTCCCTTTGGGGACTGGTCATGCAGCAATGACACAGCCCCCAGGCCCAGACTGAGCCCCAGGCCACGGGCCCAAGCCCCCGCCTCCCTGGGCCCCCGTCCCTCCACCTGCAGCTGGGCCAACAGCAGGCTCCTTGGAAGGGCGGTCAGAATCAGCCAAGCAGACGCCTAGGAAAGGCTTCGATCCGCTCCTGGACAGAGGAAGCGATGAGCAAATGCTTCCCGTTATTTTTATTCCCTCAGGCCCGTCTCCCTCGGGAGACTGTAAACCCACAGGGGAGAAGGCAGATGGGCCTTGTCACTTCTCTTCGCTTCCTTATCCTCTTTCCAAAGCCTGGAAGCAGTGCATTCCTACACACTTAAGACAATGGCCTCAGAAATGGGGACGGAGGCTGTCAAGTCTGTCTTCCCTCTCAATGACCACATTTTCCATTCCTAGAATTTCCCTTCTGTTCTTTTTTTTTTTTAACCACCTGTTTAGTCTCTCCACAATGCCCTACTTTTGTCTATGTGGTCCATTCCTTCATCTTGTTGAAAAACTTAAACACACTTATTTTTAAACCTTCTTCAGACTGTTCTGTCACCTGCAGTCCTGGAGCATGCATCTGCCCGTGCACTGGGTCGCCTCTGAACTTGCCCGCTCAGGGTGCGTCTGGCATGAGAAGTATCGTCCGTGGGCGCCCTGAGCATCCCACGTGCAGTGGTTCAGGGGCCATGTCTTCTGCAGGCAAGTGGCTTCTGCCCGTTCCAGAGGTGTTTCTCCGAGACCCAACTTGGACGTCTCACCTCAGCGCTCCTGGGTGTAAATATGAATCCCATCCATCCAGAGGTGGCATTACAAAATCAGGAGCCCACAGCTGAAAGCAGGTACCCACTCGGTTGTCCCATTCACAGAAGTGACAGCGTTTGTCAGACCCCGACTTCACGAAGGGGACTCTGTTGTGCCAGCCCTCGCTTGTCCCCACTGGTGACCCTGCCCTTACACCCTCACCGCCACTCCGGCCTTGAGTCCCATCTCCCGCTGGCATCTCAGGCTTTCCCTTGCTTTCAAGTCCTATGTGCTCTTAGAATTTCCTGTTAGAGCTCACCCATCCTTTCTGCACGTCTGAAGCAGGAGGGGCATCCTTCGTCTATTCAGTCTGCCGTGCTGACGGCAAGCCATGGAAGCACGGTGGACGCCTGCAGCCTGGCGGGGCCCCAGCAGAGGTGGCCGCGCCTGCCGGGGGGCCACGGTGTCACGTGGGGTTCTGGCCAGCTGTGCTATCTTGAGCCTCACAGCCGTCCTGGGGGAGAGGCATTCTTAGCCCGGTTTGATCGATAAGGGACTCAGAATTCACATTTCCTTACTTCTCCAAAGGCAAAGGCTGGTATGGGCCTCGTTCCACCCAGAACCATGGAGAAGCTTCTGGAACTCCAGGCTTCCAGTACGACCAGCAACAGCGAGATGCAGCCAGGATCCAGAACTGGGGATGGGGTTAAAGAAGGGAGGTGTGGGGCTGGGAGGCAGAGAGAAGGGCGACTCCTCCCCCAGGTCCATCAGCCTGTCCGAGGCACGGCCTTGGGAGAGCCAGGGACCCACCGGAGGCAGGGCTGCAAAGAACCGTCCGAGGCTTCCAGAAACCCCCGTGCAGGACCGACATCTTCGAGACATGGTCACTCCCCTTTCTCCCCTTTTCCAGCATCAGGAAAGACCCCGGTGCTCGGAAAGATCGAAGGCAAGAGGAGAAGGGGGTGACAGAGGAACGAGGTGGTTGGATGGTATCACCGACTCGATGGACATGAGTTTGAACAGACTCCGGAGGACAGTGGAAGACAGGGGAGCCTGGCATGCTGCAGACCATGAAGTCGCAAGAAGTCGGACACGGCTTAGCAACTGAACAACAACATCCTCCCCCAGGTAAAAAGAGCCAAGGAAGGAGGGGCCGTGGTCCGTATGTACCCATCCTCCCAGAACCCCCATCCCAGGGGGATGGTCTCACTGTTACTGGTCCAGGTCCCTGGACTCCTTAATCTATAGACAGTGACGAGGCCAGATGGGGAATTCCGACAAGGCTTCGCTGGACTCGGGTTGCAGCACAGGGGAGCAAGCAAAGTAACAGGGCCTCACTTGCTCCTGAGCTGGCCCCTCAAGTGGGGGTGGGGATAGCGGTGGGAGGGGCCAGAGGGGTGGCTGAGGTGGTCTGCTCCCCCACCTCAGTGGCGCCTCGGGCAAGGATCTTGTCCAATACCCTACTTCTGCTCTTCAGAAGTGGCAGTGGTTTTTGAACTTTTTGTCTCTTACTGTGGATCATTTACCCCATCTGCATGATGCAATTAATTTTAGTTTCTTCTGGTTTCTTCGGATCTTGTTGCTGGAGGAGACGTTTGTCCGGCTGCAAGTCCTGCAGCGAAGGGTCCCAAGTCTGGCCTCTCTCATGAGAACGTGGGGGCTTTAGGGTGGTCACTTTGGATGCAGCCATTGAGGCAGGGCCCTGCGAGAAGTCAGGGAGACCAGAGCTCTCTCCAGCCTCATGAAGTCACAACAGGGAGCCAGGGCGTCTGCACACCCACGGCAGGGACCTCACCAGACTCCAGCCTTGCGGACGCCAATCTGTGGCTTCCAGCCTCCAGGTCTATGGAAGCTCCTATGTGTGGTTTACACCCCAGGGATGCTCTGCCTAAGCAGCATCCCTCCCCAGCATCCAGGGTGGGACTGAAGTTTGATCCATGCCTGGCCTGGATGAGACACAGGACCACATGAGCCGAGGGGACCCCTCACTCTGGTGCGTGCCCCACCTGGCCCTGGAGGGTGAGAGCCCACGGGCATCTCACAGCCCCCACTCTGTCTGGGACCAGGATCCATCAGGCTGTGTGTGTACGCGTGTGTGCACTTGTGTGCACGTGTGAGTGTGTGCCTGTGCATGTGTGAGTGTGTGTCAGCCGATCATGGATTAGAGAGGCAACACAAGGCAACTGATAGAGAAAAAATTTGTAACATGGACGTTCCCTGGAGCCCCCAGAATTACAGTCCTCATGAAGTTCACCATCAGTGAAGAGTGTCTCTTCCATAATTGCTGCTTAATGTGACCGAGGAAGAAGGGCAGAGCCCGGGGCTCCTGACTTGCTCTATGTCACGCTCCTCTTGGCTTCCCGGGGCCTCGGGCCTGGATGACCACTGGCCACACCCGCGGGCCCACACTCAGTCCCCACGTCCCGCACTGATGCCCTTCCCTTGAGGTTCACGATCACCCGAGTCTCTTCCTGTTTGAAGGGCTCGTGTGCCCTCTCCCTCTGGGGTCTCTCCACAAGGCTCCGCTCTGCCAGTGCCCTCCCGCGGGGGCCCTGGGCTGGCCTCTGGAGAAGCCCACGGCTCTGGAGGAAGGAGGGTGGTGGGTCAGAGCCGCCGGCTGGGGCTGCCTCTCCTGTAAACTGCAGAGCCATGAGGCCCCGGGCAAAGATCCAGCCACCACTGGTGTTGGTCTCCTATCATCAACGTGGTAGCAGACCCACATGCTTACTCCCTGGCATGTCTGGAGGTCAGAGTATGAAGCAGGGATCACAGGATGGGGGCTAACATCAACGTGTGGGCAGGGTTGGTTCCTCCGGGGGCCCAGGGAGGGCCCCTCCCTCACTTTTCTGGCTTCTAGAGGCGCCTGCACTCCTGGCCTCCTGGCCTCCTCTGTTTTCCAAACCAGCGAGAGCAGCTCAGCTCCCTCTCAGGTCACTCGCTGCCCTCCTGCTCCCATCTGTCTCCCGCAAGGACCCTCTGATTACACCAGCCCCTCCCTGATGATCCAGGGTTGTCACACATCTCGGGTCAGCTGAACGGAAATCCTGATTCCATCTGCAACCTTAAGCCCCCTTTGTCCTCCCCGGCCGCGAGAGTGAGAACACACACATATTTGGAGGTTTTATTCTGCTTGCCACACAGACATTCATCCTTTCTGTTTGCATCCAACAGCATAAAAAAGGGCTTAAGAGCAGAGCTTGAGAGCGTCGCTGTTTTTCCAGCCCTCTTGGCATCTACAACCTACTCTGCACTCAGTCATGCTTGCATGCTCAGTTGCGTCCAACTCTTTGCATCCCATGGACTGTGACCTGAGGGGTTCTCCTGTCCGTGGGATTTTTCCAGGCAAGAATCCTGGAATGGGTTGTCACTTCCTCCTCCAGGGGACCTTCCCAACCCAGGGAGTGAACCCGCGTCTCCTGCATTGGCAGGTGGATTCTGCAGCACTGTGCCGTTTGTGGTTCCCTCAAAACCTGCAACAAGTAGGATAGACCTGCACTGGGCTGGCTTCCATGTGATGCAGGGGAAAAGGTCCAGCCCACCCTCAGCACCCCTGCCACCCAGGGGTGCTTCCTCTCACAACCTAAGGAGACTCAGAGAGGTTCAATCACTGTCCAGGGTCACACAGCCAGTGGGTGGAGACACAGCGTCAAGTGTGGACTGCCCGTGTGGACTCCTCCACACAGCCAGTGGGAGGAGAGAGACCCGGGTGATGATGGGTCCCAGGATCAGGAGGGTCTGCCTCAGTTTTTATAGAGATCCATGCTCTCTGAGGAGGGAACCGGTCCTCCCGCCCCCTGTCCCCTGCACTCTCAGGACCTCATCCCTCAGCTGGGATCACCCCACACTTACCTGCAGGAGTCGTAAGGTCCAGCAGGACTGTGACGGCATCAACCCCTTAAGGATCCCACAAGGACCTGGGATGAGAGCCAGCACCCAGCAAGGAAGGCCCGGCTCCTAGGGGTGTTAGCTTTGCCTGCAGATGCCTGAGCTCCCATCCGGGCTGAAATCCAGGGCTCAGAGCTTCAGGCCCGGCTCTGTCTCTCGGGAGATATTTTGGACATTTAAATCCCAGCTGCATCCCGATGTCCCCAAAATAACCACTGGCAGCCACTTCTGGAATCAGTCCCCATCGGGCTCGCAATCAAGCCTCCACCATCTGACAGCTGGCCCAAAGCGGGGAGGCGTGTGGGAGGCTCTAGGGCCTAGGGGACGTGGGTTCATGTCCAGGATCGACTTATGGCCAGCAAATGCCTGGATGACTCTGAGCCCCCTTTTGCCTCATCAAATGGCCTCAGCAGTACTTCATGGGGTTTGTGAAGATACGATCAGATAAAGTCTTCAGGATCATGCTCGGGGCTTTGGCCCTGGAAGCTCCTGATGAATGTTGCACTGTGATGGGGAAGGGGAAGCCGGGGCCCCTGAGCCACAGTTCACACTCAAAGACCAGGTCCAACCCAGCTGCAGGCAGGACCTTCCAGCCCCCTGCCAAGTCCATCTGGGCACGGGGCTGGCCCCTGGCATGGGCACCCCTTCCTCTAGCCCACCCCAATCGCTGCACTGGGCTGACTCCAGGGTAAGCCTCAGCCCTCTGGTCCAAGCTCACCTCTGCAGGGAGCCCTCCTCGACCCCTCCAGCTGGACGCCGTGTCCCCCGGCCCTTCAGATCAGCCAGAGGATCTGGCTCCACAGAAGGTCCTGCTGTTAAAGACAAGGCCCATGAGGTTCTGGCAGTCTGCTCCCCGATCCCCTCCTCCTGGCCCCGGAGCCCTCCCTGCCTGCTGTCCTCTGACCCTCAGTGCCCCCCCCCCCAGTTCAGCCCCTCCCCACCCCGCACCCTGGGACAGATCAGAGCCTCCCTCTGAGGGTCAGAATTCTCTTTCTTCCCCAGAATTATCGACAGTGAGCGGAGAAACTGAGTCCTCCCAGCCCTGTCTGAGCTCAGCTTTTCCCTCCCTGGGCCCTGGTTCACACCACTTGTAAATTCAAAGACTAGACAGAAAAGAGGCCCTTACCCCAACTACTGGAGAAGGCAATGGCAGCCCACTCCAGTGCTCTTGCCTGGAAAATCCCATGGACGGAGGAGCCTGGTAGGCTGCAGTCCATGGGGTCCCGAAGAGTTGGACACAACTAGCGACTTCACTTTCACTTTTCACTTTCATGCATTGGAGAAGGAAATGGCAACCCACTCCAGTGTTCTTGCCTGGAGAATCCCAGGGACGGGGGAGCCTGGTGGGCTGCCGTCCGTGGGGTCGCACAGAGTCGGACACGACTGAAGCGACTTAGCAGCAGCACCAACAACCCCAATTACACAGTAGCATCAAGTGAGGAACTTCAAGAAACCAAACCTCATGGTGACCTCATCTGAACCAGGACTAGGGCAGAAGCTTTGAATCTTGCACTTTGGATAGACCTTTTAATCACATTTGCAAATTACTGCCTCACTGAGTCACACGGGTCTTCTACATGTTGATGTGTTTTGTTATCTGATACCAAGAAGGCCCTTTGGTTAATATCCCCACGAATCTCATCAGAGAAGTCTTTAGGCGCTGGGGTGCTGGCAAGCTCATGGTAGCAGATGCAAGGGCTACTAAATCCTAAGTCTCATTTGAAGATTCAAAGTTCATCAATAATATTATGATTAATGCTGTCAGCTATTTTCCTTGAAGTCACGGGCTCTAGTCTTTCATTTTTGAGAAAATGTCTTCCAAACACTCAAGTTTGAATATTCCTAGTTTGTCCGCCACACCATTCTTTCAGGTAAAAACCATGTTCTGTGAAAACAGTGCCTAGTTTAGTTTGTAACTCAAGTGAAGTGGAAGTCACTCAGTCGTGTCCGACTCTTTGCGACTCCATGAACTATACAGTCCATGGAATTCTCCAAACCAGAATACTGGAGTGGGTAGCCTTTCCCTTCTCCAGGGGATCGTCCCAACCCAGGGATCAAACCCAGGTCTCCCGCATTGCAGGCGGATTCTTTACCACCGGGGATGCCCTTGTTACTAAAGTACCACTGTATTCAGCGTGCAGAATGCGCGTCCTGTGTGTGCTTCCCAATTGTTACCCAGAATGCTAACGCAGCATGTACGCAAGGGTGGGGATTTAATACAACTAGTAGCTTTCACTAGTTTTACTAGCGAGTGACCCCGGGGCCGGCTGCGGAGTAAGCAGGCGGTGAGCGGCCCGCGGAGGCCTAGGCCGTGCGGCCTGCGCCGAGGTCGGTGCAGAGGAACTGCGGGGTCCGCGCCCCGGATCCCCCCGCCGCCGCCGTCAGCGACATCGCCTCCAACGCCTACCGGGCTACCCCGCACCTCCTCCACCGCCTCCCGCTCCCTGACGACAGACCATTCTTTGCCCTTTAAAAGAAATGCCACCCACATTCAGAGACACAAGGGCAGCAGTTTGGCAGATTCTTTACCAGCAGAGCCACAAGGGAAACAAGGAACAAGAAGCGCGCGGCCGAGAGGAGCTACTCCACGTTCAAGGTCAGGAGGGGCGGCCGTGAGGAGAGGCCCTGTCCAAGGTAAGAGAAACCCAAGTAAGACGGTAGGTGTTGCGAGAGGGCATCAGAGGGCAGACACACTAAAACCACAATCACAGAAAACTAGCCAGTCTGATCACAGGACCACAGCCTTGTCTAACTCAGTGAAATTAAGCCATGCCGTGTGGGGCCACCCAAGACAGACGGGTCATAGTGGAGAGGTCTGACGGAATGTGGTCCACTGGAGAAGGGAATGGCAAACCACTTCAGTATTCTTGCCTTGAGAACCCCATGAACAGCATGAAAAGGCAAAAAGATAGGACACTGAAAGATGAACTCCCCAGGTCGGTAGGTGCCCAGTATGCTACTGGAGATCAGTGGAGGAATAACTCCAGAAAGAATGAAGGGATGGAGCCAAAGCAAAAACAACACCCAGTTGTGGATGTAACTGGTAATAGAAGCAAGGTCCGATGCTGTAAAGAGCAATATTGCATAGGAACCTGGAATGTTAGGTCCATGAATCAAGGCAAATTGGAAGTGGTCAAACAGGAGATGGCAAGAGTGAACGTTGACATTCTAGGAATCAGTTAACTAAGATGGACTAGAATGGATGAATTTAACTCATATGACCATTATATCTACTACTGTGGGTAGGAATCCCTTAGAAGAAATGGATTAGCCATCATGGTTAACAAAAGAGTCCAAAATGCAGTACTTGGATGCAATCTCAAAAATGACAGATGATCTCTGTTCGTTTCCAAGGTAAACCATTCAATGTCACGGTAATCCAAGCCTATGCCCCAACCAGTAACACTGAAGAAGCTGAAGTTGAATGGTTCTGTGAAGACCTACAAGACCTCTTAGAACTAACACCCAAAAAAATGTCCTTTTCGTTACAGGGGACTAGAATGCAAAAGTAGGAAGTCAGGAAACACCTAGAGTAACAGGCAAATCTGGCCTTGGAGTACAGAATGAAGCAGGGCAAAGGCTAATAGAGTTCTGCCAAGAGAATGCACTAGTCATAGCAAACACCCTCTTCCAACAACACAAGAGAAGACTCTACACACGGACATCACCAGATGGTCGACACCAAAATCAGAGTGATTATATTCTTTGCAGCCAAAGATGGAGAAGCTCTATACAGTCAGCAAAAACAAGACTGGGAGCTGACTGTGGCTCAGATCATGAACTCCTATTGCCAAATTCAGACTTAAATTGAAGAAATTACAAAAAAACACCAGACCATTCAGATAGGACCTAAATCAAATCCCTTATGATTATACAGTAGAAGTGAGAAATAGATTTAAGGGATTAGATCTGATAGACAGAGTGCCTGATGAACTATGGATGGAGGTTCATGACATTGTATAGAAGACAGGGATTAAGACCATCCCCATGGAAAAGAATTGCAAAAAAGCAAAATGGCTGTCTGAGGAGGGCTTACAAAAAGCTGTGAAAAGAAGTGAAAAGCAAAGGAGAAAAGGAAAGATATTCCCATCTGAATGCAGAGTTCCAAAGAATAGCAAGGAGAGATAAGAAAGCCTTCCTCAGTGATCAATGCAAAGAAATAGAGGAAAACAACAGAATGGGAAAGACTAGAGATCTCTTCAAGAAAAATAGAGGTACCAAAGGAGCATTTCATGCAAAGATGGGCTCCATAAAGACAGAAATGGTATGGACCTAACAGAAGCAGAAGATATTAAGAAGAGGTGGCAAGAATACACAGAAGAACCATACGAAAAAGATCTTCATGACCCAGATAATCACGATGGTGTGATCACTCACCTAGAACCAGACATCCTGGAATGTGAAGCCAAGTGGGCCTTAGACAGCATCACTACGAACAAAACTAGTGGAGGTGATGGAATCCCAGTTGAACTATTTCAAATCCTGAAAGATGATGCTGTGAAAGTGCTACACTCAATATGCCAGCAAATTTGGCAAACCCAGCAGTGGCCACAGGACTAGAAAAGGTCAGTTTTCATTCCAATCCCTAAGAAAGGCAATGCCAAAGAATTCTCAAACTACTGCACAATTGCACTCATCTCACACGCTAGTAAAGTCATGCTCAAAATCCTCCAAGCCAGGCTTCAACAATACATGAACCATGAACTTCCAGATGTTCAAGCTGGATTTAGAAAAGGCAGAGGAACCAGAGATCAAATTGCCAGCATCCACTGGATCATCGAAAAACCGAGAGAGTTCCAGAAAAACGTCTATTTCAGCTTTATTAACTATGCCAAAGCCTTTGACTGTATGGATCACAATAAACTGTGGAAAGTTCTGAAAGAGATGGGAATACCAGACCATCTGACCTGTCTCTTGAGAAACCTGTATGCAGGTCAGGAAGCAACAGTTAGAACTGGACATGGAACAACAGATTGGTTCCAAATAGGAAAAGGAGTACATCAAGGCTGTATATTGTCACCTTGCTTATTTAACTTATATGAAGAGTACATCATGAGAAACGCTGGGCTGGAAGAAGCACAAGCTGGAATCAAGATTGCCAGGAGAAATATCAATAACCTCAGATATGCAGATGACACCACCCTTATGGCAGAAAGTGAAGAGGAACTAAAAAGCCTCTTGATGAAAGTGAAAGAGGAGAGTGAAAAAGTTGGCTTAAAGCTCAACATTCAGAAAACTAAGATCATGGCCTCTGGTCCCATCACTTCATGGTAAATAGATAGGGAAACAGTGGAAACAGTGTCAGACTTTATTTTGGGGAGCTCCAAAATCACTGCAGATGGTTATTGCAGTCATGAAATTAAAAGACGCTTACTCCTTGGAAGGAAAGTTATGACCAACCTAGATAGCATATTTAAAAGCAGAGACATTACTTTGCCAACAAAGGTCCCTCTAGTCAAGGCTATGGTTTTTCCAGTAGTCATGAATGGATGTGAGATTTGGACAGTGAAGAAAGCTGAGCACCGAAGAATTGATGCTTTTGAACTGTGGTGTTAGAGAAGACTGTTGAGAGTCCCTTGGACTTCAAGAAGATCCAACCAGTCCATCCTAAAGGAGGTCAGTCCTGGGTGTTCATTGGAAGGACTGATGTTGAAGCTGAAACTCCAGTACTTTGGCCACCTGATGCAAAGAGTTGACTCATTAGAAAAGATGCTGGAAAGGATTGGGGGCAGGATGAGAAGGGGACGACAGAGGATGAGATGGCTGGATGGCATCACCGACTCAATGGACATGGGTTTGGGTGTACTCCGGGAGTTGGTGATGGACAGGGAGGCCTGGCGTGCTGCGATTCAAGGGGTCACAAAGAGTCAGATACGACTGAGCAACTGAACTGAATTGAACTGAGTAGCTTTTACTGCTTCATTAAGGACACTCCCAAGTGAAACTGACAGGTTTGTTTTACTGTGAATGTTTGGAAGCCCAATCTTTTCAACAAAAGGTCCTGGGAAAACTGGGTGTTCACATGCAGAAGAATGAAGTTGGACCCTTACCTAAAGCTACATAAAAATTAACTCAAAACATATCAGAGACCTAAATATAAGACCCAAAACAACAAGAGAAGAAAACTTAGGACCAAACATTGATTAGGCAATGATTTTTTGGATATGACACCAAAGTCCTAACCAACAACAAGCCAAAAAAGACAAACTGGAGTTTAGGAAAATTTTAAAACTTTGCACATTGAAAGACACTATCAACAGAGTAAAAATGAAAACCATACAATGGAAGAAAATGTTTGGGAATCATATACCAGGTAAGGGACCGATATCCAAAATATATAAAGAATTCATGAAACTCAACAACAAACACAACTCAGTATAAAAATGGACAAAGGACTTGAATAGACCTTTCACCAAAGAAGATATGCAAATAGTCAATAAGCACATGAAAAGATCTTAGCATCCCCATCAGGTTAGGTTAGATTAGGTTAGGTTTAGCCTCTCAGTCATGTCTGACTCTTGCGACCCCATGGCCTATAGGCCCCTCTGTCCATGGGATTCTCCAAGACAAGAATAGTGGAATGGTTTGCCACTTCCTTCTCCAGGGGATCTTCCCAACCCAGGGATTAAGGAAGTGCAAATAGCAAGCATGATATACCACCTCACACCCATTAGGATGGTTACTTTCAGGAAACAGAAAACCGCCACCACTGGATATGGAGAAGCTGAAGCCCCCGTGCACCATGGTGGGAATGTAAAGTGGTACCCCTGCTGTAGGAAAATGGCGTTCCTCAAAAAACTAAAGTTAGAATTGCCACATGATTAGCAACCCACTTCTGAGCATAAACCCAAATGAACAGAAAGCTTGATCTTGAAGAGGTAATTGAACACCCATGTTCACAACATCATGATTCACAAAATAAAGAAGCAACCCAGGTGTTCACTGACAGATGAACGAATAAACAAAATGTTACACGTGCATACAGTGGGATATCATTCAGTGTTTAAAAGGAAGGAAATCCTACAGTATGAATGAACCCTGAGGACATTATGATAAATGAAATAAGCCAATCACAAAAGACAAATATTATATGATTCCACTTAACATGATGATACTTAGCATAGTTCAAATCACAGAGACAGAAAGTCAAATGGTAGATTTCAGGGCCGGGGGAGATGGATGGGAGTTACCATTTAATAGATATAGAATTTGTTTTTCAAGATGAAAAGCGTTCTGGAGATGAGTGGTGGTGATGGCTTCATGATATTATGGATGCATTTAATACCACTGAACTGTACATTTTTAAACATTTTAGATGGAAACTTTAATGTTTTATATATTTTATCAGTTCAGTTCAGTCACTCAGTCGTGTCCAACTCTTTATGATCCCATGGACTGCAGCACACCAGGCTTCCCTGTCCATCACCAACTCCCGGAGCTTGCTCAAACTCATGTCCATCGAGTCAGTGACGCCATATTTTATAATGTTTTAAAAAGTAAAAGCAAAAAGTCAGTAGAAAACTAACAAAATAGTGAACACCAGCAGGCCAGGATCGTGGGGAAACGGAAACTCAGCCGATGTTTGGGGGAGCTGGAAGGCTGAACTCGGCTTTGCCTGCTCGTGGGAGTAGAGGTTCTGCTGAGCCCCTCTCCCAACTTTGACCGGGACCCCAAAGGGCCTAAAGTATGCTAGAATCCGACAGTGGTGAGCTGGAAGAAAACAGACTTTTTCCGGGAATATAAGTTACGTTTTGTCATCTTTCAATACCTGGAGTTGAACTGAGAAGCATGTTAAGCATGTAAATCAATTCTTTTAATTCTGAAGTATTAATCTAATCAGATTATCTCATTTTTTCTTGAATTAGTCATTAGTTTGGGGTACATTTTTAATATATTAACATAAAGTTGTTTCTGCTTAATTATCATTTGAAATAATTGTACCTGTTAATACATTAGTGTTTTATAGTATCTCTGCATTTTCTCTTGCCATGAAAATATTAGTCATAGATTGTCTGTTTTATGAGTTATTAGTAAGAAAAATCACCCTTGGATCTGTCTAAGGTACTATTTTTGTTTTAAAATGAGTTAATTTTTGAATAGATTCCTAAATATTGAAAAAATAGACTACAAGTTTTAAAAGTTTACCATGTCATGGTAAAATTTTCAATGCACTAGGAAGGTTTAAAAATTCTAAATATATGTGCCCCTAGGAACAGAACCTCTAAGAAGAACAGAATATAAACATAGACCCACAAGGAGATAGAGACAAACATGGGTTTTTTGTTTGTCTGTTTGCCATACTGAAGGGGATGTGGGATCTTAGTTCCCTGACCAGGATAGAACCCCTACCCCTGTAGCGGAAGCAGAGAGTCTTAACCACTGGACCACCAGCGAAGGCCCAAGGGGTATTTTGATACATGCCTCGGGAATTAAAAGAACAAGCAGAAAAATGCCGGCAAAGATAGAAAAAAATTTGAAGAATGTGACTTAAAAATGGAGCATTTGCAACAACTGCATAGCAAGCTCTATTTTTTAGGCACCCATATCAAACACTTGGGAAATGTTGGGGCATCAATCAAGTCTCAACAGATCTTGAAGGGATAAAAAGATGTCCGATCTATTTCATTATGACGGCTTGAGAAGATAACAACAAACTTCCCCCAGGGGCAGAGCCTAGGTAGAAGAGGTAGCTGCGTGGACAGCTCAAGAAGCAGTTGACGAAAGGCTGCCCTCCGCCGGGGTGTCAGCTCAGGACTGCCGGGAGCTCGAGACACCCAGGGGGTCTGCACCACCCACAGGCTCTGTCCCCTGGGCACTCCAGAAGGTCCTGCAGGAATGCGTGAGACCACGAACAGCCACAGAGAACAAGCTCTAAACACAGCCAGTGACCACAAAGCCCCCTCCCATCCTCAAGGACAAGGGGAACCTGCTGCTCCTGGGGGAGGGGAGAGGCACTTACTGCTCCTGTTGTGTCCACCTTTGTGACCCCATGGACTGCAGCATGCCAGGCCTCCCTGTCCTTCACCATCTCCTGGAGCTTGCCCAAACTCATGTCCATCGAGTCGGTGATGCCATCCAACCATCTCTTCCTCTGTCGTCCCCTTCTCCTCCTGCCTTCAGTCTTTCCCAGCATCAGGGCCTTTTCCAACGAGTCAACTTACTGCTGGAGGGGGTGTCGGCAAAAAAAAAAACCCTGGGCCCTGATCCCATGTCGATGCAAAGCAAAGGGTGGATCCACCCTTGGTTGCCGTTGGGGGAGGGGCTGGAGGGGCAGAAGCTGGACAGCCTCCTTTGAAGGCAGTCCCTGGCCGGGAGACCCAAGCAGAGGGCCTGTGACGTGGTGACCCAGCCTCTGTGGGTCTGGGTCTAAGTGCCTTCTCCAGCAGAGGGCGCTTGGAAATGGCCGACTGTCCGCTCGCCAGGGGCACTGGCGCCCCGACAATGACACAGCACAGTCCTGGCCACTCACCTGTCGCTCGTTTAGTCTCCGTGGCCTCCGCTGGAACATAAAATGCACCGGACACGGACGTCCCCTGAAGCCAGCCACGTGGGCACCCGGGGCAGACTCTGAAATCACCCGCTGAATGGAGCACTGGGAAGCTCTGGTACTGATCACAGCTAAAGAGCCATTTATGAAGTGCGTGCTGGTTGCCAAGCACTGGGCTTGACCTGTAACCCACACAGAGGCCCCACGAGATGGGCATCATTACTGGAATCTGCAGGTGAAGAAGTGGGCACGGGAGGCAGGCAGCGGTACTCCTGCGGGAAGACGGGAGGCTGGTACCCAGGTCCCGGTGACCCAGAACCCACGGGAGCTGCCCAGCCTCCCTGCCTCCGGGGGAGGAAGTGCTCCATCCATGCTCATCCCACAGAGTCGCCGAGGCTTTGGCCAGGCCCAGCCCTGGGCCCAGCGCTCCGGGGCTGCCTGGTGACCGGGGTGGCTGCTCCTCACGACTCAGTTCTGGACTCTTTCCTCACCTCAACCGCTTGCCGCGGTCCTGCTCCTGAGCCATCAGATGAGCCGCCGTCCCACCAGAAGCCCCGGCCCGGCAGCCCAGGCGGGCCCTCCAGGGGCCTGGTGTGAAGGGAGCCTTGACCACACAGCCCACTCTGCCTGCAGTCATCAACAGTCCTGACGAGGCCTTTAGGCCACAATTAGCGGCCCCGAGTTTACAACCCAGATAAGCTCCTCTTTAATGAGAACACTTTTCCTCCCATTATATTATGGGCAGCCAGTTAGAGATGCTTAGTAAAAAAACCATTTAAAACAGTAATAAGGTGGCTGATGGGGGGAAGATGGGGCCTGGGCCCCGAGCATCATTTAATGCTATAAACTCAGCGGAGAAAGTTGAGGCCTCAGAGAGCAGCGTGGGAGTCAGGCCAGCACGCAGCTGCCCCGGGTGCATGTCCAGAACCAGAGGCTCCAGCAGGGCCCGGGGCTGGCAGGGCTGGGAGGACAGCAGACACCAGGTCCAGCTGGGGAGAGAGACCCCAGCAGAGCAAGACCTTAAAGGCACAGCTCCTCGGTGGCTCAGTGGTAAAAAGGCCTGCAATGCAGGAGACCTGGGTTTGATCCCTGGGTGGGGAAGATTCCCCTGGAGAAGGAAATAGCAACCCACTCCAATATTCTTGGCTGGAGAATCCCATGGATAGAGAAGCCTGGCTGGCTACAGCCCATGGGGTCCAAAAGAGTCAGACACAACTGAGCGACTCAGTCTTTCTTAGCTTCCCTGGTGGCTCAGGTAGTAAAGAATCTGCTGCAATGCGGGAGACCCAGTTTCAATCCCTGGGTCGGGAAGATCCCCTGGAGAAGGGAATGGCAACCCACTCCAGTATTCTTACCTGGAGAATCCCAGGGACAGAGGAGCCTGACAGGCTACAGCCCATGGGGTTGCAAAGAGTCAGACACGACTGACCGATGATACTTTCACTTTCTTTCCAGAGCTAAGAGCAGGGGGAGGCAAGAAGAAGGTGCAGTGAGAGGCAGCAGATACAGGGCTGCCTTCTGCGGTGCAGGGTCCGCGGCGGAGCGCCAGAGTAACAGTGCAGGTGAGGGAGTTTCCCAGCACACGTTAACCATGACAATGACCTGCTATGGATGGGAGCCAGTGCTCTGCACCCAGACCTCTGTGCCCTTCAAAGTGAAGATTATGCGGATCTCCATCTTACAAAGGAACAGAGGCCCAGAGAAGCATGAAGTTTTAAATCTTCCCCTAAGGCATGTTCAGGTGTAATGAGGGTCCTGAGCTCGCCTCCATCTTCACCCCGTCTTGACGACCCCAGGCCGC
Source organism: Dama dama (assembly GCF_033118175.1). NCBI lineage: Eukaryota > Metazoa > Chordata > Mammalia > Artiodactyla > Cervidae > Dama > Dama dama. The sequence goes on from NC_083702.1 coordinate 2,970,596, forward strand.
CCACAACAGGCAAAGCAGGGAAACTTGGTCCCAAATTCCATTTGGTCTTGTTGATCCCTAGCTAGGCAGGCCGTCTGAGAGCTAAAGCTTGGCTCCTGGCCCCAGACACCCCCAGGTCCGTCCCTTCCCTGCCCCACCCCAGATGCACCGCCAAGGACAGAGACAGAGTGAACCCAGCATCCTGGCAGCCAGCCGAGAATCAGCTCCTGCAGGAAGGGGGCTGAGACCCTGCAGGAAGGGAGCCCGAGGACCACGCTCTGCCCTCAACGTCCTCAGGCTCAGAGCCCTTGTTAGCAAGCACCACCCACCCTCTGGTGTAGGCAGGAGAGGGACAGGTGAAGCGGGGCCCCAGGCCATGGGCAGAACTTCAGAGCTGAGGCAGGGGGCCTGACACCCTGGGGAGGGGGACGGAAGGTGTGCAACCGGGAGCAGCTTACCCCCGCGGAGACGACTGCAGATCAGAGGGACAGGCAAGCATTTTCAAACATTAAAGACTTTGGGAACTAAAGGCCCTGTGAGTCCTTCTTGATAAAAATCACTCAGCAAAATGCATCTGACCAAGAGATGAAGCCAGGAAAGAAACTAGGAATGGAGAAGCCACCTTGAGGGAGAGCGGAAGGGGGAGGGGAGGAGGAGAGGGGGGAAGGGGGAGGGGGAGGGGTGGAGGGGAGGGGGGAGGGGCCACGCACAGAAATACAGACAGACGTACATACACACACACATCAGAAATTAAGCTGAGTCCATATTAACAGGTAACTAAGACTTTTAAACAACTTAAGGAACACAGTCCCACTGGAACGGTAACACCATAAACCTTGGCAAAAATAATATAAGCAACAAAACTTGGCAAGGGGGCAAGGGAGAACTAAAAAGACTGGAGTAATTGCATTTTTCTCCAGCTGTTAGTCCTTACTGTCCAAAATCAGGGAAGAAAATTATCTTAAATAATAATGACTCTATACTTTAATGGTTTTTATAATTTATTTCCTTATTCTTAGAGAGATCATTTAGGATCTAATATCTCTTGTGGCTAAAAAAATGACCTGAAGTTCAACAAATCTTTCCATTTTGTATCTTTTTCTTTTTCCTCTGTTAAATTCCAAAGGAGTGAAATTTATATTAATTCATAATTTTGAAGGCATGATTAACTAATACCATTCTAACGAAAAGGCTTATATGAATCTACTTCTGTAGATTCTACATCTGCCATAGAGCTGATACCCACCCCCTTGTGAGTTGTGTTCAAGCCTGAAGAGTTGTCTGGAAAGACGGTCACTCGAGAGAGGGTAAATCTTTTGTTTGATTCACAGAAAGATGTGTATATCATACATTTTAACTGTTGGCTTCAGGATTGAAAATTTAAGTAGGTCATCGATATTTTCCCATCTTTCTACACTGTTCTTCTCAGAATAGCTCACTCATGGTTGCAAAGTGGCTGCAGCTATTCCATTAATCACATCTAGACAGAAGAGTATCCAGTGAAAGAAAAGCTTATCTCTTCCTGTGTGTCTCTCAATAGTAGACAGAGAGTGAATTTTTCAAAGATGGACATGGTCATGTCCCCCGTCTCAAAAGCTCTGGGCGTGTGACCTTGATCGTCCCTCCCCCTGAACTGAGCTCACCTCGGGCCCCCACTCCCAATGGAGAGGACGGGCCGTGACCCACAGGAGGCCGGAAGGAAGCCTGCAGCCTCTGGAGCAATCTCGTGGACACTCACTCTCCAGGCCCTCCCTTTGGAGCACCTCCCTCTGCAGACCCAGCCCCCTCACTGGGGGAGCCTCAGCTGCCTGGAGAGGTGGGTGGTCTTGGTGAGAGTCCCCACAGCCCAGGCACCAGACATCTGAGCCAAGGCCCCTCTGGAAGTTTCTAGCACCCGCCAATCAAGCCACTCCTAGCCAATGAAGTCTCCCCCGCTGAGGCACCAGGTACTGTGGAGAAGAGATACACACCCCAATCCCAATCCCTGACCCGCAGAACCCAAGAACAAGGTTGTCCCTGTCTCACGCCCCGTGTGTGATGACAGGCAGCTGGGAAAGTTGTGAACCGGGTGATTATTTCTGAGTAGCAGGAATTTAGGTCATTTGTTGCCTTCTTGGTGTGCTCATCAAGCTCAGTCGTGTCCAACTCTCTGCAACCCCATGGACTATAGCCCAACAGGCTCCTCTGTCCAGGGGGTTTCCCAGGCAAGAATACTTCAGCGGGTTGTCATTTCCTACTCCAGGAGATCTTCCCAACCCAGGAATCGATCCCATGTCTCCTTGTCTCCTGTACTGGCAGGCGAATTCTTTACCACTGAGCCACCTGGGAAGCCCTTCCTTCTTTATACATGGCTTGAACTAGTTTAATGAGTAGCTACAGCTCTTGTGAAAACAACAATGCCATTACTTGTTGAAAATGACCTTCCTGTTGCATTATGCAATCCATCAGAGAACTGATTTCACTTCAAGTTATGTCTGCAAATCTGCGTTTCCGCATCCCGAGTTTATTTGAAACTGCGTTCAGTGGCGTGAGACTGCCGCCTCCCCAGGGGCAGTCTGTCCGGGGCTGGGGAGAGTCACCCGCAGAATCAAACCCTTTGCAGCCGCTCCCGCCGCTGATGAGGACAGATTACCCGGTTTTGAATGCAAGTGGCCTCATTCTCCAGATAATCATTTGTGTTCCAAACCACTTTGTACTGTGCTCCGTTGGACAAATGCTTCTTGCCTCTGCCAGTTTGGGTGAAGGGCTTAATTCCCTGAAAAATCAGCTTGGCGGGCTGCTGTATGTCAATGCCCTTCCCCGGTAAAGCGGTCCTGGCTCCTGTTACTCAAGAGCCGCTCTGTCTCTCAGCACCAGAATATCATCCTAATTAAAAACCTCTCTGCTCCAAATAGCTCCCTTTACTTAAGGCTGTTTCCTTCCCTAATCACAGCAAAGCTGTTCCAAAGTCACTTTTTTTACATAAGACCCATATGTCTGCACTCTAGCCCGTTAATGGGACCGACCCAAGAACAAAACAGAGAGAAAACGCTTAATGGCGTGTAACTACAAGTTCTCAGAGTGAAGGAAAACACCATCAAAGTCTGTTTACCAATATGTTTATCAATGGGTCAGGTGCATTAAAGAGACGCATGGTAATCATTGGGAAATTTGATAAATGAGTGGAAGATAAAGGAACCGAATGTAAATGGAACTTGTTTGATGTTTCAGGGCATTTTTCGGCAGGCTGGTAAAATTGTCCTTGGCAGAAAGCACCGAGGCTGAAATCTAGGATAGGCTGTTGCCTGAGAACCTGGGCTGTGGAGTCAGATGGGCTGGGTTCATCCAGGCGGCACCTCCTCTAGGCTGCAAGACCTCGGGTGGATTATGGACCATCTGGGCTGAGGGAGGGAACCCTGGGGCTGTGTGGGTGTTCACACGAGACAATCTCTATAATGCACGGGGCAGGAGACTGGCTCACAACCTCACACAATGACTGTTAGCTCATGTTATCCAACCCACATCCACGGTTAGCCAGCGGTGACCGAGTTCCCCATCACGGGAAGACACCTAACCAGGGGTGGGCTGGAGCCAGCTTGCACAACTCAAGGTAATCAGCGCCCTTCCCAGCTCAGCATCCAGTGGCACATGGGGGTGCCTTGAAATCGGCCATAGTGGAGTGTCTACACCAGGGAAATTAGCAAAGAGCGTAAACCAAGGCTCTCTTCCCCATAGGAAGTGAAAAGTGAAAGTGTTAGTCACTTGGTCGTGTCCAACTCTTTGTGACCCCATGGACTGTAGCCCGCCAGACTCCTCTGTCCATGAGATTCTCCAGGCGACAATACTGGAGTGGGTAGCCACTCCTTTCTCCAGGGGATCTTCCCCACCCAGGTATCGAACCTGGGTCTCCCGCATTGCAGGCAGATTCTTTACCGCTGAGCCACTGGGGAAGACTGTCTCCCCATAGGGTGGCCATTAAATATTAACTGGCACATCTTGGACCCAACAGAAGAGAGATGAAAGGGAAGCATTGGATGTCGGCAGGGGGTTGTGCATCCAGCCACATGACCTTGAAGAGTCACCCCCTCGACCTTCAAACACGGCAGATGCCTCAGAGCACTGGGGACAGGGCGTGGATGGTAGTGTCAGAGCTGCAGCTGAACTCACCCATTCTAGAGACAGGAGAGTGGAGGCTGGAACCTGCTCGGGACATGAGAGCCAAGACTGGAGCTCAGCCCCTCCTTGGCTCACGGTCTCTGCCTCTTTCGCTCACCAGGGAGCCCCTCTTGTCTGCCCACCTTGCACCCAGAGGCACCGAGAGACCCTGAAGATGTCTGAAGAGCAGTGGGACCCAGCTGGTGGTGTGCCCAGGACACAGCGGGACAAGCTGTGGGGCCTCGATTGAGCTTCTGGTCTGAGATTTGTGTTTTTCCACGAGAACTACAAGAACCAAAGCAAACAGACGCTGGAAGCCCCAGATGAACCCATGTCATTAAACCCCACTGGAAAATAGCTTAAAAAGAAAAAAGATTCCATTGATTTCCGTATTCATTTGCACAGGCTGCAGAGCCTCTTTCTTTTATTTTTATCAGGGAACATGTTGAACCAGCCCTCCAAATTAAGGAAATAACTTTATGAACTCCAGTTTTATGTTTTCTTATTTTAGAAATATTCATTGCCTTTCTATGTGTCCCCCATGTACTTATATAAAAGCGTTTTTCTCTCCCATTTGCCAATTTTTAATGATTTTTCTTTCCTTCTACTTACAACAAAGCCATCATTTCAAATTAATTAAGTTTTCATTAAAATGTATGATTGTAATGTCCCAAGTACTGAAGAGTGATTTTGTTTCTGGGAGAACAAGCCTGCAAGAAAAACACTATAAATTTTGCAAGTTGACACTTTCAACCCCGTTCCTTCCTCCAGCATCTGGCACAGGGAATTTGTACACAGTAGGTTTCAAATAAATGCTTGGGAGAAGAGCCAGTGGGAGTTGTAAGTATGAGAATCGTTAATAAAGAGGGCACATTTATTGAGGGTTTTCAGAAGCGTGCAGCTATCCTGCATACGCCATTTCATTTTGTTCCAGCCCTTCTCTGATTGTCATTGTTCAGTCGTGAAGTCACGTCAGACTCTTTGCGACCCCATGGACCGCAGCACGCCAGGTTCCTCTGACGTAGACTCATATATGTCCTTTTCTTTTTACTGTTTAATGTGAAAATCAAGACCCGGCATGTGAAGTCATTCACCAAAGAGCACAAAGGATGAGTCAGAATTGCCACTTGCGCGGGGGTCTTTCCACCTCTAAGTGCATTTGAGTAGGGGGTTGAAGGAGGGGTGGGGTCTCGGTACCAGGAGAAGTGAGGCATCTCTTGGGTAAACTCCCCCGCTCTCACTCCCAGACCATGGTGGTCCTCCGCTTGGGGCATGGCTATTTTCTTTCTGAGACCAGCAAGCTTGATTCAAAACCAGAGTCAGTTTCATGTTTTAAGAATATCAAGGAGTTTATGTGAAGACTGGAGGAAAAACAATTTCCACATTATTTAGGAAAGCTGGAAATGGACCTTAATTTTGAGGACCACTAAACCTTCTGCTATTTGCTCCCTTTTAGTAAGACTGCTTTCGCGGTACTGATGGGCAGCCAGGTGCCATGATGGGAATGGAGACTTGAGTGAAACCTCCAAGTGTCCTCAGACACTCAGAGTCTCAGTGGGAGAAAAAACGTGGGAAACAGTAACCTGGATGATTGAAGGGATTACAGATGTTTCTGTCTTGGCATCTTGCAGACTTGGTCTTAAACCTCCTTGGGTGAAAACTCTGAGTCTTAGGAGCATTTCTGTGGCCAGCAACCCAGCCTCGTGGCTGGTAGGAAGGACACAGGAAGCCAATCTGAGTTCTTTGATGCAAATATGACATAAATTTCTGCTTTGTTCATTTTTTAGTTTTATGCTGTCCTTCTTCAGGCACCTGGCCTCACTTCTGCCTTATTCTGCTCCCCAGGCAGAGTGGACACTCACATCCCCATCTCATCCTGTTCTCTGAGCCGAACATTCCTGCCGACAGGTCTGTCTTGGGGATCCTCAAAGTCCCACCAGCAGGACAATGGCCGTCTCTGCCTCAGCAGCCTGGAGGTGAAACACTCCAGGAGGCACCTTGGAGATGCCAAAGCTGCCTGCTGGGCCAGCCGGCCTGCCCCAAGCCCACTGCTTGTAGCGCGTCCTCCAGCTAGAGCTCAGAGCAGCATGGTCGGTGGGGAGCGCTGTGGCAGACAGGCCGTGGGTCCAGCACCCCAAATCCTGCTGGGGTGTTACACATCATCTCACCTTGGTCACAGTTAGTCCTCTGGCTCCACGGGCAATGCCCATAAGATACCATCTTGTAGGCTCTGAGTAACTCAGTGAAGTGGCACCCTTTTAGGGGGCACCATGGAAAGTGTGTGCCAATGTCAAGACCCGCTCTGATGACAGCTGGTCCATACCAAAGGGACAAGGCAGACATTTTGTTAATGCAGCATGACCTGAGTGGACTGGGGTGGGCTCCCTGACCTTTCCCGGGGGACGTGGAATTGAGCCCAAGAACAATCTGTGTCTTCCAGGAGCTGGATTGTACCATCAGGTCAGGGGCTGCAAGAGGCCAAGGGGGCAGGGACACAACTGCAGAAAGAGGTGCATGTGGAGACCAGGGAGAAAGTGAGGAGGGACACGGGTGCTTCTCCCGATCTGACCCCGATCTGACCCTTCCTGTTCCCAGGGTCCAGTCCACACTCCCCCCTGCATCACAGGAGACACTCAAGAATCCCCGTAACCAGTTCCTGTTTCTTGTTTATGGTGAGCTGTGTGCTTCTGTTATTTGCAAGCAGATGACTTCACTTGCTGCCATAAAGAAAGCAGCCGGGGGAGCTCCATTCTCGTGAGCTTACCTCCCTTCCCCCCACCACCCACTGCAAGCAGGCCCACCCGGCAGATGACATTGCACCCTAAAGTAAACCATCGCCCCCTCCACCCCGAGCAAGGCTTCAGGGGTGGGCCCGGAACCCACTCGGAGCCCTACTAAGCTCTGGAGAAGCCAAATTCTCGTTGCAGGAAGCCCCAGGGCCCTCATAAACATGTGCATGTTACCCCAAGGGAAACTGCACCTGCACGGGGCAGGCAGAGGAGGTGAGGGGGGCCTGGGCATTGGGCCCGAGGCTCAGCTGGCCGCCACAGTCATGGGCTGCAGGACACTTGCCAGAGCCCCCTCCCCACCCGGCCTGCTGCTGCCGGGGGCACGGGCATCCCCCTGCCCCGGCCCAGCCTCCCCTGTGCCCTGGGCGTGGCCTGTGCTCCAGACTCCACTTGCCCGCTGCACGCAGAGCAGCCAGGTCAGGATGACGGGCTACTGAAGGTCAAGGTCAGAGCCCGGGACACTGCCCCCTCCAGATGGCACTGAGTGTCAGGACGTCCCCCACTCTTTGAAGTAATGGCTCGTTGGCTGGAATGAAACACACGGAATTTATGCTTCTTGATTCCTGGTGACATTATTTAAATTGCCTCTGATTTATCACTAACTCAATATGCATTGTCATTTTTAAGTAATTACAGAATATATTGTAATCTAAGAGCTATTACATCAGGAGCACAGCTCCAAATAAACACCGCCTCTGCCTTCAGTCAACACGGTAATGTGAATCGATACCTACTGATTTTCTCTGACTTGAATGTGGTGCAAGGTCCTGGAAGCCCCTTTGCTGGGGTATAAATCCTCCCTCACTGGTAAAGAATCCACCTGCCATGCGGGAGACCTGGGTTCAATCCCTGGGTTGGGAAGATTCCCTGGAGAAGGGAAAGCCTGCTCACTCCAGCATTCTGGCCTGGAGAATTCCAGGGACTGTGTAGTCCATGGGGTCTCAGAGTCAGACATGACTGAGTGACTCACTTTCACTAGGGAACACGGGCCAGCAGCAGCTCATTACCCCCACATGCTTCTGTAAGGGCCTGTCTTCTCCGGGGCCTGCAGGTGGCCCTTTGGGCCAGTGCCCCTGGGGGTCTGCAGGGGTACAAGGCCCCACAGGATGGGTTCCGCCACAGCCCCTGCCTGAGACACATAAAGCCCACCCTCCCCCGGGTGCCTTTATCAAGCATTTCATTTGTGTCAGTACATCTCATGCCAAGGCATGTGCCACATCCAAGGAAGGATACCAGGAAAGAAGATGTGGGGAATTCCCTGATGGTCCAGTGGTTAAGAAGCTACTTTCCAACTCAGGGGACATGGGTTCAATCCCTGGTCAGGGAATTAAGATCCCACATGGCTTGGGCCAACTGCTGAGCCTTCTCACAGCAACAGAGAGCCCGTGTGCCAAAACTAAGACCAACAGAGCCAGAAAAAAAAAAAAAAAAAAAAGGATGTGACCCCTGCCTAAGCAATGTACTGAGTCCCACCTGAAGAGTTTGATGCAGGTGTTTAAATGAGATGGTTTGATGTGTGGTTCTGGTCTGCTTCTTACTGACTGGGTGGCCCTGTGCCAGTCCTAACCTCTCTGAGCCTCGTTACCCTTGAAAACCAGGACCCCTATCTTCTTCCCATTGCAACTGGTTGAAATGACATCTGAGTTGATGAAAAAGAAAGCATTTTCAGGTTGCAAAGTGCTGTAGAAGAACAAAGAACTGACATTAGAGCAGGAGGGCCCTGACTCGAAGAGAGAGTCCATTAAGGGTCAGAGGAGCGAGAAGAGCTCTTCATAGAAACACAGCCGTCCCACTGACCTTCTTGAACATGATAGTAGAGCTCATAAAAGCACTTAATATAAACAACAATTTTAAAAATGGGATCTGTTTCCACAAAAGTGTCATTGAAAGAAGGAAACAGAAGATGGGACAGAGGTTGGTACGATGCCCAAAAATTCTTGTTGCTTGAACGAGCAAGAAGAGAGAATCCCTGAGCCCAGCGAGAAGCAGATGGCGAGAAACAGGAAGAGAGATAGAGGCACCACGAAGGAGAGCCCCCCAGGACCTGGGGCGGGGGGAGGTGGTTGGAGGGTGACTGGGACAACCAAAGATGCTCCAGGGTGAGGGACAAAAGCTGAAAAATGGGACTGGGGTGAAAGCCAAAACTCCCCTCACCCACAACACAGGAATGTTCTGATAACAAAATCAATCCTCAGAACATGAAGCAACTCCAGATGAAGCTAATTGCATGGAACAATTCGGCTACAACTAAAAGAATTACATTTAGGATGCTTAAAGAAATAGCAGAATTGAATGAGGGAGAATGTCCCCTTAAAAGCACACAAACTATAGAAAAATGAAAAAGGCACATAAACAATAACAGACTTTTTAAAAAGCAATTAGAAAACTAGGAGGGGAAATTTAAGTTCTTGAAATAATATATGTATGTGATAAAAGGAACACATTTTAGGCAGAACACAGTTAAAGAGAGAATTAGTAAATCGGAAGGGATATTGAGGCATTCACCTTGAATACCACCTGGATAGACATGATTTATGCGGATATATAGATGTGGACAGTATGTGCACCCACACACACACACACACACACACACACACTGCATTTCATCAGGTCCATATGCATTTTTTCATCCTTTAACATTTCTGAAATTGGAATACCTGTTACAACTGAAGGTCGCTTACAACCACTCTTAGTCTAGATGGGAGACAGCTCCCAAGAGAAGATGCATTTGCCCTGCCAGGCATGGAAAAGTACTACTGACCCACACCCACTGGAGGTTCACATGTGTGGTTAAGACTTGAACTCAAACAGCAAACCTGAGTGTGTAGACTTGATTTAGAGCAGTGTTCCTTGCTCCCTCCTTCCACACAGTGGGCTTCTTTCTCATTTACATCAAGGCTGCAGCCCTTTGGGGTCCCATCTTTATGCAGATGTCTCCAGACTCTTTACCTTGGGTGTGTTTTTTTCTTTTTGGTGGCACATGAAGGAGAAAGAGCACCAGTGCCAAGGGTGGAGATGGACACCTGGGACGTCGCTGGTCCCAAGATAAGCATCACTTCCGGAGGTCCATGTGGATGCAGTATCAAACAGAGGCCTTGACCCTCACTGTGATGTGATGGGAAGCTTAAAAGAAGGAGGAAATAAGCCACTTAATGTCTCCTAGCTACTGCTGAGTCACTTCCGCCATGTCTGACTCTTTGTGACCCCATGGACTGTAGCCCGCCAGGCTCCTCTGTCCATGGAATTCTCCAGGCAAGAATACTGGAGTGGGTTGCCATTTCCTCCTCCAGGGGATATTCCCAACCCAGGGACTGAACCCACGTCTCCCAGTCTCCTGCATTGCAGGCAGATTTTTTACTGCTGAGTCACTGGGGTGGCCCGAAGTCTCCTAGAGCCCCGTGTAAATAAGTTTATGAAAATAAACATCAAGGCAAGAAGTAAGACTGCATTTAGCACTCGTTTCATCCAAGAGCATTGAGCAATTCCCCTGAAGATCTGTTAAGCCCCCTTCCTTGGAAGCCTCAACAGCAGCCCCTAAATTGTGCAGAACCCTTCACAGGTCTCCTGAGTCTGACGACTGTCCCAAAGACCCTTCCTCACCTAGCCCCTCTGCCCAGCCCTTCCACAACCAGGACATACAATAGCCACTTCTACCCTCTTCCACCCCTCTTCTCAGCTGACTTGGAATCTCAAGTCTCCACCTCACTTGGGGAGGAATTGGTCTTAAGTTTTATTAAGAATTGTAGTCTGCATTTTTCCAACAAATGTATTTATTTCTGTGTGATTTGCCACGCTATGTGGCAAACATAATGTTTGTGGAACAGCATATAAACGAGATATATTACTGCCTGCAAAGCAGCGGTTTGTCAACAACCATAGCAAGTGCTGGTGATCTGGAAGCAAGGCTTAAACATTTTATACCCTAATACACTAGGTTTTTAGTTTTATATAGGCATTTTTCTAGGTTTTAGATACAGTCTAGGAAATTGGTTGAGAGTTTGGGATGGATATATAATGCATTATAAAATTTTCCCTTTTCAAATGGTGGGAAATAAGCTCTTGGTGAACACATTTACACAGAGCTGACTTTCAGTGGTCACAGGGGGCAGACAGGAGAAAGGGAAGTCTGGATCAAGTGTCTGTATTTCCTTAGAAAAAATGCCAGTTAAATATTAATATTTATAATTTTAAGGAAAAACCACTAAGATCATACAATTAAAATATATAACCTCCAAACCAACAAAGAAAAAACCAAATTTATAAAATACTATTAATCCCATAGAAAGCAAAAAGGGAAAAGAAAAGAAAATGGTTAAAAACAAAAGAACACAGAATAATCTTGATGTAACTCTAAACATATTAGGAATCACAATATATGAAAAATGATTAAAACCATGGAATAAAAGTTCCAAAGTGTGATAATGGATTTTTAAACATGACTCATTACTGATTACAAGAAATATGCGTGCACACCAAGTATGTGTGTGCTAAGTCGCTTCAGTTGTGTCCGACTCTGCAGCCCTATGGACTGTAGCCCGCCAGGCTCCTCTGTCCATGGGATTCTTCAGGCAAGAATACTGGAGTGGGTTGTCATGCCCTCCTCCAGGGGATCTTCCCAACCCATATAAGAAACATATCAGAAAGCAAGTCACACAGAGAAATTGAAAATAAAGAAATGGAAATATACACACAAGAAAAAACACTACATAAAAGAAAGGAAAGTAGCAAGACAGAGGGAATATTATTTAAGCCAAAAAAATTTAATGGAGATTAAAAAAGGAACATTACATAGTAAAAAAAAACAAAATAAGCCTAAAATAATAAAAGCCATGAACTTGTAGGAAAATTTTCCAAATCTAGTTATTATGAGAGATTAATTTATAAGGAGTTAATAAGATACTGGCTTCAAGCATGCTTTTCCCAGCTTCTAGCAAGTAACAGGGCTTCCACGGTGACCCTGGTGGTAAGGACCCTGCCTGCTAATGCAGGAGATGCAAGAGACACGGGTTCAGTCCCTGGATTGAGAAGACCCCTGGAGAAGGAAACGGCAACCCACTCCAGTATTCTTGCCTGGAGAATCCCATGGACAGAGGAGGCTGGCGGGCTACAGTCCATGGGGTCGCAAAGAGTCAGACATAATTTAGCAACTGAGCACACACACAATATATCAAACAAAATTTAATAACGATTTGAAATGTATAGAAGTGGCATAGGAACTAAAATAGCCAAAACAACTGTGGGGAAAAAAAGAACAAAGTCAAAAGATTCTCACTGATTTCAAAATGCACTATAAAGCTACAGTCATCAGGATGATTTGGTATTGGCAGAAGGATAGACATTTAGATCAATGGAACAGAGTAGAGTCCAAAAACCGATCCACATGAATGTGGGAAATTGATTTCTGAAAAAGTGCAAAGGCAATTCAACCAATGAAGGGGAGCCTTTCCAACAACTGGGCATCCATCCATATGCCAGAGGAGAGGATGAGACGGGAGAGAGGACTTGACCCACGTCTGCACCTTTTACAAAATTCAACTCAGGATGTATCAAAGACTTGCATGTAAAATGTCAATTACAAAACTTCTCCAGGAAAGCAGAGGAGAAAATCTCTGTGACCTTAGGTTAGGCAGAGAATTTTCAGGTATCACACCAAGAGCAGACCCATAACAGAAAAAATACGTAAATGAGACTTTTCAAAAATTAAAAACTTTTGCTCTGGGCAAGATGAAAAGACCAGCTCAGACTTGGAGAAAATATTTGCACATCACATAGCCCACAAGAGACTTGTATCTGTAATACATGAAGAGCTATGAAAATTCAGCAATAAGAAAACAACACCACAAATTTAAAAAGCAGGCAAAAACAAGAAACTTTGATCTGGCATTTCACCCGAGAAGATACCCGCGTGGCCCGCGAGCCCACAGAGAGTCTCAGCACCACCGTTCACTAGGGAAAGGCAAATGAAGACCACGAGGCAGTGACACTTTCCTCCACTAGATCTATACAACTAGGACAAAACCAACAGCAACTACAAGGCCAGGGGACAGTCAGGATGCAGAGAGAGCAGCTGAATTTCTCATTCACAGCCGGTGGGAATGTCTAACAGTACACCCACCATGCAAAGAGGTGTTTCTTATAAAAAGGCTATTTCTTGTAACATTCAATATACAGTTACCAAATAACCCAGCCAATGCATTCTGTGATGTCGGAAGAAATTGCAACTTAGCGTCACACAAAAATATGAACGTAAGAATTTATGGCAGTCCCAAGCTGGAAACTGAAGCCCCAGTACTTTCACCACCTGATGCGAAGAGCCGACTCATTGGAAAAGACATTGATGTTGGGAAAGATTGAAGGCAGAAGGAGAAGATGGACGACAGAGGATGAGATGGTTGGATAGCACCTCTGACTCACTGGACATGAATTGAGCGAACTCTGGGAGACAGTGGAGGACAGAGGAGCCAGGCGCACTGCAGTTCACGGGGTCACGAAGAGTCAGACATGACTTAGTAGCTGAGCAACAACAAAGCCGGAAACAACCCCAACGTCCTCCAGCAGACAGACAAAGACAACCTATCTAACGTGGTCAAGATTCAGAAACCTACACCGAACCTGAGAAGCCATTTCAGTGGAGACATTGACTATATCTGTACAAAGAAGCACACCCAGAAATAGAAAATAACCAGCTCTTGACTCACAGCACCAAATGGCTGACAGAACCACATTCTACTAAGTAACAGGGGTCTGACCCACAAGGCTATGTGCAGCATTCCATTTCAGTGACATTCTGAAAAAGTGATGTTTACAGATGGAGAACAGATTCGCTGTGGCCAGGCCTTGGGGGCAGGGAGAGGAACTAACTGATCACGGAAGAGCCGCGGGGGGCACCTGGGATCTATTGCAAGCCCTCTGTACCTTCACTGTCATGTATAAATGGCTATTTGTCAAAATGCCTTGTTCTATGCAATAAAATTTAATTTTACTGTATGTAAATTTTTATTTTTTAAAAAAATAAGGAAATGCATTCAACTCAGACACCAAAACTGGAAAAGACAGCATAAAAAGAGAAAATTATAAAGCCATCTTACACAGAAATACAAAAAAGATACCAGCAATTTGTATGAAGCACTGTATATCATTACCAAGTATTTCATGGGAATTCTGAAGCAGCTCAACATCAGAAAAGCTATTACTGTGATACCCCAAAGATAATAGAAAAAAGAGGAACAAATACCATAACCTAAATAGATACCAAAATGGCATCTGATAAAATTCAGTGCCCATTCAGGACACAAATGCTTAGCAGAGAGTAGAAGGTGATCTCTTTAGGGTGACCCAAACTTTCAGAAAACATACTGCAAACTGTAGAAGTCTCTTCGTTAGAGGCAGCAGCCGGAAAAGGAAGCTCTTTTTCATCGCTTCTCTCCTATCTTGTACTAGACATCTCCACAAGCAGGAAAAACAAAAAAAAAACAAACCAAAACAAAGAAAAATGATCAAATACAAACATTACATTATGAAAGTGAAAGAAAGTAAAAGTTGCTAAGTTGTATCTGACTCTTTGCGACCCCATGGACTGTACAGTCCATGAAATTCTCTAGGCCAGAATACTAGAGTGGGTAGCCTTTCCCTTCTCCAGTGGACCTTCCCAACCCCGGGATCTAACCTAGGTCTCCTGTGTTGCAGGCAGATTCTTGACCAGCTGAGCCGCAAGGGAAGCCCAAGAAAACTGGAGTGGGTAGCCTATCCCTTCTCCAGGGGTCTTCCCAACCCAGGGATCAAACCTGGGTCTCCTGCATTGCAGGCAGATTCTTTACCATCTGAGCTACGAGGGAAGCCATTACATTATGAAGGGACAAAAATCTTCATAATTTAGGAACTATATCATTTCATGTTTTATTAAACAGATTTGTTGAGACAACTCAGAAAGCAATGTTCACTGAGAACATTTCATCAGGACAAATAGAAACCCAGCACCCACCAGGAGTCACTCCCCATCACCCCAACTTCTCCCCCTCCCTCTCCTGTCCTTGCCGTTCAGTCACTAAGTCGTGTCTGACTGTGCAACCCCATGATTGCAGCACACCAGGCCTCCCTGTCCATTACCATCTCCCAGAGCTGGCTCAAACTCATGTCCATGGAGTCCGTGATGCCATCCAACCATCTTTCTCTGTTACCCACTTACCCTTTTGCCTTTAGTCTTTCCTAGCATCAGGGTCTTTTCCAGTGAGTTGGTTCTACACATCAGGTGGCCAGAGTATTGGAGCTTCAGCTTCAGCATCCATCCTTCCAATGAATATTCAAGGTTGATTCCCTTTAGGATTGACTGGTTTGATCTCCTGGCAGTCCAAGGGACTCTCAAGAGTCTTCTCTAATACACAGTTCAAAGACATCAATTCTTCAGCACTTAGCTTTCTTTACAGTCCAGATCTTACATCCGTACATGACTATTGGGAAAACCATAGCTTTGACTATATGGACCTTGGTCAGCAAAATGATCTCTCTGCTTTGTAATATGTTGTCTAGGTTTTTCAAAGCTTTTCTTCCAAGGAGCAAGGGTCTTAACTTTCTTTCTTTCTCTAAAGGTTTGCCTATCTTGGACATTTCACTGAAAGAAGAGTTATGCAGTATGTGGTCATTTGTGTCCAGCTTCTTTCATTGAGCACTGGGTTTTCAATGTTCATCATGCTGTAGTACATTAGCATGTCATTCCATTCTATTGCCAAACAGTATTCCATTTTCTGCACATAGTACATTCTATTTATTCATTCATCAGCTAATGAACATTGAGGTGTTTCCACTTTGGGGCTCTTATGAATAATGCTGCTCTCAGCTTTTGTGTACAAACTGCCGTGTGGACACTTGTCTTCCTTGCTCTCAGGAATGAACCGAGGAGTATAATTGTTGGGTCTTCTGGCAATTCTATTTCGACTCAGAGAAAATTCCTCTTCTGTAGCCCGCCAGGCTCTTCTCTCCATGGAATTCTCCAGGTGAGAATACTGGAGTGGGTTGCCATTTCCTTCTCCAGGGGATCTTCCCAACCCAGGGATCAGACCTGAGTCTCCTGCACTGCAGGTGGCTTCCTTACCACTGAGCTCTTAGCTCAGGCTGCTTTAACCAGAGACCACAGATTGGAGGCCTAACCAGCTGTTGTTCTGCAGGCTGGGAAGTCCCACGTCAGGGTGGGGTTCTGGTCTGCACTTTCTCCCTGTGTCCTCAGAGGTGGAGAGAGTCATCCTGTGTCTCCCATCTTCTCTTACAAGGGCACTCATCCTGTCATGAGGGCCCCACCCTCATGACCTCATCACTTTCCAAAGCCTCACCTCCAGACACCCTCGCTTCAGGGGTTAAGGCTTTGAGGTACGAATAGGGAGGGGATACAAACATCTAGTCCCCAGCACTGACAGCCTATTTACTAAGGAAGCTGCTCCATTTTGAGATTCTACCAGTAGTGCCTGAGGATGCCAATTTCTCCACATTATCCCCAACATTTGTCATCATCTATCCTTTTTTATTATACTGTCCTAATGGGTTTGAGGTGGTAACTCGTTGTGATTTTGACGGGCATTTTTCTGATGACTAATGATGTTGAGCAGCTTTCCATGCACTTATTGGCCATTTGTTTATCTTCTTTGGAGAAAGGTTTATTCAAATCCTTGCCCATTTTTAATTGGGCTATTAATCTTTTTACAACTGAGTTTAAAAGTTCTTCATATGTGCTAGATACAAGCCCCTTCTATGGTTTGCAAATATATCCTTTCATTCTGCAAATTGTCTTTTCCCTTTCTCGGTGATGTTCCATGTGGAATGAAAGTTTTTGATTTTGATGAAGCCCAACTAATCTGTTTTTATTTTTTTGCTTGTGCTTTGATGTAGTAGCTAAGAAACCACCGATTTTTCTAGTTCAAGGTCATAAAGCTTTACACCCACATTTTTATTTTCATAGTTTTAGCTCTTACAGTTAAGAGCTAATTTTTATCTGTCTTACATTTTGAGTTGATTTTTATCTGTGTTGTGAGGTGAGGGAGTAACTTTATTCTTTCATGTGTGGATATCTAGTAGTCTCAATATCAATTGTTGAAAAAGGCATTCTTCTCCCCATTGAATTGTCTTGGCACTCTCTTCAGAAATCATAGACACATGGTTTTATCTCTGGATGCTCAAATCTATCCCACAGACCTTCCTGTCTATCCTTATGCCAGTACCACACGGTCTTAATTATGGTAGCAATGCAGTTAAGTTTCAAAATTGTAGAAAGTGAGTCCTCAAACTCTGTTATTCTTTTTCAAGATGGTTTTGGCTATTCTGGATCCCTTGACTTTGTGTGTGAGTTTTAGGATCAGCTTATCTATCACTTCAGAAAAGGCAGTAGAGACTCTTACGGGGATTGTGCTGAACATTTCTATCTATTTGGGGAGTATGGTCATCTTCACAATATTAATGCTTCCAAACCATGATCATGGGGTTTCTTTCTAGTTATTCAGTCTTATTGAAGTTATCAACAGTGTTTTGCAGTTTTTCAGGTATGCATTTTGTGTTTACTGCTTAAAATTATTTTAAGATATTTTATTACTTTAATGCTATTCTGACTGGAATTACTTTCTTAGTTTTATTTTTAAATTGTTCTTTGCAAGAGTATAGAAATAAAATGGATTTTATATATTGAGTTTGCATCCTGAATCTTGGTGAACATATTTATTAGTTTAATGATTGGGGGGACTCCTTATGGTTTTCTGTGCACAAGTTTATATCATCTGCAGGTAGAAACAGTTTGAATTCTTTTTTCCCATTTTGGATGTCTTTTATTTATTTGTTCTACCAATAACTTCCAGGACAATATTGAAGAGATCTGTCAAGCACAGACATCTTTATCTTGTTTCTAAACTTAGAAGGAAAGCATTCCATATTTGACTATTAACTGTGATGTCAGCTTTTCCATAAAGTCTTTTATCAGGTCAAGGAATTCCTCTCTTATACTAGTTTCTTGAGGTTTTCCTTATAATTATGCAACAGTGTTGAATGTCGTCAAAGGCTTTTCTTGTGTCTGTTGAGATGACCGTGTAGTTTTTGCTCTTCATCTCTTATTCTACTGAAATAATATATTATATTATTTGCTTTTCAGCTGTTTAACCAACCTTTCACTCTTGGGACAAATCCTATTTGGCCATGTTCTGTACTTTTATATGTTGCTAAATCTGGATTCCTAGTATTTGTTAGAATTTCTGTGTCTATATTTGGAACATAGTTTATTTTTCTTTTGATGTCTCTGTCTGGTTTTGGTGTCAGGGTAACACTGGCCTCTAATAAATTGGAAAGCATTCCCTCTTCTTATATTTTTTTTTGGAAGAGCCTGTTTAACATAAAACCTCACAAATTATCTCAACTTCTCTTACCTGATATATTATGTCTGGCTCTGAACAAGAAAAACAAAAAAAAGTCACACTAAACAATAAGAAAAAACACAAAACAAGGCTCATATATGACAGAGATTTTTGAATAATGAGATCAAGAATTTAAAATAACTATGGTTAAATAACTATGTATTTAGTTATTGAGGTTAAGGGCTTTAATGGAAAAAGCAGACCATATGCAAGATCATATGGGTGCTATAAGCAGAGAGATGAGGACTCCAAGAATGAATCAAGGGGAAATGCTGGAAACCACACACACTGCAACAGAAATGAAGGACATGTCATCAGTAGATCAAACACAATGAGCAGAGAGACAGTGCGCTTGAAGAGAGGCAACAGTGAAGTAACTTGTCAAACTGAAATGCAAAGGGGCAGGGGGGAGAATGAAAAGGACAGAACATCCAGGAGGGAGGGGATCATATAAAGTTGTGAGGTACGTGTAATGGGAATATCGAAAGGAGAAGAAAGAAAGAAGCAGAATAAATATTTGAAATAAAAGAGGGTGAGAATTTTCCAAAGTTAATAACAGACATCAAACTACAGATCCAGGAATCTCAGAGAACACCAAGCAGAATACATAGCACAAAATCTCCACCAGGCGTATCTTACGCAAAATAAAAAACAATGAAAAAATTTGAAATAAGTCAGATAATAAGCACACTTTACCTTTCAAAGAACATGAACAGTAATTATATCGAATGTCTCACCAGAAACCAGGCAAGCAAAAAGAGAGTGAATTGAAATGTTTGCAGTGTTGAAAGAAAAAGCAACCTAGAATTCCAGGCAGAGAAATTATCTTTCAGAAGTGAAGGAAAAATAAAGCCTTTTTCAGACAAACAAAGACTCGAAGAACTTCTTCATCCCTCTCTCAGTAAAGGGCAGATCCAGCCGGCAGAAAATCAGTAAGTATATGGTTGAACTAAATAGCTCCATCAATCAATTGTGTCTAACTGGCATTGATAAAATAGGTCATCCAACACAACACAGCAGAGGCACATTCCGTTCAATCTCACATGAAACAGTCACCAAGATAGATCCCATGCTGGCCCATGAAACACACTTTAAGAAATTTAAAAGAATAGAAATCATATGGACTCCAATTAGAAATCAATAAGAGAAAGCTGAAACATCTCAAAATTTTTGGAAATTAAGTAACTTTTATATTACTTTTGAGTCTTCCTCAAGAAGTCTCAAGAGTCATTTTAAAATATATTGAACTAAATGAAAATAGTTTTTGAACTGTAGGGTTGGAGAAGACTCTTGAGAGTCCCTTGGACTACAAGGAGATCCAACCAGTCCATCCTAAAGGAAATCAGTCCTGAATATTCATTGGAAGGACTGATGCTGAAGCTGAAATGCCAATACTTTGGCCACCTGATGTGAAGAACTGACTCACTGGAAAAGACCCTGATGCTGGGAAAGACAGAAGGCAAAAGGATAAGGGGATGACAGAGGATGAGATGGTTAGATGGCATCACTGACTCAATGGACATGAGTCTGAGCAAGCTCCAGGAGTTGGTGATGGACAGGAGGCCTGGCGTGCTGCAGTCCATGGGGTCACAGAGACGGACACAACTGAGGGACTGAACTGAACCGAAGTGAAAATAAAAATACAATGTATCAAAATGTGTGGGATATAATTTTAAAAAGTGTTTAGAGGGAAATTTATGGCATTGATAATTATCAGAAAAGAAGGAAAATTTTAAATGAATAGTCTAAGCTTCCACCCGAGGAAACTGAAGAATGAAAAGCAGCATAAGCCTAAAACAAGAAGAAATCAAACCTAAAGCAAGGGGAAAAAATTAAACAAATAAAATTTAGAGCAGGTATCACTGACATTGGAAATAGGAAACAAATAGAAAAAAAATCAATGAAATCAAAAATTGGTTCTTGAAAAGATTATTAAAATGATCTAGCCAAGAGTGTGGTGAGGGAAGACATGGAGTTCGTGCCTCCGCATGCCTAGAAGGCTTACCAGGGGTTAGTGGGGGACAGCCAGCGGCCAGGCAGACGGGAGAGCCCCAGGGGCGACCAGGGGTTGTTATTTTACATTCCTGATTTTTTGTTCGGCCTTTTTTTTTTCTTTCTCTCTCTATTTTTCATTTAATTTTTTCCTCCTTTTTTTCCCTTGTGGGATCCCGGTTCACAGGCCAGAGATCAGATCTGAGCCCCTGAGGCTAGAGCGCTGTGTCTGCACTGCTGGAGTAACAGAGAACCCCAGGACCCGAGAAATAGTTAGAGCGACGTATCCCAGAGGTCCACGTCTCTACGCCAAGACCCGGCTCTACCCAACTGCCCGCAACTCGCACGGCTGGAAGCCTCAGGTCAAACAACAAGTAAGACAGGAACACAGTCCCACCCATCAAAAAGAAAAAAACAATGGAACGACAAAACAATATGTTACAGATGAAGGAGCAAGGTAAAAAACTATATGACTACCTAACAAATGAAGAGGAAATAGGGAACCTATCTAAAATGATCTAGTGAAGCTGACAAAGAAAAAAAGAGAAGACACGAACCACTAACATCAGTTATGAAAGAGGAGTCATCACTATTGATCCCAGAGACATAAAAGGATAATAAAGGAACATTACAAGCAACTCTATGCCCACAAACTTAATAACATAGATGAAATAAGCCAATTCTTTGAAAGATAAAAAACACCAAAACTCACGCGAGAGGAAATAGACAATCTGAATCTAAATCTATTATAATAATAGATTAGTATATTAATATATAACAATATATTAATTAATATTAATATATTAATAATCAAATAAATAATTAATTAAAATAATATATTAATAATAATTAATATATAATAATATATTTATATATAATATATTAATATAATAATATATTAATATATAATAATAGATTAATATAATTAATAACATTCCAAAAAGGAAAGCACTAAAGCCGCTTGTTTCACTGGTGAATTCTACCAAACATATAAGCAAGAAACAATACACCTCCTCACCAAGTTCTTCCAGAAAATGAAAGTGGAAGGACACTTTCCTAATTAAGTGTATGAGGTTACCATTGCACTGAGGCTAAAACCAGATAAAGACATTACAGGAAAGGACAACTACAGGGCAATATGCATTGTGAACAAAGATAGAAAAACCCTCAACAAAATATTAGCAAACTGAATCCAGCAATGTGAGTGGCACAGTTGAGTGGCATTTCTTTCAGATATACAGTGATATAAGTCACTGCATCCCTGGTGTGATCGATGATCATATTGATAGATACAGAAAACTCTTTTGACAAAACTCAACCTCCATTCATAATAAAAACTCTCAGTAAAGTAAGAATAGAAGGAAATTTCCTCAACTCGATGAGGTATATCTGCAAAAGAAAACTTATAGCTAATATCATACTTAATACTGAGAAACTAGATGCTTACCCCCTCAGATCAGGACCTAGGCAAGAATTTTTCCTCTCACACTCCTATTTAGCACTGTACTAGAATTGTAGCAAAATCAGTAAGACAAGAAAGAAGCCAATCTGAAAATGTTGTATACTGTATGATTCCAACTATAGGACATTCTGGAAGAGACAGGCCTTGCAGGTTAAAAAAAAAGTGGGGGGGCCACAGTTGCCAGGGGTTGTATCAATATGAATTCATCTAGTTTGTCTAGTTCCCTGACCATGGATCAAAACCCACTGCACTGGGAGTGTGGAGTCTTAGCCTCTGGACCACCAGAGAAGTCCCTAGACCCCACATGCCCCAACTAAAAAGATCCTATATGCTTCAACTAACAGAGAAGGCAATGGCAACCCACTCCAGTACTCTTGCCTGGAAAATCCCATGGTCGGAGGAGCCGGGTAGGCTGCAGTTCATAGGGTCGCGAAGAGTCGGACACGACTGAGTGACCTCACTTTCACTTTTCACTTTCATGCATTGGAGAAGGAAATGGCAACCCACTCCAGTGTTCTTGCCTGGAGAATCCCAGGGACGGGGGAGTCTGCTGGGCTGCCGTCTACGGGGTCACACAGAGTTGGACACGACTGAAGTGACTTAGCAGCAGCAACAGCAGCTTCAACTAAGAGCCAGGGAAACCAAATAAATAAGTATATTTTTTTAAAATATCTATGGGTTAAAAAAAATATATATATATATATATATATATATATATATATATATATATACATATATATGGGTTAATCAATGGTAACAAATGTACCACACTCACACACCATTACAAAAATAGGGACGATGGGGGAGAGGTATATGGAAATGCTCCATACTCTCTACTCAATGTTTCTGTAAAGCTAGAACTGTTTTTTAAAATGAAATCTATTCTCTTCTTAAACGTGTTATCAGGATGCTTAAGACACCATGATTAAGCTGGAAAGTGCTGCATTTGTGCAGGGGAAGGGTCAGCATCAGGAAGATAGCACATCTCCACGGCCAAGGCTTTTATCACAACAATGATCCAACTCCAATGGGGTGCTTTGTGGAATCTGATAAGCTCTCCCCTTAGAATCCATCTCGAGGAAGAAAGACTCAGAACCAGCTGAGGAAATCCTGAAGTAGAAAACAAGGGATGGGCTTTATCCCGCCCCAGAACAGAGCGATGTTCACACAGGGACAGAAAATAAGCCAGTGGGACAGGACACACTGCAGAGAAACAGACTCACGTGTCAAAGAAAACCTGAAATTAACAGAGAGATGGGGACCCCTTCCTCCCAATACTTGGGAGCAATAAAGAGCCAAGCCGTCCAGGAACGAGAGCCCAGCTCCCAACCGCAGTCTCGGAGAGAGAGGAAGGTAGGACCCTGGGCTCCAAGGACCCCCGTTCCAGCCAGTAGCTTAGGACATCTTCTCCAGAAGAAGATGATAAAGACCCCAGGCTTAAAACGAATTTTACAGTTTTCCATGTACAACACCCAACATCCAATTGATATCAGCCCAGTACACAGCAAGGCAAAGCACAGATCAGTAGGGAGCAAATGAATGATTCCGCAAATGTTGCTGCCTTGAGTGTTCATGCACAAAATATAAAACAAAATCTGAGCCCGGACACAGTCCTGAAGAGTGTGGGGCTGGAGGCTTTGGCTAAAATAGTTTATGGCAGGAACAGGCTGCTTTTATAAGTTCAAATAATAGATATATTCTCTGCTAATGCTGCAGCCAGCCAGGCTGCGCCGTGCGTGCTGAGCGGGAATGCAGGCCTCCTGCTTCCTGGCTGGGGACACACTGGGCCGGTGGCGATGGTGGCAGATGGCGTTGCTGTCTTTCAAAGAGGAATCTCCGAGTTGTCAATAATCTCCTCATAAAGGCCTTTTATGCCTTGACGGGCTTCCCTGGTGGCTCAGATGGTAAAGGTTCTGCTTGCAATGCAGGAGACTCCGGTTTGATCCCTGGGTCCGGAAGATCCCCCAGAGAAGGAAATGGCAACCCACTCCAGTATGCTTGCCTGGAGAATCCCATGGTCAGAGGAGCCTGAGAGTTTACAGTCCTTGGGGTTGCAAAGAGTCGGACACGACTAAGCAACTTCACTTTAACTTTAAAGGCCTTTTAGGTCCCCAAACTCGCCACGCTGAGATCCCAGCATAAATACCCTCTACGGTTGATGAAGATCTACAGGACACAGTCCGGAAGCCAGCGTCCCCTCCTGGGCAGTGATTTCCTCCATGACCAAGCCCACCGGGCTGCACTCGCCACATCACATGGAAAGCTGACCAGAAATCCAAGGCGTGCGACTCAGGGCCGCGTGCGCTGCGGAACGTGTGCGTCAGCAGCCCCAGGAGCGGCCGCTCGCAGGGGCCCTGCCGCGCACAGCACACGCGAGTCCGCTTCTGCTGGACGAAAGGCCTCTGTGGCGAAAGAAACCTGCAGGAGCTTTAAAAAGAAAATATAGGAGGGTATCTTCAGGACCTAAAGGGAGAGAATTCCATTGGTTCTCAACAAGTCCTTCTAGAGCAAACTGCAGGCGTACAGCGGGAAAACTCTGAGTCAGGATGCCGGCTCCTGAGCCCCATCCCGGGGCTCCGCCCAGCCCCTCACCCTCAAAGTTTGGCCCGGAACTCCGGGGCGGCTGGATGAAGAGGGGGCTGGGAATCCCCGGGAAAAGCGGGGCGGGCAGCGCTTCCACGAGGACCTTAGACGGGATGACGTGGGGCATCACGGGGGCCCATCGCCCGGCGGGACACACCTGGAGGTGGCCTCCTGGCTCCTGGATCTGGGGGGGACGCGGGGATGGGGTGGAGGGCATGCGGGAGCTCAGAAGCAAGCTGCCTGCCTGGCTGCCTTTTCACCCAAAGGCAGCCTCGCTCCCACGCAGGAATGGGCAGGGGACAGGGCCCTCGACGAAGGAAGGCGGGGACAGGGAGGACTCCTGCTGGGGAGGGGGGCAATGTCTGAGCAGCGGAGCCCCACACCAGAATGACCGGCAGTCAGGGGCCAGGGCTCGGAGCCGGAGACTCTGAACACAGGCAAGATTTATCGTCCCGCCACGCAGCAAAGGCACTCACAGTAAAACTGGACATCGCAAGAGTTTCTGCAACAAATATTCACTTGTTCTCGTGCTCTGGCTTTGAGGCCGATCCGTCTCTGAGTGTGTGCACTGTGTGAACAGACAGCCCCCCAGAGCCGGGTGGCCGGGGCGACGGCCGGGGCGGGGCCGGGGCGGGGCCGGTGTGGGGCCGGGGCGGGGGCCGGGGCGGGGCCGGGGCGGGGCAGGGGGTGGGCGGGGCCGTGGTGGGGCGGGGTCGTGGCGGGGGCGGGGCCGTGGTGGGGCGGGGCCGGGGCGGGGCCGGGGCGGGGCCGGGGGCAGGCTGTCTCCTCCAGGCCCAGGAGTCAGGGGGCGACCACCAGCCACCCAAGCCCAGGGCTCGGGGGGTGGCCCCCCTCTGACCTGCTGTTAAACGGGGAGCCTGTGGACAGACCCGTGGAGGTGAGGGGCCACCCCAAGCCCCACAGCCCTCCGTGGATAGGCTGTATGCACCTCCTGAGCTCTGGCCTGGAGTCTGGATCTATTTGTACAACTGAACCTCTCTACTGTACCCCTGAAACTAACCCAACATGCTAGTCACTCGACTCCAGTATTAAATAAAAATTAATAAAAAAAGAGTGTGGGAAGTGGGTCCAGGCCTGAAAAAAAAATGAAATCCAGTGTACATTAATTACAATGTCGGACTGACATCATAAGTAAGTAAGCTTCTTTGTTCTTGGCTTTAAAAAATTATTAAAAAGAAAAGAAAACATTTGGTGCATAGAAAGGATCTGTATTTGAAGAGTACCCCAAAGTAAAGGCATCTGCAGACAGCCAAGTAAATAAATAAGGTAGTTCGGGTCCCATTCTACAGATGAGAACACTGAGGCTCGGGAAAGGTGAATAACCGTCCAAGGCCACGCGGACAGTTCACCAGCAGAGTGGAGGTTTGAAGCCAGGTCCACCTGTCCCCTTCCTCCAGGGCCACGCTCCTGCCATCACACCGGGGACCCCATGGCCCGCCACTATATGCATGAGGGACCGTCACAGACGTGGGCACTTGGCCTGGCCCAGTCTCCCCAGGCCCATCAGAGGGGCCTCAGACTGTCCTCTGCAGGCCCTGCCACTCTTCACCTCTGCCAGGAAGCCCCCTGCGCCTCCTGCCCACCCTCCCTCGCCCCCACACCGTCGGCTGCTCCTCTGCGGCCCCCAGGTACAAGCTCCCCGTCTGGCACCAGAGCCATGGACTCGGTGTTGGCCACCCAACTCCTGCAGGGGATGCAGCAGACCCAGGAGCCCAGGCTGGCGGCTGACCCAGGCATGGGGCACAGAGGGCAGCGGGGACCAGGAGGCGCCAGGCAGCACTGGCCCTCCCCGCGGATGGCCCCCTCCTTCCCCTGGGCTGCGCCCCACGGATAGCCAGGCCGAGGACGGCCAACTCTCTTAATTTTTCAACAGGAAGACAAGTGGAAATACAGAGTTCTGGTGAATCTTCTCGGGGTTTGGACACTGGTTTGAGATCTTGTGAAAACACTTAGCAAGGCTTGTCGGCAGGTGGACAGTGGCCCTGAGCGGCCTCCCCTGTGAACGGGGCAGTCAGCCAACCATGGGAAGGGCACAGAGCAGAGCAGAGTGGTGGCCGTGTCTGAGCAAGCCATTCCTGAAGGCGCCCTCACTCTAAAGAACGCCTCACCAAGGAAAGGCGCTCCAGGGAGGCAGGCCAGGGTGCACGGGGGTGGTCGGCGGGGCAGGTCCTGAACTCAGGTCCTCAAGGGGAGGAATCCCCTCGGATCCGCTTGCGTCTACACTGCACGCACGTGGACCTCAGTGATAGGACCCATTGCGTGGCAGCCAGTGAGTAAACACTCTCACCCGCTCTTTTCTTCTTTTTATATTTTTGAACAAATCTTTTCTCCAGCTGTTGTGCAAAGCTCCTGTTTTCTAAAGAAGACTGCATGAGAAGCGCTCCTGGCTTGGACACGGAATGGTCTTTCGAGATAAAGCTATTTATCCCTGCAGCACTTCTGGGCCCCGGCCGGGGATCCCCGCAGAACTGGAGGAGCCCATGGACGAGGGGGTCCGAGGGAGGCCGGCTGAGCTCCCACGGGGCTCTGAGCACCAGCCCTGACAGGCAGCTTGGGGCGGGGGTCTCAAGCTGGAGCACACGGCAGCCCACCCAGAGGTACAGACCTCAGGCCGTGACCCAGAGCTCCCGATGCTGCCCGTCTGGGTGGGGCCGAGGGTCTGCATTTCTAGCAAGTTCCCAGGGCGGTAGCGCCCTTGGCAAACAAGGCCTAGGACCTGCGGGTGAGCCCGTCCAGCCGAAGCCTCTGGTCTCGGCGGCCGTTACGGGAAGCAGCAGGCAGGTCCCTGCTGGACGGTGAGGGCCGGGCCCGGCGGGCACCTCCTGAGCCTCCCCTGCAGCCGCAACGCCCCCGTCACGGGGCTGGAACCAGGGGACGGCCCCACGGGGCTTCTGCAGGCAGTGGGCACCTGGTGTCCCGCAGCGCTGCCCCGGCCCCACTGCCGCCTGCCCTGCCGCTCTCACAGGCTCCCCCAGAAGCTTCTCTCAGACCCCCGTCTTCCCAGAGCCACAGCCCCCCAGCCTGTACCCGGGACACCCTCGCGGCCTGGGCGGGTCTGGCCCACCACATCCACACCCGGCAGCCCCGCCTGCAGCCCTCCGCTCAGACGGCCTCTGGACCACAGTGCCCGCCCGTCCTTGCCACCCGCCAGGAGGGCGCTGAAACCAGCCGGGCTGAGGGCCCGCCCTCTCCTCTGGGTGACCACACAGCGGGCAGAGAGAACGCCCAGAAGCCCTGTGAGATGGCGGTGGACACGTGAGGAAGGGAAGGGAGAGTGCAGGTGTGGGCACCTCCTGTGATGGGTGTGTGTGCGGCTGTGTGTACACCTGCGTGTGCCGCTGCCGTGTGCAACTGTGTGTGCACCCGTGTGTACACCTGTGTGTGCAGCTGCCTTGTGTGTGACAGCGTGTACACCGCGTGTACACCTGAGTGTGTGCCTGCCACATGGATGGCTCACTGGCTGTTTTAGGGCCTTGAGTCCGTCAACTCGTCACAAACTTGGGGCAACAGGGAGGGGAGGGCGATGCTATTGCAGTCTGGAGACATGGAGACAGGCTCAGGAGGCTGAGCGGTCAGGCACTCGTGGTGGGGACGGGGCGGGGCCGTGTCTGTGTGACCCTCAAAGACGCGTTCTCCTCTCGTTCTTCCACCTGCAGACGTGGTTCTGAAATACTCGCCTGCATCCCTACCCTGCTCACTGGCCGGAGCATCACCCCAAAAGCCTGACTCCCTGCTCCTAGGGCTGAGCCACGGGACACTGAGGGGACCTGGCCCTGTCCCGAGAGCCTCAGTGTCCAGAGCCCAGGCTGCCCCCAGCCTCACCCCTTTCTGGAGCACCCTGTCTGGAGTAGGTGGAACAGCAGCCCCTAAAATAAAGCGTGTCCTGGTCCCCAAGCCTGTGAACGTGACCTTAGGTGGAAAGTCAGTCTGCAGTGTGACTAAGTCCTGGGTTTCTAGGTGGGCCCTAAGCCCAAGGACAGGTGTGTCCTTGTGAGGGACTGAGGGACACACGGGGCGGGAAAAGGCGGCCACGTGGTGACCGAGGCGGGACTGACCATGCGGCCGCAGCCGGGAGCCCCTGCAGCCCCCAGACCTGCAGGGGACAGGGAGGGACCCTCCCCCGGAGCCCCCAGCGGGAACACAGCCCCCGCCACCTTGAAGGTGGGTTCCGGCCCCAGAACCAGGAGGGACCGGCGCCTGGCGTGGGAAGCCCCGGTCCATGGTCACTTGTCCCAGCCCTGCCTGTCCCTCCCTCCGTGGACTGAGCCTCGAGCCTAGCATCCGGGCGGGTCTGAGCTCAAACTCCTGCTCCTGGACTCACAGCCTCTGGGACCCTGCTGGAGACAGGGCTGTTCTCACCGTGAGGACTGGACAGGACGAGGGGCAGGGAGAGTCAGCACAGGCCGCGTGTCCAGGGGACGCTGCAGGGCGGAGGGACCCGGGAAGACTGGGGGGCCGGGCGGGAGGACACGGCCCCCGCTGAGCGACACAGTGAGGAGACCATCACTGGCCTCCAGGGCTGCCCCAGCAAAGGCCACCAGCTCGGCCACTTCAGCCACTGACACTTGGTCTTGAAGCTCTGGAAGCCTGAGTCTGACCTGAGTCTCGCTAAAGTCAAGGTCACACGGGTCTGGCTCTTTCCGGAGTCTCCAGGGGACACAGCCTCCCCGCCTCCCGTTCCTTGCCTGGTACCCCTTCCCACATCCTCAGAACCAACAGCGCATCATCTGCAAGTCTCTCCGCCTCCCTGACCTCTGCCTCCATCACCACATCTCCTCCTCTGATGCTGGCCCTCCTGCCTCCCTCGTGATGGAGCCGCCCTGTGGCCCAGGACCACCTTCCCATTCCAAGATCCTTAACTCGGTCACACATGCAAGGACGCTTTTCTGTGTAACGAAACATTACCCGTTCCTGGGAACTAGGCTGTGAGAATTTTTGAGGTCCTTGTTCTTCCCACCACAAGCGGGCTCCCCCTCCTCTCTGCCTCTAACTGATACGTGACCCTGGGCAGACCTTGATCTTCTCAGGCTTCAGTGGTGAGGACTGGGGACATGAAAACGTGGACCCAGCACCTCTTTGGCTCTTCACATCAGGCGGCCAAAGTACTGGAGCTTCAGCTTCAGCATCAGTCCTGCCAGTTGATTCCTCTGATTCAGGGTTGATTTCCTTTAGAGTGGACTGGCTTGATCTCCTTGCTGTCCAAGAGCTGACTCACTGGAAAAGACCCTGATCCTGGGAGAGACTCAGGGCAGGAAGAGAAGCGGGCAACAGAGGATGAGATGGTTGGATGGCATCATCGACTCAATGGACATCTGAGCAAGCTCCAGGAGATAGTGAAGAACAGGGAAGCCTGGCGTGCTGTAGTCCATGGGGCTGCAGAGTCGGACACGACTGAACAACAGTGCCTCTTCAGCCTTGGGCAGAGTGAGCTGGAGCAACCCTGGAGGATGAGGGGAGGTGAACCTGAGGAAATGGTGGGGTGCCCAGCTTCGGAGGAAACAGCACAAGCAAAGCTGCAGAGGCTCAAAAGAGCTCCCGTGCCTCCATCTCAGCTGAAAACTAGTGACGAGGTTGCCCAGGGTCTTCAGGAGGCTGTAAGATTCAGGTCTGTCTCAGTGCTAACTGCTGGTCAGGAAGCAGGGATTCCTGCAGGGAACTTTAGGTGGCTGGTGGGGGTGGCCCCAGAGATGGAGCAGGAGAAAGCCAAGATCAGCATCCCGGGAGCTGTGGACACCCTCTAGACCCTCCCCAAAGGAGCTCAGCACGTCCCAAGAGCCAGCCTCAAGGGGCCTCCACTGAGCAGCCTCTTTGGTGATCTTTGATGTCAACATGGCAAGGATCTGGCCATCAGTTCCGAAGCCGACATTAACCCTACATGCCAGCCAAGCTCCCTCTGAGTTGCTCCCCAAAAGGGTCTCAGAGTTACCTGGAGTTCCATGTTCAGCAGAGCTGTAATAGAAAACTGGGAGTTATGAGGCCCCTTAGATGGTGGATCCGGTGGAATCTCTGTCTGCGGGGACCCAAGCGAGGACCCACCCATGCACACAGGCCTGGCGCTGCCTGCCTCCTGGAGCTTCTCTCCTCGGCAAAGCATCTTTGAGAGAGAGGACACCTTCAGGTACGGCTCGCTGAAGCACGGCCATCACTCTTCACGGTACCCTTCACATCGTTCACAGCGGGGGCCACACAGGCCACTCTCCAACATCAAACAGGCCTCACCAAGTGTTTTAGCAAATCTCAAACACAGGAGTCAGACGGCAAGGCAAGCAGGGCCCACCAGAGTGGGAAGAAAGGCTGGCTGTGCCACCAGCGCCCACTGTCCTCTCAGAGAGGCTCTCGGCCTGCTCATCTCTAGAGAAAGCGAGACAACCCTCGGCAATTCTGGAGGCCCCGAGGGTCTCATGTTCCTGATACACTGGCTCTTCTCTGCCCCCATGAATATCGTGACTGCCCCCACCCCCGCCCCAGCCCAGGACTCCACGGATACAGAGAACATCCATCCCCATGGCTAAGTGAGCATAAAAGGTGCCTGAAGCCCGAAAGCCAGGGAAGCACTTGGGACAGATGCCTCCCCTCGAGCCTCTCTTCTCCGACCCGTCCCAGGCGGCCCCCACCCCACGAGGACTGCCCTCTGTGGTGCGACTCCCCCAGCAACCCTCACCCCGGGGACTCGGAGGAGGAGCTGCATTTGGCTCTGCACAGTAAGCCCTTCGGAGGATACATTACAGGAAACAAATCCTTCTACGGAAATAAAACCTCAAAAACATGTTTAACAAATGGGCATCCATGTCTCTCCTGGCGACGGGCAGCGCGCCTCTCTCAGCAAACCTGGAGCCGTAATTCATGCACATTTCCCTACGTCGCACGGCGATGATCCTCAGAGGATCCCCTGGAATAATCGGCCCATTCCACTTGTTAGGACGCGGTCTTTAAAACTGAGTTATCCCTGAACATCTTGGAAAATTGGGGCTCTCCATCTCACCAATTATGAAATACAGCAGACATGGTCTGCAGTCGGAAGGGAGGATTTATCGCCAAGTCCGGGCGAGGCTGCCGCCCCAGCGCCATCATTTTCCAAGGAGCCTCTGGGGAGGGTTTCAGCACTCGGCAGTCAGGGAGGATGCGGCCCCTGGGTGCCCCTGTCAGAGGAGGGAGTGATTGAAGGGGGCGCCCGCCCGGATTTACGGCCTGAGCAGACGGGAGCCCACCCTGCCGTCCCCCGGGCAGGAGGCCTGTGAACACCTGCCTGCCTCTGGCCCCGGCCGGGATGCACGGCACCAGGAGGTATCATGGGGCCACTGATGGGCCAAGCCCAGCGGGGCTGGCCCGTGCGATGGGGAGATGGGGTCTCGCCAGCAGAGGAGGGGGGTCTTTGGGTGATTTCAAACCAGCAGTGGCACAGCCAGCTTCTCTGTGGCCGCTACAAAGCCGCTGGCTGAACGGCCCGGGGCTGGGCGACCAGGGGCAGGCTGTGGTCAGTGCGGACCGGCTCACTGGCCCTGGGAGGGGGGCAGAGTCGTGGGGGCTTCCGCTGTTCACAGAGGAGACTTGCGCTACGGAGCTCAGAGCTGGAATGGGCCCTGTGGTGGGCCAAATATCGGCCCCCAGACCTGGGGCTCAGAAGGCATTTCTACTGGGGAAGAGGAATTTTCAGATGTAATAAGGCTTTCAAGACGAGATCCTTGTGGATCAGGGTGGCCCCGAATCTGATGATGGGTGTCTTCAGAACAGACAGAAGAGGGGACACAGACGGGGAGCAGGTGACAGAGGACAGAGGGAAATTTCCTCCCTGATTGATCTGAGATCACAGAGGAATCACAAGGAGCTCGCAGCAGGAGCCCCGAGAACAGGGCTGCGGCAAGCGGGCGGCCCAGCCTTAGTGGTATCGTTTCGGTGCACCTGTTCCAGCAGGAAGGGGCCACTGAATGCCCGGCGCTGGGGTCCAGGCCACAGAGAAAGTTCTAGGTTTAGTCTCCTCTACAGCACAGATGTCTGGGGGAGAGGGGAATCCACAAGTGGGAGAATCTAGTCCATGTGACATGCCATACCGACAAGGACACCCAGGTCCGGATGGGAGCGCTACACCGGGTCGGCTGAGGCACCTGCCCTGGATCCAGCTGGCCGAGTCCTGGCTCGGCCATCCCAGGGGGGCTTGATTCAATCCGGGCCTGGGAGACAGGGACAAGGCCCGGCCAGTGCGGGCTCCGCAGCCAGCGGGGCAGGAGGGGGCAGGGCCGGTCCTCTCAACCCTCCGCTCCCAGCTGCCCAGGCCGCTCCTGCCAAGGCTTGAATCACACTCGTGTGAGAACTGATGTATTCCCTCTGGTTGTCATAAATTAATTGGAAAGCTCTGCAGTGATGGGGAAACGGTGTCCTTTTCCTCAAAGAGCCGGGTTGACGCGGTCCTAAGCCCCCTTCTCGTTGGTAACAGGGAGCCCCGCGGGACCTCTGTCTCAGATCTTTCCTACATCCTGATGTTTGAGGGGTAGGGGGGTTTTGGA
Organism: Dama dama; assembly: GCF_033118175.1. Lineage (NCBI taxonomy): Eukaryota > Metazoa > Chordata > Mammalia > Artiodactyla > Cervidae > Dama > Dama dama. The sequence goes on from NC_083702.1 coordinate 3,003,438, forward strand.
GGAGAGTCCAGCACAGATGGGGTGTTTCCCTTCTCCCTCCCTCCCACTCTACTGTAAATTCGTGGACCATCATGTTCGAGATGATTTGAGACAACGTGTTCGAGACATTTCTAATTCAAGCGACAGAAGCTTCAGTGGGCCCCTTGGGAGTGTGGCCACCCAGCGGGGCGTGAGCCTCCATCAGGCGGGGTTGCATCAAGTCAGCAGGGTTTCCGCACACACACTGTCTTGGTGGAGAAGAGTCAGAGGAGGCTGAGTGCCCAGCGCCCTCCCCACTCTCTCTTACTGAGGCAGGTGTCAGCAGAAAGCGGAGGAATCGGTCACACACATAGACCCCATCATTCAGCTGAGAATGGACCCTGCCACCCCCCTCCTCAATCCCACACCCCACCCCAGCCTCCATGGCCTCCGCACCATCCGAGGAGCAGCCTCAATTCAGGCTTTTCTGCACATACTGCTGGAAACTGCAGTCCCACACCCTCCTCCATCCTCCAACAATCCTGACCATGTCTGCACGGGCACCATCAGCCTCATTACCCAGCCCCTGCCGGGACACAGCCCTGGTCTTAGACCCCCACGTGGTGTCCCTGACCCAGGAGCGCCTGTCTTCCAGCCGGATGGTGATCCCCGGGAGCAGGGCCCCCTCGCAGGCCAGACCCCTGACCCCCAGCCTGCATTCCAGGGCCCAGCACAGCCACCTCCCGGGCCCTGCTCTGAGCACAGGCAGGCCCCAGGGTCCTGGCCGCGTCCGACACAGCAGGGTCGGCATCGCGCTTATGGGCTTCTAGGCAAGGTGATCCTAGACACGTGCGTTTGGGGTGGGGTCACAGAAGCCACGCAGCAGGCCACAGCAGACTCAGCGGTGTGGGACTCACACTCCACAAAACATGATCAGGAGTGAACGCCAGGGGGCGATGGGGATGTGAGACGCGGGAAACACCCGGGAAAGGCGTCCTCCCTGGGGGAGCCGTCAGGCGAGACCCGGGCAGCACCTGCCACAGGGCCAGCAGCACGTTAAACGCCCTCAGCTGCCGTGGGGACCAGAGGCACGCACGCGTGCTCGGAACAGGCGAGCCCGGGAAGCAGGCGCTGCGCCGATGGTCAGGTCTGCTCGGGGTCAGGAGGCAGGCGAAGATTCCCGGTGCAAGCGTGAACTCGGGAGCTGGTGGAGGGCTCCGAGAATTTTCGCCTTGAGCCTCGAGGCCTTCTGTTGCAATGCGGCCTGTCCCCTGCAAGGTCAGAGAGCCGGGAGGGCAGGGAGTCCAGGGCAGGGACTGCTTTGGGCTCAGAGTCAGGACAGAGAGGGGGAACCAGGACTAAGGGGTGAGAATGTCCCTGGAGCCTCATCACCTCCTCAACAAGGACTCAGAATGTCGTGGAGGGTGTCATGAGCATGGTGGTGTTAGGTTGCTTCCAGAAACCTGTATTTAAGGCATTCGGGTGTGGACTAGTCACTGTGACCTCTCCTTCTGCTGCTGTCTTTACAGAGGCTGCCTGAGATGAACCCTATTTGCTGTTGAAAGTGCCTCTGTGGTCAAGGAGAAGCCCTGGAGTTCTGTTTCCAGTGTGGGAAGTCTTAGGTCCATCCCCTTGGCACATTGCGCTTTATTATACTGAGCTTTCTGTAAACTCATTATTGAGAATACATTATCAATATTCAGCTTCACCAATAATCAATGCAATGCAAATTGAAATAAAAATTAAAGCAATTTTTAAATGGCAAGGTTGAAAGACAGTGGTTTCCTCCTCTTTTTAGAAATTAACTAGAAATCCCAAAAGAAAATAAGAAACAGAAACACATCAACAGTCCTGAACCTCAGCATCTGCAGAAGGGCCGCCACGTGCGGTAAAAGTCACGTGAAAGGGATGCCCAGGCGTCCAGTGGTTGGGACTCAGCGCTTTCACTCCCGAGGGCCCAGGTTCAATCCTGGCCAGGGAACTAAGTTCCTGCAAGTAGCACGACATAGCCACAAATAAAAATAATAATAAAACGAAAGTCACACAGACACATGGAAAGGGGCCAAGAAAGGTTGTCTGTGAGGGCAGATGTTGGTGGTGGTGGTACTCAAAACCACCATGAAAGCTTTCCACTCAGTTTTGGACAAAATGGACAGAACACAGACCTGTGACAGGAGCATCCATGGGCCAAGTTCACAGGTTTCCAGCAGTAGGAAAAGGACTGAATCAGGGATTCCCCTGAGATGCTCCATTTGCAAGAAGCCGTCATTGGAAGGACTGCTACTGAAGCTGAAGCTCCAGCACTCTGGCCACCTGATGTGGAAAGACGACTCAACGGAAAATATACTGACACTGGAAAAGATTGAGGGCAGGAGGAGAAGGGGGTAACAGAGAATGGGACGATTGGATGGCATCACTGAATAACAACGGACATGAGTTTGAGCAAACTCTGGGAGATAGTGACGGACAGGAAAGCCTAGCGTGCTGCAGTCCATGGGGTTGCAAAGAGTCCGACATGACTTAGCAACTGAACAACAACAATTTCTTAAAGAGCTGGAGAGATAAGGGAGGCTATGCAGTGGGCTAAGTGATAGCCCAGTGCGTCCAGGAAGAAGTAAAACCCAAATAACACACCTGCATCCTTAGAGATTTTCTGCCGCTCTATAGTTCATGCCACATATTTCATCACAATCAGGAAAAATGTGACGTTTAATAGAGTCTGTTGTACAAATACAAGGTCAAATCAGAGATTTAAGTATCAAGAGAATATGAAGATGTGGATGAAAAAGTGACAAAGCTCAGAGAAAAAGTGGAAGGAAAACACAAAACCACACCTGAAATGTAAACCAGCTGAATGTGGTGCAAAGACAAATAAAAATATGAGGAAAGCACAGTGACAGACATGAGAGACAATTGAGAAAAGCCAGTAGGTGAGGTGGAAGCCCAGGAGGACTGAGAGGATGGCGGAGAAAAGCTCAGACGTAGAAGACAGAAAACAAACTAATCAATATAACAAAATAAATCGTCCAAGAACAATTCTCACAAGAAAAAAAGGACACGTGTCCACAAATGGAAAGGTACATGTTGCAGAAAAAAAATTAGCAAAGGGTGCTAGTAAAGTAGCTCAATTTTAAAGATAAAGAAAGAATTATTTCAGCAGCCAAAGGGAAAAATCAAGTCACATTAAAGGGAACATCATTAGTCTGGCCTCAGACGTTACCATGACAACAATCAAGGCTGGAATCCGGACACTGAAGGCCTGCAAAGCCTTCAAATAGAAAACTGGAACCCAAGAGCTTCACAGCCAGCCGGCTCACATCTTTCAAATATAAAGACAAAAGACAACTGCGTTTTGAAAATTCAAAATCTAGAGGTAAATCCTTAAAATGAGCTCATCCTGAAGAAAGGACCAGAAGACAACTTTGTCCAACCGCGAGACGAGAAAGTGCAGAAAAAGAACCAGCAGTGAGTGTGATCACACTTATAACTATAAACAAAACCACCAAAACAAATACGGTGTTTTAGTTACCAGAGGAAACTTGAAGGTTAAATATGAGAGCATGTTAGAAATATTGTAACTCTCAAAAACTGGAAGAGAAAGGACACCTTATTCCAGAGGTGGGATAAGAACACACATTTCTTCATCCATCGTAGCCAAAAGCAAAAATGTATTTAAATCTGACAAATCAATTATTAGATGTATAAAGATGTGGGAAAGTGTAGTGGCAAACTCCGAGATCTAAAAAGAAAACCAAGTAAAATTCACAGAGGAAGTTGAGGTGCGCTTGTTCTAGAGCTTCTCATCACGTGGAGACGGTAAAGGATTGAGTCAAATTATAAAGCTCCAACTATAAGACGGTCACTAAATGCACTTTCACACAATAAAAATAAACAGATACAACAGAGTAAAGGACACCAAGAATGTAGAGTGGAAAATATTCTTAAGGCATTGTCAAAAGGGGAAAGCATAACAGAAGGAACCTCAGACATACCAGCACTTCACTAGAGGGTTTAACTTAACCAGGAGGAGAGCCCATCTTCAGGACTCATCTGGGGATTATCCAAGATCCGGTGACCGGAAGTCAGAGACATGCACACAAGACAAACATAAATATGCAGGAGCGACAGTCGGCGTCAGAAAGGGCTTATGTGGGGACAAGTTCAGTTCAGTCGCTCAGTCCTGTCCCACTCTTTGCATCCCCAGGGACTGTAGCCCGCCAGGCTCCTCTGTCCATGGAATTCTCCAGGCAAGAATACTGGAGTGGGTGGCCATTAATACAGTCTAAACCTAGAGACACCTAGGGGAGCCCTTGGGACCATTGGTGGTGCTGCCTCAACCACATCAAGGGTAGCACAAAAAAACAGAAAAGAAAACAAATTCAATCTCATGAAAATTACTCAAATCATCATGTCATGAAATGTATAAACTAAGTCAAAAGACAATTATAAACTGGAGAAAGAGTTTGCAATTTTTGTCATAAACAATGTCTATTTCTTAAAAAAAAAAAAAAAAGTTCTTTGGATCCATAAGGAGACCAATAGACAATAGAAAAATAATTCAAACATGAACCCAGTTTACAGAAAAGGCAATACAAATGGTGCATGCATGCTAAGTCACTTCAGTCGTGTCTGACTCTGGACAACCCTATGGACTGTAGCCCGCCAGGCTCCTCTGTCCATGGGATTCTCCAGGCAAGAATACTGGAGTGGGTTGCCATTTTCTTCTCCAGGGGATCTTCCCGACCCAGGGACTGAACTCCCATCTCTTCCGTCTCCTGCATTGGCAGGCAGGTTCTTTTCCACTAGTGCCATCTGGGAAGCCCAATACAAATGGTACTAAGCATATAAAAACTATTCAACCTTTTACACACAAACGCACATACACACACTTCTGAAATAAAAACTGCAGTGAGATAGCGTTTTCAGTTTGACACCATCAAATGTGGACAACATGTTGACAAGTACTCTGTGGTTAGGACATGAAGCCACAGGCGGTGATACCAAACCCTGCTGTTCTGGGGGACAGGGACACATTCTAGGTACTTCAACAAGACGCGGTTTCATGCAGGCAATTAGAGGCTTACAGAAACTGTCAGGAAGAGTGAGGGTTAGGGAGGGAAGCTTCTGGAGTTCGGGAATCTCAGGAGGGCAGAAGCTGCAGGGAATCCCCACGGATCTCAGCTGTGCAGGCATGGGATTTGCAAGAAACCACACCTGAAAACCACCGGCAGACTCAGCCCAGCTTTTATCGAAACTCACATCTCACACCCTTGCTTCTTCCATTGGGCTTCTGAGTCTCATACCAGCGGTCTTGCTGGCAGATACTAAACAAGATCTCTGCGGCCAAAGGATGTGTGGAAAGGATCTGCAGGCTGCGACCACGCGGTACGAGGGGCAGAGGGAGAAGGAAGGAGGAGGAGGAGGAGGTAACAGATGACCAGGAAGCGGGCTCGTTGGTTCAGTCTCTGTAACGGCAATAGCAACTCTAACGACACCCACCAAACTTACCCTTCGACCTGGTAAGGACACCACCAGGAACTTAACCCACTGGTATTCTAGCACAAGTGCAAAATGACACCAGGAAACTAGTCCTGGCACTGTTTGAAATATCAAAGGTTGGAAATTCCGTGAAAGCCCATTAGTTCATGGCTAGTAAAATCAGTTAGGATGCATTCACATAACAGAATACCAGGTGTGCATGAAAAGCGGTGAGGCAGCTCTCCATGACACGTGGTTCCATCTCCAAGACACATTGTTGAGCGAGTAAAGCAAACCCAGTGGATGCACTGCGCCGCCATTTGTGCTAAAAGCTTAGAGGTGTGCGAAAATTAAAACAACTGTGTACACATAAGCTTGTCTGTGCACAGACTTTGTTTTCCAAGACTCACAGGAAACAGCGAGTGTCGTTACATCTGGAGAGAAGAAGGGCATGGGCTGGTCAGGAGGGTCAGCCATCTCTGCATGTCCCGTCTGCTTCCCCACGTGCTGCCTCAGCGCAAGTGGAGACACTGTTTGTGTCCGTCGAGGGCCAGGCAGAGAAGTAGAGCCAGTCAGTATAGAGGTGGACCTGGACTTGGACACAGTGATGGAGATGGAGGGGGAGGAGGAGGGGAAGGGGGAGGGGGAGATGGAGGGGGAGGGGGAGATGGAGGGGGAGATGGACATGGAGATGCTGATGGAGATGGAGGAGGAGGTGGACACGGAAACAGTGATGGAGATGGAGGCTGGAGGAGATGGAGACAGGTTTGTTACAGGAATTTGACCTCACACAAGGGTGGGCGCTGATTAAGGAGGTCTCTCCAGGGAGCCGACCACCCAGAGGGCAGGCAGCACGGAGGAAGGCCGGCTGTAGGCGGGGGAGCCCAGAGGAAGGGCAGAACCCACGTCCTCTGGTGTCTCTGACCTTGGTGCCGTGGGTGTCCTCAGGATCCGGCCTTCATCACGGATTTGAACATGCTCGCTCGGGCCAGAAGCCGGAGGAGCTGGAGGAACCAGGAGCTGTCCCCGCGCTCTGGAGTCAGGGCAGCAGATAAGGCCACACGCATGAGCCCATGTTTGTCCCCGCGTCTCCCTCCACGGCTCACGTGAGACCCCCTCCTCCCCCCACACTGCCCTGCCCGTGACCCCGGGAAGGGGACTCTGGGAGGTGTAGTTCACCCAGCCAAGCTGACACATCACAAAACCAGCACACTTATGAAAAGAATAGAGCGGCCGTATTTCATATCCACTTTTTAAAATACTGAGAAATGCGTCTCAATCCCGGCAAGGGCTCAGTAAAATCAATGCTGTCATATGTCCTTGGTGTCAGTCTAAACTGGTCTGGACTCAGGAACAGCCATTTGCAGACAGGTCGGGGAGCAGCGGCGTCCTCACGTCACTTCTAGGAATTGGACAAAAGATAATCACCCTCCAGGACTGGGGGAGGGGATAAGGAAGTCCCCATCGCTCTGTAGGAATGGGACGTCTAGCAACGAGAAGCCAAACTAAACACCAGAAGCTTACCTGGTGCGCTGTCTTACTGTTCCCAGCTGCTGCGTGCTTAAGTGCTGCGAGCTCTAGCCGGCGACAAACGCCCACACCGCAGTGGGAAATAAACCAGGACACCGGCACGCCGTGCACTTGGCGGTGTCTGCAGAGTGGAATGAGCCGCGTGAGACCCAGGGCCAGCAGGCAGCTCCGCGGAGGCGCCCCGCACCATGGCCAGCGGCCCTGAAGGCTCAGTGATCACCAGCCCTTTTCCAGGAGGGGGTGCCCGTGGCCGCCACGCGTCCACATGAAAGTCTGCACACGTGTCACTGACGACGCTTCCAGCAGCCCCAACAAGGCAAGCCTCCTCAGCCCCGTGGCAGCTCTGAGCAAACAAAGGGTCAGGATGTTTAAGCCCAAGACTCACCACTCAGAGCGGCCAACCAGCCTGGGAGCCCTGGCCCCTCTGCACCAGACCACATGCCCTCTCTCCTCCTGGCGACCTCAGCAGAGGGCACGAGCGCCTTCCGACGGCTCTTCTCAGGTGAATCTGATCTTCGTCTTATGCAGAGGAGGGCTTTGGCGGGGTTCCTATCCCGTGCCCGTGTCTGTTCATGTTCCATGGACAGCATTTCCAGCTGATTGAAGAGCCTCCCACCTGGGTGCCGGTCCCGGCAGGCTGGACATGCTTCTAGCTCAGCTTCTAGGTGACTCGATAGGTTTTGGAACAGAGCCGACTATAGGAGAGAAGCTTCCCAGGGGATCCTTTGGGGAGATGGTGCTCAGGAATGAAGGGGCTTGAGCGGCGGGCGTAGAAAGGGCCTGGCCCTTTTCCGTTCCCACGTGGAGAGGATGCCCACATCGGGGGGTGGGGGTGGTGAAGCCCAACACCCTCCACTATCTTGCAGGAAGTGCTCCCCCCTACCTTTATTCTCCTTCCTCCTATGAAGAAGGACCAGATGCTCATGTGACTGCTCAAACTGGGTGGTCCCAGACTGGGCCTCTGGTGGATCTTCTCCAAAAGTAGTCCCACCGACTCCCCCCCAGATCTGTGCTCCTGTGTGCGTGACTCTCAGCTCCTCTTATCAGGAAGTGCAGTTTTTCTCCACCCGCTGGTCCGGGCCTAACGGTAGAACATGCTGGAAGGGATGGACAGTGCCCCAGTCTGAGCCCAGGCCCCAAGCAGTCACTTGTTCTTCTGGAAACCTGCTGGTGGCTGGGGGCACAGCAGGGCCAGCCTGCCAGGTAAGAGAGACACGTGCCGTGGCCTCTACTGCTCCAGCCGACAGTCTGCCGACCCCCAGAAGCAGGGCCACCCTGCTGACCCAAGGCTGACCACCAACAAGGGAGGGACAAGCCCTGAGAGGCCCAAAGAAGCGGCCAGCAGAGCCCAACCCAGACAGCTGACACGCTGCTGCGTGGGCTGAACGTCTGCTTTGCTTTAGACTCTAACTTACCCATGCTTCGGATAGACGGAGAGATTACTGCAGATGTACTAATGGGGGAGGTCTTCTCTCCTAATTCTACCTGTGCCTCCTCACCCCTCCCCTCCAGGCAGAGGGAGGGGGCTGAGCTCAAGCTGGCCCGAGGCCCAGCCCTGCCTCCTTTCTCTGCCCAGCCCCCCTCCCCACCCCGTGTCACAGGAGCCTTGCCTCGGGCCCAGCCTCAGCTCAGCAATAGCCATGGCCATGGTCAACACACCCTCCTCGCAGGCGGGCCATCACCCGCAGGCCACCTACTATCCAGGGCGTCCCCAGTGGCTCAGCTGGTAAAGAATCCGCCTGCAATGTGGGAGACCTGGGTTCCATCCCTGGGTTGGTAAGATTCACTGGAGGAAAGAACAACTACCCACTCCAGTATTCTGGCCTGGAGAATTCCATGGACTGTATAGTGCATGAGGTCACAGAGTTGGACATGACTGAGTGACCTTTTCACCTACCATCCAGTGAGGAATCCTGAGGAGGGAGGGGACCCAGGGACCCCTATCAAGTCTCAGACCTAAGCTTCAAACCCCAGTCTGGACTTCTGTGGAAGGTGATCCTAGACACTCTCATTTGGGGTGGGGGGGGTCACAGAGACCAAGCCTCAGGCCACACAGTCTCCGCTCCAAAGGGAGCCTCCTACCCTGCTAGCCGGGATGTAAAGAGCAGCCACTACGGAGAACAGCGTGAAGGCTCCTTAAACACCTGAAAACAGAGAGAGCGCTACCATACGATCCAGCAATCCCACTCCCGGGCGTGGGTCTGGTGTGTGGTGTGTGCTCATTCGTGTACGACTCTTTGCAATCCCGTGGACTGCAGCCTCCTGGCTCCTCTGTCCATGGGATTCTCCAGGCAAGAATACTGGAGTGGGTTGCCATTTCCTCCTCCAGGGGGTCTTCCTGACCCAGGGATTGAACCCACATCCCCTGCACTGGCAGGTGGATTCTTCACCACTGCACCACTGGGGAAGCCCCGTATATCTGGAGAAAACTATCATTTAAAAAGATAGCACAGCCCTGTCTTCTTCCCTGGAGAGCCTCACAGAGGGCCAGGCAGATCAACCCTACTCACCAGAGTCTCATGAAACTGCCCGAAGCTGGAAGACCATCATCCCTATTTCACACTCAGGGAATCTGAGCTTGGGGGTCACGGCACCCACCCAGGACCACAGCTCAGCAGCGCCCAGTTCAAAGCCAAGTCCGGCCTCCTAGTCCTCTGGCCACATCACCAGCCACAGCTGCCCACACACCAAACTCCTGACCACTTCCCCAGCCCGAGCTCCCGCCCAAGTCCTGTTTCCTGGTTTCTTTGCCTGCTTTGCGCCCCACCCAGCTCTCACAGAGGTCTCCCCAGACTTCACTGCCCCCCGGGACACTAGCCCCACCTGACTAGCATTGCCTCCTGCCAGGGATCCTGGCCAGGACTCTGTCCTCCCAGCCCCTCCTTACCGGGCAGCCCATCCCCGTGTGTGGCCTGGGCTGTCCCGTCTGGGCTGGTAGTCCTGGGCTGGTACCTGCGGGGCCCAAGGAGACGGGATGCAGGAATCAAGGTGCTGGTCTGACTGCTGCTGATGCTGGAGAGTTTCCACTCATCAAATCATTTCTCAAATTCAGGGAGGGTGTAAAGCAGTTTTACTTTGGTATGAAGTTCGTGTTTTCAACTCTTACCTTGAAAAAGTTTTCCTTCACAGACAGAATATAGGATTAGTTGAAAAAGTTGATAGTATCGTCCTTCTGGGATTTCTCCTTGAGGCCAATCAATAAATCGTTTCTGAGGGCTTTAACATAGATTAACCAACTAAATAAGTCAAGCCAGGGTTTATTTAGCTTCTTGGAAGGGAGAGATTTTCAACACTGAACTTCAGGAAAGTTAACAGTGGTCTGCCAGCCGTGACGGTCTGGGGTCTTTACAGATGGCTGGATGAGGTCTGGGCGTGTGGCGGGAGGGCGGTGTGGAACCTGTCACTTCAGCTGCCACCATCTTTACACACCCAACACCCGCCTACCACGGCAGCCGCAGTCGGGGTGTCTGGGAGATGGGGTGTCAGCCGCCAGCACTATCATGGACAGCTATTCTTCTGAGTTTATTCCCGCAGGGGTGCCCAGAGCACTGATGTCTGGGGAGAAGGAGGGGCCACAAGGCCGGAGGGGACAGAGCAGGAGCGCGTGGACAGAGGGAAATCAAGGCGGACAAGCCAGGGCAGGAAGGCCGGAGGCCCTGCCGGACGAGCCCCCCTGACGACGGCCGCTGCTGGGCGGACAGGGTGGGTGCGAGCTGGGACTGAGCCAGGGCCCCAGGCTCCTGCCGCGGAAGCTGTTCTCGTGTCCGGGACGTGACGTCTCTTCCCCAAAATTCAACGCCCGCAGAGGACCCAACTGGCCCAGCTCAAGTCAGACGAGCATCCCCAGACCACCCTGCTCTGTCCACTAGGGGGCAGCGTGAAAACATGGCCGCCAGGACCCACATCCATCTGCAGCCGGAGGACCTCTAAAGGAGGACCGGACACCTCCTATAGGGGCCTACCACCAAACAGGAAGTCTTCCCGCTTCTAGAAGCCTCAGGGAGGCATGAAGTCACTCGAACAAAGGAGCGTGGAGGAGGTAAGGGTGGGAATTCAGGCTCCTGGGGGGGTGCTCAGACTCTGGGGTCATGGACCAGGGTTCACACCCAGCCCTGCCATCGTAGCTATGACGATGTCTCCAAACGTCAAGGGTTTCATCTAGGAAGTGAAAGGATGAGGTCATTTCCGAGGCAGGGCTGGGGTGTGTCCCCCTAAAGATGTTGACATTTTCTCACCCCCAGCACCTCTGAATCTGACTCTGTTTAGAAACAAAGCCATTGCTGATGTAATTAGTTAAGAAGAGGCCACCAGCATTAGCAGGGGTCCTAAATCCAATATGACTGGTGCCTTTACGGGAAGAGAGACAGACACACGGAGAGAAGCCGCGTGAAGACAGACGCAGAGGCTGGAGAGGAGCAGCTGCAAACCAAGGGCGGCTGGCCGCACAGTCTCCCTGAGACCCTTCAGACGGAGCGCTGGCCTCCCCACACCTCGGTCTGAGACGCCAAGCCTCCACGACAGCGAGAGCAGCTGAGTCTGTTCCTTGAAACCCCTCGGTGGTTACAGGGGCCGCAGAGAACACGCTCTTCCCCAGCGCTTGCCCACTGGCCACAGAACGGCTCTTCCTGCTCCAGCATCGCCTCTGTTTTCCAGGTGAGAGGCAAGGTTCCCACCAGCAACTTGTCACGTCTTACCAGAGAGAACTTGGGTCATCCAGCCTGAGTCCCAAGGGAGGATAGAAAATAGAATCGTTGATGTTTTCAGCTGAACACATTTCCACACCCAATGGGTTCAGTATTCTGTTGGTAAGAAAGTAGGGTAAAGTGGATCCTTTGAAGGCAACTAGCAGTGATACGACTGAAGCGACTTAGCAGCAGCAGCAGTGATGTCAGGGAGGGTGGATACTGTCCCCAGATGTATACGGGCTTCCCTGGTGGCTCAGTGGTAAAGAATTGGCCTGCCAATGCAGAAAATGCAGATTCAATCCCTGAGTCAGGAAGATCCCCTGGAGAAGGAAATGGCAACCCACTCCAATATTCTTGCCTGGGAAATCCCATGAATGGAGGAGACTGCTGGGCTACAGTCCACAGGATCACAAAAGAGTACCAACTAAACAACAAATATATATATGTATATATGTGTATATATATATATGTACATGAATAAATACACATATATATTCTACATAATGTAGTACTTATCAGTTATCTAATGTTTATTATGTGCAACATGCTCCTCTAAGAGCTTTACCTGTACAACTCATTTAATCCTCACAATACATGTATGAGAGGTGAGCTCTCATCCCATTTTACAGATGAGGAAGCTGAGGCAAAAAGCAGTTAAGAAACTTGCCCGAGGTCACACAGCCAGAAAGTGAAGGAGCTGGGGTTTGAACCATCTCTGTCATCTCTCCGCAGTGCTTATCCAGCTCTCCTAACATCATAACTGCTCAGAAAAACATTTATCTGATTAACTGGATTGAATTTGTTGTTGTTCAGTCTCTAAGCTGTGTCCGGCTCTTTGTGACCCCATGGACTGCAGCATGCCAGGCTCCTCTGTCCATCACTATCTCCTGGAGTTCGCTCAGATTCATGTTCACTAAGTCAGTGCTGCCATCCAACCATCTCATCCTCTGTCGTCCCTTTCTCCTCCCACCTTCAATCTTTCCCAGCATCAGGGTCTTATCCGATGAGTCAGCTCTTCGCATCAAGTGGCCAAAGTACTGGAGCTTCAGCTTCAGCATCAGTCCTTCCAATGAATATTCAGGGTTAATTTTCTTTAGGATGGACTGGTTTGATCTCCTTGCTGCCCAAGGGACTCTCAAGAGTCTTCTCCAGCATCACAATTCAAAAGCATCGATTCTTTGGCACTCAGCCTTCTTTATGGTCCAGCTCTCACATCTGTACACGATTATTGGAAAAACTATAGCTTTGACTATATGGACCTTTGTCGGCAAAGTGATTTCTCTGCTTTTTTAATACACTGTCTATGTTTGTCATAGTTTTCCTTCCAAGGAGCAAGCGTCTTTTAATTTCATAGCTTTAGTCACTGTCTGCAGTGATTTTGGAGCCCAAGACAATAAAATCTGTCACTCCTTGCACGTTTTGCCTTTCTATTCACCATGACTTCATGGTGGGACTGGATGCCATGATCTTAGTTTTTTGAACTGGATTGAATAGGAAGAAAAATAAATTCAAAAACCCCATTTAGTCTCTAGTTAAAACCGCACAAAACCACATGAATCTGCTTTAACCCTCAGGAACACTGAGCCGGGCAGTCAGGGCCCCTGCCCGTGGGAAAGCCCCGGAGGCCAGCACTCACCATACAGGCTGTGCCCTTTGTGATACGGGAAGAACTCTAATTTCTGAAAATTACAGAAGGAAATCCTTAGGTCAGCATCAGAAGCTTCTAGGAAGCTCTTCTCGGCCGTAAACCAGAAGCAAATACTCACCCAGATTGAGTATTTTCTCTTCTGCTGTGTCAGTCACAGCATCTCCGCCCAAAGCCACTTGAATTTGGGCTGATGATTTGCATTTCCAAGCACCTCGCCCGCCTGCCCACCCAGCATTGTTGCACATCTACAAATCCCATCTTCCGTGTCTCCTCAGCCCCGTTCCCGTTTCCCGTGTGGATGCCACAGACTGCACACTTCATCTGAAGGTGTTATCATAACCATTATTAGTGTATTATTACCATTATTAAATGAAATCTCGCCTCTAGTTGAGTTTCTGCCTGCTCCCCTATGGCAACGAAACCAAAGCACTGTGAACTCTGCCCTGATTTCAAAGAAAACAGCCTAGCTTTTCTACCAGCAACACCACTGGTGTGGCCCAGCCCTGCCCTGGGCCATCCATTCATTCCCAAATTACATGGGGCCTCCACTCCCTGGTTCACAGCTTCATCCTGAGGCTTCTTGGCTCAGCCTCGCTGGCTCCCGATCCTGCCCGCAGCTCCTGGCTCCTTGCCTGGCCCTCACTCCTGTGACTCCTTCTTGTGCCTGGACCCTCTCCAGGCTCCCGATAACCTTTCATTTCTTTATCCAGAGAGCAGTTCCGGAACACCTGCTGTGAAATACACACCGTCACAGGCGCCAGAGTGAACATGAAAGACAAAGACCCAGCCTCCTAGAAGCAGACATTCCGGTGCGTGAGTCAAGCAACACACAGGGAGCAAATCGATGAAATTTAATTCTGGTGGATATGTGTACATGCATGTAAAGTAGCTTCAGCCCTGTCCGACTCTTCGTGACCCTACGGACCATAGACTGCCAGTCTCCTCTGTCCATGGGGTTCTCCAGGTAAGAATACTGGAGTGGATCGCCATGCCCGCCTCCAGGGGATCTTCCCGACCCAGGGGTCAAACCCACATCTCTTACGTCTCCAGCATTGGCAGGTGGCATCTTCACCACCAGCACCATCCGGGAAGCCCATCTGCTGGATATAAGGCTGCTAAAATAAACAAAGCAGCGTGTGTGTGCTCAGCCACGTCCGACTCTTTGGAGACCCATGGACTGTAGCCCACCAGGCTCCTCTGTCCATGGGATTCTCCAGGCAAGAATACTGGAGTGGGCTGCCATTTCCTTCTCCAAAGGATCTTCCCCATCCAGGGATCGAACCCATGACTCTTGCATCTTCTGCACTGGCAAGTGGATTTTTTACCACAAGCACCACCTGGGAAACCCAAAGGAAAGAATGGGGGACGATATACCTGCCATCCCCTCCAGGGGATCTTTCTGACCCAGGGATCAAACCCATCTCTTGCATCTCCTGCATTGGCAGGCAGATTCTTTACCACTAGCATCACCTGGGAAGTCCAAACAAAGCAGAGCAAAGGCTTACCAATAAATAAATAGGTATCGGGTACAGGTTCCAATCATGAGCTGGCCCCCCGGGATTCTCACCTCCTAAATGCACCCCCTGGGTACTGGCCTCCCACATCAGCAGTGGTGGCATCTACTGCCCACAGCAGATTGTGGAAATGATGGAGAATGACAGGGGCTAAAAGTCAGTGACATTGCTGTTGCCACTCGCTCTCGCGTCTCTCACTTTGGAAGAAACCAGCTGCTGCATGGGAGGGCACAGAAGCACCCCGGGGAGGGTTCCTGCTGCAGCCAAACTCACGTCTCCAGCCAAATGAGGGAGCCATCTTGGAAGTGGTCCCCCAGCTCCAGGCAAGTCTTGGGGTGACCAGAGCCCTAGCTGGTGTCTTCAAGCAAGCTGATAAATGGTCTTGAGATGGAGCAAGGCCATTCCCTAATTCCTGACCCATAGAAACTGTGAGAAGTTATAAATGCTGACTGTACTTCCCTGGTTGCTAAGATGATAAAGAATCTGCCTGCAATGCAGGAGACCTGGGTTCTACCACTGGAGAAGAGAATGTCAGTCCACTCCAGTGTTCTTGCCTGGAGAATCCCATGGAGAGAGGAGCCTGGCGGGCTACAGTCCATGGGGTCGCAAAAAGTTGGACATGACTGAGCAAGTAACACTAATGCAGCAACGGGTAAGACGTGGAGGGGCTCCTCTGGTTAGGTGACGAGGAAAGTTCTCTCTAAGAGCTGCTCCATGAGCAGAAATGTGCATGAAGTGAGAGAGGCCATGGAAAGTTGTGGGGAAGAGCATTCCAGAAAGAGGGGACCAAACGTGCCCAGGCTCTGAGGTGATGGAACGGCCTTTTTAATGAATAGCAAGGAAGCTAGTGTGACTAGAGTGAGTGACAGAAAAAGAGATAAGATTGAAAATAAGAAGCAGAACATAGGTACAACAAAATATTTATCACATAGTAAAAATGGAAACCATTTTAAAATATCAGTAATCACGTTAATTTTAAATAAACTGGGACTTCCCTGGCTATCCAGTGCTTCCAGTGCAGAAGACAGGGGTTCAATGCCTGGTCAGGGAACTAGGATCCCGCATGCCTTATGGCCAAAAACATAAAATTTAATTTAAAAAATTTTTAAACATAAACGGACAGCTCTGAACAGAATTGAAAGCTCCTCCCATGTTCATGTGTTGAAGCCCTAAATGCCAACATGACAAATATTTGGAGACAGAAGTTTTAGGAAGTAATTAAAGTTAAGTGGGTTTATAAGGATGGGGCCCTAATCCCATGAGACTGGTAGCTTCTTAGGAAAGGGAAGAGACCTCGCTCTCTGCCCCCACACACACAGACCAGACAGGGTCCATTTAGGACACGGTGACAGGCAGCCACCACGAGGTAAGAGTGTCCCCAGGGAAGCACGTCTGTTGGAACCTTGACCTTGGGCTTCCAGCCTCCAGGATTGTGAGGAAATTGATTTCTCTTGTTTAAACCTCCCAGTCTGTGGTGTTTGATTCGGGTGGCCCAAGCTGACTAAGACATGGGAGTAACCCTTCAATTAAAAGTCAGAGGTTGTCAGGCAGGATTTTTAAAAAGCTATGTGGTGCTTCTGTGAATCACATCTAAGCATGAGAAACAGACGGGTTTAAAGGAAAGAATCATGTGCAAGTGTGCTCAGTCATGTCCGACTCTGCGACCCCATGGACCGTAGCCCACCAGGCTCCTCTGCCCATGAAATTCTCCAGGCAAGAATACTGGTGTGGGTTGCCATTTCCTCTTCCAAGGGATCTTCCCCACCCAGGGATCGAACCCACGACTCTTGCATCTTCTGCATTGGCAAGCAGATTCTTTACCACAAGCACCACCTGGGGAACCCAAAGGAAAGAATGGGGGATGGTATACCTGCAAACTCTCATGAAAGGATGCTGCTGATGAATATCAATATTGGATCTATAAATTTGAGGGTAAAAGATCACCAGAGACATACATTGGCTGTTTATGTTAATAAATGTTTTAATTCACCAGGAATATATAATGATTCTTAAGTCTGCACCTAAAAAAATGTGACCTCAAAATATGTAAAGGAAAATTTGACAAATGTTCCTAAAAAAAGGCAAATCCCTAATCATTAATGATTGATACCTCAATCAGAATGGGCTAGGGAGAGAGGAAGGACCAAAAAGATTGAAGCACGTGATCAACAAAGTGACACAGTGGAAAACAAGTGTATGTGAGGAGCGTCACAAAGCCAACAGCTAGTTCTTTAAAGAGACAAATGCAATTGATCAATGATGAATCTAATGATGAAAAAGGGACAGACAGGGAGAAGAGAGAGAGGGAACCCCAGAACAATATTAGGAACACAAAGGTGAAGGCTGCAGAACCTGCAGATAGAATCTGCCTTTGTGACAAGAATTTTTCACAATTTAGATGAAATTTCTAGGAAAATACAAGGTACCAAAACTGCCAGAAGGAAAAAGAAAACCACAACTGTGCTATAAATAATAAAAATACTGAATTAGCAATATAAGAACTTTCCCCACAAAGAAAACTCTAGGCAAAGATTTACTCTGTGGACAGTTCTACCAAACACTGGACAAGGAAAGAATTCCAAGTGTACACAAATGAAAAGAAAGTAAAAGGAGATAGAAGAGAGTAAAAGGAACATTTCCCAGTTCACTTTACAGAACTAGCCTACCGTTGCTCCTAAACCTGACAAAGATAGTATGGAGCAGAAGAAAAAGAAAGACTAACCTCAATTATGAGCATAGATGCAAAAATTCTAAATGAGATATTAGCACACTGTGTTAATAATTATCTAAGAAGGATGACAACTACATAATGACCAAATCTGTTTATTCCCAGAGTGCAAATTTGTTCTTACACTAGAAAATTGATCAATATAATTTGCCACACTGACAGTTAAAATAGAAAAACCATGATCATCTCAAAACAAAGAAACTATGATTTGAAATTTCAATATTCATTCATGACTTTTTAAGAAACTAAATCAATTTTAAAATGGAATAGAATTTCATTAATCTGAGGTGTAAAAACCTACACTAAGAATTCTTCTCTTTTTCAGTTGAAGTATGGTTGCTTTACAGTGTCATCGCAATTTCTGCTATTCAGCAAAGTGACCCATGTATATATGGATATATATGTGCTTTTTTCTATTCTTTTCTGTTATGGCTTGTCATAGGATATTACATATCATTCTCTCTGCTATATAGTAGAACCTTGTGGTTGATCCATCCTGTATATAACAGCTTATATCTGCTAGTCCCAAATTCCCAATCCTTCCCTCCCCCAACCCCATCCCACTTGGCAACCACAAATCTCGATGTGCGCGAGTCTGATAATGTTTCATAAATAAGTTATTTCGTATCATTTTAGATTCCACATATAAGTGATATTACATGCTATTTGTCTTTCTCTTTCTGACTGCCTTCCCCTAGTATGATAATGTCTAGGTCCATCCACCTTGCAACAAATGGCATTATTTCGTTCTTTTTATGGTTAGGTAGGATTCCACTAAGGCTTCCCTGGTAGCTTAGCGGTAAAGACTCTGCCTGCAGTGCAGGAGACCCAGGTTCCGTCCCTGGGTTGGAGCCCCCTGGAGGAGGGCATGCAACCCACTCCAGTATTCTTGCCTGGAGAACCCCTTGGACAGGGGAACCTGGTGGGCTACGGTCCACAGCGTCGCAGAGTCAGACACGACGGAGTGACTAAGCGGCAGCAGCAGTACCCCGCTGCGCGTGTGCCCCGCGTCTTCTCTATCCGTTCATCCCAGAGGGACCTTTGGGCTGTTTCCACATCTCGGCTAGTGAACAGTGCGGCTGTGGACACAAGGATGCGTGTGTCTTTATGCATTATGGTTTTGTCCAGGTATATGCCCAGGAGTGGTCATTAACGGTGAACTGTCTAAATCCTGGCTTAGAAACCAGGAAGGGTCAAGAATGCCCTTATCACAGCTTCCATTCAGTATCTTAGAGAAAGACTAGGTGCTCCATTAAGTCAAGGAATGATATTTTTGCCAAAAAATATTTTTGGCAAAAAATTAAAAACAAACTAAACTTTTACTATTTGCAGATGCTATAATATAAAGATAGTGCAAAGGAATTTGCACTAAGTATTTTGAGCTAACATAACACTTTCTAACACAGCAGGATATATAAATCAATATTAAACATCAATTTTTTTCTGCATACCAGAAAACAATTTTTTACAGATAACATACATAAGCTTTTCAGTTTCTGGTAATAGTGGAGAAGTCTATTTCAAACTATTCCTCTGCTGATAACAATTATAAACTCTGGAGAAAATGTAAAAAGGAACTTTTTGAAGTCACAGGCGAGCAAACAAAATTCTACAGAAACTGGTTAGAGATCTCACACATGGAAGCTGGGTGCTCTAAAGAAGTTATGGCATACCAAAATAACAGAAAAAGAGTATGTAAGCTGCAAAATTATTAGAAGGAAGGGAATTATAAAGTTGACAGCAAAAATAAAGTGGAAAAAAGACAAACAGAGAAGATCGATGAAACCAAAATTTGGTTCTTAGAAAAATTGACTAATTTGATAAACATCTAGTACATCTGATGAAGACTGTACAATAAAATACACAAATATGTCTTCAGAAATGAAAGATATGACAGTTATAGACCTCACAATCATTCAAATGGCAATATGAAAACATTATGAAAAAAAGTTATGTGATGTCAATAAATTCAACCACTTCTATGAAAGAGACAAATTCCTTGAAAGACTCAAATTATAAAAACTGACTCAAAAAGAAATGGAAAATATGAATAGCCCTCTAACTGTTGAAAAAATTAGATTCACAAAAACCTATCTACCAAAGTAACTCCAGACTCAGATGACCTCACTGATGAATTGCACAATTAGGAAAAAGTGAAACAATTCTACACAGTTACTTTAGGGGAAAAGGAAGAAGATGGAATACTTCACAATTTATTTTATAAAGCCACCATCACCAATTACTAAAGCCTGACAAAGGCATTTCAAGAAAAGGAAACTACCAACTAATATTTCCTGTGTGTGTGTGTAAGTGCAAGTTCAGTACAGTTCAGTCGCTCAGTTGTGTCCAACTCTTTGCAACCCCATGGACTGCAGCATACCAGCCTTCCCCGTCCATCACCAACTCCTGGAACTTGCTCAAACTCATGTCCATCCAGTCGGTGATGCCATCCAACCATCTCATCCTCTGGTCGTCCACTTCTCCTCCTGCCTTCAATCTTTCCCAGCTCTTAACAAATCAAATTCACCAAAATATAAAAGTTGCATATTCCAGAAATGCAAGTTTGTTTTGGCATTCAAAAATAATCAAGGCAATTCGCCATACTAACAGAATCTAAGAGAAGAATGATATGCTCTCCTCAATAAATACAGGAAAAGCTTATAAAACAGTTAAATGTCCATTTTGTCAACAATTCTCCACAAACTAGAAATAGAAAAGAACTTCCTCAAAATGTAAAAAAAAGCACCTACCAAAAGCCTACAGCTAACATAACATTTAATAATGAAAAATCAAACTCTGCCCGTAAGACTGAGAACAGTGCGAGAGTGTCTGTTTTCATCACTTCTGCTCAGTGTGGCACTGCAGGTCCAGCCAGCGCCATGAGGCAAGAATTAGGAATGAAAGGAATCCATACTGAAGAGAAAGAGCAACATGCTTGTAGTCATGGGCAACAGGCTTGTACCTGATATCATCAACTGAAATGAATCAGAGAATTACATATAAGTGATAAAACGATAAAAGTTCTAGACAAAGATCTTTGCAACCTTGGGATAGCAAAGATTTCTTAGCTATGACACAAAAAGCACAAATATCAGATGAGCTGTTAATACATTGGATTTCATAAAATTCAAAACTTCTCCTCCTCAAAAATATCACAGAGAAAACGAGAAGGCAAGTCACAGACTATAAGCTGATATTTGCAACCCAATATCTTAACAAAGAACTGGCACTCAGAACATAAAAAGTATTCCTACAACTCAGTTATAAGAAGACAAGTGAAAATGGAAGATACGAAAAGATCTTTCATAAAAGGAGATAAAAAATAGTCAATAAGAACATGAAAGAAATAAAGAGAAGTCGCTCGGTCATATCCGACTCTTTGCAACCCCACGGGCTATAGCCCACCAGGCTCCTCGATCCATGGAATTTTCTAGGCAAGAATACTGGAGTGGGTAGCCATTTCCTTCTCCAGGGGATCTTCCTGACCCAGGACTGAACCTGGGTCTCCCGCATTGCAGGCAAACACTTTACCGTCTGAGCCACCAGGGAACCTCATAAGAACATAAACGGACACTTAAATCACTAGCCAACACAGAAAAGCAAATTAAAACCACAACCATATACCATGATACACCCACTGCAATGGCAAAAATGTGCCAAATGGGGAGAATTTGGAGTAAGGGAGACCCTCACAATAATGCGGCAGTAGCATTAAAGGCTTACTACCATCATTTCAAAATACCTTAAATACCAACCCTATGGGTATTAACCACATACCCGCCCTACGACTCAGACATTGTACTCCTAGTACTTACCTAAGATAAACAGAAACATTTGCTAAGACTTGTACATAAATGTTCATTACAGCTTTATTCAAAAGAGCCAGATACTGAATGCAACCCAAATAACCAACAGGTGAACAGGTAAACAAACTGTGATACAAACATACAATGGAATACTACAAAAACAAATTCCATGAAACCACCAAGAAAAAAAAAAACAAACACAGAAATGAATGAATATGCAATATACAAGCCACATGCAACAACAGAGTGAATCTAAAATCATCATCCAATGAAAATATCCAGATACTGAACAATGCCTACTGTAGGATCCCATTTATATAAAATTCTAGAAGAAACAAAAGTTATCTCTAATGATGCAAAGGAAACCAGAGATTTGGGGCCAGAGATCGGGGTGGCGACTAACTGCAAAGCGGCAGTAGGGAATTTGATGGGATGGAATATTTTACATCTTGGTGGGGGTGGGCATACCTTCATGCGTACATTTGTCAAAAATGCATCAAGTGGTACACTTTAAGTGATGGTAATTTATTGCATGTACAATGTGACTTTCTAAAGTTGCTTTCAAAAAGAACAAAGGACTTGACCAGACACATCACAGAAGAAGATGTCTGAGTGGCCAATAAGCATATGAAAAGATGCTCGGAATCATTTAGTCATCAGGGAAATACAGATTAAAACCACAATGAGTGGTGCTTAATGCTCACTTGGGAAGGGGGAAATTAAAATGCCGGACAACAACAAACATGAGGACAGTGGTGACTGGGGACTCTCAGACACTGGCTGGTGAGCGTGGAAAATGGTGCAATCACTTTGAAAGCTCGTCTGTATTTTCTCATCAGATAAACATCCCCTCATCCTGAAAACCAGATGTTTCACTTCCAGATATTTAACCAAAAAATGAAAATACACATCCACGCCAAGACTTCTACCAAAATGTTTATAGAAGCTTCGTTCATAATTGCCAAAAACTAAAAACAGCATAAATAACCATCCACAGGTGGCTGACAAATTGATATGCTCATCCAATGGAACGCCACTACGAAATAAAAAGGCATGACTACAGACACACAGATGGAGACAGAAATGGCAACCCACTCCAGTGTTCTTGCCTGGGAAACCCCATGGACAGGGAGCCTGGCAAAGTACAGTCTATGTGATTGCAAAACTGTCGGACAGAACTTAGCGATTAAACAACAAAAGCAAACAACAGACACACAGAGCAACATGGCTAACTCTCACAAGCGCTGAATGAAAGAAGCCAGACACCAAAGGGCAAATACTGCCTAGTTCCGTTTATACAGAGTTCTAAATCAGGCAGATCTACTCCACAGTGACAGAAATCCAAATAGTGGTTGTCTCAGCAAGAGAGATGGGACAACTCCCCAGAAAGAGGCACCAGGGAATCTTCCTGATGGAGAGCTTGTTACCTGGAGTGTGCGTATATGTCAAAACTCATTGAACTGTACTCTAAATTCCGTGTAATTTATTGTACGCAAATTATACCTCCCTGAGACAAGTTCAGGAAAAGAATTTACAACAGCACCTAAAAATATGAAGAAGGGATAAATCTAACAAAAGCGTCAAGGTCTTTATTCAGGAAATGATAAAACATGATTGAGACATTTAAAAGAAGCTCTTGAAACAGAGAAAATGCCATTTGCACTGATGGTTGGACGCAAGATTACACACCTGTTAATGCTCCCCGCACGTACATTCTCTGTAATACCAAGCAAAATCCCAAAAGCATGTCTGTGAATCCGTGTGCTCATTCTGAAATGGCTATGGAAGTTCAAAGGGCAAGTATAGCCAGACCGTTTTGATAAGCAAGAAAAATACTCGAGTCTTTGCTCTGCCAGATGCCAAGGTTTGTTATAAGGTTCCTGTAATCAGCTCAGAAGCAGGCCATGGATATGTGGATGCTCGATTTAGAGCAAAGATGATTCTGAAGAGCACTGAAGGAGAGAAATGGTTCTGGTACAACTGGTTTCTCATGGGAAAAAAAGGAACTTGACCCCTCGACCTCTCATGGTACCCAAGCATTGACTCCATGCACGCTGAGATCTCAGTGTGATAGTCAAAACGCTTAACAAAGCTTTTAAATGATGATATAAGAAAATAGCCTCACGACCTTCAGATGGGGAAAGATTTTTGAACAGGATTCAAAATGCAATAACCATCAAGGGAAAATTGGATGAAGTTGGCCGCATAAAAATTAAGTATTTCTATACATCCAAAAACACCAGTAAAAGAGTCAAAAGGCAAGACAGGTGGCAGAAAGTATTCGCAACACGTATAACTGGCAAAAGTCTCGTATCTGAGATATATAAAGGACCCTTGCAAAGCCAGTCAAAAAATCAGCCTGACACATGAACCAGAACGTCACTAAAGCTGATCCCCAGCTAGAGGACAGTGGAGCCTTAGCCATGAGGACCGTGCATGTCTAACACCTCAGGGAGAAATAACCACAAACCAAGAGACTGAAAGTGACTGACGAAGATGCAGAGACGGGACCCTCCCAAGATGCCGTGTGCCCGCAACAGATTCGTCTAAGAAATGTACAGATGCACGTGCTCTGTGACCGAGGGTTTCACTCTGAGATATATAAACACCCAGGAGAAAAACATACACACTCGTTTTTGTTATTGTTTAGTAGTTACATCATAGCTGACGCTTTTGCAACTGCACGGGTGTAGCCCAGCGGGCTCTTCTGTCCATGAGATTCTTCAGGCAAGAATACTGGAGTGGGTTGCTATTTCCTCCTCCAAGTGATCTTCCCAACTCAGGGATTGAACCTGCATCTCCTGCATTGGCAGGCGGATTCTTTATCACTGAGCCACCTGGGAAGCCCTGCACGTTTGTACCAGGACCCAAATATCATTTACTAGCAAGTACGTGAGACTGTCTCAGTATCAGCGATGAAAACGAATGCTCGCGGCTACACACAGCCCTGGGGAGCAAACATAAACTTTAAAACATAAAGTTGGGTCGAGCCAGCCAAACCCCAAAGCACCTCCTATATAGTTTCATCGGCATAAATATTTAGAACATGCAGAACTATACCATGTTACCTGAAGATACTTACGTAACATGTTGGAGGATGGCAAAGCGATAGAAGAAGTGATCATATAAAGGTCAGGCTCACAATCGCCTTCCAGGAGGACAGGGCCTGGGAATGGAAGGGTTGCTCGTGGGCGTGGGGGTCTGGTGACTGGCTGGAGGTGGGAACACAGGCAGAAGAGGGGGTGCTTCAGAGTCAGAGTCAAGGAAGGGTTTCTTTTTGGCCTGGGAGCTGGTGCAGCTCATGGATGCTGGCCGTCCTGGACCAGAGGAGCCAGTAGAAGATGGGGATGCAGGAGGGAGGCAGGAGGGGACCACAGGGATGCGAGTCTGGATACAGGAAGGGCTCTGGGTGGTTCTTCCAACAGAAAACAGGTCCAGGATACGAGGCTGATAGGTTCAGGGGAGGGAAGATGAAGGGATATACTATCTGGTCCTTCCTCCTTCTTCTGAGAAATAAGAAACAAGGTCAGAGGCTTCTGGAACCACCTAGGCTTCTTAGCACCCCTGGGCTGGGCCCAAGAGCAGATCAGCAGGTCTGCCCTCCAGCTCCTGCCCGCTGCCAAGGAGCAGGGTCTCCCCAGAAGGGAGGGCGCACACAGAAAGTGCAGGGCACCCCGACATCTAAGGGTCACACTGTCCCCTGTGTCCAAGTGGAAAACCTAGGGGCTCGGGCCCGTCACCTGGTACTGCAGAAACCCATCCCTGAAGAAAACGCTTATGGGAAAATACCATCTGTGTTGCAAAAAAAAAAAAGACACAACCAGCTGCTGGGCGAATGAAATCTTCCACGTGGTCGATGATCACGTTGAAAACTTTTCAGAAGCACTGGGCACCTCTCGTCAGGAAGTACAGGGGCAGTGACAGGAGGGAGGAACGCTTGTTCTGAAAACTCCAAATTCAAGTTCTTGCACGCAAATTTGCCTGTACATCGGAAATGATAAACCTGAGGAATTTAGTAAATACCAGCTGTTTTCAGCTTTCTGGGAAGAAATGGGGTCAGAGCCCCAGCACTGGTCCCTCACAGCAGAGAGATTCAATCTGGAGTTTAGGACTAAAATACAGATTTTCTTTTTTTACTGATTTATCGAAGCAAAATCACTGGCTTCAAAAACAGCTTACTTCATCGCCATTTGTTGAGCACTGAAATGAACTTATTTGAAAATTGCAAGAACTGTACAAAAATATGGTAACATTTAATGATAAAGTTGATGGATTCGAAGCAAAACCATCAGCAATGCTCACCCATGATGTTTAGTGAGGGTTATAATTTGAATCCTAAAGAAGAATTATTAAGATTCTGGGAGCAACATCTGTGGATGCTGAGGGAAATGTCATCGTTATTTTGAAATATTTGATATAAAAAGTTCAATTAGATTCAAAATCCATTTGCATTATCACCAAAAACCCCAACATTATATTTGTCAACGCAGGAAAAAGACGATTGTTAGATTGGAAGACGGAGTGCTCCCTTGGAGTTCAATTTAGACACGAAATGATTCGGATTCTGGTTAATGGTGAGGAAGGAGGTTCTGCCCGGCTGAGAAATGCAATCAATGATCAGATCAGCCATTCGCCGGCAGCCTCGCCAGAGTGTCTTACGGGGGCGGGGCCGCAGTCAGACGAGCTGTCCCCAGAAGTGCCTGGAGCCATGTCAGGCAGAAACCACCATGGCTAAGGCCACGTGCCAAGCTCTGCCTCTCGTTCTTAATTTTTGAGAGGGCTTGATTTGGAAGTATGGCAGCAAATCGGTGTTCAGTCTGTCTACTATTGCTTTGCATCTTTTGCTTACAAGTATGCAGTATGAAAACCTACAGACCTTTCACCATGGCCCCGAGTCCCATGCGGTTTGCCCCAGCTTGATGCACAAGCGTGGACGGTCTTGTGTCTGCAAGACACGAACGAGGCCCACAGGGTTTTCCATCTCAGGCCCGGGATCAGAAAGGCGGGCTCCAGAGACTTCCCTTAAGTGGTTAAGAATCCACCTTCCAATGCAGGGCACATGGGTTCGATCCCTGGTCTAGGAAGTAAGGTCCCACCTGCCGTGGAGCAGCTAAGCCTGCATGCCACAGCTAGAGGGAAGCCCGTGTGAAATGAGACCCCACGTGCCACAGCCAAAAGTAAAAGTGAGAAAAGATACAGTGGGCTCCAGACACAGGGGGCCCCCACGGAGAATCCCACTCCCGCCAGAGGCCCTCGGGCTTCAACTGGGCCTCTCTGAGCCTCCATGCTCCTCTGTGAAATGGGTCAGGTAAGCCAGCAGGTTTCGGCAAGTTCCCACCCCAGGGAGCACGCCGTCTGCGTCCGCCACATCTGTGCAAAAGGAGGGCAGACAGGTCCGAAAGGCAGACCCCGGCTGACCTGCGGGACCAGGTGTCTAGGTGGGAGTGCCGTCCCGAGTCCTGGGTGGGTCAGGGCAGAGCCTGGCCAAGACCCCCAGGCCTGCCCCCAGGTCAGGGCTCAGCCCCCAGGGCGTCCCGGGGAGGCAGCTGGGTCAGAGGCTGGTCTGAAATGACCCCAGCTCGTCCCCACGCTACACACCTGGCGATGGGGGGCACAGGCCCACTGTCCCACCCCCTCCCCATCTCGGCCAGCCTCGGGGGCCGGGCAGCTCTCACTGGGGCCTCCAGCACGGAGGAAAACATCCGGTCACCGTGGTGCCCCCAGCATTTGAGATACAGCTGGGCCGGCCGGTGCAGGCCACGGGCAGTGGGAGACCCTTCTTCAGGGCTCCTGACCAGCCAGAGCCACCACTGAGGGCCACCGTCACCGCCCTAACGGGACACAGCGCGCGGAACAGTGGCCTCTGCCCCACCACTGCCGAGGAAACCGTTCGTATCAAGGTTTTTATTTTTTTGATTTTGAAAACTATTTATTTTTATCTAACTATTTGGCTGGGCCAGGCCAGAGTTGCAGCATTGGGCTCTCTTAGTTGTAACCTGTGAGCTCTTAACCTGGGTACATGGGGTCTAGTTCCCAGACCAGGGATCGAACCCGGGCCCCCTGCATTGGGAGCACGGAGTCTTAGCCACCGGACCACCAGGGAAATTCCTGAAAGTATTTTAAATATCTGTATTTTTCTATCCCAACATATATACACACTGCTAAGAATTTTCCCTGGAGACATTCTCATGGATTTGCATAAAAATGTCCCTGTGAGTCTGCCCTCTTCACAAGAGTGACACGTGGGGAGTGACTGAAAGGGCACATCTGCGGGACGGACAGCTGCAAATGCGTGAGACACGAGAAAAGTTAAAAATAGTTTATAAAGCAGAAAAAGCAACCTCAAATCATCTGCAATTAAATTGTCAACAAAGGTGTATACTCGTGTGTGCACAGGGACTTCAGGCAAAAAATTAACCAGAAAAGAAGTCAGAGAAACTTCAGTTCAGTTCAGTCCAGTCGCTCGGTCGTGTCCGACTCTGCGACCCCATGAACCGCAGCACGCCAGGCCTCCCTGTCCATTACCAACTCCCGGAGTTTACTCAAACTCATGTCCATCGAGTCGGTGATGCCATCCAGCCATCTCATCCTCTGTCGTCCCCTTCTCCTCCTGTCCCCAAACCCTCTCAGCATCAGGGTCTTTTCCAATGAGTCAGCTCTTCGCATCAGGTGGCCAAAGTATTGGAGTTTCAGCTTCAGCATCAGTCCTTCCGATGAACACCTAGGACTGATCTCCTTTAGGATGGACTGATGGATCTCCTTGCAGTCCAAGGGACTCTCAAGAGTCTTCTCCAACACCACAGTTCAAAAGCATTAATCCTTCGGCACTCAGCTTCCTTCACAGTCCAACTCCCACATCCATACATGACCACTGGAAAAATCATAGCCTTAACTAGACAGACCTTTGTTGGCAAAGTGATGTCTCTGCTTTTTAATATACTGTCTAGGTTGGTCATAACTTTCCTTCCAAAGAGTGAGAGTCTTTTAACTTCATGGCTGTGATCGCCATCTGCCATGATTTAAGCTTAGGGAAACTTCAGAAACTCAGGAAAATCTTAGTGGTCATTCCAGGGTGTTGAAAGGCAGGGAGGTGGCTCGGTGGCCCCAGAGAGTACTGGTGAGCAGTCCGGGCTCTGAAATGCAGACACTTTTCCTCTCTGGGCTGTTCGCTGTATCCTCCAGATCACGTGTGATGGGCATGAAATGCCTTTGCACCCCAGAAACAAGTGTTTCAAGACGTTAGTAGGATCTAGCTGCTGTGACCCGTCACAGCTCTGTTTCAGGTGTCTGGGGCCGGTGGGCCCCACACAAGGTGTGTGCACATCACTGGTGCAGAAAACGCAGGGACGATGCCCGTGTGACAACAGTCACGGGGCCGGCACAAGGTCACATCCGCTCGGGGCCTGGTGCAGACACCTGTCACCCGCTGATTCCTTCCTTCTAGCCCCGCTGCGGAGGAGGGCAGGCCTCGGGAGCCCATTCTGCAGATGAGCAGCCTGACACACAGCTGAGTCCCACTGCCCAGGCGACCCAGGCTCTGGGTCCCAGACACACATGGTCCAGGTAGGGGGTCTATCACACAGTGATGGAGGGGCCAGCCCAGTGATCTCGGGCCCAGCCACCTCCTCCTGGATCCAGGGACAGCAGAGAAATCAGATGGCCCGGGAAGGCGTTGGGAGACCAGCCCCTTGCATGCAAGGCTGCGGCTAGATGTGGGGCAGGCTGTGGAGAAGGATTCAAGGCCCTTTCCATGAGAGGCAGCTGGTCACCCCCATCACAGGGCCCTTGCAGCTTAGAACATTCCTGCATGAACGGTGTGGTGTCCCTCCCTCACACACACCTAGTCGGGGGGGCACAGCCCTCATCCTCTTTAGAGTGGGGCTCAGAGGGCTTGGGCGCAGTCAAGGGGGCTGGCAGGAGAGGCCTTTCTCGTCTGCCCAGGCCGGGGCGGGCCTGCATCAGAGACCTGGCAGCCGGCCTGTCTGTGTTGGAAGACAAAGCCCAGCCGCAGGGAGGAGGTGGAGACCCGTGACAGACCGGCAGAGGCTCCGGAGCAGAGCCCCCATTTCCCCGTGGAGACCACAGGTAGCTGTGATGAGTGCTCCCACAGCCTCCAGGGAGGACACTGAGGCTCAGAGAGACAGTGGGCAGGGCGCCCCCACGTGTGGACCAGGGGCTGCCAGGGGTGGGGTCTTGAAGCAAAGGCAGAGCTTTGTCAAGCCCCCCATGGGCCAGCTCACCCAGCACCTCACCTTGACACCTGGCTCCATCATCCCTGCTGGGGCCAGGGAGCGAGTGACTTGCCCACACAACACAGCTGGCAAAGGGCTGAGCAGCTGTCAGACCCGGGAAGGGGACAAGCCCAGCCCCACGCTCAGGCCCGGCGTGCAGTCACTGTGAGCACGCTCAGGGCAAGGGAAGGCTCTCTGCTTTGTGAGCCTGCAGAGAAGTCAGACATGGACAGGGAGAACGCAGTCACCCCAGAGCAGGACAACGGTCAGGACAGGGCACCCGGTGGGCACACTCAATCCAGACCTTAGCAGCAAAGGAAGGTGTCCTGGAGGAAGTGACATGCCATGGGAGACAGCACGAGTGTGTGGTGTAGCCAGGTCCATCAGTCAGCCTTTGCTGCATAACAAATGGCTCCCTGAATTCAGCTGCTTCTGGCCAGAGGCATTTATTTTCATGCCCCAGATCTACAGGTGGAAGTAGTAATTAAGAACCCACCTGCCAATGCAGGAGACATAAGAGATGAAGGTTTGATCCCTGGATGGAGAGATCCCCTGGAGGAGGGCATGGTTACCCACTCCAGTATTCTTAATTCCATGGACAGAGGAGCCTGGTGGGCTGCAGTCCATGGGGTCGCACAGAGTCAGACACGACTGAAGAGACAGCTCACGCCGCACCATCTACAGGTCGCCTGCCGATGGGCTGCCCAGCTGGGTCCAGAGCCGCCCCTCCAGGGATGAGCAAGTCCGTCCACAAGAGTACATGCCACATCTGCATCCTGACACTCCTGGGGTGGGAGAGAAGCAGGGAGGGACTGGGAAGAATGTTCCAGAATGTTCCAGAGTGTTCCAGCCAGCAGAACCAGCAAGGTTAGAAGCTCAGGATGAAGGAGAGCCCGGGGTGGGTGAGGCCCAGATGTGAACGAGTGGCCTGGAGCGGTCAGAAGGACCCAGAGCCCGGAGTGCCTCATCCTTGCACTTGACTCTCTCCCAAGAGTGGGACGGGGCTTCTCCAGTGGCTCAGCTGGTAAAGAATCTGCCTGCAACGCCGGAGACGTGGGTTCAATCCCTGGGTTGGGAAGATCCCCTGGAGAAGGAAATGGCAACCCAGTCTAGTTATTTTTGCCTGGAGAATCCCATGGACGGAGGAGCCTGGTGGGCTATTCCCCGAAGGGTCTCAAAGAGTCAGACACAACTGAGCAGGCACGCAACAGTGGGACAGCCATCCTGGAGCAAGAATCTGGAAGCAGAGAGCCCAGGGGCTGTTCTGTGTGGTCACTGGGCTGGACAGACCCAGAGACCTCTTATGAGCCCGGGGTCATGGCCACCTCGCCCACCTGGAACATCCTCAGCGCCCTGCCCCACCCAAGACGGGCTGCCTGGGGACCTCTCTCTGAGCCTCACGGAAAGTTCTGAACATTGCAGAAGGCAGGCACAAAACACCTTTGTACACCTCTAAGATGTCGAGTGGGGGGACCTCAACTGACAAAATCAGTATTGGCACATACATTTCACTGCATCTTCCCAGCGAATTCCCAGCCCTCCCCACTTCAAATATCGAAAGCTCGCCCGTCATGGCAGGGTACGAACCAGTAATTAACTCAACCAAACCTCCGGTGGAAACCAGTCCTCTTTGATTCTTGTCAAATTCCTTTAATTATGAATTTGCAATTGGCCTGCTCATAAACTCATCTTACATGGGAGGCAGCCTGCCTTCTGCCATTCCAAGTTTTAAAGAAAAGTTTAATGAACCTTGAATTTATAGCAAAGAAACTGAACTTTGTAAAACACACTGGTGGGTAGAGGCTGGGGAGTCCCAACCCTGCAAGATACCTTCCCTGACCAGCCAAGCACATCTGACAACCCTTCCTAGGGGCTTCTACAGAAGGTCTGCCGGCCCACGCCACCCCAAGCCCGTCACCCCTACCTCACCCCCAAATGCCCACCCCTCCCGCTGTGACTTGCAGCTCCTCCCAGGAGAGGCGGAGTCTGAGCTTCCCCTTGAATCTGGATGGACCTCTTTGGACAAAGCATCCAACCAAAGTGACGTCACCCACTCTGAGCCGGCCCTCCCAGCAGACGGGCCGGCCTGCCTCAGGATCAGAGATGACACGGAGGAGAAGCAAGCTGTCCCCAGCAGCCCAGCCTGACCTGAGCTGGCCCACCCTCTGAGCACCGACGCAGGAGTGAGCCCAGCCCAACCTGGTCAGGGTCGGCCGTGCAGACCTGCAGACCCAGAGAAAGAAGCGATTGCCACTTTGACTTAGTAAACACGAGCATAGCTGGTTACACAGAGAGCTAACTGATAGAGTTCTGAGCCTCAGCTTTCTCATCCGTGAAATGGAGATGCTGATACCAGCCCAGCCCCGGGCAGCCTCCGCGTCCTTCTAATTTGTTCACTTAAATTCCTCCCGGGCTGTGAGTTCCCAGCCTAGGTCCACCTCACACACACACACACACACACACACACACACACACACACACACACACACACACCCGCACTTTGAGGGACCGTGGGGAAAGCCTTCCAAAGCACAGAGCTGGCCCTGACGCAACCCCCGCAACACCTCAGGTTACCCCCAGGGACACCTTGGGCCCCGGACAAGATCTTGACTCTTGTGCAGGACACTGGGCCCTTCCTGACCCAGTCCCACCCACAGCACCCTACCCTGCCCCCAACTGCCCCCCGGAGCTGCTCCACCCCACCCACCCCTCCTGACGGCCCATGACCACCGCCAGCATCTGCCAAGTCCCCAGTGGGCAGCAGCGGGCAGAGTGGTCAAGAGTAACAGGTGGGCCCTAGGTTGGGCCCTGCCTCTGCCACTGACCAGCTGGTGACCTCAAGGCCCTCCCTGTCCCCTCTGAGCAGCGGCTGCCCCATCGCTCACATGGTCATGCTTCTTGAAAGGTCCCCACCGTGTCATCAGGAGGAGGGGGCCGCCCACATGAAGGCCTGTGCCAGCATGCAGGCTGGGGCTGAACACCAAGACTGAGACCCCGTCCCCGGGCCCCCTCCTGGCCTGAATCCTAGTCACCTCAGGGGCCCTCACAAACCCACCGAGGTCTAAGTGGGGGATATTAAGGAAGGATGTTCGAATCTGGCCTCCGAGCCACAGGACTGCGCTGGGGGAGACTTGGGCGTCCAGCCCTCACCTCCTTGCCCGGTTGACCTGCCCCAGCAGGCTGCCCACCTCTCCTTCCACCCAGACATACAGAGACTCAGACATAATCGGCGATCCCATCCGTGCGAGGTAATTAGTGCACGACCCGCAGCCTCTGCTTTTTGAAATTCATCCTGAGCTCGCACAGCCCGCTGGGCTTCATCTCAAACACCCGCGCTCTTTCATCTTCCAGCCGCCTTCATTAATCCTCACACCCCGGCTCAGGCACCACGGCCGCCTCTCCTCCCCGGGGCCTCAGCCCTGCAAATTGACAGGCGCCTCCTCCTCCCTGGCATTTGCAGCCCGGGAGACAGTCCGCGCGTCTGCCACCGGGCCGATCTCGCCCTTCCCTGCAATTTGCAGGAGGCCCGAGGCCCCCGGCAGAGGGAGGTGAGGGTGAGTTAATTGGCAGAGCCGGACGAGGTCCAGTCCGCCCCAGAGCGGGTGAGCGGCCCTGGAGAAGTCGCCATGTAATTGGCTGCCTATGACCCTCTCCTTTTGTTTTGGATTTAATTCTAACTTTTAACATTTGAAGCCGCATCAATATTAATTACCGCCACCTCTTTCTGAGACTCCGCTCACCCAGGAAAGGGCAGGTCCATTTCTCAAAGGCAGGAAGGCAGCTGCAGCCTCCGTGGCCGAGGGCAGCCTCGGAGACTCTGCATCATGGGCCCCAGCAGATGGGGAAGCCCAGGCAGAAGAAATGACCCCTTCCCAGGCCGGGCATCACCCTGACTCTGGGGCACCCCCTCCACCGCCCTGTGCCCACTCCTGACCTCTGCAGGTCACGGCGGGGGCAAGAGTGGAGGACAAGGGGACAAAGGGACAACGCTTGGCTCTCCCATCCTCCAGCAACCCTCAGATTCGGGAGGATGCTCTCGGGATGTTTCTGAAGGACTGCAAACTCGGCCCGCCCCGCCGGGTGCCAGCCAACTGGGCTGCTTTTCCTAGAGGATGTTGAAACGGCCGTGAGGCCTGATGCCAGGCCTGGGTGGAGGATCTCGGAGCTGAGCCCTGATCCCCGTCCGCGGAAAGAGCCTGGCACTCTCCAGGCCTGAGCAGGGCCGACAGGCGTCCGGCCGCTGAGCTTGTGCCCACGACCACCCTCCCCGCGGTCCCTGCCGCTCAGGACACATCAGCGAGAGACGTGACCAAAAAAGGCCTCACCTGTCTCCCTCTGCCCTGCTGCCACAGCAGGATGCCTCGGGCCAAATGGGTCTCCTTCCCCAGTTGTGGGGTCTGGGAGGGCTGAGCTCAAGGTGGG
Source organism: Dama dama (assembly GCF_033118175.1). NCBI lineage: Eukaryota > Metazoa > Chordata > Mammalia > Artiodactyla > Cervidae > Dama > Dama dama. Next base: position 3,037,438 of record NC_083702.1, read on the forward strand.
GCCGGTTGGGTGCCTGGGGGAGAGAGCCGACGTCCGCTCTGGGGCTGCAGATGACCTGCTCTCCCCCTGTCCCCTCACTGAAGAAGAGGAGAGAAGTGAGGTGAAGTTGCTCAGTCGTGTCCGACACTTTGTGACCCCATGGACTGTAGCCCACCAGGCTCCTCCATCCATGGGATTCTCCAGGCAAGAATACCGGAGTGTTCTGCCATGCCCTCCTCTGGGGGATCTTCCCAACCCAGGGATCGAACCTGGGTCTCCTGCATCGCAGGTAGGCACTTTACCCTCTGAGCCACCAGGGAAGCCCCAATGAAGCGCCCTCATTAGAAGACAGTGATCCCAGCCCCGTGACCCTGCATCTCCCACAGGCCCCATCACCTGGAGGAGGGCAGGTTTCAACACATGAGTTGGAGGGGACACGTCCAGCTTGGAGCAAGGACTGAGATGCACACGTACTATCCCAAAGTGCAGGTGTGAAATCTCTTCCGGCCTCGGCAAAGACCCACCCAGGGCCGACCCCTGTCCGCCTGACCTGCGGGGAAGGGGAGGCCAGCGCCCTCGTGGAGAGCAGCTTGTGCAGGACCGCGAGCCCTGCGCTCACCCCTCCCTGCCAGCTGGGGGCTCTGGGACAACCACGTCCCCCTCAGGGAGGCAGGTCCTTGGCGCCTCTCGGGGATGGGCGTCCAGGCTCCCCCTGCTCCCCCTCCAGGCCTCCATCCCTGGAACCTACACTTCTCGGCTGCCCCGGATCCAGGTGCGGGGACGTGGGGTCCTCACTGCTGCAGATCTGCCGAGGGTCTGACAACTATCAGCAGAAACCGGTGCTAACAGATCGAAGTGCAGAGAAAACCCCCAGGAGGATGCGGGTTGTCTCAGGATGGAGAGGCTGGAGAGGCAGGCCTGGGATCAGCCAAGGGAGGTGGGCGCTCCCAGCCTCAGCCCAGGCCCTGGGACTAGCCGGAAATGCAGGAAAGGATGAAGCCCTCCAGTTCTCCCCCGGTAGCTCAGCGGTAAAGAATCGGCCTGCAATGCGGGAGACCCAGGTTCGACCTCTGGGTCAGGAAGATCCCCTGGAGGAGGAAAGGGCAACCCTCTCCAGTATTCTGGCCTGGAGAATCCCACAGATGGAGGAGCCTGGCGGGCTGCAGTCCATGGGGTTGCAGAGAGTCGGACAGGACTGAGCGGCTAACACACCCCTGGTTCTCCCAGGCTTGCCCCCAGACATGCAAACGCAAAGTCCTGGGGGAGAGAATCGGATGACAGAGCTTTGGGCTCCTGTTCAACCCTGCCCCCTCCCACCCACCCACCACTCACACCAGGGCGACCAGCCTCCCAGCCGCTGACTGACCCTAACCAGACACACCGGGGCCTGGAGCTGCCCTCACAGCCGCTCGCTGCAGACTTCCCCCACACCGGGCCCCACGGCCACCTGCCTGGAATTTCAAGCTTGCCTTTTCCAAAAGCCCCACCAGCGGGACAGAATGCGGTCCTCTGAGCCGCCTGCCTTAATTGCAGGCAGCGATTACTCCCACAGTTTCAGGGCCAACAGCTGGGCTAAGTGGCCGTCCCCAAAACCCATTTCCTGCCTGGCTGGGCACCGAATGTTCTTTCCCTCTAAGTAAAATAAACAGGCCTGAGCTCCCTGGACTTTTCTATTTGCCGTCCACTAAAGCCTTCTAGCTCCTGGGTTTTTATACAACGAAGATTTATAGTATCTATTCTCACCAGCGCCGAGTCCCCAGATAATGTTAATAGATGGCTAGTTTTGCCAATAAATCCCTCCAGCAGTGGAAAGAAATACCTTTTTCAGATGAGATTTTCTGGAGCGAAATCCACATTCCAGGTGGTGGACGGGACTAGGCTGAACTGACTCCACTCAGCAGGCCAGAGCCCCTCTTCAGGGTCCAGCCTGTGTCCCCACCTCGGCACCCTGGTACCCAGAGGGATGCCAGGACCTGCAGAGGAAGGCAGGCACCCTGGCGTAATGCCCCCGAGCTGGGTAGACCAGAAGGCCCCTCCTACTATCCAGTGACTCCACCCAGAGAAGGGGTCTGATGAATGTTTGCCACCCAGGCAGCTGATCAACCATGCACAGCATTCCCCATCTGGGGCAGCTCCCTCTAGCCGCTCAGGTTTCACCCAGGCAACAATTTCAGAAGCAGCACTGACCCCTCCTCTTCCGGACGCCAGCCCCCAGGCAGTCAGCTCTCTCTGCTTCCAGCTCTTCCCTCTTCCCGGGGCTGCTGGAGGGGTCTGCTAACCTCAGACTCTCCATCTTCACCCCATGGCCAGTCCACTCATCCCAAAGAACTGACCATCCTGGGCAGAGGCCCTCGGCCTCTCCAGGGTCTCCGTGTGAAGCTAGGACAGTGACTGTCCAAAGGTATTTGAGGCGATGCTCCCATGGCGTTCAAGGCTCTGCGAGGTGGGGGTGCAAGCCAGCTTCCATCTTGCCGACCAGTCCCCCTCACTCACCTTGGACACACAGACCCACAGTGGACCCTGCTCCCTCACCCGCCGCCCCCCCAAGCTGAAGTCGCCCAGGTTCCTGAGACCCAGCACAGAGGTCACCACCTCCAGGCAGTTTTCCTGGTCGTCTGGTTCGCTGAGTGCAGAGACGCACAGTACCCGGTCCCTGTGCTGGAAAGAGGGCACACACATGCTGTCCTGCCCCCCGTGGGTGCCCTGGTTAGAGCCGGGAGTGAACCCCTGCAGGATGCCGACGGCCAGAGCGGTCAGGGCTCTGGGCTGCTCCGGGGGACAAGCTCTCTCCCACCCGCCAGGTGGCCCGGGGTGGGCGAGCCCTCCAGAAATGGGGCCGAAGACTCGAAACCAGCTGCCCCTCCTCTGGTGCAGGAGACCCTCATTCCCTCGGGGAAGGCCCCCGTGGAAACAGAGGGGCCCTGACTCTGCCCCTTGGGGAGTCCAGGCTTCTCAGTCTTTTCCGAGTGCAGGGTTGAGCGAGGGGACTGTCTCCCGCCCCCGCCCCGCCCGACCCCCACGCTGCAGTCGCTCTCCTTGCCGGCACCAGAGCTAACCCGAGATTCTGGGTGCTACAGTTCAGGGACGCCAGGGGGCCTCTGCTGGCCCGGGCCGGCTGGGCCTCCGAAGCTGGGAGGATGGCGGAGCCCCGGGCGACGGGTGGGAGCGCTGTGGATGGCCAGGCCAAGGCCGCCCAGGCCGGCCGGCGGTGAGGGGCCTCCAACGAGGCGGGAAAGGACTGCCAGTCCAGCGCCCTGGGGTTTTCAGGGCGGGCCCGTCTGCGGCAGGCTCAGAGCGAGCGATCTGTCCTGACAACCGAGAGGAAGGGCCTTCAGCTCCCAGGCTCCCAGCAGAGAAAAGAGATGGAGGACCTTCTCTCCCGGGTCCGCTGTGTCCCGGCCACAGGGCCGCGGTGGTCAGGTGGGCTGGAGTCGGGGTCTAGAAAGGGGTGGTCATGGTGGGGGTCTGGCCCAGAGGCTCTCTTCCTGTGATAAAAGGGACAGTTTGGGGCAACGTTAAGGGACAGGGGCCCAGGAAGGGACAAACGTCCTTCCCCCGACGGAGGGGGCTCGGGGCCTGGGGGGCCCTGGCTGGTGCAGAACAAGGTGGGCCATGGCTGCCGGGCCCGCGGATGGGGCAGGATGTGGCCTTGCTTTTCCCCACAAACCACCCCCACCCACAGGCAGCGGACAGTGCCAGACACGTAAAGGGAAGCTTCTTGAGCTTCCCACCCGGATGGGAGCGGGGTGTGAGGCGGGAGTCCTTGCCCTCCACCAGAGGCGGACAGGAGCCCAGGGGGCTGGTGAGGGTGCTGAGAGGCTGTCTCCTCACTCACTCATTCACTCATTCATTCATTTGTTCATCCCGAAGTACCTGTGGGTCCCTAGGCCCAGTCAGGACAGCTCTGATCACCGAGACTCCACAGCGGCCAACACCAACAGGGTCTCTCTCTCAGACGCTACCATTGCCCCAGACTGTTCCTCCTATCACAGGGAAAGGGCCGCTGGACCAGACCCCCACCACGACCACCCCCTTTATAGAACCCGACTCCAACCGGGTGAGGCTGACAGGGCAAGGGGTGGGCGGTGGTCCCCGCAGGCCCAGCTGGACCTTCTCTCCTGAGCCCCAGGCATTGAGCAGCAGAAGCTGAGTCTGTAAGAAGGTCCCGATGAGGGGTGTGGGGCTGAGGACGGGGCAGGGAGTGGGGAGGGAGGAGGATGGGGCAGGGAGGGGGGAGGGGGAAGATGGGACAGGGAGGAGGGAGGGGGAAGACAGGGCAGGGAGGAGGGAGGGGAGGAGGATGGGGCAGGGAGGAGGGAGGGGGAAGATGGGGTGGGGAGGAGGGAGGGGGAAGACGGGGCAGGGAGGAGAGAGGGGAGGAGGATGGGGCAGGGGGGGAGGGGGGAAGATGGGGTGGGGAGGAGGGAGGGGGGAGATGGGGTGGGAGGGAAGACGGGGCAGGGAGGAGGGAGAGGGAAGACGGGGCAGGGAGGGGGCAGGGTCACTGACCACACTGACCGCAATGCCATCTAAGTTCCCACCCTCAGAGAGCAGCCACCCAGTCAACACCGCTTTGAGAATCGTGGCACTTCAGCCGTCCCAGCTCACTCGGGGGTGAGGACACTCTGGTGACCAGCCGGGGGACCCTGAGGCTCACACAGCCTCGGTCTGGCTCCCTGGAGGAGCGGCCCTTGCAGGCTGAGGTGGGTGCCGCGGGGCTCAGCAAGCACTGAAGCCCCTCCCTATGCCAGGCCGGGCACAGCGCCCGCCCTGAGCTCCCAGCTGCGCCCCGGACCCAGCAAGACCAGGCTACGTCCAGCGCCACAGCCAGAGGCTGCTCATCGCGGGGACAGGTGCCGCCCCCCCCAGCTCACATCCGCAGCGTGACCATTGCCTCTCAGTCTCCTTAGAAGCTCAGGGTCACCATCCATGAGACAGCAGAGCCTCGTGCCTCCCGGATGAACTGACTGCTCCTCAGGGCCTCTGGTTCCCCCGTGCAGTCCTTGGGGCGGCCCTGGGGGCCCACAGAGGGGGCACGGGGGCACCAGAGGGGGGCTTTCCTCTCTCCCTGGCCTGACTCCCGACCTTTGATGGAGCGGTGTTGAAGGCTGTTTTATCAACTTCCCCTCTGCTGGGGGACTGCCTTGATCCGGGAGCTAATTGTATTGACATTAACCTGTTTTAACAGGTCTAAAGGACCAATAAATCATTTTTTAGTAGCTCTTCTTATTACAGCAGTTTGTTAATGTATTGCACTTGAAGTGACAAATAGCCCGAGAAATCATTGCTTTCCTGGAATATACTTTGTCTTTTTAAGTCCTTTCTTTCCTCCTGGTAGTTCAGAGACTTTCTAATGTTGATTTAGAGGTGAATAAAAATGAAGGCAGGGCCGGGGCCGTGCGCTGGGCCGTAATCCTCATCACCCGCCGGGGCCCCATTTCACCGACAACAGCCACTCGCTTGTCCCTCCACGCCCATAAACAACCAGAATTTGAGTAACTGCATGTTATTTACTTGTTTCTCCGTGAGGAGGACCTGGGGATGTGTATAATCAAGGACTTCTGAGAACTGCAAAGAACAATCTTCATTTAGGCCATTTTAAAATATCAAAATCAATAGGTGAGCAAAGTGATAAAGACTGCGAAAGCTTCCGCAAACTTAGAGGATGCCAAAACCTAGCTCTGAGCTCACCAGAGGCCAGAGCAAGAAGAGAAATAATACTTTTTCATTTTTTAATGGAAGTACAGTTGATTCACAAAGTCATTCGCTGCAGGTGTACCGCGAAGTGATTCAGTTACACGTGTACACGTTCTTTCCCATTTTCTCTTCCATTATAGATAATTGCAAGGTATTGAGCATTGTTCCCTGTACTATACAGTAGGACTTTGTTGCTTATGGATTTTGTGTATAATAGCGTGTATCTGCTAATCCCAAACTCCTAATTTATCCCTCCCCTCAACACACACTTGCCCTTTGGTTACCGTAAATTTGTTCTCTATGTCCTTGAGTCTGTTTGTGTTTTATAAATAAGTTCATTTGCATCATTTTTTAGCTTCCCCCATGTAAGTGCTGTGTGATTTTCGTCTTTCTCTGGCTTACTTCACCTGGGGTGATAATCTCTAGGTCCCCCTACATTGCTGTAAATGGCATTATTTCGTTCTTTTTATGACTGAGGAGTATTCTGCAGGGATGTGTACCACATCTTCATCCATGCTTCTTGATGGACATTCAGGTTGCTTCCCTGCCTTGTCTACTGTGAAAGCGCTGCCATGAGCACTAGGAGGCATGTGTCCTTCTGAATTAGAGTTTTCTTCAGGTGCATACCCAGGAGTGGGATTGCCACGTCATGTGACAGCTCTGTTTTTAGTTTTCAAGGAACCTCCACACTGTGTTCCATAGTGGCTGTACCAATTTACATTCCCAGAGAAATACTTTTGGGATTTAATTTGTATTTGGAATAAAATGTAAGATGGCTGTTTGTGCAGGATCAGTGAGCTTTTGCGTGGTTCTGAATTATAAGAGGAATGTGTCAGGCAAGTCCTTCTGGAAGGCATACCACAGACAAATGAGAAGTTATAGTGGTTCACCTGTACCCGGCTCTCGTCAGCCCCATGGGGAGGACGGAGGGAGGACAGGGGAGGGAGGCAGGGACTCCTCCACCCCCACTCCTGCCCCGCAGCCTCATCTCCCTTGGCAACGCCCCCCCACCCCAGGAGCCCACAGCCTCCCGGATCCACGTCTCTTTCCGCAGCAGGTGCCCAAAGCAGATGTGCTTCTTGTTGGAAACCTCATGAGTCCAGCAGGTGGGACTGACGGGGGTCTCACTGTCAGCCCGGCAGGTTCCCTGAGTGAAGGAGGAGAGGATGCGCTTATTCCACACACGCACACATGCATACGCACGCACACACACGTGTGTGTATACATGCAGCGCACATGGGACACATGCACACATGCAGGTGGGCACGCATGTGCACGTGTGAGGGCACGTGTGCGGGCACATGTGCACACATGTGAGTGTATACATCTGCACATGTGCCTGTAAACACAGATACACACGGGCACACAGGTGGACACACGAAAATGCATGTGGGCACCTGCGTGTTCACATCCACGTGAGCCTGCAGACACGTGTGGGCATGTGCACATGTGTGCACCAATAAACACATGGACATGTCCGTGCATGAGCACACACGTGTGAGCAAGTGCAGACGTGCAAACCACGAGCTCCCGTGACTGCCTTAGTCTGGACACTCGCTCCGGCCCAAAGGCGGGCCTGCACTGTAAGGGCGGTGCACCATCACCACCCTCACCTCCTCGGTGGGTGAGCGAGGGGGCAGAGGGACCCAGCACTGAGACCCCCCCTGCCACCACGGCGCATCCCACCTGTCACGTCATCGGATCCCACGGCAGCTCCATCAAGGACAGGCCCGTTCCTGGTTCCTAATGAGGGGCCCTGAGGATCAGAGAGGGGCAGCAGCAGACCCGAGGGTGTTCAGCCAGCGAGACGCGAGGCCAGCCCAGGCCCTGTTCAGCCGAGCGGATCGGTATTGGTCAGTACAGACCCTTTCCAAAGCAGCTTCTCCTATCTAGAGCCAAGAGTGAAAGGTGAAAAAACACCCTACAATCAAAGGACATGCCTCTGGTAAAGCCCCACGTTGCCTGGTCTGCAGGCACATCGCTCTCAACCCTCATGACCGCCATGAGGGGTCAGGGCCGCGAGGCCCAGAGCTGCATGCAGATTGGAAACATGGGACCCAGTTGGGGTCGTAAACAAAACCAACCACAGGCTGTCTTTACTTAAAATCTTGATATTTTGTCAATCACAGATTGCTTTGCATTAACGTTGACTATTTTTAATTTTGCTTTCAGTATGATTGACATATCTAATGAACACAATTTGATGAGTTTGGGCGTAGGCAAACACCCATGAAACCATCCCACGCTCACAGTAACAGCAAAAGGCAAGGTTTCCTCGTGTCCTTTGCTTTCTGGTTTTTGTCTCTTCTGCGTTTGGAGGTAAAAACGCTTAACACAGGGAGAAAACGTCCTGTCTACCGTTGAACACAATCATAAGCGCACAATATAGTTTCGCTAACAGCAGGCCCGACAGCGCACGGCAGAGCTCTGGTGTGCTGCCATCACCTGGTCCCCGCCGACCAGAAGCCCCCTCCCCTCCTCCAGCCCCAGCAACCCCCATTCTGTTCCCTGCCCTGTGAGTCTGGCCGCTTGAGATTTCACAGGTAAGCGAAATCGCAGTATTTGTCCTTCTGCATCCAGCTTATCTCACTCAGCATGCGGTCCTCCAGGTCCATCCTGGAGGTTGTCACAAATGGGAGAGTCTCCTTCTTTCTGACAGCTGAGTGATACTCCCTTGGATGTAAACACCACTTTGCTTATCCACTCATCTGCTGATGGACCCTTGGGATGTCTCCACGTCTCGGCTCTTGTGAATAACCCTGCCGTGAACACGACCACGCAGATGCCTCTTTGAGACCCTGCTTTCCATTCTTTGGGGTTTATTACACCCAGCTTCCCAGGTGGCGCTAGTGGTAAAGAACCCGCCTGCCAATTCAGGAGACGCAAGAGACGCAGGGTTCAATCCCTGGGCTGGGAAGACCCCCTGGAGAAGGAAATGGCATGCCACTCCAGTATTCTTGCCTGGAGAATCCCATGGACTGAGGAGCCTGGCGGGCTACAGTCCAGGGGGTCACAAAGAGCTGGACACGACGGAAGCCACTTAGCATGCACACATATCCAGAAGGAACTGCTGGGTCACAAAGAGACTCTCTTTTTAATTTTTGAGGACTCTCCACACTGTTTTCCAAGGGGGCGGCACCAGTGAAGACGCCCGTTAACGCTGCAAAGGGTTCTAGTCTCCTCACACTCTCACCAGCAACTGTTAAATCACTGCACTGAAAAGTGCTTTATCTTGATGACTGAGTCTTAAAGCCTCTTCAATTTCGTGCCTGGAGTGCATGCCTGCCAGCCCCTTCGGTCCCTTTAGGTGTTTCCCTTTTGGAGCCCATTTTCAGCAGAGATTTGATTCTCTGCAAGGCAGTGGGGACAACCAGCTCCCACCAGCCAACATATTGGTTTAAAATTGGCCTTGGACATTTAGCAGGGAGCTGATAGCTCGCGGCCACCCAAGTCTATTAAAATCCTGTCTCTTTCCTGCTGTGAGTTAAGGAGACCCATTCCTCTCGGTTCCCACTTCCTGATTTCAGCCCAGAGAGAATAATTGATTCTGTTGATCCCTAATTGACTTCAGGTGGTTCCAATACCAAACACTGACACCATTCCCTTAATGAATAATTTCTTTGCTTAAACTGATTTCGGTCTTATTTGGAAGAAAAGAATAAGAAAATTAAAGCCACAGGAAGATGGCACAGCAAAGAAGCATATTTATGTGTACAATCAGCACCCCCTCTGCCCTGGGAAAAGGCTGGGGAGAGAGCTGCAGACAGAGAAAGAACAATCCACAGCAGGAAAACTACACGGGAGCATGCACTTGTGGGCCCAGGAGGCTGGTGCTGGAGAGTCTGGGGACTGGGGCACCAATGCCAGCAAGGACCCAGTGTGGCCAGGACACCCAGGGGGCCAAGCCACTGAGCCACAACAGCATCAGACACCTAGAACCTTCCACGACTGGTGGGATGGCCACGGGGACCCCAAGCCCTCAATGGCCACCAGCAGGGGCCCTCTGCCTGCTCTCCTGGAAGGGCCATTCTATGGAGGCACAGCCTACCAGGGCGTGCGCTCCCAGCAGACAAGCAAGGAGATGCTCAGAGCTGGAAATTGGAGGGAAAGGCTGACCGTAAGGGTCCAGGCCTGCAAGCACTGTTTGCACAATTCATTTAGTGGCCAGGGACGCCTGTTTGGAATGAGTGGGTACAGCTCAAAGCCTGCCGGGGACAGCTATGCTGGCCAGTGACCGCCCCCCACTCTACCTGCAGAGCCCGCTTCCTACCTTTCCACAATGGATACGCCACCTACAGCCATTCAGCTCTCACCGTCAGGTCTCACCCCAAGGCTCTCAGGGTGTGAACCCTGCCTTGCTTCCCCCTTCCCGGGCCCCAGGGGCACTAGGCCTGGGGCCAGGGGGAGAATTCAGATCTTATGTCCACACTGCAGGGACAGGGAGGCCTGCCGGTCATTTCCAGTGATTTGTTTAGTGAACAAGACCCTGAGGGGCCGAGGCAGACAGCGCAGGGGCCCCGCCCACGTGGGGGACTTCACAGGAAACTTGACTCGGGTGTTTGCTCCTGGGTACCTGGGTTATTTACATCTGTTACCACGAGATGGGATCTCCCAATAAGCATCGAGGAGCAGGGGAGGGCCCCCGCTTGAAGATGAGCAGACTTTGGCTCAGAGAGGCTAGACAGCCTGCCCGAGGTCACACAGCGCATAGGTCACCTTGTCAAGACATGAACCAAGCCTGTCTGACTGCTGTCCTCTTCGCTACGAGACCCTAGACCTCAGCAAACAAGTCCCATAAAGTCCCAGGCAGAAAATACTTCACACGCTGCAGGCCAGTACTCAACTCTGCCGTTGGAGGGTGGAAGCAGTGTAACGTACAACGGAACGAACGCCGTTGTGTTCTAATAAACCTTTACTGACAAAAACAGACTATGGAGCGGATTCAGCACACGGGCCATAGTTGGCCAGCCCCTGCCCCACCATCTGATCGTATCACTTGCAGCTCCCTGAGTGTGTGGCATCTTTGAAGAGGTCCTGGCTCGGCTGGGGGAGTGTGGGGAACAGAAAACAAAACAGGGTCAGGAGACAGCAGAGAACCGAGGTGCTGCTACAGTAGGTGCGCCGCTCTGAAAAGGTGCTGCTCCCTGCTGAGAAAGGAAGCAGGTGGCATGGCCAGCAGGTAACTTCAGAGGAGACAAAGAACTGGTCAGGGATCCTTCGGTTGTACTCGGCAGAATTTCAAGCCAAACCAGACCAAACAACGATCGCAAGCACAGGATTCCTTGGCTCACGTCCGTGCGTGCCTTCAGGAGCAGCTGGATCTAGCACCTTTCTCATCTCTTGGAGTTTTCTCATCAAAGACAAAGTTTTCCCCACTTTTCTTTATCCATCAGGTGTTCTTTGTGTCACAGTGTCGTCACCACCAGAAACTCTGGACCTGCCTCATCCTCGCTGGTATTCTCCATGAGAGCAGCTGGGCTTTCGGCAGCTGAAATTTAGAATTCAAGAAAGTATTGCACTCCCTCCCAACCCTCCACACAAACATCACTAAGGAGGCGTTTTAAGGTATAGGAAAACAAGAAGAGAGCCTCCAAAGCAAGATGACGGAAGCTGCAGCGCAGCCTATGGCTGGCAAGTGGGTTATCTAGCCTGAGAAAGTCAGATCCCCAATCTGCAGCCTGAAAATGTGAGAGCCAGTCAGACCAACAGGGCTAGAAACTGAGAAGGCAGGCCCTTCTGGAGGTCGGGATGAAGGGAGGACCAGCAGACAGGAATGGGGTGGAGGAAAGCTGCGTGAGAAGCAGTCACATCCGCTCGGTGACTGGTGATGCCCCGTGTCCCCCCACCACCCCCCACCCCGTGGAAGGTTGGAGGTTCACTCCCTGGACAAGGTAAACAGACTCTGGACCCGGCACTCCTGCCGAGCTGAGGGCACAGGCTCCAGGAGGGCATGAACATGGGGTTCTGAAAGCAGGAATCTCCCCAGCACGCGGAGACTGAGAGCCAGCCCTGCTCCCTGCAGGAAGGAGCCTAGAAGATGCATCAACCCCAGAGGGACGTCCAACAGCTGCTGACCTCGGGGGTACCCCCAGACTCGGTCTACCCAGATAGCCCTGCACTGAAGCTCAACACCGACAATCCCCACTGACACTGTTTCCAAAAGCTTCTCAGACCTCCATTCCCGACTCTGAGCTGGGCGCCCGGGAAGAGCAGACGCCCCCCCCTGCAGCATGGAATACACACACTAAAGCTGAAACACTGCAGGCTACTGCGGGGCTCCCGGGTCCAGGAGCCCTTCAAACAGTTGCTAATCAGGAAGAGGAGGGGATTCAGAGACAAGCGAGGAGCCGCGGAGAAACCCCAGTGCAGCCTTGGGGCAGGTCCCGGCTCCGCCGCAAGGGGTACACAAAACGGCATCCTTGGCTCGTCTGCAGAACTAAAGTGTGTTAGTCGCTCAGTCACATCTGACTCTTTGCAACCCCAGGGACTGGGGCCCGCCAGGCCCTTCTTTCCCTGGAATTCTGCAGGCAAGAAAACTGGAGCAGGTCGCCATTCCCTTCTCCAGGGGATCTTCCCGACCCAGGGATTGCACTCAGGTCTCCTGCATTGCAGGCAGATTCTTTACCATGTGCCTGCGAGAACAGCCACCAAGGAACCCCCAGCAAACGGAAGATGTTAGCATCCTTCATTCCAGAGAAGATCAGCCCAGGCAGTTCAGTTTAGTTCAGTGGTTCAGTCGTGTCCAGCTCTTTGCAACCCCATGGACTGAGCCAGTCCAGGCTTCCCTGGCCATCACCAACTCCCAGAGTTTACTCAAACTCAGGTCCATCAGGTCAGTCATGCCATCCAACCATCTCATCCTCTGTCGTCCCCTTCTCCTCCTGCCTTCAATCTTTCCCAGTGTCAGGGTCTTTTCAAATGAGTCAGCTCTTTGCATCAGGTGGCCAAGGTATTGGAGTTTCAGCATCAGTCCTTCAAATGAACACTCAGGACTGATTTCCTTTAGGATGGACTGGTTGGGTCTCCTTGCAGTCCAAGGGACTCTCAAGAGTCTTCTCCAACACAATAGTTCAAAAGCATCAATTCTTCGGTGCTCAGCTTTCTTTATGGTCCAGCTCTCACATCCATACATGACCACTGGAAAAACCATAGCCTTGACTAGACAGACCTTTGTTGGCAAAGGAACGTCTCTGCTTTTTAATGTGCTAAGATCATGGCATCCGGTCCCATCACTTCATGGTAAATAGATGGGGAAACAGTGGAAACAGTGGCAGACTTTTATGTTTTTAGGCTCCAAAATCACTGCAGATGTTGACTGCAGCCATGAAATTAAAAGACGCTTGCTTCTTGGAAGAAAAGTTATGACCAACCTAGACAACATATTAAAAAGCAAAGACATTACTTTGCCAGAGATCACAGTTTGGTGACCTAGAGAAGCTCAGCAGGAGACCAGGTGAGGCCAGATTAAAGGAGAGCAGGTCCTGCCCACACCCGGACCCTCCTCAGCAAGCCCGCCCTGAACCTGTGCTATAAAACTGCTCACCAAATCTCCCCTGCTTGGGACGTAGCTTTCAGGGGCGTGAGCCCACAGTGTTCCCCCTTTGCCTCGCAAAGCAATAAAGCTCTTCTTTTCTGTGTGTGCTGTGCTGCTGACTCATGTCCAACTCTTCGCAGCCCCATGGACTGTAGCCCGCCAGGCTCCTCTGCATGGAATTTTTCAGGCAAGAATCCTGAAGTGGGTTGCCAATTCCTCCTCCAGGGGATCTTCCCCACCCAGGTATTTTTTCCTACTTCCCCCAACATTCTGTCTCCAAGATTCGATTCAGCACCGATGCACAGAGGCCAAGTTTTCAGCATCAAAATCGAACATGGGAAAGTTCCCCAGAGAGCAAGCCAGGCTTGAGGGAGAAGAGGGGTTCCCTTTTTACCCTCAGAGGAAGAGCTATGGCATCTAGGAAACAACCAGGAGCGTCTATGAAAGTGGAGGCAAAAGTGAAAGTCGCTGAGTCGTGCCTGACTCTGTGCGACCCCATGGACTATACAGTCTATGAAATTTTCCAGGCCAGAATACTGGAGTGGGTAGCCTCTCCCTTCTCCAGGGGATCTTCCCAACCCAGGGATGGAACCCTGGTCTCCCGCATTGCAGGCGGATTCTTTACCAGCTGAGCCACAAGGGAAGCCCCAGAATACTGGGGTGGGTGGCCTATCCCTTCTCCAGCAGATCTTCCCAACCCAGGATTAGAAACGGGGTCTCCCGCACTGCAGGTGGACTCTTAACCATCCGAGCTGAGTGGAGGCGAGGACGTCATTTGAAAGACGAGAGGGGGGCGGGGCTCCGACCGGAAGCTGCCTGGGCTGGACTGGGGAGGGGCGTGTCTTGGGCACCCTGCCTGCTGGCGGGAGGGGCTGTGTCCCTGCCCAGCTGTTTGCCTGGCCTGGCGCCTGCCTGCACCTGGGTCTTGGCACTGGTGGGCCGGAGGGAGTCCTCCTCCGCGGAACTGTCAGCGCCTGGGTCTCCTTGGTAGCGTGAGTCCCAGGGGCGGCTGCTGCCAGTGTGTGCATCCCCAGGGTGGCCTGTTGTTACCTCCTCTCTCTGCAGGAGACTGTCCAGAACCAGCAGGTCAAGGGCAGAGCGTTCATCTTTGATGTCCACTATTTGCAGGCAGCCTTGCTTCTTGGCCTTTTGGCTAAGATCAAGTGTAGTATGGGGGCTTCCAGGTGGCTCAGTGGTAAAGAATCCGCCTGCCAATGAAGGAGACACAGGAGATGAGGGTTCAATCCCTGAGTCAGGAAGATCCCCTGGAGGAGGAAATGGTGACCCAGTCCAGTATTCTCGCCTGAGAAATCTCATGGACGGAGGAGCCTGCTGGGCTACAGTCCATCGGGTCAGAAAGAGTCAGACACGACTGGGTGATTGAGCTCAGCACGCGAGCCCTGAGAGTCCAGGGATGGACAAATCAGACCCTCGGTGCCCTCAGGGAGCTGGCCGTCTCCTGATCTTCTTAGCTGTTCGTGAAGTTCAGCCTGGCAGAGAAAACTCACCTTGGGAAAGGAGCCTCTGGAAACTCAAGGTCCTGCTGAGCCACCAGGGCAGGACAGACCCAAGTGCCAAGTCAAGTCTGCCGTGGCCCCCGGGGGCACACATTGATACAAGGAAGAAACTGGGTTTAGACTTCTGACTTCTTTTCAGAATGGAAGCAAAGCAGCTTTTCATTTTCTCCCCACCCATTGAATGCAATGAACAGTAAAATAAAACACCAGTTTGCAAACTCCAAAAATAACAGTCATGAGAATTTCCCAGAAGGGAAGATCATTAGTTGACAAATTTAAGAGGCCACCGAGTGCCCAGGACAGACAGATGAGAAGGGCCCGCACCAGGGCACGCCACGGGGAACGTGCAGAACCCAGGACATGCAGGGAAGATTCTTCAGCCTTCCAGATGGGGCCAAAAAGGGACAGGAAAACAGGTCACACGCAAATACTCAGAAAGCAAAATGGATTCGGACGTTTTGGCGACAAGCCTGAAATCCAGAACACAGCAAAGCGAAGCCACCCAAGTCCTCAGGGGAACTAGTTCCCAGCCAGAATCCTTCCCCCAAGAAAACACTCAGGCAAGCACGCAGGAGTGTGGTGACGTTTCAGACACACAGAGACTCAAAGTCTCACCTCCTTGCTTCGGTCCCCAGGCAGCTCCTGGTAGGCGGCTCTACCAAAACTGACGCCTAGAAGAAGAAAAGGAACAATGGACTCGAGGTGGGGGTGCACGCAGAGAACCCCCAGGAGGGGGCAGAGGGAGACGGGGGACCCGCATACAGGGTGCAAGTCCAGGCTGAGACGGTCCAACCCGAGAGACAGACACGCTCAGACACACAGACCAAGACGCTCACTGCGGTCACACTGGCCTGTCAACCTGATGCCAGACACTGGCCGTGTCTTGATCTGAGCTGGACTTGGCCACATGCAGAAGCCCCAGCTCCCCTGGACCCTGCTTGCAGGACGGCTGCGCCCTCACGGCAGTCCACAGCACACTCTGCAGGCACCTGGCCCAGAAACCATGAGACAGAAACACGGGTAAGCACGTCTGGATGTTGTCAACATGGGGAGCCCTGGGTTCCCCTGCTCAGGCCTCACCCATGGATTTCCCCAGGAGGAACTTGCAAACACTCGGGGTGGCCCCAAGGCTGTTAGCATCTCTTCATCTGATGGATGACGTGCCCTTCACCTGTGCGCCACCCTAAGGCCCTTCAGTACTTCACAACAGATTGTCCTAGATGATCCAAAAAGACAAGAAGGGACAAGTCAGTCTCCTCCTCCAAAGGATTCGCAAAGAGGGGTCCCTCCTCTGGGATATGAGAAACACCCCCCAGAACATTACCAAGTCCAAGCTCACTCTGCTTGCCACACAACAGGCCAACAAATCCGAGAGACGAGGTGTGGAGGCAAGCTTATTCAGTCCTACTCTTTGCAATCCCATGGACTGTAGCATGCCAGGCTTCCCTGTCCTTCACCGTCTCCTGGAGTTTGCTCAAACGCATGTCCATTGAATTGGTGATGCCACTGAGCCATCTAATCCTCTTTTGTCCCCTTCTCCTCCTGCTGTCAATCTTTCCCAGCATCAGGGTCTTTTCCAATGAGTCAGTTCTTTGCAGGTGGCCAAAGTATTAGAAATTCAGCTTCAGTATCAGTCCTTCCAATGAATATTCAGTGTTGTTGAGACAAGGAATATGACTTTATTTGGAGAGCCCACTGACCAAAAAGGTGGCAGACTAGTGTCTCAAAGTAACCATCTTATCAGGGCTGGATGCCAGGTTCTTGTGTAGAACAGAGATGAGGGGAGGTGAGAAGGTAAAATAAAAAGGCCATTAATCTTACAAATAATCTCCTGGAATGGCTAGGCTCGGGGAGGGGATGCGTGAATTTCCTCCTTCCTATAGCCATCCTCGGGTGGACAGGATCCTGAACAAAGGCACTTTGGTTTAACATTCAGGCAGAGGGGCAGGATTCCCGATGGCAGGCCATTATGTAGAAGCAGCATCCTTCCGGTGAACAAAAGCAATGGGAACCAAAGGTTAAAGTAAAACAAACAGATCCAGCATGGAGGCAGTTCTTCCCTCTAACAAGAAGTCATTTATTAAACAGCCCCTGGGCACACCCCTCACTCTAATCCAGTGAGACCCTAGCCCCAAACTCCCAGGGAAGAGCTTCCCACCTGCCTGCCCTGGAGGCCAGGGAGAGGGGCTCTGATACCCTCTTGTCAAAGGCAGATGCTGATTTCAGGGAGAGAGGCTTTGGGAGGAAGAAGCACAGGAGCAAGAGAAAAAGCGGACCATCGGACTCTTCCCTGAGAGTGAGGATGAAGTCCGCTCTGCAGACCCATCATTTTATCCATCTTTTCAGTCTGGTTTCCGCCCCATAGTCCTGAGGGACCACTTTCTTATCTCTCCTTGGACAGCATCTCTGGATTCCGAAGGCCCCCGCCAGTCAGGAGGGCCTGGAATGTGTCACACACGGAAGTTGGGGACCATTTTGCAAACTTAAGTAACTCTTCTCCATTTACATCTATGTAGAATTAAATCGAGCATGGATGAGGCTTGGCATCTATTCTTTGCCTTGTTGCAGGAATCTTGACATTGACGATGAAGCATGATGAAAACCATGAGAGAAGTGATTGTGAGTCTCCATGATGAAATTAAAATAAGATGTTTCCTGTGTTAATGACTATGGGTAATATGCAACCTCATTACAATAATTAAACCTTATAAGTAAAATTTCAAGAAATCTGGTTAATTTCTAAATCAATATCTTTTTTCAAGAGTTTTATAGACCGTCCCAGCTATGACTGCCTCAGCAGATCAAAAAGTTTCTCCAAACTGAAATTGATTTTTAAGGGCTTATCTAAGAACTACAGTGACTCAAGAAAGGGCATCTAATTTGTCAGTACTGTCAATAAAATACAAATTATGTGAAAATCTTAATTATAGTAACATAATTAGTGATATTGTTGAAATGAAGGCAAGAAAATAAATTTTATAGAATAAACATACAATAATTTATAAATTATGCATGCTTTTGTTTTATTATTCATCCAAGCATTATTGGCCTGTCAACAGAACACCCAGGCATCCCCAATAATAATTAAATGCAGTTCTCTTTGATATTTTGCCAGCTTTCAGTTATCAAAACATAACTTGTAGTTTTATACATCTTTTCAACTTTGCTGTTATGAAGGTATATTTGTCAAAGCAGAAGCTAGAACATTTTTTATTTTTAACAGTTGGTTAACTTGATTTATAATTTCGACATGTGGTATGTGGGGCTGTGTTTGTACTCTTGCCCTGAAAATGTTAGTGAAGGAGGGAGACAGGATTAGGAAGGGGCGCAGAGAGGCTCTAAGGCACCAGAATATTCTATTTCCCATCCTGGTTGGCACATGCGTGGGTGTTTGTCTTGTTACTTTTCCGTAAACTGTATTTATATGTTATGCATTCGTTCAAACGTATGATATGTATGACAGTAACATAAAGTTAAAATAAGGCTGGGAAGAAGAACCTGTGCTGTTTGGCACAGGGGCTGTCTGCTCCCCGACATTCGCATACAGGGAGGCCCGCGGTAACGCCCGCACCTCGCTCCCGTGCAAGCCGCCCTGACTGCTGACCTGCCTCTGACCTGGGGGGCTGGATGCTACCAGCTCAGTCGGGAATGAGAATCCTGTTGACATTTTCCTTCCCAGAATTTTTAATATCATGTTTTCTTCTGCACAGACTCTAAGCACAATACTCACCCGTTTTGGAAATTTTGGAAACTACGAATAAAAAGCAAGCATATATCATACCACCCAGAGAAAACCCCATGGAAATATCGGCCTTTTTCAATCTTAAAAAAAAAAAAAAAAAAGCCTATCTTTCAATCAATCTGTAATTTTGTATGGATGAGATCAGCCTCCAAATAAAATTTTTTATCTGGTTGTTTTTCGCACTTAATATGCTAGACATTTCCTCCTGTTATTACAAACTCATTGTAAGCATCTTTGGCTGCATAATTTACTTAATCATTCCCTCATTACAGGGCATTTAGGCAGGTTCTAATTTCTCACTCACAGATTACCCTGTGATGAATAAACAGTTCCCTTCCTAAGTCTTTGTGGGGACTTCACATTCAGGATCAGTACCTAGAAATGGTCTCGAGAGATGTTAAAGTTCTGGACATTCATTTCACAGGTACCTCGCACTGACCTTCCTCACTGGGACATGGGCGTCCTGGCAGCCTGGAGGGGAAGACAATTACTAAGGGAGTCTAAAAGCCACAGAGGCAGAGCGGACCGGCCTCCATCCTGGCTCTGCAAACACTGTCAGAGGACCTCAGGACAGTCACCATCTCCACACGCCTTGATTCACTCGCCTGTAACAAAGAAAGAACTGAGACTCCTACAGGTACTGAACTTACAAGGGTGACAAGCAATGTAGGCAAACCCCTAGCCCAATGCCTGGCACACAGTAGATGCTCAATAAATGATCACTCATGCTAAACTTTTTTCAAGGGCCCTTTTTCGAATTTTTCTGGAAAAGGGTCCCAAGCCAGACTCCAGTTGGCCTGACTGGAGTGCTGAGCCCTTTGCTGAGCCAGTTACTGCTGGCTCTGATTGGTCCGCCCTGGGTGTCTTTCTCATCCTGATACAGGAGGTGGACGTGGGTCAGCCTAGCGGAACTACAGGACTGAGAGTTGGGGTCCCACAGAGAGGAATTCTGCTGCCAGAAGAGCTAAAGGGCCTGGACCACAGATGCCTAGGCCTGGGGTCTGAGACCCTGTGGGCATGGGAGAATAATCCTCCTAGTAAGTGTTTATATGGGGAGTAAAAACCAAGGCAGACCAAAGGTGAAGGTCACTGATGGCTACCACAGAGGGGTCTCAAGGCCCGGGGAGTAGCTGACCCCAGTGAGCTTGAAAATCTTTCCAACCTTGAAAGACTAAAGCTACTGGCAGGTCTAGAAAAAGAGCAAGTTCACCAAGGGCTCCGCCACTCAGCTGACTCAAGATCACTTGAGCCCTAAGGCTGACCGCCTGGTACTGGGCCGGGCCAGAGCTCAGGTCAGCAAGAAAGCCTGATTCCCCCAGCCCCACCAGCGGCCCCTGCTCATTCAGGGGGCAAGATCATTCCCGAGTCGCCACGTACAACTCAGTTTTGTCCAAATCACTCCTTCCATGGTAGCCACAGTTAGAACAGGAAAGGCCTGAAGAGCATCGCTCCGTTCAGGAGAGAGGATCCCCCTGCTTCTCCCCCAAGCCCATCTCCAAGCCTCATTTCCTTCATGTAATCCAAAGTTTGGGCACCACCACCCAGCACACAGTGCTTCCTAAGGTTGAATATAAGTCCGTTTAAGGGTTTGATTTTGAAAAACTGTAGAAAACACATGCTGGCATTTGCCTGCTGTGTCCATTCCTTGGCGTCGTCTCAGATTCAAATTCAAAACTGTACTAACGTTCAAGCTGGAAAGAAATGCTCGGAGGAGAGGAGTGGATGGGAGGAGACTGCGGACTGTTCTCGGGCTGCAGCGGCCGGTTCTGTGCAGGGGAGGGAAGGACGGACGGACGAAGGCAAGTGGGCTTCCTGGGGACACAGGGGACAGAGGCGGGCCCCTGGGTGGCCTGGGGGCTGTCAGGTGGACCCTAGGCTGCACTTTCAGGGGAGCCAGCCCACTGCTGGCAAACACAGTGGCCTGCACTTGCCACTGCCTAGTAAGTGGCATTATTTAAACCCTGCCAGTCACTCAGGCTCGGAGCTGGCAGATTAATTTGATCTTAACTCTTTAGCCAGTGGAAATATATCAAAATGTAGCTTTTTACAACCAGACTCGGCGACAAACCAGAGGTTCTAGCTGTATTTGGGCAGCGTCTGCTGAGGCCACACGCCAACAGAGGCCCTGCTGGAGGCATGTCCACCTGTTAGGGGAATAAACCGAAGGGGCAGGCGTCTCGGTTTGGGCCACAGCTGTGTCCCTGGGGCATAAAGCAGTCCCGCCCTGGCCCGAAGCAGGCATCTGTCAAGGACATGCCAAACAGACAGTCACTTACCTGCAAGCACGCCCTTAGCTCCTACTGTGTACAGGCGATGCTTTGGCAGGGCTACGTGGGGGGTGGGGGACACGATGACAGCAAGCAGCGTGGGAAGCAGTAAAGACCCCAGAAGAGCACCCGATGCCGAGGGGGCTGGTGCAGATCAGTGGGAGCCCCTCACTCAGACCTGCGGGCAATCAAGGAGGGCTTCCTGGAGACGGTGAAGCCTGGTCTTAGACAAAGGGATTCACAGATTTTTATTTTTATTTTTTTTAAGTAGAGAAAGGTGAGTCCAGAAATATGGCCATTCATTCACTCAAGAGCTATTCACGGAGCACATTCTGTGTGCAGGAGATGCAGTGGTGAGCTAAGGTGGCCAGGCCCCATCACCGAGGAGCTGCGGGAATGGGTCCCTACACGCAGCTGCATTAACACATTGAGGACTCTTATGCTGATGGACTTCCCAGGTGGCGCTAGTGGTAAAGAACATGCCTGCCAATGCAGGAGCACTAAGAAACGTGGGTTTGAGAGTCAGGAAGATCCCCTGCAGAAGGGGATGGCAATTCACTCCAGTATTCTCGTCTGGAGAACCCCATGGACAGAGGAGCCTGGCGGGCTACAGTCCATGGGGTCGCACAGAGTCAGACACGACTGAAGCGATTTAGCACGCACACACACATGCAGATGGTAAAGAGTGAGGCAGACCCACACTGGAATGAAAGGACATGAACCCCGACCTCTCACAGAGCCCAGGACTCAGGACTGCGAGCTAATCCAACACGACAGTGAGCCAGCACCCGTGAGTCCACTGGCAAAACACGAGAACGGCTAATGTTCACGCTCTGAGCACTTTCTCTGTGGCAAGCACTGTGTCAGACGCTTCACATAGTCCTTCCTCTCTTCTTCCCGGTGACCCTCTACTAGAGGAGACATTTGTACCCTCACTTCCACTTTTTGGAATTGCCAAGTGAAGTGAAAGTGAAAGTCACTCAGTCATGTCCGACTCTTTGTGACCCTGTGACTCCATGGACTATACAGTCCATGGAATTCTCCAGGCCAGAATACTGGAGTGGGGAGCCTTTCTCTTCTCCAGGGGATCTTCCCAACCCAGGGATGGAACCCTGGTCTCTTTGCATTGCAGGCGGATTCTTTACCAGCTGAGCCACAAGGAATCCCAAGAATACTGGAGTGGGTAGCCTATCCCTTCTCCAGTGGATTGTCCCAACCCAGGAATCAAACCAGGGGCTCCTGCATTGCAAATGGATTCTTTACCTACTGAGCCCTACCTACCCCTACCTACCCGGGAAGTCCCGGGAAACCACACTGCAGTGACTCTCCAATGCTTCTCATAGGTCTTTGCATGTCCCTCTTCGGGATGGAGCCCCAGAGTGGGACTGCGGAGTCAAGAAGATACAATGCAAGCTGACCTTTACTGGAAACTGAAACTGAAAAATCAGAAAAAATTCAGATTTTTTTTTCTGAATCCATCAGAAAAAAAAAAAAAAGCAGTGCCTATTTGATAGTATAAGGAAGCTGTTTCCCACTGCTGTACCAGCCCTAGACATCAGTAATGTTTAAAATTTTACAAACCTGAGAGTGGAAAAACACTGCCTCATTGTGTTTTAATTTGGGCTGTTTAAATTATTGATGAAGATGTACGTGTTCTCCAGGGATCATCAGCCATTTGGTTTTGTCCTCTGTGTGTCTGGAAGCAAACGCCTCCTCCCGGCATGGTGTCTACCGTGGCCTGGCACTTCCACCCTGAACCCGAGAACTCTGGAGCCTGCACTGTGTGTCTGCAGTGCCTCTGTACCCCTAACAGGGCTGGCCCACCCAGAGCGAGTGGGCGGCAGGAAGTGACTATTTACTGAAAGCTTTCCAAGTGTCCTGCGCTGTGCTCGACATTTTGCCCCCAGAATCTCACGTCTCTCAAGAACCTGTGAGACAGATTGCATCTATCATTTCACCCCAAAATCCCAAAGTCCAAAGAGCTCCAAAACCCAAAAGACTGTTTGTAATTTATTTGGCACACAAAATCTGAACAGATTATCATGCAACCATTAATCATCTGCTTACCACTTTAAGAACTCCTGGTTTGCTGCTAAAATAAATACCCTGGTTCCAGGGTATTTGTCCCAGACCTGCGGACAAATTAGTAATATGTAACCCACACTGGATTATTATTCCGAAATCCAGAAGAAAAATTGTGAAAAGGAAACCCACAAGCTCCAAGAGCTTCAGCTGGGGGCTGCAGACCTCGGCTATCTCCCCTGGTCATGGCTAAAGACACTGGCCCCCGGGCCCGTGCTCCTCACCCAGCCTCCGTCGGCACTCAGCCTGACTCCTCACGCCACACGATGGGTCCCCTGACCTTCGGGAGCAGCGAGAGCTCAGTGACAAGCCCTCACATGCGAAGGCTTCACTTCCAATGGACTGGGACAGGGCTGTTAAGCTGACTGGTCTCCTTGAGATTTCGATTCCAGGATGTTGTACGGCTCACAAATGCCATGCAGGATCCTGGATCCCCCCCAGGCTGTGTCCCGGGAGCAGGACAGCTCTCCCCCTGGTCCCCCCCGCCCCGCCCCGTGTGGCTGAAATCGGCCAGGTCAGGAAGTAGGCTGGCTCCTCCAACAGATTAGTTTAATTAAAAGTGGGCTGAATGCGTGGCCTGAGCGGGAGACAGTCATTAGACAATCAAAATGCTTCACTACAAGGAAGTAATTGCATTGCGCGGAGACCTTTTTGCCATCAAGGCAGAACCAATCAATAATTAAATTAGAAGTGAAAATTAGTCGCTCGAGCCCACGGCTCACTGACTGAGCAGACACTCCGTGACCCCAGGATGGGCTGAGGGCCTGTAGATGAGGGGGCTTCAGCCACCGAAGTCCTCGAGGCCAACCCGGCAGCAACCCGACCGAGGGACCCCTGCTCTCCTCAGGGGTGGGGCGAGGCTCCTGGCACAGTTGATTCTAAAGTATCAGAGTGTGATATCTTCTCAGTTTGGAGAAGCTGAAACAAAGAGGAAAGGGGATACAGTGGTTAGCTACTGGTCCATAGCAACCTCCCCCCAAAACTCAACAGGGCGTGAGCGGTGGGGGCGGATTTCAGGGGCATCTACTGGTGGGCTGGGGTGGCCCCGCTGACCCTGGCTGGGTTTGCTCTGTGTCTACAGGTAAGCTGCAATTTTCTGACCCAAGCCGGGGTCTTTTCTAGCAGCAGGAGCGAGGTGGCCTTGCGCTCTCCTCCTGGATGGCTGGCTGGCATGTGGCCTTCCAGTGGTGACCGCGGAAGACCCAGAGGGCAGACAGAAGCACGTGCGGCCCTGTAAGGCTGAGAGCCAGCACACCATCGCCTGTACCCACACGTCACCTGCCCAGCCCCGAGTCAAGGCCGACACCTTGACAAGGTCTGTCCGAGACACCTGATGTATCTGAGATACACCCGAGACAAGGTCTATCAGGAGGACACCTGTGAGGAGCCACAGCCAGGATGTGGAAGGGGGCTGGAGGGAGTGGAGAAATGGGGTTGGCAGTTCAGACCCGCCCCCCCATCCCCCGCCGCCAGGGAACTCAGACTTGTTTTGAGCTCCTTCTGTGAGCCAGGCTTCCCTGGTGGCTCAGCTGGTAAAGAATCCGCCTGCAATGCATGAGACCTGGGTTCAATCCCTGGGTTGGGGAGATCCCCTGGAGAAGGGAACAGCTACCCACTCCAGTATTCCAGCCTGGAGAACTGAATGGACTGTATAGTCCACAGGGTCGCAAAGAGTCGGATACGACTTTCATTTCTGTCGGCCAGTCACTGTAGACACGTTATCTCAAGGAATCTGAGCTGCGCCATTCACGCGATGCTTGTGATCACTCCCATTTAACAGACAAGGAAGCTGAAACTCCCGGAAGCAACCCAGCCAAGGTCATCCAGTTAATGAGTGGCTGGACAAAGACCTGCCTGCTTCTGGATCGTTCCACCACCCCACTGCCTTCACCCCGGCCTGCAGTCAGGGCAGCCAGTGCTCGTCTGAACCCTTCCTCACCTGCCGCAGGGGCCGGGGCAAGGCCCTCCCGTTGCTGGCCAGATTGTCTTCATCTGTGGACAAGGAAGCTCCCCAGGATTCCGGAGGGCCCCGGAGGCGCTGAGAGTCCTGGGCTTAAGGCTAAACTGACACAGCGGGTTTCTGTTATTCTCGTGAAATGGGCGAGCGGCCGGGAGTGCGTGCAGACCACGGAGGCTGCCGGCTGGCTCACTGTATTCTACTCACAGAGGCTCCGGGCTTGAAAGGACTTTCGGGTTCACCTGGCCTCGTAGCTTCCAGATATATCTGCCCTTGACCACGGTAGGCTGGATCCTGGTCCCCAAGCCTGCCCCCATATTAACCCCCAAATCTGGGAATCTACTTCTTTAGAGGGCAGAAGGGACCTTGCAGGTGTGAGCTAAGCATCCTCGCTGGGGAGACTATCCTGGGTCAGTCAGATGGGTCCCATTGCAGCCCGTGGGCCCTTAAAACAGGGACCTTTATTGACTGCAGTCAGACAGACGCGGCAGCAGAAGAGGCGGAGGAACCCCAGGCTGCCGGCTGCGAAGAGACAGGACGGGGGTGTGAGCCAAGGAACGCGGCGCCTCAGAAGCTGGAAAAACAAGGGAACAGATTTCCCCGGAGCTTCCAGAAAGCCCTGACATGACCTGGACTCCAAACAGCGAGTCTCCCAGCAGGTGTGACCTGGAGGGCTGAGCTGGAGACTCACACAGTGACCGTCAGACAGAACTGTTTATATCACAGCCCTGTGCACACGCGTCACAGGCACACACACTCACATACGTACACGCACACCGCACACAGAGAGACATACATGCACATGCATACACATGCCACACACACATCCACACACCACACACACATGCAGACCCACACACACACACACACTGCCACACACATCCACACACCACACACACAGACCCACACACACACACACATCCACACACCACACAGAGACATACATGCACACACATACATATGCCACACACACATCCACACACCACACACACGGACACACACACACAGACACACATCCACACACCACACAGAGAGACATACATGCACACGCATACACATGCCACACACACATCCACACACCACACAGAGAGACATACATGCACACACATACACATGCCACACACACATCCACACACCACACACACGGACACACACACACACATCCACACACCACACACACGTGGACCCACACACACACACACACATCCACACACCACACACACGTGGACCCACACACACACACACACACACATGCACACTCCACACAGAGACAACATACATACACATAGGCCACACATGCATGGACATACGTGCACACACCACACACATACATACAGCACACACATACACACACATCACACACATACACACCACATACACATACACACACCACACACACACATACACACCACATACACATACACACACACACATGCCACACACACACATCCACAGAACACACAGAGACCCACACACACATACATGCACACTCCACACAGAGACAACATACATACACATAGGCCACACATGCATGGACATACGTGCACACACCACACACATACATACAGCACACACATACACACGCATCACACACATACACACCACATACACATACACACACCACATACACATACACACACCACACACACACATACACACCACATACACATACACACACCACATACACATACACACACCACACACACACATATACGTACACCACACACATACACATACCACATACACACATACACACCACATACACATACACACACTATGCACGTACATACACCACACACATACACACACCACACACACACACACCACACACACACACACACCACACACATACACACACACCACACACACACATACACCACATACACATACACACAGCACACACATACACACACACCACACACACACACACACCACATACACACACACACACCACACACATGCACACACACACCACACACATGCGCACACACACACACCACACACATACACACCACATACACAGAGACACCACACACATGCACATACCACACACATACATACAGCACACACACACACATCCACACACCGAGACATACATGCACACGCATACACATGCCACACACATCCACACACCACACACACATCCACACACCACACACACACACATCCACACACCGAGACATACATGCACACGCATACACATGCCACACACATCCACACACCACACACACATCCACACACCACACACACACACATCCACACACCGAGACATACATGCACACGCATACACATGCCACACACATCCACACACCACAGACACGGAGCCACACACACACACACACATCCACACACCACACAGAAACATACATGCACACACATACATATGCCACACACACATCCACACACCACACACACAGACCCCACACACACACACACACACACACATCCACACACCACACAGAGAGAAATACATGCACACGCATACACATGCCACACACACATCCACACACCACACAGAGAGACATACATGCACACGCATACACATGCCACACACACATCCACACACCACACACACAGACACACACACACACATCCACACACCACACACACGTGGACCCACACACACACACACACACACATCCACACTCCACACAGAGACAACATACATACACATAGGCCACACATGCATGGACATACGTGCACACACCACACACATACATACAGCACACACATACACACACATCACACACATACACACCACATACACATACACACACCACACACACACATACACACCACATACACAGACACACACACACATGCCACACACACACATCCACAGAACACACAGAGACCCACACACACATACATGCACACTCCACACAGAGACAACATACATACACATAGGCCACACATGCATGGACATACGTGCACACACCACACACATACATACAGCACACACATACACACATCACACACATACACACCACATACACATACACACACCACACACACACATACACACCACATACACATACACACACACACATGCCACACACACACATCCACAGAACACACAGAGACCCACACACACATACATGCACACTCCACACAGAGACAACATACATACACATAGGCCACACATGCATGGACATACGTGCACACACCACACACATACATACAGCACACACATACACACGCATCACACACATACACACCACATACACATACACACACCACATACACATACACACACCACACACACATACACACACCACACACACACATATACGTACACCACACACATACACATACCACATACACACATACACACCACATACACATACACACACTATGCACATACATACACCACACACATATACACACCACACACACACACACCACACACATACACCACACACATACACACACCACACACACACACACACACACACCACATACACACAGCACACACATACACACACACCACACACACACACACACCACACACATACACACACACCACACACATGCACACACACACCACACACATACACACACACCACACACACACACACCACACACATACACACACACCACACACATGCACACACACACCACATACACACAGACACCACACACATACATACAGCACACACACATACATACACCACACACATACACACACCACATACACACATACACACCACATACACACACCACATACACACACATGGACATACACACACACTGCTTCCTGGAGAAGGCAGACCCTGGACTGAGACTTGAAGGAGGAGGAAGAAGTTCCGGAAGAGAGTCCCTGAGGAGCAAACAACATGAGCAAAGGCTGGGAGGAAGGAGAACATTGGCAGCAGGGAAGGGCCAGCTCAGCGGACAGACATTTTCAGGAGTGTAAATGAAGGGGTGAGAAGTGAGTCTCAACAGAGGGAACACGTCACAATAGGAATGTATTAAACAACCAGGGTTTCTTGGGGAGGGAGGGGAGGAGACGCCACCAGCAGAGCTGCGCTTTACAAAGATTCATCAGAAGGGACACGAAACACTTGAGACTAAATGTTGGCTTCATTAAAAAACAATGAGAATATAAGTTTAAAAAAACAATAATGTCAACTCACACCAGCTAAACTGGAAAGAAATGTAAGTCTCTGTCAGAGAACAGCCGTCTGTGCTCCGCCGGTGGGCGTTTCATTGGCACAACCACCAGGAGAAGAGGCTGGCATCTCCTGGTGAAGTTAAAGACACACACAGAGACTTGCAGCTAAGCACACATGGGGTCCACGCCATGGGAACGCTCCCACCGGTGACCGGGAACGTCCAGTGCCCGCTAGGAAAGCAAACCACACAGCTCGAGAATCAGAGCGTGCAGCCTAGGAGAGAGGACGGGTCCAAATCTGCTCCGGTTCTACAGTGGGACCCCTCCTGAGGGAGGAGTCAGGAGCCAGGGTGTGGACAGCTGGACCGCTGGGCGGTCCTCAGGGAGGGGCCATCAGACGGTGGGAGCCTTCGATCGCCTCATGTACAGTCCAAGATGTGCCAAATGGCAGTGCGCTGCAGACAGGCACGCAGGTGTAAAACTAGGAACAAAGTCAGAGAGGGATGAATATGAAACTCAGGGCGGCAGCCACCTCTCGGGGGAGGGGGCCTGGGCAGGACGCAAGGGCAATCCACTCGGCTGCAAAGTCAAGCGAGTGAAAATCGCTCAGTCGTATCCGACTCTGCGCGACCACGGGACTCTCCGGGCCAGAACACTGGAGTGGGGAGCCGTTCCCTTCCCCAGGGCATCTTCCCAACCCAGGGATCGAACCCAGGTCTCCTGCACTGCAGGCGGACTCTTTACCAGCTGAGCCACAAGGGAAGCAGGGCTGCAAAGGTCACAAGTGATACCCTAAGGTCATGCTTCCTTACTGCCAGGGCACCCTGACGTGTTATCTGGGTACTCTACAGCTACTGAATGTATATTATTTTGATTCTACTCAATATTTCATTTCATGAAAAATGACAGGCATTTCGGGATAATACAGAAAAAAATGCAGATTTCTAGCTACATTAGTAGTTAAAATTTTGTCTTATTATCTAAGCATTAAAAATAAAAATAAATTATTCTTTAAATTAAACTATGGTTGCTTTACAATGTTGGGTTAGTTTCAGGTATAAGTGAAGTGATTTCATATAGTTATTTAATATATTCATTTTCAGATTGTTTTCCTTTATAAGTTATTACAAGATATTGACTACAGTTCCCAAAATAAGATTATTCTTGGTACATACTTTCTATTGTCATTTTCCTTCCTCTATGTATCCATACTGGGTCAGTAGAATTTTTTGAAAGAATGGATGTTAAATATGATTATGTTGCTTAAAATGTTTTCTAAAATTGCTTGTAACAGTCTTCAAATCGCATTTTTAAATTGTTAACATTCCACCTGAGTCCCCTCAATAGGGCATGTTTTTAATTTAAAAATATTACCTCTACGGGAGTTGAAGTACCTGGTGAGCTCACAGTAAATTCTGTGAAATGGAGAGTTTGCAGTTCTGGTATTTTGGCATCAAAATGTGGAGAGATTCCAGCAGCAGTTTTGTCACAGATCCTTTTGCCTCCATTCAGGGTATCGTGTTTCAGCGCATATTTTTTCATGACAAAATATATCAAATGCATCATCTCTATTCACGATTCTTTTGACGTTTTACTGAACATCGACTCTGTATCATCTTAGCCTGGGCCTTCTCTGGTAGCTTATGTCCCTGCCCACATGCTCTATTTATTTGAATAAACACAGAAGTGTCACTTAAAGATTCCTCCTGGTATGTCCAGGCATGCCAAGGTTTAAATAAAAATCTCAAAATGAAAACAGAACTTCACCCTTTACCACATCCAACTCCCCCTGGCTTCCTTTGGGATAAATTTCACTATCTTCCACTTGTAAGCTTTGTTTGTAAATCATCACAATAGGCGAAAAATGTTCATAACTGACATTTTGTGGCTTCTATCCATCAAATGCTTCAATTAAAGATTTCCAACTTATTTTGTACAATCACATCCAACATTTAGAGGATTTGTTTATCACAAAAGTTTAGTACTACTAGAGGACAAGCGAGTTGATATTTTGAGTAAAGCCTCAAACATTTTTTTCAAATCTGGTTGATGATGAGAAAAAGGAAAGAAAGTTCCACCATGCTGACAAAATTAAACTGTAGGTTCTTTAGAATTTAACTTCATCACCAAGTTGTTTATTTCAAGTCAGTCTGGGCACACACATAACGGATGCTGACAGCCACTGCTTCTGTTCAGTTGGCAGACCTTGGCAGCTTGTTTGAATGCATCACCGGAACACTAGCCCATTTTTGCACTTAATTTACAAAAAAAAAAAAAAAATCAAAACATTGTTTTTTCCCTTAATTTTTTATTGAGGTATACTTGATGTAAGTTATACATGTATCATATAGTAATTCACAATTTTTAAAGGTTATAATCCACTTTTTAAAGATTTCTTTTGATGTGGACCATTTTTCAAGGTCTTTATTGAGTTTGTTACAATATTGCTTGCTTTCATTTTTTGGCCTTGAGGTGTGTGGGATCTTAGTTCCTTGACCAGGGATTCACCCCACATTCCCTACATTTGAAGGTGAAGTCTTAACCACTGGACCACCAGGGAAATCCCTTTAATGGTTGTAATTCATTTATAGTTATTGTAGAATATTGGCTACCATCCCCATGTTGTGCTTATTTTATACCCAGTAGTTGGTACCTCCTGCTCCCCTCCTACATTACCCCTTCCCTCTCCCCGTTAGTAACCACCGGCTTGTTCTCTATGTCTGTGAGTCTGTTCAAAGAACATTGCTTTTACCATGACACCAGCTTCACCAAAGGAACGGTGTTTTACTAGCAATAGGAAGAGTTTCAAAAGCTTTCTTTTGATGCCATGAATTAGATGAAAATGATTAAATTATCATTGGAATTAACCGGTTTTCTTTTTGAAGCCTCTGGTAAAGATGACATAAAACTGGAATAATTTAGATGATTCCAAGCTCTGGTAATGGAGCCAACACACGCTCAGCTATCGCTCCAGGGAAAGGGGCGCTGCCCGCGGTAAGGGGCGTGGCCGCTGCAGCCCCCCACCCCCAGTCGTAGACTGGTCAGCTCACCCCTGACCTGGGCTGGGATGGAGGAGCCGGCAGGGTTGAGATCAGGCTGTCATGGGAGTGCTCACAGCATTTGCCAAACCCACCACTCAATGCAGCTCCGGAGGGCGCAGTTGCATCTAAAGGGTGAAAGGTCTGGCACGAATGCTGAGAGAAATCAGGATGGTGTCATCTCGGAGGTGGGACACCGGTGGCCTGGGGTGCGTGAGGACCACGTGCGCCCACGTCCTCACCATCCCAGTGCAGCTCCAGGGTTTGCTGTCTTGCTATTGTTATTGAATGCCTTTGAGGGCAGTTGAGAGGAGATTGCTTTAACGATCCAGGAAGCCTGGGGATGCGGTTGCTGTTGAGAAGGACACATGCTGACTGATGACCCACAGGGCCTTCAACTTCCACGAGGGGTGTTTTCCATATGATTTCTGCTCTGTTCCAGACCTGCCATCACTAGAAGCAGGGCCCAGAGGTCAGAAGGGACCTGAGTCCCCAGAGCTGGCAAGAGACACAGTCGGGGGTCAGCCAGGTTCATAGGGAGGCTCATGACTCCAATCTGCTTTATGGGTGGGGGGGGGGGGATGCAAAATGCCACCAGGAAAGACAGAGCAGGAAGCTAAGACAGTGAACACCCAGACTTGGTCCACCTCAGGCGCAGAAAGACACTCCCGCCCGCCTGTCTCTCTGAGCCGGACCTGCTTGTGCCCAGCTGGGCTGCAGAGCCGTCCAGGCCACCACGGCGGTGCTGACCTCGGGATGATCTCTATGAAGGTGGGACACGGTGGCCCCGGGCCCCTCCCTGACACCCTGTCCTGCAGAGGGAGAGGAGTTAAGTGCCAGCCACCCCCTCAGTAGCAGGAGCGCTTGCATCTCACGGGGTCCCGAATGGGATGCAGGGAAGCTGCAGAGCTGAGGGCTCCTTCCAGAACACAGGAGGCAGCCCTCATCCACCTGCATCAGGCCACGATGCTCTGTGTCCACGCAGCGACAGCCACGCCAGAGCCCAGAGCCACGGCCCCGGCCGCAGCGGTTCCCGGAGGACCCAGCGGCCCTGCTCAGCGCTCACACGCCGTGTGGTCCCCACACACCGTCTCCCCACAGCGTTCGCTCGGGCAGGAACGCTCGGCAGCAGTCACGTGCCCTTGGACTCTGGTGTCAAAGCACATCTGGGGGCCCCGGGGCAGCTCAGGGGGCCTCACCGAAGGTCCCTTCATCATCACGGGGTTCACCCTGAAGAGCTGCTGTGATGACCGAGGGTGAGGCCTGGGTCTGGCCCCTCCTTCCCCAGCCTCCTGGGACCCTCAGACGCTAGGCTTCCAGGCATGTCCACCAGGACCATCTGATCCCCGAGTCTCGGGGACACTGGCTGGAGAGGACCCTCCCACTCCCTGGCCCACCCCCTCCTCTGCTGAAAAGGTGTCACTTGGCAGAAAGCATTTCCTGGTCAGATCAGACACCCACTGCGCAGTGGGGATGAGAGAGCGTGGAGGAGAGCGGACGCCAAAACGTGATGGACACACGCGCCGGGAGGCCCGGGCTTGAGCTCCCCCGCGTCTCAGACGCCCCATCTGACCTGCTCTCCGTGTCCTCAGCTGTCCTCCCAGGATGACTTATCAAAGCACACAGGCACCCTCTGTCTGCACGTCCGCTGGCGAGCACGTCTCCTGTGAGCGCCTGGATGCAGGGGGCAGGGGATAGAGACCCGGAGGCAGAGGAGGCTGCTCCTCAGCTAGAGGCTGGGAGGGGCCCAAGGAGGCCCTGCAGAGGGACCCGGGTGTGAGATGGACCCATGCTGGGTCCACCTGTCCCGGGCCTCCTGCCTCAGGGCTGGGGCCTCTGCACCCCCTCCAGCCACGCACCTGGCACCCACAAACACGCAGGAAACACTCGGAAGACAACCCTGACGCAGTGTACAAGGTGACATCATGCTGGACTGCTGGGCATTCCCAATGCTCCACCACCAGTGACTCGGTTAGAGCTGCGGACCAGCGGAAAAGATAAATCGCCTCCCGGCCAGATGCACAGCTGGGCTGCATGCCACGTCCTGGGGGGGACTGCAGACACCCTGGTGTTCCAGATAGCCGTCAGAAGCCTGGATGGATGGACAGACACATTTTGTTCCAAATGAACAATTAGGTTGATCAACACCGGGTTAAGGAGGAACATGGCAAGTGAGTTTGAAATGTGTCCTTCTTACCTCAGACACTACCTGTTCACTTGTCCTGACTGCACGGATGTCGGCCCCCTACTTAGCTTGGAGCTTGATTTAGTTGTGGAATCAGTGCATCACCCAGTCCAAATGTAACCAAGCAGGATCCTCTGGGCCCTCCCTGTCCTCCACCGGACTCTTGCCTATAAAGAAACTTTAGCCTCTGAGGCCTTCCCTGAGTTCCAAAGAGTAAATTTAATCAGAAAAGTGACAGAATGCAGAAACAATGGGAAACAGTAAGCAAAACAACACAGTAATAGCTAAGCCATCAAACAAAGTCAAGGATGTTTAGTTCCTTTAAAGACTATAGGGAATATTCTGAGCCACATCCCATGAGCCGTTTGGCAGATACTGAAATGCCCACCAGGTGGAAAACTGAATGACAGAATGCGGCCCACCAGCATGTAGACCCCAGACTGGTTGGAACCAGAAGGTTGATGATGTTGACTCCCAATTACTTCACCATCAGCCAATCGGAGGAATGCTCACGAGCTGACCACACCCCCTGAAAACCTCCTCCCCTCACCCTGTCTTTAAAACCGTCCCCGTGAAAGCCTTCGTGGACTTCGGGCCTTTTAAGCAGAAGCTGTCTGGACTCCTTGTTTGGCACCTGCAATAAACGCCGCACTTTCCTGCACCACGGCCTGGGGCCAGTAGATTGGCTTTTAGGGCGCACAGCAGAGCAGACCCAAGTCTGGTTCAGTAACACAATCGCCTTAGTTCATGGATGAGGAAACTGAGGCCCAGAAGTGGGCAGTCTCAGCCAGAGTCACAGAGAGCTTTCCCCAAGAGCCGGATCCAGGGAAAGGTACACACCCCAGTGTTCACTGCAGCCAAGATGTGGAAGCAACATAAGCGCCCAGCAACACAGGGATGCTACAGACAATGCGGTACATAGGCACAATGGAGCATTACTCGGCCATAAAAAGGAGTAGAGGAATGCCGTGTGCAGCACCGTGGATAGACCTAGAGACGATCACGCTGAGCGAAGTCAGTCAGACAGAGGACACACATCATATGATATCACTTATACGCGGAATCTAGAAAACATTGTACAAATGATCTTATTTACAAAACAGAAGTAGAATTACAGATCTAGAAAACAATCTTATGGTTCTGGGGGGTGAGGGGAGAGAGCAGTAAATTGGGAGACTGGGATGGATGTATACACACCACTACATGTGACTAGATAACTAACAAGGACCACTGTGGACTTCCCTGGTAGCTCAGACAGTAAAGAATCCAACTGCCAATGCAGGAGACCTGGGTTCAACCCCTGTGTTGGGGAGACCCCTTGGAGAAGGGAACGGCAACCCACTCCAGTATTCCTGCCTGGAGAATCCCATGGACAGAGGAGACTGCAGGCCAGTCCCTCCCCTGTACCTGCCCTGGCAGGCCCCGCGTGGGGCAGCTGACTGTACAGCAGATCCAGCCCCTGGGGGAGCTCCGCGTCGCAGGGGTCCGAGGGTACCCCCTGCAGGTCGGGGTGAGCAGTGGGGTCTCGGGGCTCAGGCAGCAGCTGGACCCACCATGATGCAGGTCCAGCTCCTCCCATCCCCTCACCTGAAGCTGGAGCTGGCTGTTTTTGTGAACACCATGCTCCCTTCCCTGACAATGACTCTTCTGAAGTTTAAACAGCCATGATTTCTCTTTTATGCCCTGGCATTTGTTTTCCCAGAAGATGATCATCCATTCACAGAGTAGTAATGATCTATTAATATGGAAAGATGGGAGAGAGAGCTGGGGTTGTGAAAGAACACACATTTTTATTCAAATACATTACATGGATGTTCGATTAAAATGCTCCTCTTAGAATTGACACTTAGTCACAGCCCTCTCTGGGCACCTGCTGCCAATCCTCCTCCTTTATTACGGCCACGCCGAACAAAAGGGCTATTCAGAACGCAGGCTATTTGCAAGCCCAGGACCCTAGCATTCTCATCACTTGTTTCGTTTGGTACATCTCGTCCCCCAAATGTGCTTCTTCCAAAATGAATCAGACCCGCGGGTTGGTCCAGAGGGAGAAGGGGGTACTTGGCCCCAGGTCCTGCTCCTCCCAAACCTCCCCCTGGCCAGATTCTCGCAGCTGAAGATCCGTGTCTCTGCAGACTCTTTCCCAGACTTCTTCCTTGAGACGGCAGCCACGCTGCACTCAGGAGAACCCCCCTCCTCCAACCCCCACCCCCGTCCCAGAGCGCTGCCCTCCCGTCAGATGTGCCACAGCCCTGCTGGCTAGTACGCGGTGGAAATCGGGAAGCTCTGGTGCTCGAGGAGGCCTGGGTTCGAGGCCTGCCTCCCCCGGTGTGGGGCAGGTGCAGTTGATAAGAGTTTCGTCAAGGGCAGCATCCTGACATGAAGCCCCCACGTGGTGGCACTGTGGAGGAGCTGAGCGCTTGGAGTGCGGGCGTAAGGCTGTCTCCACCGTCCTGCCGAGGACGGAACGGCCCCCAGCTCTGCCTCCAGCCCCAGAGCACAGGGTCTCCCACTGACGCGTAACCAAGGGTGTAACCCACCCAGCCCCGAGCTTCGGCCTCAGGCAGCCACAGGCAAGGCCAGGGGTTTAGGTGGGGACAGACGCTCCCCAGACTCGGGTGGGCTCCCCGTGTCTCTGCCCAGGAAGTGGGTCTCAGAGAACTGGAAGGCGGCCCAGGGCACACACCCCAGCACGGATGGGGGCGGGGTGGAGCTGGAGCAGGTCCCCGGGGGAGCGCCGGCTCCTACGTGGCAGGGTCTGGCCTTAACTCGAGCCGCCTGGCCCCATGGTGCTGTGCTGCCCCTGGACGAGATGATGCCTGCAAACGCTTCCCTGGTGGCACAGCGGTAAAGAAGCTGACTGCCGGTGCAGGAGACACAGGCTCGATCCCTGCATCGGGAGGATCCCCTGGAGGAGGAAACAGCAACTCGCTCCAGTATTCCTGCCTGGAGAATCCCATGGGCAGAGGAGCCTGGCGCGCTACAGTCCATGGGGTCACAGAGTCGGACAAGACTGAGCACTCACACACACACCCTTCACACACACGTGGCCACTCCTAGCCAGTGCTGCTTCCCTCCCCGTGGCCTTCCACGCATCCCTCCTAGCCAGTGTTGCTTCCCTCCCCGTGGCCTTCCACGCATCCCTCCATGCCCGTCCATCAAATAGCCCCTCCTCCGAGAGGCTGCTGGGATACTGAGAGGCTGTCCCTTCCCCCATGTCGGAGCTCATGCTCCGCGACCGAAGTTTAGCTAGGGGCCCATGTCACACAGAACCCCAAGGCCCAAGTCCTGGTCACAGCCCAGTCCTGGGGTCAGGAGACCGTTGTCCCAGACCTGCCCTCATCTGGAGGCCGGGATGAGTCCTTCTGTTTTTTCAGTCTCCTTATGTAAAATGGAGAGTTTGGACTGGGTAACTTTTATGTGATCCCTCCCAGGCCACCTAGAGACTAGTCATCTGCCAGAGGACCTCCCCAGCTCCCTCCCACCCGGAAACCTCTCCCCAAATAACCTCCCCGCCAGGTGTCTTCCCACAGGTAACCTCCCCCAGGTAACCTCCTCCCAGGTAACCTCCCCCAGGTAACCTCACCCAGGTAACCTCCTCCCAGGTAACCTCCCCCAGGTAACCTCCACCAGGTAACCTCCTCCCAGGTAACCTCCCCCAGGTAACCTCACCCAGGTAACCTCCCCCAGGTAACCTCCACCAGGTAACCTCCTTCCAGGTAACCTCCCCCAGGTAACCTCCACCAGGTAACCTCCTCCCAGGTAACCTCCCCCAGGTAACCTCCACCCAGGTAACCTCCACCAGGTAACCTCCTCCCAGGTAACCTCCCCCAGGTAACCTCGCCCAGGTAACCTCCCCCAGGTAACCTCCACCAGGTAACCTCCTCCCAGGTAACCTCCCCCAGGTAACCTCCTCCCAGGTAACCTCCCCAGGTAACCTCCCCCAGGTAACCTCCACCCAGGTAACCTCCTCCCAGGTAACCTCCCCCAGGTAACCTCCCCCAGGTAACCTCCCCCAGGTATCTCCTCCCTCTCCATACTACTTGGAGCACACTCCCGCCCCAGCGCAGAGGCCCCTGCAGGGGGAGCCCGGGAGGCCCCTGGGCCGCCGCCCTGCTCAGCCTGTACGCACCGCAGCCCTCATCAGGTCCTGCCCTCACAGGCGGACGCCAGCTCTCACCTCTTCACACACTTCGCAGCGTTCACTTTCCGTTCTGTATCTGAGGGCCCGAGCGTGCAGTCCCGGGCCCGTGTCTGCCGCATGTCCTTACTGACCTCGCTCACAGCCTGTGTCCTCCTGGTGTGACGGCCGACTTGTCACTGTGCAGTAGGTCAGATGCTGGCGGTCTCAGTGTCTGGGGGTCCAGCAGACTTCAAGGGGGGCCCCCACCCCCCACGGCGGGTCACTGTCTTTCTTCAGGAGCCTGGGGTGGTGCTGAGCTCGGACCTCGGGGCCCCAGGTCGGCTGAGGTAGGATGGGGCGCAGGCCCCGCCTCGCTGGGGCTTCCCGGAGGGAGGCAGGGCCCCCGGGCAGCGTTGCCGGCTCAGCGTCTCACCTGCCCTCCATCGGTGTTCCAGAGTCTTTTCCCTCTTACTTCTCCCTTTGTCCTGAAATGCTCCAAAAACTGCCTGGGGCTTCCAGTTAGGGTGTAGGAGATAAAGGCCAGTACTCCAGGGAATCAGCAAGAACACACACACAAACTGCGGAATCGTACCCGACAAGCCTTCAAAGAGCTACAAACGCAAAACACTCAAAATGAAGCAAATTCCAGAGAAAGACAGGGCCTTCACAAGCGAACAGAGACCCACGTCCACCACCGAGGCTGGGCCTCACTCCTCGGCCTGCCCCAGACCAAGACACTCCAAGGCACGAGGAAGAACCAGTGTGACTTTTTCAGCCCTTTGGGCTCTTGTGACAGACTAGATTTTTTCTTTACTTTTTATTGAAAGATTGTTGATCTACAATGTTGTGTTAGTTTTAGGTATACAGCAAAGTGATTCAGCTATATGTATATAACATACAAATATAATCTATTGCATATACATAAATAATACATACATTATATAACATATATAATGTATACATAAATGCATATATACCTATGGTACATATATATGTGTATTATATATACATATTTGTGACCCCAAGGACTGTAGCCTGCCAGGTTCCTCTATCCATGGCTTCTCCAGGCAAGAACACTGGAGTGGGTTGCCATGCCCTCCTCCAGGGGATCTTCCCGACCCAGGGATGGAAACTGCATCCCTCACATTTCCTGCATTGGCAGGTGGGTTCTTTACCACTAGTGCCACCTGGGAAGCCCATAATACATATAAATATATATACATATACACGTGTATATACATATTATGTATATTCTTTTTTAAATGACAGGCTGGAACTTGAAAGAGCCCAAAGGTACAACAGTCTCCATCACCTGATAGTCCTACGTTAGAGACAGATGGGGTGAGGTTGGAAAGCAGAGCACCACCTCAAAGTTTCCCCGTGTTTAGATCCCAGGACCCTTCTGGGGATGAGATGGTATCTGACTTGATTCTCAAAAGAGTTGAAACCACAGGTGAACTAGATCCAATCAAAGCTGTAACAAATCCCCAGTGAGCTCAACTCCTGATAAGACCACAGGGATGGCCCCCTTCAGGAAGATGTAAGAGGCACTGGAGTTTGGGGCTGAGAGCAGAAAGAGGTCTCCCTGGTCTCCTGGTACCTGCAGGAGGAAAGGGTCTGACCCCGCCCTCAGCACATGTGATACCAGAGAGGAACTGAAACATAGATGAGCTGAGGCCAGCCCCAGTTCAGTTGGTCTCTTGGCTGAAAATGACCAATAATCAAGAGAAAAAACAGCTCATAGAAATGCCCAGATGACCCAGATGTTGGAATTAGCACGCAACAGCTTTACATTTTTATTATAAGTTTGGTAAATAATTTAGAAGAAAATATTAATTCAGAATGAATGAACAGAGATTATTGACTGCATGAAGCAATGCTATTATCATATTATGGTTATAAACAAGTAGAAATAAAATACATGACAATCACAGCACAAAGGGAAGGGAGCTTAAGGGACTCACAACTATAAAGTCCTTGGATCCATTGTGCTTGAGGTGGGATCATTTATTTATTCACCTGTGTCAGCTCTTGGTTACGGCATGTGGGATCTCCCATTGCAGCCCACAGACTCTCTAGTTGTGGTGTGCGGGCTTAGCTGCTCTGTGGCCTGAGGGACCTTAGTTTCTTGACCAGGGATCAAACCTGAGTCCCCTACACTGCAAGGCAGATTCTTAACCACTGGACCACTAGGGAAGTCCCAAGGTGGCCTAACGTGAAAGCAGTGCAGATTGTGAGCTTTTAAGGATTTGTGTTGCAATACCCAGAACTATCACTTTAAAAGAAAGAGCTACTGAAAGGTCAAGAGAGGAAATTCAATAGAATATTCTAAAATGTTCAGTGAATCCAGGAGAAAGCAGTAAAGAATCAGAGAACAGATGGCACAAATAGAAAGCAAATAGCAAGAAAGAGGATGTAAACTGAACTTGATCAGTAATTTAATTAAATGTAAGTGGAATAAACACTCCAATG
The DNA here is from genome assembly GCF_033118175.1 of Dama dama. Lineage (NCBI taxonomy): Eukaryota > Metazoa > Chordata > Mammalia > Artiodactyla > Cervidae > Dama > Dama dama. Next base: position 3,078,142 of record NC_083702.1, read on the forward strand.
AGCATGCAGGATTGTCAGATGGTATGGAATTAGAATCAAGTAAAACTGTAGGACAAAATCTCCTAACATCATGTAAAAAGTTTGAACAAAGTATTAGCAAACCAAAACCTGTGTGTGTGCATGTTATAAACAAGTGGGATTCATTCAAAGTGCAAGGTTGGTTTGACATTTAAAACTCCATATAATTCACCAAATCAACAGAATAAAGAAGAAGAGAATGATCATCTCAATAGTTGTGGAGAAAGCATTTGAGAAGATTCAACACCTACTCAGAAAGTGTTTAGCTTTCTGTGGAAAAGTCTTAGCAAAATGGAACAGAAGAAACGTCTCCAATCTATAAAGAGTATTTACACAAAACCCTACAGCTAATGTGCAACTTGATGATGGAATATTGAATATTTTACTAAGATTATGAACAAGGCAAGATGTCCTTCTTCACCGCTTCCACTTGACATCCTCAAGGAGGTCCTGTCCTAGACACTGAGGGAAAGTAAGAAGAGAAATGAAAGGCAAAAGGACTGAACAGGAAGAAGCAAGATTGTCTGTATGGGCCAATAAGACTGTGTATATGGAAATCTTAAGGAATTTAAGGCAAAAACAACTAAAAGTAGCAAGCCAATTTAGCAAAATTGCAAAATATAAAGGCATATACAAAAACTAATCTTATTTCTACATATTACTAGTAAACAATTGGAAAATTAACATTTTAAATACCATTTATAATAGGATCAAAACATGTCAAATGCCTAAGAATCCATCTAATAAAAGATATGGAAGATCTCTACACTGTAAGCATAAAACACATTGAGAGGAATTAATGTCTTCAGAACCTTGTGCAATTCTCATAGATTAGAAAATGCAATTTTGTTAGCATGTCAGTTTTCCTTAAACTGGTCTATAAAGGTCATCCAATCCCAGTAAATTTCCATCAGGCTTTTTACAGAAATTGAAAAGCTAATTCTAAAGTTAATCTGAAAATGTAAAGAGCCTAGAATATCCAAGAAAATCTTTGGAAAAAATCAATAAAGTTGGAGGGCACTGTCTAATATCAAGATTTACCATTGTTGTTGTTCAGTCGCTAAGCCATCTCAGACTCCTTGCAGCCCCATGGACTGCAGCATGCCAGTCTTCCCTGTCCTCCACTATCTCCCAGAGTTTGCTCAAGTCATGTCCATTGAGTTGGTGATGCTATCCAACCAAAGTTTCAATAATTAAGACTTTGTAATAATAGCACAAAGATAGACAAACAGATCAATGGTGTGGAATAGAGTCTAGAAATCGATTCACACATGTAGAGTCAACTGAGGCACCAGGGCAATTTAGCAGAAAAAGGAGCCTTCTCAACACATGGGAGTGAGACTAGCTGGCAGTATGGAAAAGCTAAACTTCAGTCCCTCCCTCACCCCACATGCACATCATTCAGACGCATCCTTGACCAAAAGGAGAAAGGTAGAATGATGAATCTTCTAGAAGAAAACGTGAGAAAATAGCCTCATTACTTTGGAGCAGGCAAATATTTTTTAGAGAGGACACAAAGTAGTCATAAAGAAATGTATAAATTTAATGTCATCAAAATTTAAAACTTCTGCTCATCAAAGACACTTATAAGTGAAAAACAATCCATGGATCAAAATATACATTTCTGACCAAAAAATCTCATAAGTTTTATATATAAAGAGCTGCCATAAATCAGTAACAAGCAGGCAATCCAATTAAAAATGGGCAAGCAATGTGAATGGGCAATTCACAAAAAGAGATGTACTCATGGTCAATAAGTACAGGCAAAGTGCTCAAACTCATTGCCTTAAATGCACAGTGAGACACCGTTTCTGACTCACTGGCAGGGTTAGGAAAGAAAGACTGGCAGCAACAAGCTTTAGCAAGGGTGAGGAGCCCCTGGGACTCTCATATTCCGCCGGGTGGGAATGTAAAATGATTAAACCATTTTAGAAAACTGTGTGGTGGTGTATACTGAAATTAAGCATACATTTACCATATGACCCGGCAATTCCACTGCTAGGAATGTACCTAAGAGAATGCATATGGCCACCAAAAAAGAAATCATGAACCTGGAAACAGTTCAAACGCCCATCCACAGGGGAATGGATGAACCGTCTGCCATCCATCCACACGGGCTGTATTTGGCAGAGACAGGGAACAGCCCACAGACATCGTGTTGAGTGAAAGAGCTGGACCCCCCAGAACACAGACTGCATGATTCCTTCCACAGGGGGTCAGGAGCCTGAGAAACTGGACACGTGAGATGATGGGGCTGACTGGCCTAGGGCATCACCCACTACAGGGCAGGGTGGGGGGCGGTCTCCAGACTCCCCAGCAACACCACTCACAGCTTCCTTTCTCCATACATCTGGAATGGGGAATCTGACCCTCCCAGTGGCACAGAATGTGACTCGGGTCACAAGTAGGTCCTGAATCCCAAGTGTAGACTTGGTCCTCAGCTTCCTCGTGTCTAAAACAGAGAGGGAAGGATGAGCAGAGACCAGACGCTCAGCATGCACACCCCATGGGCACACGGGGCCCCTCTGGCAGCACCCTACCTGGGACAGGGACATGGGACCCCAAGACTTGCTGAAGCAACGACCTCAACCCCATCTCAAAGGCCAGCGCACCACTTCCACAGTCTGCCTGACCCACAGCCTGTCTGACTGCATTCCATGACCAACCATGATGCCAGTGAGATGCTGGTCACCCTTCCTACCACCTGTAAGGCCTCCACCCAGCAGGGGTCAGAATCTGCTCTGGGCCCAAGTGGGGCTGAGGACTCACACTCCCCAGAAAGGGCAGAGTCTGCTGCCCTCTCTCCAATCCCGCGTGTCCAGCCGTTTCCCCTTGACTCTGGGTCACTCCTGGGCCTGCCACTGTGATTAGTTTTTTTTCTGTAGAGAAAATGGATTTAAATTTAATTGTCGCTTGAAAGAGAAGGGGTGGGGTGGGGCAGCTGGGAAGGAGGGACTGGAACAAAAGGAGAAAAGCAGAGGCCTGATCAATTGTTTCAATTTAAAGAGGCTGCAGTCAAATGGCTGGAAGACAGAGTTATGTGCCTCCCGAAAATGCGGCAATAAATAAGGGAAATCACCCAGAACAAATAGCGCCAGCTGTTTAGATGAAAGAGGAGCCAGGAAATGTGAAGAATGGACGACCACAGCCAGAAATGACAGGCAGGGCCAGCGGGGTTGGGGGTGGGGAGCAGAGACCCGCGGGCAAGTGCCCCGTCCTGGGGAAAGCCAGGGTCCTGGATGCTCTGTTTAGGGGCCCTCTAGCCTCTCAGCCTGGGGTGTCCTGGGAGGGGGGCTTGAGGAGCAGAAAGTCCTTGGGGGGGAACTGCCCAGCCAGGGCACTGCGGTACAGACACATCACCCAGCCAACACTCATTCATTCAACTAACACCCATAAGCTCTGACAACTCATATCTCACCTTCACACAGCTCTGTTTTATAGGCGAGGAACCCATGCTCAGGGCAGGCAACTGGTCTACCCAAGGTCACACAGCATCTGACTCCATGCCCTGCCTGGATGCCCTCCCTGATGAGCCACTTGGTCCCTGAGATCCCAGAAGAGGCCAGGTCGGGTTGAGCAGGACCTCAGCACCCAGGCGTTGGGTTTGCAGAACACTTCTCCCTTCCTCACCTGGGTTCCGGAGTGTTACACAAAAGGAAGTCCCTCTTTGTGGAAACATGAGAAGTAGAGAAGAGGCATGCCCATCGGTCAGCTCTGAGCAGTGGCTAGATGGAAAGAACATCCATGGACAAGTCACCCATGGAGCCTCAGTTTTCCCATCTCTGAAATGGGAACAATACAATCCCAAAGTTGAAAGTGGTCACAGAAGTCACCAAACTCAAACACTTAGACCAGATCACTAGGCTCTCCTTACACACCACTGAAGTCAGAAGTTCACTGCATCCCTCCATGATCTTTTTATCCCCATCCTGGATCTGTGGGGTTAAAATTTTTCTTTATATTGAGCCCAAAATGCTCTGTCTTCTCCTGAAACCACTCAGAATGCATGCAGTTTGGAGCAGTTCTTTCTAAGCCTTCACCACCTTCCCACCACCAATGCTCCATAAAATGCCTGGATTCCCAGCCTAGGTACACATCAAGGGCAAACACTCTGCAGAATCACCAGTCACTTAGAATGATCACCTCATCCTTGCCTGAGGGCAAACAATTTTTTCCAAAATGTTTTCTGCCTCCATCGTAAACTGCTGGGTAATGAGGATGCTGGGCGGCGTCCAGCCCTGGTGTGCTGTGCAACACGGGGCAAGACACATTAGCCTCTCTGTGCCTCAGGGACCCCACACGAAGAGCAGGAATGATATCATCTCCTCAGAGAATTCTTGTAAGGATTAAATGAGTTAATTTAGGATATGTTTTCAATAGTGACCAGAGAACAGCTGGCACAATAAAAATGTTAAGAGTCATCACCATCGCTATCACCACCTCCACTACCACCATCACCTCCACCGCCATCATCATCATCATCACCACCATCATTACCATCAACACCATCACCGTTATCACCACTACCATCATCATCACCACCATCACCATCACCATCACCATCATCATCACCACCATTACCATCATCATCACCATCACTGTCATCAACATCACCACCATCACCACCATCATCATCCTCAGTACCACCACCATCATCATCCTCAGCACCACCACCATCATTACCATCATCACCACCATTACCATAATCATCACCATGATCATGATCACCACCAGTCATCAACTTCACCACAACCATCACCATCATTATCATCACCATCATCATAATCACCACCATCACCATCATCATTGTCACCATCTTCATCATCATCATCACCATCACTGTCACCAACCTCATCACCACCATCACCACCATCACCACTACCATCATCATTACCACCATTACCATCATCACCATCACCGTCATCACCATCATCACCACCATTACCATCATCACCATCACTGTCAACATCATCACCATCATCACTATCATCACCACCATCACCACCACCATCAACACCATCACCACCATCACCGTCATCACCACCATCACCATCATCATCACCACCATTACCATCATCACCATCACTGTCATCATCATCATCACCACCATCATAGCTATATGACTATTTTGTTGTTGTTTACTGTTTTTTTCACCCATCAAATGGGGTTGTAATAGGTTCTCTGAAACGGATCCTCCTGCTCTGGAACTGAGACTCTTTTCCTCTCAATCTCTCACACATTTCTGCTGTCAAGTCACTGCTGCATGCAGACTTATGTGAGGTCACTTGTCCCATTGGTGTAATTGACCTAACAGGCTTAATGAACTCGGCGCCTTCCCACCCCGCCCTCAGGATGTAAAGGGCTGCTCCATCTGCACTCATCCCTGACACAATGGCCTTCTCTGGGCAAAGTGTCAGTCAGACGAGATTGGTGACATACATCTCATTGGCAATTTCATTTAGGCACTCCAGCTCCACCTTCACGTCTATAAACCCAAGGTAATTGCTGGGCTGCTCCATGCCCACCCTGCTCACATAGGAAGGGAAACACCTTATGTTTCCATAACAGCAACCTGACCCATATGTTCACAAGCTTTTTCCAGCATGTTGAACATTTGGGACCCTCACTATCATGCCAGGACCCAGGCCCATCATCTCTCTCCTGGGCCATCCTCCACACTGCCATCCTCTGAGTAAGATTTATAAAAGGCAAATGTGATCAGATCACTCTGCATTTAGAGCTTCCCACTGCCCACAATATCAAGCCCAAGCTGCTCAGCCTGAAACCAATGACCCTAGGTTATGTCCCTTAATCTCAACCTGTTCAGCCCAATCTTCTGCTACTTCCTGCCCCACCTTCAGGATCCTTCTGCACTCCTTGCCAACTCTGTGTGTTCTGTTCCTTCTGATCAGGAGGCCTGTTCCCCAGCCCCTTTCCTCCCAGACAAGCATTCAGTCATCACTTAAGGCCCAGCTTACACAATTCACCTCTTCCGGGAAGCTCTCCTGATTCCCTAGCAGACATGCCCTTCATTTGACCCCACGACACCAACCACACTTGTCAGTATGTCTGTTTACAGATTGTTCTTCACCAAGTATGCTCTGAAAAACTTAAGGGTAAGAACCACAGCAGAGCTATCTCTGAATCCTGGAGCCTAACACAGAAGGATGCTCAGGAAGTGCTTAATAACAAATGACTGAATGGATGGATGGATGATGGTGGGCGGATGGATGGATGGATGTCTGGGTGGATAGATGGATAGGTGGGTGAACAGATAGGCAGTAGCTAGACAGATGGATGGGTAGATGGTGAACGGATGTTCGGGTAGATGGTGGATGGTGGATAAAAAGATGGTGGATCAATGGATGGATGAATGGATTCATGGATTCATGTTACCAGCAAGGATAAGTGTGTCTCCTGCTGGGTCCCCGGGCAATCAAGACTGTCTCTGACTGAGACAGGCTGGGGCTGGAGCTAGGTCACCAGGCTGCTTCAGGATCCACTTTAAGATTCATTGGGTGGCTGGGTGGATGCCAGAGTGAATATTTTTAAACTCAGTGTGAGAATGGTTTTTCCTTTAGTAAAGACCTTATGCCTTTTTATTTGTTTATGACCCGACTGAGTATGTTTGATCTGCTATACGTTTGTTTTATGCTTTTTGAGTTTTATGCTTATTTCTTGTGTTCTTTCATTTCTGAAAAAAAAAATTGTATGTGTTGATAGTGGTCATCTGGGGCTTTCATTCTTAACCAGTGATTCCAAAAGGATCAATCCTGCTTTTAATTCTTTCAGACTCTGCCTTTATGTTGTTAGAATTATTCTTTAGTCTGCAAGTCTCTGAGGCCAAAGACAGGAATGAACCTTTATCTTTTGAATCTTTTAAGAAAAATGTATTGAACACACTCCCTTTGGGACCTGTCTGCCCAGGCCGGTGGAATCATCCAGAAAGATTCAGCGCTGAGGGCCGGGTCCAGGGAGGCATGTGGGAGGAGAGGCTGGCACGGTTCTGAAACCCAGCGCTTGGGACCCACTTCTCACCCGGTCTCTGTGCGTGCCTACAGTCGAGCCTCTCGGGTCAGCTCCGGCCCCCACGGGTCTGCGGACAGCAGAGCGGTCCTTCTTGTACTTGGAAAGGCTGACTTCCCGGCGCCCAAGTCTGGGTCGCTGAACTTTGCTATAGCAACCACGCATTTTGAATGAAAATGCACGAGTAACTGAAGGCCGTTTGCCCATTGTTAAACCAAGAGAAGCCCCAGGTTGGCTGTCACGTGTGGGCAGAGTGCTCAGATCTGTGGAGGAAGACATGTTTCTCCATGAGAAAAACATTCCAAGTCCAGAGCGGGAGCAGCCATGTCTGTGTGCCTGCCCCCAACCCCCCCAGCGGTGGGCTGGCTCCTTCACCCATAGCCTGCCATTTCATCCCCCCACAGCCCTGGGACTCGAGCCCCAGTGCCTAGGAGAGGTGCTCCTCTCCACGACGGAGCAATGAACCAGAAGCTGGGATTCCAGCCCCAAAGTGTGCATCCCAGTCCCTGCGACCTCAGATGCCCCAGGCCTTGTCCCTTGGGGTCCCCTTGCCCTCTCGGCCCCCAGTCATGAAGCCCAGGACCCTCACCCCCTGCTCCGATCTGCCCAGCAAGCCCCAGGGTCTTGCCCTGAACTGAATGAGGCCCCCTGCCCAGGCACGCTCCTCCCTGCCTGGCTCAACCGCAGTGTTCCCCCGGCCTCAAACGTTCACCCCTTCCTCCCCCGCCTCTGCAGATCCTACACATCCTTCCAGGTAGAGGTGTGGAGGTTCTGAGCACAGGCCTCTGGGAGAGACCACCTGAGCTGAAGTCCCAGCTTGGCCCCTTTCCTGCTGAGGGACCAGGAGCAACTTCTGGAATGCCCTCGAACCCCACTTCCTCAGTGGCCCAGTGGTTAGGACTCGGCTTTCACTCCAGGGGGACAGGGGTTTGGTACCTTGTCAGGGAACTAAGAGCCCACGGGCCATGTGGCATGGCCAAAAACACATTTCTTTTAAAGCTCATCAAGTTTACCATCTTAACCAGTTTTAAGTGTACATGTCAATGGCAGTAAGCAGAGTCACATCATTCTGAAACAGATCTCCAGAACCTTCCAATCTTGCAAATCTGAAACTTCTATAGAAATTAAATAACATCTCCCCCTCCCCTCCAGCCCCTAATAACAATCATCCATTCTATTCTGCTTCTGTGAATTAGACTACTTTGCATTGTTCATATTAGTGGCATCATAGAGTATGTGTCTGTTTGTGACTGGGTTACCTCACTCAGGATGAGGCCCTCGAGATGTACCCATGTTGTCGTATGTGACAGAATTTCCTTCATTCTGGGGGGTGAAAATGCTCCATCTTACGTATGGACCACACTTTGTTTATCCATTGGACCATCAGTGGAAATTTAGGTTGCTTCCACCTCTTTGCCACTGTGAATAATGCTGCTCTGAATATGACTGCGCAAATATCTCTTTGAGACCCTGCTTTCAATTATTTCGGGTTTATACCCACAAGTGTGGCTGTCCATGGGGTCACAGAGTCGGACATGACTGAGCGACTGAACTGAACTGAACTGACCCAGAAGTGAAATTTCTAGATCATATGATAGTTCTATTTTTAACTTTTTTTAGACATTCCATACTGATCTTCATAGTTAGGTCACCATGTTACAATCCCACCCACAGTATACAAGGGCTCAAATTGCTCCACATATTTCCTCACCAATACTTTTTTCCTGCTGTTGTTGTAGCTTTTTAAATAGTAGCCATCCTAACGAGTGTGAGCTGGTATCTCACTGTGGCTTTGCTTTGCATTTCTCTGATGATTAATGGTATTGGAAATCTTTTCATATGCTTGCTCACATTTGTATATCATCTTTGTAGAAATGTCTATGCAAGTCCTCTGTCCATTTGTTTTGTTCTGTTTTGGTTTTTATTTTTTAAAGTATGACAACACATTTACAGGAGACTTGTAAATCAGTCCCACCCACAGTACACAAGGGCTCTGATTGCTCCACAAAGTTACATATAGTTCCACTGTATATTACAGTTTTTAAGTAGTAATAATTTTAATTAAAATTTTTTATTGGACTGTCTATATCAAACTCTCAAAAATGAATAGAATGAATGGCCTCTGTCCATTTTTAAAACTGGATGATTTGGGACTTCCCTGGTGGTCCATTGGCTAAGAATTCATCTTCCAGTTGGGGGGACAAGGGTTCAATCTCTGGTTGGAGAACTGAGATTCCACATGCTGTGGGCAACTAAGCCCACATGCTACAACGAGAGAGCCCACACGCTCCAGAGCCCACGGACAAGAGAGAGCCCATACATTCCCGAGCCCACGCACACCTGGAGAGATGCCCACACACTCCAGAGCTCACGCACACCTGGAGAGACACCCACACACTCCAGAGCCCACGCACACCTGGAGAGATGCCCACACACTCCAGAGCCCACGCACACCTGGAGAGATGCCCACACGCTCCAGAGCCCACACACGAGACAGCCCACACATTTCGGAGCCCACACACACCTAGAGAGACGCCCGCACGCTCTGGAGCCCACGCACACCTGGAGACACGTCCACACACTCCAGAACCCACGCACACCTGGAGAGATGCCCACACGCTCCAGAGCCCACACACGAGACAGCCCACACATTCCGGAGCCCACACACACCTAGAGAAATGCCCACACGCTCTGGAGCCTACGCACACCTGGAGAGACGCCCGCACGCTCCGGAGCCCACACACGAGACAGCCCACACATTCCGGAGCCCACACACACCTAGAGAGACGCCCGCACGCTCTGGAGCCCACACACACCTGGAGAGACGCCCACACGCTCCGGAGCCCACACACGAGACAGCCCACACATTCCGGAGCCCACACACACCTAGAGAGATGCCCGCACGCTCTGGAGCCCACGCACACCTGGAGAGACGCCCGCACGCTCCGGAGCCCACACACACCTGGAGAGACGCCCACACATAGCAATGAAGACCCTGTGTGGAGCAACTAACACCTGACACGGTCATAAATTAATAAATATTTTGCTGCAAAACTGGATGATCTGATTTTTGTTATTGTTAAATTGTAGGTGTTTTTATATATTCCATATATTAAGCCCTTATAAGATATATGATTTGCAAATATCTTCTCTCATTCCATACACTACATTTTTACTTCGTTGATTGTGTCTGTTGATGTACAATGAGAGTGTGCATTTGATGTAGTCCCATTTGTCTAGTTTTGCTTTTGTTCCTGGATGCCTGTGCTTTTGATGTCATCTCCAATAAATCATTGCCAAGTTCAATGTCATAAATCTTTTCCCCTATGTCTTCTTCTAGGAGTTTTGTAGTTTGAGGTGTTATGTCTAGGTCTTTAATCCTTTTTGAGTTAATTTTTGTACATGTTGTAAGATAAGGGTGTGACTGGTGATAGAAGCAAGGTCCGATGTTCTAAAGAGCAATATTGCATAGGAATGTGAGATCCCCATGAATCAAGGCAAATTGGAAGTGGTCAAACAGGAGATGGCAAGAGTGAACATGGACATTCTAGGTATCAGCGAACTAAGATGGACTGGAATGGGTGAATTTAACTCAGATGACCATTATATCTACTACTGTGGGAAAGAATCCCTTAGAAGAAATGGAGTAGCCATCATAGTCAACAAAAGAGTCCAAATTGCAGTCCTTGGATGCAATTTCAAAAATGACAGAATGATCTCTGTTCGTTTCCAAGGCAAACCACGCAATATCACAGTAATCCAGGTCTATACCCCGACCAGTAATGCTGAAGAAGCTGAAGTTGAACAGTTCTATGAAGACCTACAAGAACTTTTAGAACTAACACCCAAAAAAAGAGGTCCTTTTCAATATAGGGGACTGACTGGAATGCAAAAGTAGGAAGTCAAGAGATAACCAGGAATAACAGGCAAATTTGGCCTTGGAGTACAGAATGAAGGAGGGCAAAGGCTTAATAGAGTTTTGCCAAGAGAACGCACTGGTCATAGCAAACACCCTCTTCCAACAACACAAGAGAAGACTCTACACATGGACATCACCAGATGTCCAACACCAAAATCAGATTGATTATATTCTTTGCAGCAAAAGATGGAGAAGCTCTATACAGTCAGCAAAAACAAGACTGGGAGCTGACTGTGGCTCAGATCATGAACTCCTTATTGCCAAATTCAGACTTAAACTGAAGAAAGTATGGAAAACCACTAGACCATTCAGGTATGACCTAAATCAAATCCCTTACAATTATACAATGGAAGTGAGAAATAGATTTAAGGGACTAGATCTGATAGACAGAGTGCCTGATGAACTATGGATGGAGGTTCGTGACACTGTACAGGAGACAAGGATCAAGACCATCCCCAAGAAAAAGGAATGCAAAAAAGCAAAATGGCTGTCTGAGGAGGTCTTACAAATAGCTGTGAAAGGAAGAGAAGTGAAAAGGAAAGATATACCCATTTGAATGCAGAGTTCCAAAGAATAGCAAGGAGAGATAAGAAAGCCTTCCTCAGTGATCAGTGCAAAGAAATAGAGGAAAACAATAGAATGGGAAAGACTAGCAATCTCTTCAAGAAAATTAGAGATACCAAGGGAACATTTCATGCAAAGATGGGCTCAATAAAGGACAGAAATGGTATGGATCTAACAGAAGCAGAAGATAATAAGAAGAGGTGGCAAGTATACACAGAACAACTGTACAAAAAAAGATCTTCACGACCCAGATAATCACGATGGTGTGATCACTCACCTAGAGCCAGACATCCTGGAATGTGAAGTCAAGTGGGCCTTGGGAGGCAGCACTACGAACAAAGCTAGTGGAAGTGGCGGAATTCTAGTTGAGCTATTTCAAATCCTGAAAGATGATGCTGTGAAAGTGCTACACTCAATATGCCAGCAAATTTGAAAAACTCAGCAGTGGCCACAGGACTGGAAAAGGTCAGTTTTCATTCCAATCCCAAAGAAAAGCAATGCCAAAGAATGCTCAAACTACTGCACAATTGCACTCATTTTCACACACTAGTAAAGTAATTCTCAAAATTCTCCAAGCCAGGCTTCAGCAATACATGAACCATGAACTTCCAGATGTTCAAGCTGGTTTTAGAAAAGGCAGAGGAACCAGAGGTCATTGCCAACATCTGCTGGATCATCAAAAAAGCAAGAGAGTTCCAGAAAAACATCTTTTTCTGCTTTACTGAATATGCCAAAGCCTTTGACTGTGTGGATCACAATAAACTGTGGAAAATTCTGAAAGAGATGGGAATATCAGACCACCTGACCTGCTTCCTGAGAAATCTGTATGCAGGTCAGGAAGCAACAGTTAGACATGGAACAACAGACTTTTTCCAAATAGGAAAAGGAGAACATCAAGCTGTATATTGTCACCCTGCTTATTTAACTTCTATGCGAGTACATCATGAGAAACGCTGGGCTGGAAGAAGCAGAAGCTGGAATCAAGATTGCTGGGAGAAATATCAATAACCTCAGATATGCAGATGACACCACCTTTATGGCAGAAAGCAAAGAAGAACTAAAGAGCCTCTTGATGAAAGTGAAAGAGGAGAGAGAAAAAGTTGGCTTAAAGTTCAACATTCAGAAAACTAAGATCATGGCATTTGGTCCCATCACTTCATGGGAAATAGATGGGGAACAAGTGGAAACAGTGGCTGACTTTATTTTGGGGGACTCCAAAATCATTGTAGGTGGTGACTGCAGCCATGAAATTAAAAGACGCTTACTCCTTGGAAGGAAAGTTATGACCAACCTAGATAGCATATTTAAAAGCAGAGACATTACTTTGCCAACAAAGGTCTGTCTAGTCAAGGCCATGGTTTTTCCAGTGGTCATGTATGGATGTGAGAATTGGACTATAAAGAATGCTGAGTGCTGAAAAATTGATGCTTTTGAACTGTGGTATTGGAGAAGACTGTTGAGAGTCCCTTGGACTGCAAGGAGATCCAACCAGTCCATCCTAAAGGAGATCAGTCCTGAGTGTACATTGGAATGACTGGTGTTCAAACTGAAACTCCAATACTTTGGCCATCTGATGCGAAGAGCTGACTCATTTGAAAAGACCCTGATGCTGGGAAAGATTGAGGGCAGGAGGAGAAGGGGACAACAGAGGATGAGATGGTTGGATGGCATCACTGACTCCATGGAGATGAGTTTGAGTAGACTCTGGGAGTTGGTGATGGACAGGGAGGCCTGGCATACTGCGGTCCATGGGGTTGCAAAGAGTTGGACACGACTCAGCGACTGAACTGAACTGAACTGAAGGGTCTATCTTCATTCTTTCGCATGTGGAAATTCTCAACATCATCTGTTTAGAAGAATTTTTCTTGTCCCATTTGGGTGATCTTGCCACCTTTGTTGAAGATCACCCAACCATATATACAAGATTTTATTTCTGGGATCTCTTGTCTTTTGCACTGATCTATTTATCTGTCTTCATGCCAGTACCATACTGTTTCAATTACTGTAGCTTTGTAATATGTTTTGAAATCAGGACATGTGAGTCCTACAACTATGTTCTTTTTTTCCCCAAGATTATCTTTTGCTGTTTGAATTTAGATTCCATATGAATTGTAAGATGATTTTTTCCTACTTCCACAAAAAAAATCATCTTCATTGGGATTTTTGTTGCAATTGTGTTGAATCTATAGATTGCCTTAGGTAATACTGAAATCTGAAAAATATATTCTCCTAGTCCATGAATGTAGCTTTCTTTCCATTTACAAATGTGTCATTTTTAGTTTATTCAGCAATGTTTTCTAGTTTCCAGTTTGCAAGTCTTTCACTTCCTTGGTTAGGTTAACAAATAGGATTTTTTGATAATGTATAATGCAATGTGTCAACATTTGGAATATATGCATAACTCATCATTTTCCAAATGACCAATGCATAATGTTACAAAATCATAAAGGGCTAAATGATCCGGTCAGAATGCAAAATAGACAAATGGGTTTAATGTAACAGAAAAGGTCATTCATAAAGCTTTAGGCTCCACAATGCCACTAACCTTTAAAACACCACCACTTGCCAAAGATGACTATCCATGATTATCTGAAAAGACTGATAAAATATCTCCCCCTTTTCCAATTACGTATCTGTGTGAAGCCAGATTTTCTTCAAAATGCAAAACAAACAAGCTATTACCTCAGCCTGCATGCAGAATCAGACATGAGAATCCATCTGTCTTCCTAAGCTCAAAACTAAAGAGATCTGCAAAAATGTAAAGTAATGGTATTCTTATTTTCTTTGTTTTAAAAACATATTTCACTAAATAATGTTATTCATGTTAACATGTAATGAATTTATTATTGTGATTTTTAAGTGAAATAATTCATATTTTCAAATTTTCTTAGTTTTTTATTTTTATTACAGTATCAATAGATACTGCCCACATAAATAAAAGCTCTTTGGGGTCCTTAATGGTTTTCAAGAGTGTAAAGGAACTGCTGATATAAGGCAAATGGAGAATGTGAATAATCTATAAATGCACAGTTAAAAATCATAACTAAAACTGAATTATACACTTAAAATGGTTAATGATTCACTTTATGCTATGGGAATTTCACCCCAATGGAAAAGAAATGTAACCACCTAAACAAAACATACACATACTCAATGATCAAAAGTAAAAGGGACACAGAAAACAAAAATGATAACATTGACTATAAAACACAAAATATTTAAGGTTTGATCAGAGAAAAAAACATAATTTTAAAATCATGACAGAATTAAAAGAAAACTATTTTATCAATATATCTGTATATTGAAACTTATATTAGCTAAACTGGTAGGAAAAAAGAAAACGACTAAAAAAATATTGTTTGGAAACTCCATGTGTGGTCACCCCTGGGAACCTGCCCATGCCAGGCAGGGATGAGGAGGTGCCAAGGACCCTTTGCTAATCTTGATGGCTTGTCTCAAAGAATTTGCTTTTCATTCATAAAAATCAAAAGTACTCTAAGATTAGGTCACAAAAGAATCTTTAGCCACCTACATACAAGAAACGCAGACTTGTGGATACAGTCGGGGAAGGAGAGGGTGGGACAAACTGAGGGAGAAGCATTGAAACATATACATTAGCATCTGTAAAATAGATAACCAGTGGGAATTTGTTGTATGATGCAGAAAGCTCAAAGCCAGTGGTCCGTGACAACCTGCAGGGATGGAATGGGGGGGGGGCAGAAGCGAGGGGACGTAAGTATATGGACAGCTGACCCATGCTGATGTTGGCAGAAGCCAACACAATGTTGTAAGGCAACTATCCTCCAATTAAAAACAAATAATTGTTTAAAAATGAAAACATACATGCACCCCAATGCGCATAGCAACACTATTTACAGCAGCCAAGACAAAGAAGCACCCGAATGTCTGATAGGTGAATGAGTGAAGACGTGGTGTTCATATACAACAGAATACTAGCCATAAAAATGAAATAGTGCCATTTTCAGCTACATGGATGGACCTAGCAATTATCATCCTAAGTGAAGTAAGTCAAAAAGAGAAAAATAAAGACGATGTAATGTCACTTACATGTGGAATCTACACCATGACACCAATGAACTATGCTACAAAGCAGAAACAGACTCACAGCCACAGAGAACAGATCCGCGGTTTCCAGGGGGGGAGGCAGTGAGGGAGGGAGGCATGTTGCCAGAATTCTGGCTCCCTGTCCACCGACGCCAGATGGGAACATGGAGACGGAGTTTGGAGGAAATAAAAAAGAATAGCTTTATTATTTTTGCCAGGCAAAAGGGAAATAGACCAGGCAAGCACCTCAGGAAATGTGCCCCCTTCTCTCAGGGATGGGGAGAGGTTATATATCCTCCTGAAGGCCTTGCTTTTTTTTTTTTTTTTCCCCTTCTGCAAAATTTCCAACAGCCACAGCTGGCATCAGGCAACTCAGCAACTGCGTCTGATGTCGCTGAAGTTAGCGGCCCCTGGCCTTCTTTCTGAAATGCAGGATGCCACAGGGGAGTGTAGGAGGAGAATGCCAGGTGCAGAGGGTGACCTACATGGCTTCAGAGCGTAATTAGCTTCGTGAAGGACTGGTCTGCCTACAGGTGTTTGTCAGCGCATGTGCTACGTGATCAGTCACTTCATCGTGTCCAACTCTTTGTGACCCCATGGACCGTAACCCACCAGGCTACTCTGTCCATGGGAATCTCCAGGCTTGAATACAGGAGTGGGTTGCCATGCTCTTCTCCAGGGGATCTTCCCGACCCAGGGATTGAACCCCGGTGTCCTGCACTGCAGGCAGATTCTTTACCAGCTGAGCTACCAGGGAAGCTCATAATTCATC
Organism: Dama dama; assembly: GCF_033118175.1. Classification (NCBI taxonomy): domain Eukaryota; kingdom Metazoa; phylum Chordata; class Mammalia; order Artiodactyla; family Cervidae; genus Dama; species Dama dama. The sequence continues at coordinate 3,094,506 of NC_083702.1, forward strand.
ATAGTACCAGATCAAACACAAATCATATGGCCATCTCTATGCTATGATAAAGCTCAACATCCTTACTTCTTAAAACTTCTGAAAAGTGACTGGTATAATATTTAATGTGATAAAATACATTTATCTCACCTCAAATTTCAACATTATGTCTAATAGGAAAATACTTATAAAGATTCTCCCATCAAAGTTTAGACAAGACAAAGATATCTACTATTGCTACTGTTACTAATATTATGCTAGAGCTACTCAACAGGACAAACAAGAGAAAGAAATAAGATACATAAAAATTTAGAACAGATAAAATTATTATTGTTTGCAGATGATAGGATTATATACCTGGAAACTCCAAGAAAATAAATTGAAAAACGATTACAAATAACAACAGAATTCACCAAAGATGTTGACATAAAATTCATATATAGAAGTCAATAGCCTTTACATATTACAACAAAAGTCATTGGAAGCTATAATGAAAAGAAGATTAAAATATCTAGAAATAAACTTAAGAAATGTGCCAGCTCTATTAAAAAAGAGAAAACTATAAAACAGGGCCAAATACAAAAGATGACTTAAGTATACATACATGCATACCGTGTTTTCAAATATGAAGGCTAGACATCGACATGTCAATTAACCTCATGAAAAATATCAGCTGGGTGTTTTGAGGAACTAGACAAACTGATTCCAAACTTCTCAGGAAAAAGAGGAGTGAGTGGCTGAGTAGACTTTCCAGAGAGTAAGATACATTAAAATGATAATGCTTTTCAATTGTGGTGCAGATGCATCCAGACACAGATCAACAAGGGAAAAAGGCAGTCTCCAATACATGTGGGAACTGACGACATGATATAGAGGGAACTCTAACAGAGGAAACAGACTACCTTACATCTTACAGAAAAATAGTTTCCAGATAAATCAAAGATTTAACATGAAGAACAGAACTATAAAAGTACTAGATAAGAGAAATATTTAAATCTCAGGTTGGTCACACCTTCTGAGTATGTTAAAACAGATATATGTACACACACAGGGGAAATATCTGAAAATGTTGTCTGCATAAGGTTTGTAAATAATATGCTATAAAAACTATATAAAAACCAACATAGTTTTGGTGTTGGCCACAGCAATCAGAGCAGAAAAAGAAATAAAAGGAATCCAGATAGGTAAAGAAGAAGTAAAACTCTCACTGTTTGCAGATGACATGATCCTCTACATAGAAAACCCTAAAGACTCTACCAGAAAATTACTACAGCTAATCAATGAATACAGTAATGTTGCAGGATATAAAATTAACACACAGAAATCCCTTGCATTCCTATACGCTAACAATGAGAAAACAGAAAGAGAAATTAAGGAAACAATACCATTCACCATTGCAACAAAAAGAATAAAATACTTAGGAGTATATCTACCTAAAGAAACGAAAGACCTATATATAGAAAACTATAAAACACTGATGAAAGAAATCAAAGAGGACACAAATAGATGGAGAAATATACCATGTCCATGGATTGGAAGACTCAGTATTGTGAAAAGGGCTATACTACCCAAAGCAATCTATAGATTCAATGCAATCCCTATCAAGCTACCAATGGTATTCTTCACAGAACTAGAACAAATAATTTCACAATTTGTATGGAAATACAAAAAACCTCGAATAGCCAAAGCAATCTTGAGAAAGAAGAATGGAACTGGAGGAATCAACCTGCCTGACTTCAGACTATACTACAAAGCCACAGTCATCAAGACAGTGTGGTTATGGCACAAAGACAGAAATATAGATCAATGGAACAAAATAGAAAGCCCAGAGATAAATCCACGAACCCATGGACACCTTATCTTCGACAAAGGAGTCAAGGATATACAATGGAAAAAAGACAACCTCTTTAACAGCACCTTTTAACAAGTGGTGCTGGGAAAACTGGTCAACCACTTGTAAAAGAATGAAACTAGAACACTTTCTAACACCATACACAAAAATAAACTCAAAATGGATTAAAGATCTAAATGTAAGACCAGAAACTATAAAACTCCTAGAGGAGAACATAGGCAAAACACTCTCTGGCATAAATCACAGCAGGATCCTCTATGACCCACCTCCCAGAATATTGGAAATAAAAGCAAAAATAAACAAATGGGACCTAATGAAACTTAAAAGCTTTTGCACAACAAAGGAAACTATAAGCAAGGTGAAAAGACAGCCTTCAGAATGGGAGAAAATAATAGCAAATGAAGCAACAGACAAAGGATTAATCTCAAAAATATACAAGCAGCTCCTGCAGCTCAATTCCAGAAAAATAAATGACCCAATCAAAAAATGAGCCAAAGAACTAAACAGACATTTCTCCAAAGAAGATATACAGATGGCTAACAAACACATGAAAAGATGCTCAACATCACTCATTGTCAGAGAAATGCAAATCAAAACCACAATGAGGTACCATTTCATGCCAGTCAGGATGGCTGCTATCCAAAAGTCTACAAGCAATAAATGCTGGAGAGGGTGTGGAGAAAATGGAACCCTCTTACACTGTTGGTGGGAATGCAAACTAGTACAGCTACTATGGAGAACAGTGTGGAGATTTCTTAAAAAAAATGGAAATAGAACTGCCAGATGACCCAGCAATCCCACTTCTGGGCATACACACTGAGGAAACCAGAATTGAAAGAGACACGTGCACCCCAATGTTCATTGCAGCACTGTTTATAATAGCCAGGACATGGAAGCAACCTAGATGCCCATCAGCAGACGAATGGATAAGGAAGCTGTGGTACATATACACCATGGAATATTACCCAGCCATTAAAAAGAATTCATTTGAATCAGTTCTAATGAGATGGATGAAACTGGAGCCCATTATACAGCGTGAAGTAAGCCGGAAAGATAAAGACCAATACAGTATGCTATCGCATATATATGGAATTTAAAAAGATGGTAACAATAACCCTATATGCAAAATAGAAAAAGAGACACAGATGTACAGAACAGACTTTTGGACTCTGTGGGAGAAGGCGAGGGTGGAATGTTCTGAGAGAATAGCATTGAAACCAGTATACTATCAAGGGTGAAACAGATCACCAGCCCAGGTTGGATGCATGAGACAAGTGCTCAGGGCTGGTACACTGGGAAGACCCAGAGGGATCGGATGGGGAGGGAGGCGGGAGGGGGGATCGGGATGGGGAACACATGTAAATCCATGGCTGATTCATGTCAATGTATGTCAAAAACCACTACAATATTGTAAAGTAATTAGCCTCCAACTGATAAAAATGAATGAAAAAAAAAACTATATAAAAAACCAAAACACATGTAAAAGAGTAGGAATATCACAGAAGGAACTAGTTACTTTAATATGTAAAGTGCTTCTGTAAATCAATAAGAAGATAGACAGCCCAGATAGGGGAAAAAAATTAGATGAGTTATGAATAAACAGTTCACAAAAAGGGAAAAGCATATGCTTCAAACACCTGAAGAAATGCTCAGCTTTACTAATAGTCAGGAAATCCAAATTAAAACCAAAAAAGAGACTTCAAAACATCTGTCAACTCTGATGATAAGGGTATGCGAACACAGGCAGCTCAGTGTGCTGGTTAAGAGCATGAACTCTAGGGCCAGAACGTCTAGGTCTGAATCTCCCTTTCACCACTTAATACACTTGAGAAAGTTTCTTAATCTTGCTAAGACTCCGCTTCCTCATCTATAAGGTAGGGTTGTTCTGAGGACTAACTGAGTTAAAATTTGTCAAGAGCCTGCTACCTAACTGAAGTAAATATGTTGCTGATGGACATGTAAATGGGCACCAATCCCATGAAAAGAAATTAATCTATTAAAGTTAGGAAGTATACAGCTTCTAAACAGCAATTCTACTCTGAACATGCTCTCATGTGTGAGATGCATGTAGAACACATTTCATTGTTTGAAATCGTGGAAGACTGGAAGCAACCCAAATGTCCTTTACCCAGGAGTGAAGTGAAGAAGTATAAGTCGCTGAGTCTTGTCTGACTCTCTGCAGCCGCATGGACTGTAGCCCACCAGGCTCCTCTGTCCGTGGGATTCTCCAGGCAGGAACACTGAAATGGGTAGTCATTCCCTTCTCCAGGGGATCTTCCCAACCCAGGGATCAAACCTGGGTCTCCTGCATTGCAGGCAGATTCTTTACCACTGAGCCACCAGGAAAACCTCACCCAGGACCAGTAAGCCAATTCAGGTACCACCACATAATCGGAAATTAGAGAGAAAACAAGACAAATCCAAGAAAAAATCAAGGATGAAAAAAACAAAGATTACTGAATTTAAAAAGCAGGGAAAAGGTCCAATAAATTACTATGATGACTTCTATTGTTTTGTGTGAGAAAACAGATAAATCTCTGGAAAATGTAATTCTAAAAGTAAGAAAGAAAACAAACAAAATGCATAAATTACAAGAATACTATACAGTTGTCCCTTGGTATCCACAGGGGATGGGTTCTAGGAGCACCCCCTCCAGACACCAAAATCTGCAGACACTGGAGTCCCTTGTACAGAATGGTGTGGTATTTGCACATAACCTATGCACATCTTTTGTAGACTTTACCTTTTTATGCTTTAAATCATCTGTAGATAACTAGTAACACCTAATTCATTAAAGGCTATGCATATCATTGGTGACTGCGTAAATTCAAGTTATGCTTTTTGGAACTTTCTGGAATTTTTTTTCCAAATACTTCTCATCTGAAGCTGGTTGAAACTATGGCTGCTGAACCTGTGGCTACAGGAGGCCAATTGTGCAAATATTTATGTTAAAGAATTCTGAGCTCCCCATGAAATGGGACATTTTCCTGGGTAAATATAAATTTTAAAAAATTCTAGTCTATTGCAATGAAGAATAACAGTGCAAGGAAATGTTAAAATTTAATATAGGAACCTCCAAATCATTCAACGTTCAGATGGTTTCAAATAACAGATTTCCCTCCCGTGTCAGATAAATAGCTTCTGACCATTAAAGACAAAGTGCCCTGGCTGGTCTCGGAACAACATGTAACCGTAAACAGCAGGACAGCGAGGGAACCACAGAACAACCTCAGCTGTTACTGGACGCGCCCCGTCCCATTCTTCCTCGGGGCTTTGTCCCCGGGGCACCAGTGCTCTGGGGCCAACTCCGACCTGCTGAGGGCCGGCACGGGCTGCCTGAGGAGGAGATGCCTGAGCTGGGGAGGACGGGCTTGAGAGGCTCCAACATGACGTCCAGGTAGACGGAGGCGCACCTGCACAGCGGCCTGACAGGAGGGTGATGGAGACACGGAATCAGGACACAGGGAGAGAGGGCTTCGGGGCAGGCCAAGAGGTCCTGTCCTGACAGTGCCCGAGGTGACGTCTTAACCACGAGGAGGGCTGAGGACGCCCACGGTCTTTGGGATCTTCTTTGGGGTTCTTTCCCACAGTGCAAGGGAAGAAATCTCAGCCCACTGAACAAAACCACTATTAATACCAACAAATGGCCCAGTGAGTGGGTGCTCAGCTCAAATCATCCCAAGTCATGATACTTTCAGAACAGGAGCCCCATCAGATCACACACTAGTCACGTGGATGGTCCCAAAGGGAAGCATTTCTGCCCCGCCCCATTCCCCACCCACAGACAACCTGGAAGGCAGTTGTTCAAAGCCTATAGCGTGTCTTTGAAAACAGGAACTCTCCAGAGTACCAGTGCCTCACGGGGATGTGCAGACGCATTCCCACCAACAGCAGGCGCAAACCAAGGGAACCATGTTCACACTGTTATTTTGCCATTTTCTGAAGTTGTAGCAGATACTTTGATAAAACAGGAAGTTCCCTGGTGGCTCAGATGGTAAAGAATCTGCCTGCAATGCAGGAGAGCCAGGTTTTATCCCTGGGTCAGGAAGATCCCCTGGAGAAGGGAATGGCTACCCACTCCAGTATTCTCGCTTGGAGAATTCCATACACAGAGGAGCCTGGGGAGGTCCTCTGTCTATGGGGTCACAAAGAGTCAGACACGACTGAGCAACTAAAACTTTGCTCTTTTCACTTGATAAAACAGAATTAATAGGTATAATGAAGGAAAGGAGGTAAGAACAGTTTCAACTTTACCAAGAGAAACACCCAGAAAACCTAAGTGATTTTCAAAGAAAAGCATAAAAACCTGCAGTTAATGACAGTTTAGCAAAACAGTCAGATTCTAAGTGAATATTTTAAAACCTCTAGTTTTCCTATAGAGTAGCAATGACCAGTTAGTGCCCATAAAAGGAAAAAAGATTCCACTCTAAATAGCAACAGATAAAAAACCAAAAAAGTAACACCTAGAAACAGCTGGAATAAAAATATATTCAGTACTTGGGTCTGGTGGCTCTGAGGGTAAAGGATAAGCCTGCAATGCAGGAGACCCAGGTGTCGTTTCTGGGTCAGGAAGATCCCCTGAAGAAGGGAATGGCAACCCACTCCAGTATTCTTGTCTGGAAAATCTCATGGACAGAGAAGCCTGGGGGGATCCTCTGTCCATGGGGTTGCAAAGAATCAGATGTGACTGAGCAACTAACACATATATACACGCACACTCACACACACATATTCACACACACACACACTCACACACATACACACACACTCACACACATACACACACAGACACACACACACTCACACACATACACACACAGACACACACACACACTCACACAGACACTCACACATACACAGACACTCACACACACACTCACACATACACTCACACTCACACACACACACTCACACACACACACACACACACACAGTACTTGTAATGAAGAGAAAACTCAGGTCCTACTGAGAAAATAATTCCATCAATATATGGAAGGGCATACCATCTTGATGGAAAGTCCAAACAGGATTCCCAGGTGGCGCTAGTGGTAAAGAATCCCCCTGCCAATGCAAGAGACTAAGAGACACAGGTTCGATCCCAGGATTGGGAAGATCCCCTGGAGGAGGGCATGGCAACCCACTCCAGTATTCTCACTTGGAGAATTCCGTGGACATAGGCTCCTGGAGGGCTACTCTCCATAGGGTCACAGAGTCAGACATAACTGAAATGACTTAGCACACATGCATGTCCGTTCTCCCAAAATAATTCATATAGTTGGCCCAATCCCAACTAAAGTCCTCATTAAAACAACAACAACAAAACTCAGCAGCATTGCTGTAAAACATAGCCTGAAATACTCTCAGGAGATCATTTTAAAGGAAATTTGGAAAATAAAGGAATAACATTCCCTGCCAGATACTGAAATATTTATTTAAAGCAATAGTTACAAACATATTGTCATACTAATACAAATGAACAAAGCCAGTGGAGGTGATGAATTCTAGCTGAGCTATTTAAAATCCTAAAAGATGGTATTATTAAAGTGCTGCACTCAGTATGCCGAAAACTCAGCAGTGGCCACAGAACTGGAAAAGGTCAGTTTTCATTCCAATCTCAAAGAAGGACAGTGCCAAAGAATGTTCAAACTACCGTACAATTGCATCCATTTCACATGTTAGCAAGGTAATGCTCAAAATCCTTCAAGCTAGGCTTCAACAGTATGTGAAGTGAGAACTTCCAGATGTACAAGTTGGATTTAGAAAAGGACTGCAAGGAGATCCAACCAGTGCATCCTAAAGGAGACCAGTCCTGACTATTCATTGGAAGGACGGATGCTGAAGCTGAAACTCCAATACTTTGGCCACCTGATGTGAAGAGCTGACTCATTGGAAAAGACCCTGATGCTGGGAAAGATTGAAGGCAGGAGGAGAAGGGGACGGCAGAGGACGAGATGGTTGGATGGCATCACCGACTCAGTGGATTTGGGTTTGAGCAAGCTCAGGGAAATGGTAGAGGGCAGGGAAGCCTGGCATGCTGCCGTCCACGGGGTCACAGAGTCAGACAGGACTGAGCAGCTGAACAGCTTTCTGTTGTCGCCAAAACAAGGGCAACATCGATGAACCAAAACAGACACAAAATGGTCCTCAACACGTCTAAAGACTCGTACACACAAGATAAACTGTTAAAAATTATTTCAGAGGATGATGAAAATGTACTGAAACTGATTTACGGTAATGGTTGCACAACTTAGTGAAATAAATCATTGAGCTGTACCCTTGAAAAGGGCAAACGACTCGACAGGCACAATGTGTCTCAATAAAGCGACTTTGAAAAAGTAGGGATAAAAGGAATTCCAGATTTTCAGGTCAGGATGCTGGTCTGAACGCACAGGCTTAGCTCTTTTTCCACCCCAAATCTCATGTAAATGATATAAAAAGACAAAAATAAACAGCAGCACCAGGGAACAGGAAAAGATGAATTATTAGCGAATCATAAATTCTGAGACATTTTTGAAATCCACAATATGTGTGAGACAGACTGATGCAGAAAATGGGTTGACAAGAGAAGTTTGAGCGGGCAGCACAGACATCAGAGAAATGGGTCTGATTTCCCAGCGAGTCAGCCTCCCTTGAACTGCAAGGAGATCAAACCAGTCAACCCTAAAGGAAGTCAACCCTGAATATTCACTGGAAGGACTGATACTGAAGCTGAAACACCAATACTTTTGCCACCTGATGCGAAGAGCTGACTCACTGGAAAAGATCCTGATGCTGGGAAAGATCTGAAGACAAAAGGAGAAGGGCTACAGAGGATGACATGGTTGGATAGAATCACCAACTGAATGGACATGAATTTGAGCAAACTCCAGGAGATAGTGGAGGACAGGGGAGCCTGGCATGCTGCAGTCCATGGGGTCACAAAGAGTCAGACACTTTGGAGGTGAACAACAACCTCCAACCCCCCAAACCCCCAGGACATGGTGGACCAAACTGGGAGAGAAAGCAGCCGTGGAAGTGAGGGAGAGGGAGGCAGAGGGCTGCAGAGCTGGCTGGCCTCTCGGCCACAGGCGGGCGTCAGGGAGACCAGGCTGGAAAGGCAGGACGGGCAGGTGGGAACAATTATTCCAGGCGGCCAGGGAGGGGCCCATGACTCCCCCGGCCACGAGCCACGGGTCACACGCACGGGCAGGCTGGGTGCCTCACTGCCGCTTACACGTCATCCGGGCAGCTTTCCTGCCACGGCGGCAGAGCTGGGCAGCTGGGACAGAGGCCGTAGGGCCTGCAAGGTTGAGAGTATTTACAGAAAAAGTTGTCAACCCCCGGCTCAGACAGAAAAGCACTGTGGCAGCTTCCAGGACCACTTCAGGCCACTTCATCAGAGACGGATAAAAGATATACTTATCTATAGAAAGAGTGGTTCGCAGGGCAGTCAGAGCCTCGAAATCACATCTCCAGCATGACCCGGTGGTCAACTAATCCTCGATGAAATAGGATTAGTGCAGGAAACAGAGGAGAATTTGAAATTTCTAATTAGCAACCGCCGAGAGCCTCCAAACGATATCGTGTCCGTGGAACAGGAACTGGGCTTGGTTTTTTAAATGGGGGATTAAAGAACAAGAAAGAGATCATTGAAATTAAAAAACATGATCACTAAAACACTGCAGCTCCAAAGAAGCTGTGGATAACACAGCTGAAATCCAAACTGGTGAGTTAGAGGTGAAGCCATTAAAGTCTCTTGGGGTATAAAGAGAAGTGAGAGATGGAAATTATAAGAGTTAGGGGGCCTTCCCTGGTGGTTTAGTGGTTAAGACTTCACCTTCCAATGCAGAGGGTGCAGGTTTGATCCCTGATCAGGGAGCTAAGTTCTCACATGCCTGGTGGCGAAAAAACCAAAATATAAAAAAAAGAAGCAATGTTGTAACAAGTTTAATAAAGACTTTAAAAACAGTCCATATCAAAGAAAATCTTTTAAAAAGAGAGAGAGAGAGATTAAGAGTTCAGTTGAGAGTTGGGCAATGTAGATCCAAGAGAAGCAATATCACTCCAGAGGGGTCCAGGGAGGAGACGGGGGAAATGTAATGAAAGAAATAAGGGAAGAAAATTTCCTCTGAGATGAGAAAGGCTTAAGCTTTCAGCCCTTCAGCGTACGAAGAAGGAATTCGTGGGAGAATGGTACATTTCATATCCATTCACACATTCTGGTGAGATGTGTGGCTCCAGGGATTAGAAAGACCTTGAAGATCCCAGAGTAAAAGAAAAATAGATTGCCTAAAACAAGAAAAATGGTCCGCTCCCACTGGTCATTGTCATCTGTTCTGTTCAGTCGCTCAGTCATGTCTGACTCTTTGCGACCCCATGAACCGCAGCACGCCAGGCCTCCCTGTCCATCACCAAATCCCGGAGTTTACCCAAACTCGTGTCCTTCGAGTCGGAGATGCCATCCAAACATCTCATCCTCTTTCATCCCCTTCTCCTTCCACCTTCAGTCTTGCCTTCATCAGGGTCTTTTCAAATGAGCCAGCTCTTTGCATCAGGTGGCCAAAGTATTGGAGTTTCAGCTTCAACATTAGTCCTTCCAATGAATATTCAGGACTGATTTCCTTTAGGATGGACTGGTTGGATCTCCTTGCTGTCCAAGGGACTCTCAAGAATCTTCTCCAATCCCACAGTTCAAAAGCATCAATTCTTCAGCGCTCAGCTTTCCTTATAATCCAACTTTCACATCCATACATGACTACTGGGAAAACCATAGCCTTGACTAGACAGACCTTTGTTGGCAAAGTAATGTCTCTGCTTTTTAATATGCTGTCTAGGTTGGTCATAACTTGTCATCTGCAATAGCTGCAAAGTTTTAAAGAGACAAGATTTCAAATCTAAATTCCACATCCAGACAAAATGTAATTCCATTGTGTAGGGACCTTATTTTCAGGGACTTAGAGAATAATCTCAAGCTGTCCTCCTGGAAAAAAGAATAATCGTGGCGTAGCGTCCAGTAGAATGAGAGAAAAAGACAGGGGTGGCACTGGGGCATGAGAAACAAGCGTGAGCAGACAATTAAAACAGAAGTTATGTCCAAATAATTGCTGAGAAAATGAGGTTTAATGCCGTTGTTAGAAAATAATTCCCCAAATACAAGGCACATAACGTTCCTAAAGTAATTGCTATAATGTGAAAGAAAATTAATAACATTCTGGAGCTCAAAATTCTGAATGATTGCAATAAAATTGTGCCAAATGTCTTGTCACATCCAAGTGGTAATTTATGGCTACTGATGAACTCTTAGAGTTGGTAGAAATATGTGTTAATATTTTATTGATTAGGACCCTTTGGGTTGCATGGAACAGAAACCCAATTCAACCCAGCTCGAAAACCATGAATCTATTGTGAGGACTCTGGGATGTCTCTCAGGACCCAAGAAGAAGACTCGGGGTGGAGCTCAGAACAGAAGGAACTGGAAATTCACACATGTCTCCCCGGCTCACGCCTCCCCACCTCTGCCCGAGCATCCTCAGACCCACGAGGGCAGAGCACGGCCCTGAGAGCTCCTGCGCTATGCGTCTTCCTCCGCAGGCACGCCACGAAACGCCAAGTTCATCTTCTCAGTTCTGGCTCCAAAACCTCGGGGGAAGACACTCACTGGCAGAGCTCCACTCAAGCGCCCACTCCAGAATCAATCAGCAGGGGCCCCAGGGCAAGACCATATGTTTTCAGGACTGATCCAGATGTGTAACAAAGTCAAGGAGGGAAGTCATGTGTGCACGTGTGTGTGTGTGTGTGTGCGTGTTCAGTCAGTCAGTTGCGTCCAACTCTTTGTGACCTCAAGGACTGCAGCCCACTAGGCTAGTCTGTTCGTAGAATTTTCCAGGCAAGAATACTGGAGTGGCTTGCCATTTCTCACTCCAGCGGATCTTCCTGACCCAGGGATCGAACCCTCGTCTCCTGCGAGTCCTGCACTGGTAAGGGCATTCTTTACCACTGAGCCACCTGGGAAGCCCAAGGAGAGGAGTTGCATCCTTGGAAGGGGGCTGGGGCCCACCACCAACCATCCCTGGGCTGCCAGGCTCAGCCCCCTCACTTCCATGCCCCACCTCTTCACTCCAGTTAAAGCTCCGCCGACTAGAATGTAATCAGAAATCAGATCCAGGAATTGGGAGCATTCGGGTCCCCAGGCTTCCCTGGTGCCTCAGACGGTAAAAAGTCTGCCTGCAATGTGGCAGACCCATGTCCTAACCCCGGATCGAGAAGATTCCCTGGAGAAAGGAACAGAGGAGCCTGGGGGCTACAGTCCATGACGTCACAGAGTCAGACACGAGTGAGCAACTAACACTCACTGTCAGGTCCCCGGGCAGCGGCAGGAAGGGGCAGACACCGGGCGGGGCCTCGAGTCCCACCTGGGGCCCGGCTCCTCGGGCCAGAACCAGAATAAGCATCACCAGCCCCGGTGGAGACCAGGGTGCAGCGGCGAGCAAGCCCAACATTCTTGTACCTCCAGGCCCACGAGAGAGAGACCCGAACTCCGACCTCTCAGTGAATAGTGTGGCTTTAAGGTAAGGCCCCAGATCCTCGGGCATCCAAGTCGACATGGACTCACACATATTTGAAGATCTTGGCATTTACACCAGCAACACACACCATGAGGAGGCCATGCCTCCTCACTGCCTGGGGGGCGGGCACAGAGTCAGGCTGCGGTTAGAGGCTGTGATGAGCCCATACGTGCTCCTCTGCACCAGCTGGTCCTTCCGCTTGGGACAGCCTTCTCAGAGGTCACCCCATGACTCCTGGACTTTGGCCGCCTGCTGCTGCATAAAGAAACCCCTCAAACTTGGTGGCTTCAAGCAATGACCGTTTTATTGTGCCCACTCTCCTATTAGGTGGACTCTGAGACCACCACCACGACTAGCCATTGTGGAAGGGGAGGGGGGCCTGGCCACTGTCCCCCACACAGGACATCCACACCAGGCCCCCAGGTAGCCCAGCGTCCCGTCCCTGAACCTCCACCCTGTCCCGACGTCCAATTCCTGTCCCTCTGTCCCCCTGCTTTGTGACGCCTGCCTCTCTCCTCCGCCCCAGGCTTTGGAGAGTTCCAGAACACACAAGGGGCCACTCTGCCTCTCCCGGCATGAACGGACCACGTGGGGACCACTTCAGCAGGCCAGACGGTGCAGGATGAGCCCAGCAGAGGGTCCCGGCTGCCCCTGCCAGGCCACGGTGCTGGGCGGATCCCAGCGCGGTCGCCCCGAGGACCCCGGCCCCTCCACGAACACCCCCTCTCCTGAAGGAAACGCCATCCCCTCGAACAGCTCACCCTGAGGATGCGAGGCAGCCGGGCCGTCGTCAGAGGGAGGGCTGAGCGGCTGCAGCGTCTGATTCATCTAACAGGGCGTCCAGGGGAAGAGATGTTGGAGACGGAGTAAGGAGGCATTTGAAAAGCAGGACGGTAAACACATTAAATCACACAGAACAAATATAAGCAGTGGCTGCGCTGAGAAATGCCTAGACACCGAAACTTTCAGGAGGAAACAGGCCACCCCCGGACAGACGGGACAGACGGGACAGACGGGGCGGGGGCGGCGGCGGTGGGTGGAAGCCGCGAAGGGGCTGCGGGCGAGGGTGAGGCCTCCAGCTCCCCACTTCCCGAGACAGGTGGGTTTGACCCTTGGGGAGACCTCAGCGCCTTTTGTTTTTCAGACAGTCCAACAGGTACGGGCACCTGGTTTATCATCAGGCTGCTGTCTATTTTCCCGCCCCGTGGTGACACCCACTTGGGGACGGATCTGTCCGGAGGTGGCCCTTCACAGACGGGGAGGCAGGCCAGGCTCACACCCCGGCCGGGAGAGCTTGGCGCCCTCTCCCCATTAGCCACCAGCCCCCTCATTTCCTCTGGTTTCCGGAGCCGGCCTGTGAACAAGACTCAGCCGTGATTCTCTTCGCACCTCCAAGAGGGTAACACTGAGGCCCAGCCATGCTGGGCAGGAAGACCAGGGCCCAACAGACCGGGGGCCATTTCCCTTCCGAGGCAGCCTGCACCCCGGGAGGGCAGCTCTCACTCTGGGCCTGTCTCAGACGCCTTCCCCAGAGGTGACCCCCCCAGCTTCCTGGGCAGCAGAAGGCAGGCCTGCGTCCCAGGGGAGGCGGGGGTGGGCGTGGCTGGCACAGGATTAAGGCCTCGCTAGTGGAAGCTGGGAGGACTTCCCTGGTGGCCCAGCAGTCAGGACTCTGCCCTTCCACTGCAGGGGGCAGAGGGTCAAACCCTGGTCGGGGTTTGATTCCACATGCCGCATGGCATGGCCAAAAAAATATAAATAAAAATAGCAAGACAGGAATGATCACGAGCAGGTTTCAAATGAGGAATTGGACAGACCTGGGTTCAAACGCCAGGCCCACCACCATCAGCAGCATGATGGGAGACGTTTCTCAACCCCTCTGTGCCTCCATTGTTTCATCCAGAAAAGACAGTAATGAAGTAATCTGCTCCCTGTGGGGGTGGGGGGAAGGTTAAACCAGGTTCAGCCCAGTTCTGGGCTGCTTGACAAGAACTCTCATCCCTGGTTATTTATATTTGTTATCTCCTATTGCAACAAATTATCCCCAAATTCAGCACCTGAAGGCAAAGCAGAGGTTTATCTCTCACCAGGTCTGAGGGTCAGGAGCAGCTGGGCTGGGGGTCCTGGCTCAGGGTCGGGGTGCTGCCCCCCCTCTCTGAATGCCCCTGGAGCTGGGGATCCACTTCTAAGAGTGCTGATGGCAGGAGGCCTGAGTCCCTGACCACGGCGGCCCCTCCAGCGGCTGGCAAGGGGTCCTCACAGGGCAGCTGACTTCCCCGGGACGAGGGACTCAGCGCGAGGGCTTGGGACACTGCAGGTCACCTCCGTCTCCGCTGTATCCAGCTCATCAGAAGTCACTGAGTCCAGCCACACGTGGGGGAGAAGATTAGGCTCCATCTTTCGAAGGGAAGAGACGTAAGAACTCGGTGGACGTATTTTAAAGCCTCTGTATCATCTCCAGAAGAGTAACATAAGACTGGATCTCCAGGGAGTGGAGGAAGTGGTCTCGAAAGGCAACCAGAAAGTCACTAAAAGCAACCTGTGGCATTCTTGACGGTCTGGCCAAGAGCCTTGCCCTGCTGATCTGGGTCTTTCCGAGAGGAGTCTGACCAGGTCGCCCCAGACCCTCGGGCCAAGCGGCCCCTCCCTGGGGTTAAGCGCCCCCTCTTCACGGCCTGTCACCATCCCGCTGGACCGGACACCACAGGGCTGCCCGCGCCAGCCAAGGAGGGGTTCCCACATGGGCGCTGGGCTCCAGCGTCGCCCCCAACCACCCTGAGGGCCACCCCCAGGGGACAGGCCTCACGTGCCTTCCAGACTGAGCCCTCTGGCATCGGCGCGGGCAGCCTCGGGAGGGAGGCTGGGACGCTGCTCTGGGGGAGAAGGAGCGGGAGCAGGGCTGGGGGGACGCACCCGGCGCGGGTCCAGGAGACACAGGAGAGAGGAGGGGGTCCCCCCCGCCCAGCCGGCCCAGGCCCAGACCACTCACTGCGGCCCCTCTGTGCGCCTTCCCCAGCTTGGCGGGGCGGGGGTGCTGGGCGCCCCCACCAAACCGAGAGCAGACACTGCCTCTCCGTCTCCCCTCCCCCGGCTGCCAGGTCTGTCTCCGTGCAGGGCGCACCCCCAGGGTGCTCAGGACCCCTCAAGACAGGGGCACCAGGGAAACACAGTCAGGGGGAGCGAAGGGGCGGGCCAGCCTCATGCCCGCGTCACACGGGTCACACGCCACACGCCTGGTGGAAGGAGAGGCCCACGGTGACACGGGCCGCCCGCTGAAGCCTGCAGCGCGGAGCGCTATGGCGGGAGCATGCCACATGTTGCTTAAATCACACGGTCAACAAAATGGACGAGAGGTTTAAAAAGACCCCTGAAAACAGGGCAACCACAGGTTGAAAAGAAAGTAATTGTAGCACAGCAAGAAGGGGGGAGGGCAGGGGAGGGGAAGCAGTCTGTCCGTCCACCCTGGCGGCCCCAGGCGAGACCTCGTGGGGTAACCAGGGGTCAGCGGGGTGGGGGAGGACTCTAAACGTGGATTTTCCGCCCCTTCGGCTTGAGGCTGTGTCCTGACCTAACCCAGGTGGAGCAGGCCGACTGACCCACTAAAACCGGAAAACAAAGGAAACTGCTCTTCAGTTTCTCAGCAATGTTTCAAGTCACACCCATCCCCCCAGGGGATAACGGCTTACATCGTGATCAATATCCTGAAGACACTTGGGGTTTCTTTGGCAAAAGACGAAAACCAGGTGTCCCGAGAAAAGCCCACCTCTCCGGTCCAGGTGTGGGTGCGTGGCGCGGGGAGGGGTGGTGCGGGTAGGCATGGAAAAGTCCGTTTCCATAGTGATAAGAAGCTAGCCTTGGACTGCTCAGTAAAGGACAGATTTGCAGAAAGGATATATTCTCAAAGTAAAGGTGCTTTTGGGGGCCGTTTTAAGAAAAAGAATATGATTTTTTTTTTCCCCCAAAAGAGCTTGAGGGGTAAGCGCTGATGACTCACCATCTCCCAGAGTTTGCTCAGACTCATGTCCATTGAGTCGGTGATGCCATCCAACAATCCCATCCTCCGTCACTCCCTTCTCTTCCTGCCCTCAATCTTTCCCAGCATTGGGGTCTTTTCCAATGAGTCAGCTCTTCACATCAGGTGGCCAAAGTATTGGAGCTTCAGCTTCAATATCAGTCCTCCCAGTGAATATTCAGGGTTGACTTCCTTTAGGATGGACTGGTTGGAGCTCCTTACAGTCCAAGGGACTCTCAAGAGTCTTCTCCAACACCACAGTTCAAAAGGATCAGCTCTTTGGCACTCAGCCTTCTTGATGGTCCAACTCTCACATCCATACATGACCACTGGAAAACCATAGCTTTGACTAGACGGACCTTGGTTGGCATAGTGATGTCTCTGCTTTTTAATATGCTGTCTAGGTTTGTCATGGACTTCCCCAGTGGCTCAGATGGTGAAGAATCCGCCTGCAGTGCGGGAGACCTGGGTTCGATCCCTGGGTTGGGAAGATCCCCTGGAGGAGGGCATGGCAACCCACTCCAGTAGTCTTGCCTGGAGAAACCCCAAGGACAGAGGAGCCTGGTAGGCTACAGTCCTCGGGATCGCAAAGAGTCAGACACGTCCGAGCGACGAAATGCAGCACAGGCTTGTCATAGCTTTTCTTCCAAGAAGCAAGCGTCTTTTAATTTCTTAGCTGGTTAAAGCACTTGTCTAGCACACAGGAACTCCTGAGTTCAAATCCCAGTGGTGCCTGGGATGGCTGACTTAGATTAGGCGTGAACCCAAAGCATTCAGTACACACAGAGGTCTCCCAGCCTGTGGTCAGATCAGCCGGAAGCGACGCGGCTCCTCGGCTTCTCCAAGAGGAACGAGGCTGGTGACCTTCCCACCCTGCATGTGCGACCCTGCAGACATGTAGAGGGACCAGGAGTCCCTCCGGTCAGGGTGACAGCTTTGACAATGACAGAGACAGTCACGGATCTTCTGAGCTATAGACATCCCCTGAAAATGGTTCCGGGAACGTTTGCATTGTCATATGTTCACATGTCTATAAAATTCATACCCACCCACTTAAAACACTCTGGAAGATAGTTTCTACTATGCGGAAAAAATCTTTTACATGAAACGTTTCGGTGTTTGAGCATATTTGTGTGTGTGTACATGAGTGCACACGTGCATGCAGTATGCGTGTGTGTGTGCGTGTCCCACAGAACAAGCACGGACGTCTCAGGGAAGGTGGAACGTGCACCAGCCACGTCCTCGCGAGGACCTCACGGACGTGGTGGAGTTCACCTCCACAGGCCCACCGCCCTCTGTGAGACCATCACCACTGATGTCATCAAAACCAAGCACAGAAGCGGCCAGGCTTAGAACCAGACTTCCACATCACACAATTCTCAGCCAGGATTCCCCCAAAATAGAGACATACTATCAGATTGCGCTCACTAAAAGAATATGTTTAATAATATTTTAGCGAAAACAAAACGTTGATCGAATGCACTTTAATATTACTTTAGCAATATGTTACCTCTTGATTTCAAAGTTTCTCACTTTCAGTAGAAAGCTCTCAGAATGCACTTCCTCGTGTGTAATTTATAAGTGAATAATTACACTTCTGACTCAGTTCCCTTTTGGCTGAGAAGGGGGACCCAGTTTCAGACTCTGGGGTCACAGGTGTGGGGGGCGGCAGGGCACACTCTGGGGCCAGGGGCCCGAGTCCAGGTCTGGCCCCAGCACACAACAGCTGCGTGACCCTGTGCCCCTCTGCTCGGGGCCTCTGTTTCCTCATCCAGGAACTGGGGTGGTACCAGGCCAGCCTCGGAGACAGATGAGACGAGACAGTTAGAGAAACCCCCTCAGCCCAAGATCTGGGAGAAGTCCTAGGCCTCTGTTCACTGTGGAAATGGATCTTACAGGAAAATTTCTTTTTCAACAACCTAAAAGCAGCTAGCCCTCCAAACACACCACACATACACACACACACACACACACACCACCATGCACCCACACAAAGTCACCCAATCCGTACTCCTTTCAGCTTGAATCCTGGTAACA
The DNA here is from genome assembly GCF_033118175.1 of Dama dama. NCBI lineage: Eukaryota > Metazoa > Chordata > Mammalia > Artiodactyla > Cervidae > Dama > Dama dama. Next base: position 3,112,930 of record NC_083702.1, read on the forward strand.
AACCACAGGACCAACCTTCTGACTGAGGCGGTCACCATCACCATCTCAGAAGTTTCCACTGGACACACCTGATCCGTTTTGAGCCCTCACAATCCAACAAGCCCAAATATTGCACCATTTTACAGCTGAGGAAGTTGGGTCAAAAGAAGAGTGACCAGACCAAAGCCAAACAGCTGGTCCGTGCAGAGATGAAAAGGTAAGCTTTACCTGTGTGACTCCAAAGCCTATGCCAACTTCTAACCCTGACCCATCCCCAAATCTGCAAGTCAGCCCAGATTCATGACATATTCCCCCCCAAGAAAGTTGATCCTTAACATGTACAGTTACATGGAACCTCTCTTTTAGATGTTCGTAAGATTCATGTGAATAAATCTACAGGCCCTGAGAGGCTCGCAGACACCACCCCTTCCCAGGGGGCCGTGGTCTCTGGGTCAGACCCGTCCCAGGCAGGCAGAGGACAAGCCGGTGACCCGCTGACCCTAGAGGCAGCCAGCATGGAGACAGAGCCCTAACGAGCAAGAAACGTCCTCCCAGAAGACAAGTCCCCAAATAATGGACCAGATGCCTAATGAATTCTGCAGCGAAGAATGGAGCTTAATGACTGACGATAAAATAAACAGGGGGGAAAACTAGCCCTCTCTCCAGTCCCCACTCGGCAGTAAGGGACCAGCTATTGGAGCGTCTTCCTAAGTATATGGCATCATTAAGGAAACGCCGAATCCGGGCACTCCGGGGAGGGGCTGGTGAGTGATGACCCTGGCAGGCCCAAGGAGGGTTCTGAGCAAATAGCTCTTAGCAATGTGCACAGGCGGGGTCTCCTGTGGTCCAGGCAGGACAGAAGGGGCGGGGATCCAGAACGAAGCCCACGGGGGGCGGGGCCAGGAGGGTCTGCACCCTCGGGGATCAGAGTCCAGGGGTGGGGCTGGGAAAGAAGTGACATGGTGGGGAGGGTCCCAGCCCTCGAACAGGGCAGAGGGAGGGGCAGGGTCCACTCCCTGGATGGGGTGTGTTCAGCTTCAGGGCTGGGCCCCAGGGGGCAGCGAGCTGGGGGCACTTCAGGGACAGCGTCTGGGATGAGAGGGAGCTGATTCCCGGGAAGGAACACGCAGCCAGTCAGCTCAGAGGCTGCCGGGGATGGAGGCTTGTCGGGATCCCGCAGCTGCCGGGGTCTCCCAGCTGAGCATGCACTATCGTGGGCATCTTCAGGACCTGGCAAGGCTGCCACTCCACGGGACACTCTGACCCCTCCCTCCACATGGTCCATAAGGGCCTCTCCCCAGCCCGCTTCTCCCTGGATCACCCACGTCTAATGCTGCTGCCCACACACTCACGGTCACACATCCCCTTGCAATTCCCGTGGGAGAATCCAGTCCAGCCCGAAAACACAGTCGGCACCTCCTGAGTGCCCGCACGGTGCCCTGGCAGTGAGCTCGGAGGGGAGAGCAAGCAGGAGCGAACAGACCGCAGGCCAGCAGGCTGCAGCGTTCGCCAAGGAGAGCGGTGTGCGGCCCGGGGCTCAGAACTTTGAGAAGGTGACGCTGAGCCAAGAACTAACGGGGATGAAAGGGTGACCCCTGCAGACATCTGCGGGGACGCACCAGGCCCCAGGGCAGCCGTGTGTGGTGTGCTCGCTGGACAGCAGTGGGCTTCCGCTGCGAAGAGGGCAGAGACCCGGGGAAGAATGGGCTAGAAACGAGGGCGGCCGAGGCAGGCTTTCGAGGACGGGCTGCTTCCATCTGCATGGACGTGGATGGGGAGGGCCCAGGGCGGAGGAAACGTGGATGGTAGAGAAACAGGGAGGGGCAGGGGCTGCGGAAGAGGCTTGAGTGCGGTTACAGATAAATTACTCACCAGGCGCCCGTTGAAACCAGTGAGACGGACCCCATAGAAGCCACTGCAGTGGGGAGAGACCTCAGCACCGCTGGGATTTGCAGCCGAAGAGTGCAGTGAGGGGGTGGGGGGTCGAGGCGGGAAGCTACCAGGAGGGGCTTGATTCCACCCCAAGGGGACGGGGGCTCTTGCCAAGCCAGCCGGCAGGATGCTTGCTCAGTCTGGGGCGAGCCGCATCCCCGTCCCGCATACCATTCTTCCCGAGCGCCACAGCCACCTGGCCTGCGGTCTGTTTGCTCCTGGTCCTTCTCCCCTTGGGGCTCACTTAGATGCCAAGGGGCGTCTAGGCCATCAGAGGAGCCTGCCTAGTTCAGTCCAGTGGGGCATCTTTGCCGGGAGGCAGGAGGGGTGGGTTTTGGCCCGAGGTGCAGGGCCTGCCTTGGTGGAAAGGTTGGTCTGTCCCGAGGCACAGAAACAGCCCGGGTGCAGAGGCCCGCAGCACGCCGAGGACGACTGCTGGAGTGCGCGAGTTACCACGGGCCCTGCAGGCAGAGGGTGTCGCCGTGGTCCCCTCAGCTTTCCTGACAAGGCGGTGAACCTGACCACCACACCCACGCGCCTCTCCTCGCAGAGGGAAACTGGTTTCTCTGCATCACCATCATCCCAGCTGGGCTGGGAGACGCTGGGGTGGGGGGAGGCAAGAGTCTTCCACATGCCCGGTGGGAGGGGCCCGGGTGGCCCTCCAGCCCTCCCTCGGCTCCTGGTCACCCCACCCTGGCGTGGTCCAGGGACACTGCGCTCTCGCTGCACTGACAGGGTGCCTGCGGACGCCAGTAGCCAGGAGTCAGCTGGGGAAAGGACCAGGGACCGGCCGCCGGCCTGTGGATCCCAGACTCCGCCCCGAGATCCAGATACGCGGCTGGACGTCGCCCCGCCCCGCCAGGCTCCACGCCTGGAGCACATGATGCGCGCTGAGAACTGTAGCCGGCTCTCAGGGCCCTGTCAGCGCAGCAGCAGTTCTCCAGAACATGCTCACAAAGGCCCTTCTCTGCAACCCCAGACGGCCGTCCACACAGCCCAGCGCAGGCTACAGATGTCCGGGGGTGGTCCACTCACTGGGTCCCCTCTGGGTCCCGAAATCCCTGCCCAGCTAACCCCAGACCAGCCTGGGTCTCGGCGGGCTTCCAGGAGCTGAGCGTGGATGCTTTGCTCAGCCACCAGCACCCTCCCTTCGGGGGCTGTATCACCCACCAAAGCCGCAGTGACCGTCTCATAGTCACTGCCCTGAGCTGGATTAAGGGCAGCGCACCCCCCGCCCCTTGTGCTTATTCTCCAGGCGGCCCTTTTGGGGGCACGGGGAGGGGAAGGGCTCCTTTCTGGGGTCCTGCATTTCCTGTTTTGAAGCAGCGAAGACCTGGCCTTTGGGGCGGCCTCGGGTGCCCTGCTGGTGGCCTCGAGTTCTATGTCCTTGGCTTTGAGGCTGAGTCTGTGACCGTCGTGCATGGAGACTGACTGCCCGAGCAGATGCTAACGAGCAGGAGGGGACGAGGCTGAGGGCGGGGGGTAAGGGGTCTGAAGTGTCCAGTTCCTGCTGAGTCCGTCCGCGAGGGGACACCGGGGTCCCATGCCGAGCAGGTGAGTCCTGAGCCCTCCACACCCGTGGACAGAGGTCCAGCGAGTCTGGGAAACCCCCGATGACTCAGCAAGCTCAGCACGGCCAGCGAGTTCTCGATCCTGAAGTCGTTTGTCCGTGTGGACTCACAGGTCCCAGAGATCGGAGGCCCACATCAGGGCGGGATTCCAGGGGTCCGGGTGTGGCGACCCCTGCAGGGGTGGGGACAAGGCAGGTGTTGGGGTGGAGCCGGCTCCTCTGTCAAGGTACCCCATCAGGATCCCGCCTTCGGGAGTCACAGAGGCCCCAGAGCTGGCGGTCCACCAAGGAGGGCCGGGCAGACAGTCAGCAGTCCATGGACCAGGCGAGGGATGGGGAGCTTTGCTGAGAGGTGTGGTCCAGGGAAAACTGGGGGCTGTGTCTGCAGGGGGTGGGGGACTCCAAACACCCCAACACCGAGCCCCCCAACAGCAAACACCCCAACTCCAAGTGGACACAGGACGCTGAGGGGCTATCCCTGGGGTGTCCAGGGCTCTGGGAGGCTGGAGGGCATGGGATCCTGTGCAAGGTACAAATGTCGGCAGTGGTGACCTTTGTTATCTTGCCTAAAGACACAGCTGGGGGCGAGGTGTGTTTCTGGGTGAGGAGGCATCCCCCCCACCAGCTGGGGGTTGATGGAATAAGTGATGGAAGAGAGGGAGGCAGGGGCTGGGAGACCAGCCCCGCGGCAGATCCGGGAGACGGGGCGCAGCTGCCAGGGCAGAGACCTCAGCTGGTCTAGCAGAACCAGCATCAGGGCGGAAATCCTCCTACATCTGAGGAGGGTGCAGGGGGCCCAGGGTCTCAACAGCCCACTGGTCAGGAGCCTCTCCCCCTCCCGCGGCCCCGTGGGCACCCTGCCCACTGGCCCTGCTCCTTGGTGTACGGAGCCAACTGAGCAAGGAGACAGGAGAGGGGGCGGCCAAGGCTAGACCCCAACCCAGAGCAAAGAGGGTCAGTGGACCGGGCACGGAAGTGGTGGGGGGCGCAGGCCGTGGGGGTCGAGGGACACTCGCCAGAACCACAGGGCGAGCAGCGGGAGCCCGCACCCTATGACGAGTCTCCCGTCACTCAGGGACCACTGTCCTTGAGAGGCCAGAGGAGCCGCCAGCCTCACTTGACCCCCGCCCCCCAGCCCACTGGTCGCCCTAAGCCTCCCCTCCTTTGTGATGAGCATGGGTTGGATCACAGCTGAGGGGGTGAGCCGCCCAGCCACACACCCTGAAGCAGGACTGGTGGCGATCCCATCGCTGAGTAATTAGCTCTCTGAGTCATGCTTCCGAGTTAATACATTCTCCACCAGCTTTTCACACAGAAGCATTCATTTATTGTATGTTTTTTAAAAGAAGTCATGCGCTGAGCCAAATATGAATTGTCACCAACTTCCACCAGCCCAGTGATGTAATTCGCAGACATTCAAACACCCTGAAGTGTTTGAGTAGCCCTTTAAAAAACAGCCGAAATTGCTATTTTATTGTCCTCTGAGTCTGTTATAATTTACAATTTCATAACATTTCAGTCACTGGGTTGTTAGAGAACATGTGTTAGGTCTCTGGCCCCCCTCATGGCTGGTCCTGCGGCCTCTGGGCATAAGACAGGTGGCACCACACCGGTGCCAGCCTTGGGTTCCAGAACAGGATGGCCCTGGCACAGACCCGGAGCCAGGGAAAGAAACTGGCGGTCTGCTCTTGACCTCCTTGACTCCTTCCTCTGTCAGGACCTGGAGCATCAGACCCGCCAGTCCTCGAACTGCCCACCAGGAAGGATGCTCGGCCAGGCTCCCCGGAGGAGGGAAGGAAGCCCCATGCAGGTAGCCCCCGGGGACCAGTCAGTGCAGCCCAGCCCAGCACTGACGCTGGCCAGAGCTCTGGAAGGCGCAGGAAGAGGGCGCAGGCCTGGGGAAGCCCCCGGCCCCCTGCTTTCCTCCGTGATGTGACACCCAGACACCTCTGGGCGTCACCCGGTTTGACGGCCAGGCTGGAGTGAACTGGGCGTGGTGTCCCCTCCGGGAAAGGAATCTTAGGAAGAAGCCTGGCGCTCGAGGAAAGGCCGACGCTAGCGACCTGAACCAAAGGATGAGGTAGGCAGGGGCGCCCGCCACCATGGAGCCCAGCCTGGAATACTGGCCTGGCCTAGGGGCTCGTAGAACTCGCAGGTCTCCAGCAAAGGGTCCTTGCCTGCTCTTAGTTAAGGCCCCTAGAAAAGGGGGCCAGGCCCAGGCCCCCAGGGAGGGGGAAGACCAGGGCCTCTTCCCCACAGAGGAGGACCAGGGCAGGGCAGCCCGGCGGAGCTGTTGCCTTGACCGGTTCCGCAGATCCGTGTTGTTCCTGCAGCAGGCAGCCCCCCAGGTAGACACCGAGCCCCCAGGAAGCGCCCCTCCTGCCCCAGGAAGGCAGATGGAGTGGTCACCTTCTCGGGCCCGGCAGGTATTTATGGTTTGTTAACGTTCCAGCGACAACCCTCTCTGATGAAGCCGCCGGCTTGTATAAATTAATGACCTCGGAGGGCTGAGCAGAGCATCTCTGTCCTACTGGAAATACCGCAGGTCAGCAAAATGGCCACGCTGAACCCCGGCGGGAGGAACGGTCCACCGCAGCGGGGTGGGCAGGGGCTCTGGGACCCCGGGCAGCCCGTGCAGAGACCCCACCGGAAGCTTCGATGGAAAGAGCCCTCCTGACTTGGGGGAGAAGCAGGAGGGGTCTGATGCAGGAGCAGGAAACCCAGCCAGGCAGATGCTCTGCACCCCCGACCACGGGCTCCGCCACGCCCCCGGCCCAGGCCACGCCCACGACTCTGCCCCGCCACGCCCCCGGCCCAGGCCACGCCCACGACTCTGCCCCGCCACGCCCCCGGATCAGGCCACGCCCACGACTCTGCCCCGCCACGCCCCCGGCCCAGGCCACGCCCACGACTCTGCCCCGCCACGCCCCCGGCCCAGGCCACGCCCACGACTCTGCCCCGCCACGCCCCCGGCCCAGGCCACGCCCACGACTCTGCCCCGCCACGCCCCCGCCCTGGCTCTGCCACGCCCCCGGCCCCGCCCAGGCCTCTCCCAGCCCGCTAAGCTCAGAGGTCCGTCTGTCTTCCCTCCTCCCAGGAAGCTAACCCCAACCCTAACCCGGGGGTCTGAAGACCATGGAAGCCCTGGGGCCTCCACGTGCATCTCCCCTCGGACTCCAGTCCCTTCACGGAATGGCTTCCGTCTCCCTCACCCAAAAGGCATCTCCGAGGTCACGTGTCCAGGACCCAACCCCGATGGACCCCCGCCTGAAAGCATGCCCCCAAGACCCGGCCGGGGGCTGGTCCCAACCTTCTTCCAGCCCGTTCTGCTCCTCCCTACCCACCCCCACCCCAGGCTCTGCTCCAGGCTGGACCTCTGGTCCGCCCTCACCTAGGCCTGTGCCCTTCTCTCTCCCCATAATGCCCTATTCTATCCAGCAAACTCCTATTCACCCTTCAGGGCCCTGCTATAAGGTCCCTGACCCTGGATGAACCCCCAGTGCGCCCATGTCAGCTTGTCAGATGAGCCCCTCTGTCGCTTCATTCACGCCTGGGGGCTGACAGCAGACAGAGATCCAGTGTGACCAGTCCTTGGGCCCCTCAGGCCTCTGCTCAGGGCTTGAAGCAGGGTGTGCATGAGCCAAGAAGACCAGAAGGAGCTAGAACTCCAGGACCCGGGGTGAGGGGGGTGGGCTGTGTCATGCCCTGCACTCCGACTGCACCCAGTCGCCGAGCCTTTGGTCAGAAGGCAAGGAAGATGCCCACCGCCCTCCCGCAGGGCCCAGGGAGCCCCGAGGGCAGAAGGGTGGGGGTAGGAGGGCGCCTCCTCACCTTTCCAGAGCAATTATTACCCCGGAATCTTGAACCACACGTCTTTCTTAGGTTTCCAAATAAATTACTGCATTATGACACTTTAAGTTGACAAGTAAATCTTATTATAAGATGTAACGACACCATAAAAGACATCTTATTCATTCCTCTAGTCCTCTCATCCCGCTGACACTTCATTACAGCTCCCGCGACGTGGAGAGCTAACACATTAATTTGGCAAATCAATGGAAATCTTTCACAAGCACAGTTTCCCAGCTCTGGCCCGGCAGCCCCGGGGAGCATGTAGGGCAGGGACCCTCAGCCCAGGGTGGGGGTCCAACTCAGGGGGCCAGGACTTGGCTTCTCCAACAGCTGGGACCCTCTGTGTGAAAACCCACACGTGGGGAGGATCCCGCCCAGGCCACATCCCCCAACCCCCTGCCCGGGTCACTCCCGCCCACCACCCCAGGCGCCTTCCGCCACCACTGAGGCTGTGACCTTGAGTAAGTCACCGGCCCCCTCCCCCACCATCCTGGGCCTCAGTTTCCATCTGTAAAAGGGCCAGAGGAGTGGGCATAAGGGAGCCAAGCTGCCACTCCCCTGCCTGCCCTGGGGCCAGGGAAAGATGAGCCAGGGGACGCTGGCCTGCTGGTCCCAAGGACGCTGTCTGGATAAACAGACAGAAGTGACCAGGGAGGCCCAGACAGGCGTGGCCAGGACACTTTGCCAGGACCCAGAGGGCGAGGCTCAGGGACACCGGGGAGCCGGCCCCTCCCACCTCCTGGGACTCGCCCCACCTCCCCGTTCCTCTGTTTCTCGGGTCCCTACTGGCCTCCACCACCGTCATCGTGGAAAGGCACGTGTGGACCCAGAAATGTCACGCCCAGAACACATGTGGGCCTTTCTCATCCCCCGCCGGACACACCCATCCCGGGCCCACAGGGCAGCCCTCCTCTCGCGGACCCCATCCTCAGAAACCAGGAATCCATGTGGTTCCTGCATCTTCACACCTGCCTCTAATTTGGAAGTTTTGCTGTTTAGAACAGCTCAAACGGAAGTTGTGGTTTTTGAGGCTGATCATTTTTCCCTTCTTCCCCCGAGCATTAGCAAAATGCCAGACATTTCTAAGCAAATTCTTTGGAATAAAAGCAGGAAATGGTCTTCAGAGTTGCGAGGAGAGAACAGGGAATGAGGCCAGAGATGGGCAGGTGTGCCCACCACGCTACACCCACTGCCACACCACGCCCCCACTGCCTCCTTGCACAGCCCCCAGATGAAGCTCACGTCCCCTCGAAGTGACCGGAGCACGCCTGGGCACCATCCTGGCTCCCCGTGGCCGGGAGCGTGGTCACCCCGCCGGGAGAGCTGCAGGAAGCCCTGACCGCTGGGGCTCGGGGCCAGGTGGGGGGCCTCCTGTGCTGGCTGAAGGCTCCGCTCCTGCCGCTTCTTCCAGCTGACACCAGGGCTCTGTCCTCGGAGACCGCTCCTTGCCAGGAGGAGGGCACAGAGGTGGCAGGTCCTCCGCTATCACCTAAGGCCAGTGTGGGCGCCAGTGCCAGGTGGGACATCTGGAGGGGGAAGAGGGGTCCCCAGGGACAGGGATGGAGGTGTGCACAAAGACCTTGACAGTGGACCTTAAAGACAGAAGGATTTCTCATCCAGAGAATAACCTTCTGTGCAGAGGGAGGGTCCCAGCAAAGGCAGAAGACTCCAGGCCAAGCTGGGGCCGGGAGAGGAGCTTCAGGCGGGCTCCCGCATGCAGGGAGAGCAAGGGGGTCACCAACCCTGAGACCCGGAAGGCATTGTTCTGAAGGAGGCAGAGCAACCACAGTCAGGGGTCCCAGAAACCCTCGGCCACCGACCCCTCCTGCCCAGGGCCCCAGGGTCCTCACAGAAGCCGGGGCTCCTACCCCGGAGCTCAGGGTGCCGCCCTCTGTGGTCACGGCCCTGTGAGCACATGCCTGGCAGGGGCTCAGGCTCCCCCAGCCCCGTCCATGGCTGTCTCCCCCCTCCGCCCCACTTCTGCCTACTGCTTCTCTGCAGAGCTCACAGGGTCATCTTTGGGCTCACAAAATTAAATATCTGAAAGATGTTAAGAACTTATCTTGGTTTCTATGGCAACGGGAGAATAATTCACTTTTCCCAGGCAAACTGAAGGAGAACAGATTTTTCTTTGCATTGTGGGTGGCCAATTATTTTTAATAGCCGGGTCAGGGCGGCTGTCCCTGGGTCCCTCTCCCCATTAGCATCCCCAGACGGCGGCGCAAGCCGGATGAGGACAGTGGCCCATGAGAGGTTATTAAGAGACTCCAGCCTGCAGAGTGAGGCAGGGACCAGCTTCCCACCCCTTGTCACCCGGGAGACCAAGGCCAGGCTGTGGCCATCTCTTCCCTGCAGTCTTGGCCCCACGGGGTAACCAAGGAGGGTCACTGCTGGGGAGGAGTGGGCTTGGGGTGGGGTCTCCCTGGGCTCCAACGTCACCGTCCTTACTCACTGGGTGAGCTAGGACAGCCTTCCTGCTCTCCGACCCTCAGGTGCCAACCCCTAGAGTGGACTCCTAGCCCCTGCCAGTGGGGTCGCTGTGTGGATGCCTTTGGTCCAGGCCGGCCCGGGGCCCGCAGGCTGTGTCGTTGTTGTTCAGTCGCTAAGTTGTGTCTGACCCTTTGCGACCCCATGGACTGCCGCACACCCACCTTCCCTGTCCTTCACTGTCTCCTGGAGCTTGCTCAGACTCATGTCCATTGAGTCAGTGATGCCATCCAACCATCTCATCTTCTGTTGTCCCCTTCTCTTCCTGCCCTCAATCTTTCCCAGCAGCAGGGTCTTTTCTAATGAGTCAGTTCTCATCAGGTGGCCAGAGTATTGGAGCTTCAGCTTCAGCATCAGTCCTTCCAAAGAATATTCAGGATTGGTTTCCTTCAGTATTGACTGGTTTCATCTCTTTGCTGTCCAAGAGTCTTCTTCAGTGCCACAGTTCAAAAGCACAGGCTACAGGGCCCTGGCAAGTCCCATGGCCTCCCCGGAGGCCCCAAACATTGTCATTCATCCGCTCCTGAAATATTATCAAGGACCAATCAGAGGCCTGGTGGGGACCACCCAGAGCTCCTGAACAAGTGATCGTGGAGGAGGTATAGCCCAGGCTCTGAAGGAACAAAGCAGTGGGTGGGGAGAGGGAGGTGACTGATTTCAGGCCCTGGCTCTCGTGACCACAGGGGCCGTGACCCCGGCCACCCTACACGGTGCTGCTCCCCAAGTAACGTCCGCCCCGTATCAGAGAGACAGACAGGCGAGCGCCTGCAGGCCTGGACGCTGCTGGGGCGGCCACTGTCCTCCCCACTGACTTGCTGCATCCGCCCCACTCCGTGCGGTGCCTTGGAGCCAGGAGGCCCGCCCCTCCTCCCTGGTCGTCTTGGTTCTGATCTGACGCCCCTTCGCTGTCTCAGCTTCAAGTCCCCATCTTGGTCGCTGATGATTTTTCGTCTCAGTCTGAGCTGGCCTCCCCTGGAAACCTCTGTCCTCCCCCTCCCTCCATCCTGTCTTCCCGGGCTCCTGATTTCTGAGCAGGCGGAGGTCTGCACAGCTGCTCCCCCACCTCCAAGAGGAGGCTGTGGTCTCCCGACAGTGAGCAGCACTCCCTTTCTCTCTGTTTATTTTTAAGATAAATCTACTCCCAGTTTAGGTCACTAAACACTAAGGCCTGATCACAGGCTGTAATTAACCCAGACACTGAGGTCCACATTTTCTTCTATGACACCCAAATCCAGTTCAAAACCACATAAACATGGGGCAGCCCAGTGCTAATGAGTTCTAGATAAAAGCTGACTTATAAACACCAAGGCACGTGGAGGGGCCTAGGGCCCTGTGAACTCTCAGCCTGCAGTCTCAATGGAAAAAAATAAAATGTTAAAAGCAGCAAATACCCCGCCTGTGGCTGCTTCCTGGCCTGGCTCCCCTAGCCCCATCCCTGCTGGGTGTGGGCCATGGGTCAGGCTGTAGCCAGCAGCGGCTCCCGGGGGCCCAGGCCCTGCTGTCAGGAGACCCCAGGACCACTCCTTGGTTAAAGCCCCACTGGGAACCTTTTCAGGTCCTCGGAGATGCAGAGCCCCTGCCCAGACCTTGGGAGCAAAAAGTCAGGCCCCACCTGTGAAAGTGGGGGCCAGCCTGGCACCATCCGAGGCCAGCCAGGTGCAGCCAAGGCTTCCAGCCCCCACCCGGGCTGGGTCTGGAGCCCCCACCTCAGGTGTTGTTTTGCTAAATTCTGATCACTGGGGTTCAGTAGTGGTGGTTTGGTCACTAAGTCGTGTCTGACTCTTGCGGCCCCATGGACTATAGCCTGCCAGGCTCCTCTGGCCGTGGGATTCTCCAGGCAAGAATACTGGAATGGATTGCCATTTCCTTCTCCAGGGGATCTTCCCGACCCAGGAATCGACCCCAGGTCTCCTGCATTGCAGGCAGGTTCTTTACCAACTGAGCTACGAGGGAAGCCCGAGGTGTAGGATAACAGGCTGTAAGACCACCTGGCATGCTACCTTTGGAGACAGAGATGAGAGATCATTTCTTCAAGGTGCTCAGTGATTATTGTCCTACTCAGTTTTTATTTCCTTCCTGAGTCAATTTTTGGAATTTGTATTTTTATTAAAATTCTCCATTTCATCCAGGTTTTCAAATTCATAGGTACAAGGCTGCTCATAGGATGCACTTATTTTTTTATTTATTTGCTTGTTTTTGGCTGCACTGGGGGCTGCGGCTGTGCCCCGGCTTTCTCTAGGTGCGGCGAGCGGGGCGCTGACCTCCAGCCGCGGTGCTGGGCTTCTCGCTGTGGTGGCGTCTCGTCGCGAGCACAGGCTCAGGACCTTTGGAGCACAGGCTGCGCTGCCCCCAGCACGTGGGATCTTCCGGGACCAGAGACTGAACCTGTGTCCCCTGCACTGCAGGCAGACTTTTAGCCTCTGGACCACCGGGGAAGTCCTGATCTTTTTTTTTTTTTTAATTAATAGACTGGAGTTTTTAGAGAGGTTTTTGAGTCACAGAAAAATTCAGAGGGAAGTACAGAGATTCCCCATGAACCCCCTCTGCCCACACGTGTAGGGCCTCCCTGACCATCAGCGTCTCCGCCGGGTAGACACTTGTTACCTGCATGGACGCGTCACCATCGCCCAAGCCCACCACTGACCCTAGGGGTCACTCTTGTGCTGTACGTTCTGTGGGTTTGGGCAAATACCTCATGACATGTATTCACCAATAAGGTGTCATCAGAGGGTTTTCACTGCCCTAAAAGTCCTCTATGTTCTGTCTGTTCATCCCGTCCTTCCTGCCACCCCGTCCCCCGCCCAGTCCCTGACATCCACTGGTCTTCTTACTGTCTCCATAGTTCTGCCTTTTCCAGAAGGTCATCAAGTTGGAATCATACAGTATGCATCCTGGCTTCTTCCATTTATTAATGCATTTGAAGTTCCTGCATATCTTTCCATGGTTCAAAAGCTTGTTTCTTTTTAGCACTGAATACTCCTTGGAAGGAAAGTTATGATGAACCTAGATAGCATATTAAAAAGTAGAGACATTACTTTGCCAACAAAGGTCCATCTGGTCAAGGCTATGGTTTTTCCAGTGGTCATGTATGGATGTGAGAGTTGGACTGTGAAGAAAGCTGAGCGCCGAAGAATTGATGCTTTTGAACTGTGGTGTTGGAGAAGACTCTTGAGAGTCCCTTGGACTGCAAGGAGATCCAACCAGTCCATCCTAAAGGAGATCAGTCCTGGGTGTTCATTGGAAGGACTGATGCTGAAGCTGAAACTCCAATATTTTGGCTACCTCATGCGAAGAGGTGAGTCATTGGAAAAGACCCTGATGCTGGGAGGGATTGGGGGCAGGAGGAGAAGGAGACAACAGAGGATGAGATGGCTGGATGGCATCACTGACTCGATGGACATGAGTTTGAGTAAACTCCGGGAGTTGGTGATGGACAGGGAAGCCTGGTGTGCTGCAATCCATGGGGTCGCAGAGAGTTGGACATGACTGAGCAACTGAACTGAATATTCCATTGTCTGAATGGACCACTGTTTATCCACTGAAGGACATCTTGGTTGTTTCTAAGTTTGGGCAATTATGAATCCACACTGGTCTGTAGGGTTTTGCAGGGGCATAAGTTTTCAACTCCTTTGGGTAAATACTAAGGAGCATAACTGCTTCATCATATGGTTAAGAGTGTGTTTAGTTTTGTAGGAAAACAACAAACTGTCTTCCAAAGTGGTTGCACTACATGTATATAATGGAATATTATTCAGCCATGAACAAGAATGAAATAATGCCATTTGCAGCCACACGGGTGGACCTGGAGGTCATTATACTAAGTGAAGTCAGAGAAGGACAAGCACCATATGATGCTGCTTCCATGTGGAACCTAAAATATGATGCAAATGCACTTATCTATGAGACAGAAGCAGACTCACCAACACGGAGCGCAGACCTGTGGGTGCCAAGAGGTGAGTGGAGGAGGGAAGGATCGGGAGTTTAGGATCAGCAGATGCAAACTATCACACAGAGGATGGATAAACGACAAGGTCCTTCCTGCTGTGTAGCACAGGGAACTCTATTCAATGTCTTGTGATAATCCTAATGGAAAAGGATATTAAAAAGATTGCATATATGCATATAACTGAATCACTTTAACAGCAGAAATTAACACAACACTGTAACTCAAGCATACTTCACTAAAATAAATTTTTTAAACGTTTAAAAGCAAAGTGCACCATTCTGCAATCCCACCAGCAACGATGAGAGCTGTGTTGCCCCACACCCTCCCCAGCATTTGTTGTTGTCTTCAGATTTCAGCCATTCTAACAGGTGTGTGGAGAAGGAAATGGCAACTCACTCCAGTGTTCTTGCCTGGAGAATCCTGTGGACAGAGGAGCCTGGTGGGCTGCCGTCTATGGGGTCCCACAGAGTCGGAGATGACTGAAGTGACTTAGCAGCAGCAGAAGCAAGTGTGTAGTGATGTCTTGTTGCTGTTTCAGTTTGTGTTTCCTCGATGACAGAGGATGTGGGGTTTTCATGTGCTTATTCCCCATCTGTGTATCTTCTTTGCTGACCCGTCTGTTCAGGTCTTTTGTCCGTTTTTTAATCAGGCTGCTTGCTTTCTTGTTGTTGCCCTTTAAGAGTTCTTCTGTCTCTTGGATAACAGTCATGTATCAGATTTGTCTTTTGCAAATATTTCCTCCCAGTCAGTGGCTTATCTTCTCATTCTCTGTTGTTTATGATTTTTAAGCACCTACAGTTTGCCTCCTTTTTTTTCTTAATATGGTTGAATTTTATCCCTTAGAAATTTGTCTAGTTTTCATTCAACAAATATTTATTCAACCCCTTCCCCGGCGGCTCACACAGTAAAGAATCCATCTGCAATGTGGGAGAACTGGGTTCCATCCCTGGGCTGGGAAGGTCCCCTAGAGGGCATGGCAATCCACTCCAGCATTCTTGCCTGGAGAATCCCATGGACAGAGGGGCCTGGTGGGCTGCAGTCCACGGGGTCACAGAGAGTCGGACACGACTAAGGGACTGAGGTTCAGAAATTCACCTTTCCACAGCATAAGCAGACAGATTAACATGTCTCTTACAGAAAATGTGAACCTAGGGAAGAAAAAGGCTTGATAAGAGAAATTTAAATGGAAACAAAGGTGTGATGTAATAGGAAGAATTTTGCTGTCCACAAAGGATTGTGCATTTATTTCCAGCACATGAAAAACATTTACAAGTATTTGGCCTGCTATAAGGAACCTTTAATAAACCCAAAGCCTCAACAGTATACAGACATTCTGTCCATGATGCAGTGATATTAGAAATCAAAACCAAAGAGAACCAAAGCCCCCTATAGATACAAATAATCATAAAAATGGAATCAGACTGGAAATCTCAAGATGACAGCAGCAGTAGCAGGGTTGGTCGCTCAGCCGTGTCCGACTCTTCACAGTCCCGCAGACTGCAGCACCAGGCTCCTCCGTCCATGGGATCCCCCAGGCGAGAACACCGGAGTGGGTTGCCATGCCCTTCTCCAGGGGATCTTCCCTAACCAGGGATCAAACCTGGGTATCCTACATTGCAGGCAGATTCTTTACCATCGGAGCCATCAAGGAAGCCCTTCAAGATGATAGTGAAAG
This sequence comes from Dama dama, assembly GCF_033118175.1. NCBI lineage: Eukaryota > Metazoa > Chordata > Mammalia > Artiodactyla > Cervidae > Dama > Dama dama. The sequence goes on from NC_083702.1 coordinate 3,128,371, forward strand.
AATAAAATATCAAAATTTGTGGGGAGCAGATAAAATAGTAAGTAGAGGAGACTTTATAGCCTTAAATGTCTTATTGAAAGACAAATATTTAAAAGAATGTAGCTCAACATTCAACTTAAGCTGGAAAAAGAGAGCAAAGGTGCAAAAATAAAAACCCATTAGGGTTAAAATAGTAAAGAGAAGCAGGAGTTACTGGAGTAGAAAAGAAACAAACAATAGAAGTGACTGATGAAACCAAAGTTAGTTTTTGGAGTAGACTAATGTAAGCTGATGGCATCACCGACTCAAGGGACGTGAGTTTGAGCAAACTCCAGGAGACAATGGAGGGCAGAGGAGCCAGGGCGCTGCAGTCTGCTCATGCTGGGGAAAGGTGAATTTCTGCTTTCCGCTGGGGTCTTTTGCCCTATCAATGTGGGCCCATGGCTCACTGAGGCCTTCTGTTCATCACAGGACACAACCCTCTGTGCTTGTGAACACTCTTCTCGTATCTTTCTGGGGAAGACAGGTATTCTCAGCCGTGTTTTCTTTTGTTTAGTATTTCCCTCCCATTTATTTTTTTCATCATCTTATTTCAGATCTTATGTCATTTTGTTTCAGATGTATCTCACATAAATAGCGTATTGTTGGATCTTACAGGGTTTTCTAAGAAGTACGATGTGAATCTCCTTGAACTGGTGAGCGTAAGCCATGTCTTTGTCACGCTCACTTGCACATCTGAACATCCCTGGGCCATGTTCATATTTCCTACTCACCCGATTTCTTCTCTGCCACTCCCCAACTCCCTTCCTATCTCCTCTTGACTTGGATGGGTTTTGTTCACCAGCTTTCCTTTTCCTCCTATGGAAGTTATACTATCTCTGTCTATTCTTTTATAAGTTACCCTTAACTTCTAAAATCATTTCTTAAACTTGTATTTTCCGAGATGTTCTCGAGTAATTCAGGTGAGTGGGTCTCCACCAGGGCAGGAAGGCAGCGGTCACTTTGCCGACCCACCCACTCAGCAAGAATGACTGAATTCCACTACTAGAAACCTACTGTGGAAAAACGTTCAGAAACAAAGACGTTTGTCTCAGCATCATTTGCAAACGGAAAAAAAAAAAGAAGCAACTTGGTGTACAGGCAGGGAATAAACAAATTATGTTAATCCATGCAACAGGATATTATGCAGTCATTAAAATCATGTTTTTGAATAATTTTAATGATATGAGAAAATGCTTGTGATATTAGCGTAACGAGGTGTACTAAGCAGCTCTCTGTTTTGGCTGCGGTGGGAAGGAAGCAGTTTCGGCCACATCATGGGCGTTAGGAGAGAGACGGCATGAACTCTGGGCTGGTGTGGGGACCAGTCTGATGGAGATAAATGAGCCCCCCGAGAAGGCTAACGCTGCCCACACCCAGAATGGGCAGTGAGGATGTGGGATGAGGAGCCTCACAACACACCGGTGGAAACTGGAACACATTTGGCAAACAGTTTGCCATCATCTGCTAAAGTGGAAGATACGCACCCCACATGGCCGTGGGATTCCTCCTCTGGGTGGACAGACACCCAGCAGAACCGGGCAGGTGTTCGCCCACGGACGTGCACGCAGATGTTCAGGGCGGCAGTATTTACAACAGCCCCGAAAGGGAAACAGCGCAAGTGCCCGGCCGCAGTGGAATGGATAAATCGGCATCCTCGCACTAACAGGAAGGACAGACAGGGCGGAACGAACCACCACCACCCAACCGCAGGGACCGCGCCCAGACGGGGAAGGTGTTTGCAGAAGTCTCTCCCCTTGGCCCCTCTGGAGAACAGTCTACTGGCAAGAAAACTACCCTATGGGGTCGGATGTCAGGGTGACATCCAGCCAGGGGAGGGGCCACCTGGGAGGCCCGGGGTGCCGGCCAAGCGCTGCTTCTTGACGGAGGTGGCGGCTCCTGGCTTCAGCCTTGTGACAGCTCACTGTCCCCAGACGTGTGATGCGTGGCCTGCTGGTGGTCTGTCAGTGCTGTGTTGGTCAAAAAGCTCACTGGGGTTTTTCCGTAACACACAGGAAACCCGAACGAACTTTTGGGCCAACCCAATAGCATACATGTGTATATGCCCAGGTGGCCCTAGTGGTAAAGAACCCGCCTGCCAGGGCAGGAGATGCAGGGACGCCAGTTCTGTCTGTGGGTCGGGAAGATCCCCTGGAGGAGGAACCAGCAACCCACTCCAGTGTTCTGGCTGGAGAACCCCATGGACAGAGGAGCCTGGCGGGCTACAGCCCATGGGGTTGCAGAGAGTCGGACACGACTGAGCGTGCACACACACACACAATAGCACATGTCATAGTTTCAAAGTAAAAACAATAAAAATCATTGCCAAATTTCCAGGACAAAATAGGACGACTACAGAGTGGGTGGCTGGTTTCTGTTGCCATTAACAACTTACCACACCCTCAGCCGGGGTCGCTCAGCCGTCAGATGGTTCGTGACTGGGTCTTCACGTCTCTAAACTATGAATGAACGATGTGAGCGTCTTGTCGGCACTTGTTCCTCTTCCGTTTGTGAACTGCCTACTTCCTGTGCTGTGCCCGTTTTTATTTTCAAGCGTTATCATTTCCAGTTATTGCCGAGCACTCGGTACCTGTGATGGAATTTCAGCCCGTCTCACCTAGGTCGCAGGTATGTTTGCCAGGCTTGTTACCATCTCTCTGTGTTTCGAGGTTTTTGAGCTCTGCTGTCCTTGCAGCGTGTTTTTGTGCCGCAAACTATAGATGTTTATCACCAGTCTTTATTGTTTTGACCAGAGAGCCTTCCACCATTCTGGGTTATAAAAACATCCGTCTATTTCTATTTTGAGTATTTGGGTTTGTTTTTTTTTGTTGTTTTTTTTAGATTTAGATCCATTCATCTGGAATTTACTTTGGTATACAGGTTTGTTTTTTAACTAAATGAGTACTTAGCCTCAGTTTGTCAATGAAACAGGTTCGGGGGTTAGATTCTTTGAGCACGGCCACATGGGCACAGAGTGGCTGCGAGCGCTCCCTTGGCGTCTTTGTGGAGATCGTCTCCTTGCCAGGGACGGGGCTGGGGTGAGGCGACAGGACAAGTGAGACAAGGCCGTGCAGCTGAGAGGGGCAGAGCCCCTGGGTCCAGGGGAGCACTGGGGAGGGGACAGCAGGGGAGAGAGGCAGCTGGGTGGGGCCGGCCCCGGGAGGCGGCTGAGGGAGGGCCCGGCTGCCTGGCGCTTTGAGCAAGCGTCACCCAGCACCAGCCCTGAGAGCTGGCCCGCCGGGCTGTGGACCGGCGGTCACCTCCAACTCAGGGTGGACGGGCCCGGAGGCCCAGGCTTGGAGTGGCTTAGCCAGGGCTCAGCTTCCCGCGGAGACGCCCCCGTGTGGCCAGTGGAAACAGTTCACTCAAACACAAGGGGATTCTATTTCAGATGCACAGGCCACACCAGCACAAAGCCCTTTTCACCCCCGAAGCCCTTTTCACCCCCGAATACCTTCAAAAGCGCAAATCGCCCCCTCGCCCAGGACCCGCCTTCCCTGGCACCTGACCCCCCCAGCCCTTCCCTCTCAGCTCGGGGGTCCACGGGCAGGGTGCTGGGCAGGGTGAGACACGGTGGGTCAGCTGCAGCCCAAGTCAGGGGTCTGTCCCAGACGGCTGGGGTTTGAGCCGCCCATGGGGGCTCGGGGACCCCCAAGTGGGCCTGAGGAGCTAACCGCTAGGCCACAAACGCCATCGATGACACAAATGACGGTTGTCACCAGTGCTGAGCCAGGACCTGAGCCTGACGCCTCCCGCCTCCTGACCGTAGTGGGGGACAGCAGGTCTCCACCCGCAGCCCCGAGCCCGCACCTCGGTCTGCGGGGGTCCACCCAGCTCAGCCAGGCTCACACAGGGTGGAGAGATCCACAGCGCCCCCCCCGGGGCCCCCAGCCCGCCCCCGGGGATGGGCCCGTATGACAGACACACAGCCCCCCGGGGCCCCCAGCCCGCCCCCGGGGATGGGCCCGTATGACAGACACACAGCTCCCCGGGGCCCCCAGCCCGCCCCCGGGGATGGGCCCGTATGACAGACACACAGCCCCCCGGGGCCCCCAGCCCGCCCCCGGGGATGGGCCCGTATGACAGACACACAGCCCCCCCCCCCGGGGGCCTCCAGCCCGCCCCCGGGGATGGGCCCGTATGACAGACACACAGCCCCCCGGGGCCCCCAGCCCGCCCCCGGGGATGGGCCCGTATGACAGACACACAGCTCCCCGGGGCCCCCAGCCCGCCCCCGGGGATGGGCCCGTATGACAGACACACAGCTCCCCGGGGCCCCCAGCCCGCCCCCGGGGATGGGCCCGTATGACAGACACACAGCCCCCCGGGGCCCCCAGCCCGCCCCCGGGGATGGGCCCGTATGACAGACACACAGCCCCCCCCCCCCGGGGGCCTCCAGCCCGCCCCCGGGGATGGGCCCGTATGACAGACACACAGCCCCCCGGGGCCCCCAGCCCGCCCCCGGGGATGGGCCCGTATGACAGACACACAGCTCCCCGGGGCCCCCAGCCCGCCCCCGGGGATGGGCCCGTATGACAGACACACAGCCCCCCGGGGCCCCCAGCCCGCCCCCGGGGATGGGCCCGTATGACAGACACACAGCCCCCCCCCCCGGGGGCCTCCAGCCCGCCCCCGGGGATGGGCCCATATGACAGACACACAGCCCCCCGGGGCCTCCAGCCCGCCCCCGGGGATGGGCCCGTATGACAGACACACAGCCCCCCGGGGCCCCCAGCCCGCCCCCGGGGATGGGCCCGTATGACAGACACACAGCCCCCCCCCCCGGGGGCCTCCAGCCCGCCCCCGGGGATGGGCCCGTATGACAGACACACAGCCCCCCGGGGCCCCCAGCCCGCCCCCGGGGATGGGCCCGTATGACAGACACACAGCCCCCCCCCCCCGGGGGCCTCCAGCCCGCCCCCGGGGATGGGCCCATATGACAGACACACAGCCCCCCGGGGCCTCCAGCCCGCCCCCGGGGATGGGCCCGTATGACAGACACACAGCCCCCCGGGGCCCCCAGCCCGCCCCCGGGGATGGGCCCGTATGACAGACACACAGCCCCCCGGGGCCCCCAGCCCGCCCCCGGGGATGGGCCCGTATGACAGACACACAGCCCCCCGGGGCCCCCAGCCCGCCCCCGGGGATGGGCCCGTATGACAGACACACAGCCCCCCCCCCGGGGCCTCCAGCCCGCCCCCGGGGATGGGCCCGTATGACAGACACACAGCCCCCCGGGGCCTCCAGCCCGCCCCCGGGGATGGGCCCGTATGACAGACACACAGCCCCCCCCCCCGGGGCCTCCAGCCCGCCCCCGGGGATGGGCCCGTATGACAGACACACAGCCCCCCGGGGCCTCCAGCCCGCCCCCGGGGATGGGCCCATATGACAGACACACAGCCCCCCGGGGCCCCCAGCCCGCCCCCGGGGATGGGCCCGTATGACAGACACACAGCCCCCCCCCCCGGGGCCCCCAGCCCGCCCCCGGGGATGGGCCCGTATGACAGACACACAGCCCCCCGGGGCCCCCAGCCCGCCCCCGGGGATGGGCCCGTATGACAGACACACAGCCCCCCCCCCCCCCCCCGGGCCCCCAGCCCCCCCCCCCGGGGATGGGACCGTATGACAGACACACAGCCCCCCCCCCCGGGGGCCTCCAGCCCGCCCCCGGGGATGGGCCCGTATGACAGACACACAGCCCCCCCCCCAGGGGGCCTCCAGCCCGCCCCCGGGGATGGGCCCGTATGACAGACACACAGCCCCCCGGGGCCTCCAGCCCGCCCCCGGGGATGGGCCCGTATGACAGACACACAGCCCCCCCCCCGGGGCCTCCAGCCCGCCCCCGGGGATGGGCCCGTATGACAGACACACAGCCCCCCGGGGCCTCCAGCCCGCCCCCGGGGATGGGCCCATATGACAGACACACAGCCCCCCGGGGCCCCCAGCCCGCCCCCGGGGATGGGCCCGTATGACAGACACACAGCCCCCCCCCCCCGGGGCCCCCAGCCCGCCCCCGGGGATGGGCCCGTATGACAGACACACAGCCCCCCGGGGCCCCCAGCCCGCCCCCGGGGATGGGCCCGTATGACAGACACACAGCCCCCCCCCCCCCCGGGCCCCCAGCCCCCCCCCCCGGGGATGGGACCGTATGACAGACACACAGCCCCCCCCCCGGGATGGGCCCGTATGACAGACACACAGCCCCCCGGGGCCTCCAGCCCGCCCCCGGGGATGGGCCCGTATGACAGACACACAGCCCCCCGGGGCCCCCAGCCCGCCCCCGGGGATGGGCCCGTATGACAGACACACAGCCCCCCCCCCGGGATGGGCCCGTATGACAGACACACAGCCCCCCGGGGCCTCCAGCCCGCCCCCGGGGATGGGCCCGTATGACAGACACACAGCGCCCCCCCCCGGGGCCCCCAGCCCCCCCCCCGGGGATGGGACCGTATGACAGACACACAGCCCCCCCCCCGGGATGGGCCCGTATGACAGACACACAGCCCCCCGGGGCCTCCAGCCCGCCCCCGGGGATGGGCCCGTATGACAGACACACAGCCCCCCGGGGCCCCCAGCCCGCCCCCGGGGATGGGCCCGTATGACAGACACACAGCCCCCCCCCCGGGGATGGGCCCGTATGACAGACACACAGCCCCCCGGGGCCTCCAGCCCGCCCCCGGGGATGGGCCCGTATGACAGACACACAGCCCCCCGGGGCCTCCAGCCTGCCCCTGGGGATGGACCCTTACCCTAAGATGACTACAGAGAGGGAAGTGCTGCCATGCAGGCCCCCCGGTGAGGGGGGAGAGGCAGACACGGGGGGCCCGGAGGACGGGGTACAAGAGCAGCCCTGAGAAGCCGGGGCTCATGGGGCCTTGCTTCACCGACACGGGAGGACAGGCGGCCGGGGCGCCTGGGGCAGGGGGGCGGGACGCGTGGGTGTGTCCTGGGTCCCAGGAGCGGGAGTGGTGGGCCCGGGACCCAGTGTCTGCCCCGAGCAGACAATGGAAGGACCACGGCCAGATTGGGGGGGTGGGGTCCCTTCTGCCCCCAGACCAACAGTGGCTGAGACGAGGGTCGGCCAGACCCTGACACCCAAACGGAGCAGCCTGGGCTTGGGGTCCAGCTTGAGTCTGAGTCCTGTTGGTCTGCACCGTCAGGTCCCCATGAGGCCCTGGCAGGCATCAGCAAGAGTGTGTGTGCCGCAACCAGCGCCAGGCCGGGCACACTGCAGCCGGCTGGAACAGAAGGCCCGGGGCCCCATGGCCAGAACAGAAGGCCCGGGGCCCAGGACTCCAGGCCTGCACGGAAGGCCCGGGACCCCAGGCCTGCACAAAAGGCCCCAGACTCCAGGCCTGCACGGAAGGCCCAGCAGCTGCAGCAGGGCTGGGCTCCTGCCCGGCCTCAGAGCAGACAGCTGAGGAGCCGGAGCCTGGCAGGGTCATCCCGCCCCCTCAGGAGAGTCCGGGAATCACAGGCGAGGCTGGGGTTTCATTGCACCTTTATTCCTTGTTTCACACCTTGTGTTCCAGAAAGAACAGTCTTTAATCACTTCAGATTGGTTGGCTCAGACTCCAAGCACCCCCACCAACACCCCTCACGTTCAGCTTCAGGTGTATGTACACATGAAAATAAGCACAGAGCCTCACTAAGCCTTGTAGATTCTTCCTATTTGAAAAACAAGCTGCCGCCAGGGTCACGGCTTTCGTGTTCCCAGCGTTTTGGCCTCAAGGACAACCTGAGCGCAGCGGGCAGTGCCGAGCAGGGGGCCTCTCCCCAGAACTGGGCGCAGGCAGGGGGGCAGCAGTGGGCCAGGGCTGTGGGAGCTGGGGGGCGGGGGTGGAGCCCCTGATGCCGGGGTGGGTGGGGGCGCTGTCTTGCCTAAGGTTAGCAGGCTTCCCAGCTGACCTGGGGGCTTCTGACATTTGCACAATATTTTGTGCTGACTTCCACGCACATGTAATGACCCAGGAACCCTTTTCATAAAATAAGGAGCTCGCACCATCACACACGTGTATCTGTGTGTCCTGATCCTCAGCCTCTGTGCAAAGACGGGGCGGTGGCCTGGCTGACCCCCCTGCCCCCGCCCCGAGGGCTGGCATGTGACAGGAAAGAGACGCTGCAAGCGGACGGGAGTCTGAGGGCAGAAGTGGCCGCTGAGGTTGGGGGCCTGTCCTGGGGGGTCGGAGCTGTAGCTGCGGCCCGGGGCCCCACGGGCGTGTCCAGGCGCCAGCGGCCACAAGCCCCTGCCGTGTCCTCCCCAGCTCAGGCAGAGGAGCTGTGGGGAGCAAGACAGGCGGGCAGGGCGGGACTGTGCGGCTGGGCTGGCCGCCCCACGACCAGCGGATCAAGTCCACTCGCGCCCGGACACCCGGCACGGGGAGGGGCTCGGGCCGCTCCAGCCCTGCGGGGTGCAGGAGGGCCGGGGTCCTTTAGGGCCCTGATTGCGGGGCAGGAGCGGCTGCACCCGCCTGCCCAGGGGCCCAGGGGAGCCTGAGAGCTGGCCCACACCGAGGCTGGCCCCGCGGAGTGGCTCCCACCTACGTGTGCTCCACGGCAGACCGCCCGGGCCGGTTCCCTCTTTCCAGAGGCTGTGGGTGCAAAGTAAGGCAACTTGGAGCCCTCTCTCTGCTGCGGGCAGCTGGCGGCTGCAGCCAGAGTCGCCCCGGGCTGGCCGTCGGCCTTCCGGGCAAGTTTACGCCAAGAAAGCAGGAACATGGCCCAGTAAAGGGACCAAGTTACAGGAACCTGGCCGCAGGGGAGGCCTGGGAGGGCACAGAGGTGTCATGGCTTAGCGCAACACTTCACTGAACATCTTTGTCTGTACTTTATTCTCTTCGCTCAACAGAATAGAATGTTTAAGTTTCCAAGCAGGCAGGAGGCGGCTGCCACCTCCCTCTGCCCCCAGCGCCCGGACAGCAGGCCTCTGAGGGGGGCTGCCTCCCAGGCTGCCCGGGGCGGGGGCGCACGAGGTGGGCGTTTGGCAAGGGCGCTCCAGGGCCGGGGGCGGGGCGCTGGCCCCAGGGGCCCCACGGCCGGCCGCTCCCCAGCTCTTTGGTATCTCGGGAGGCGGAGGCTGCCCGCCCTCACCAGGCCTGCCCGCGGCCGGCGCCTCGTCCCGGCGGGCCACTCCAGCGAGGCCTCCTCTCCTCCTCCCCGGCCGGGGCCTGCAGCCAGCGGCAGCGGCGCTGCCCGGCACAGGGGGCCCGCTGCGGTGGGCCGGCCTCACTTCTTGTAGTGATTGGGGGCGTCCGCGAAGGCGAACTTGAGGCGGTAGGCCTCGGCCAGCAGCAGGCTGACGTCCTCGTCACCCCAGTGGGCGGTGGGCAGGTTCTGAAGGAAGAGCAGCAGCTCCTGTGGGGACAGACAGTGGTCAGAGGGGGCGGGGAGCAGGGTGGGGGGAAGGGGCCCTGGGGGCGACCAGCAGGACGGGGGAGGAGGTCCCAAGGAGGCGACCAGCACGGTGGGGGAAGGGGCCCAAGTGAGTGATCAGCAGTGTGGGGGGAGGGGGCCCGGGGGTGACCAGCTCCTGGGGGGCAGAGACAGGGGGTCAGAGGTGGTGACCAGCAGGGTGGGGCGACGGGGCCCTGCAGGAGGGGCCCTGGGAAAACATTCCAGCCTGCAGTGGGGGGGCTGGGGCGGGGGGCGGATGCCCTGCAGCTGCCCAGCCCCACATATCCTGTCCCCCCAAGTCGACCCCGACAGGCCCTCAGCCCTGCAGCCGGGAGGAGACGCCCCAGGCAGCCCCCCTGACCTGCTGGGAGGAGGAGGGCGGCACCGCCCAGCCCCGGGCCTCACACGCCGGCTGCCCCGGCGCTCTAGGGTCCAGGGACTGCTGGGGGATGTGGAGGCCACCCCCTGGGCACTCAGGGCTGGCACCCAGAGGCCAGGCCCGGGCCCAGGTCCTGGCTGTGCTGCACCCGCTGGTGGGCCGGGCAGGCTGCTGACCAGCTTGGGGCCGCGGGTTCCCCACCGAGGAGAGGGTCTCAGCTCCCGACGGGCCGTCGGTGCTTGGCGCTGGGCGACACGGGGGCCTGTGCCAGGCCTGCTGTCCCCTGACGCCCCGTCACAGGGCCGTCTCCCCCCTCCCGAAGCGCGAGCCTCGCGCGCCAGGACGCGCCGCTAATGTGGCTTCCCTGGAGCTGCTCATCCCCATTTCCTCCTGCATTTTGGACCCTTTCTGAGGGCCTTTAAATTGAATTCACGGAGCAAATTTCACTGGCAGAGTGTCTCCAGGGACACATCAACATCAATCTGCTGTCTTTCACCATTAGATGCAACTTACACGGATGCCAATCCAATTCTGAGCAGGTCGTAAATAAATACCTTTGGTTTTATTTTTAATCCACTTCGCTTCATATTATCATGACCTCGCTACTTGCAAGGTGAGAAGCAATACCCTCCCATTACGGTAACTCAGCAACTCCACTGCACACTCAATTTCAGAATCTAATTTAGTCCCCCAGGTTCACTGGATGGACAGAGAATAGAAATGCCCCGCGCTCCGCAGCCTGCGAAGCTTAAAGAAGGAAAAATCTATCTGGGTGACCTTTACGGGAGGCAGAGAACACAGCCAAACACCTCCCTAAATACAGATTTCTTTTTTAAAAAGGGTTTATTTACGTGCTGGGCGGCGGTGTCTCTGACCGGGGAGCCCCGGAGCGGCCCAGGGTTAGCCACGTCGTCCGGGGAAAGGCCAACGGTCTCAATGCTGTCGCTGGGTCACAACGCGGGGCGCCCGCTCCCCCCAGGACGAGACAGCGGCAAGGAGGGCCCGGTGCAGCGGACCGCAAGGGCAATCTGTTTTTCATCTTAACTTCTCCGTAAACGGTGACCACGTTCACAGGATGAAAGCTGCAGACAGTTTGCGCACAGCTCTGAGGTCGGAAGGAACCAAGGTCGGGTCGGGTCCCCACGGTTCTCTGTTGGGACCAACTCTCATGGTTCACCGACTGTGCCCACGAGATGCCACCCCGGCCACAAAGCCCCGGCTCAGCGCACCCGCCATGTGTCACTGTTCTCCCACGCTGGCACGCGCCGTCTGCGGCCGTCAGGAGAGCTGGAGTGATGGTGTCACCCCGCCGCACAGCCCGGGGGCCTCAGCCTCAAGCAAAGTGCCAGTCACCCTGAGGACAGGCCCGCCGTGCCTGGCGCCAAGGACGGGGGCCCGAATCTCGGGTTGGCCCAGTTCTCGGTGTTTGGCTGTCCTCCGGACACGCTAGACATCATCTCACAAGTATGTGGACCATGGCTGGCTGCCTCTTCCATCAGGGGGTCCCCTCTGGAGGCCTTGCTGGGACCACCCCGGCCGTGGGGGCCCTGCGAGGGAGGTAGGCTGCAGGGTGGGCCCTGAGCTAGGTTGTTGCCGGATGTCTCTTCCAGGCAATCCTTTCTGCCTTTGCCTCTGGGTGGGATCCAAGAACTGAGCCTTCCAATGTTAAAGAGCAAATAATGTTTACGGCTTCGGGGACTTCTTGCCAAAACGGTTTCATTTGTCCAGAGAGAGGCATTACGTTACCATCTGCAAAGTATGATCATCTCTACGTGCGCACCCTCCCAGGAAGGACAAAACAGTACATCCTGGCATCTGCGAGGGTGGGCAGGGGCCCCCTCTCAGGCCCCAGGTTCTGTCTGTGTGGCCCCGTGCAGAGGCTCCCGCATGTCAGGCAGCAAGGTCGCAGTCAGACGTGGAGATGGGCCAAGCCTGCCCCCGGCCACTGCGACCCAGGGAATTCTGGAGGCACAAACCCAGTGTCCTCACCCACGTCACCGGATGATCTGTCTCCTCCAGGACACCAGCAGGCCCAGGTGACCCCGTGTCCCCCCACGAAGCACACGGCACGCGGTGCTGACCCGTGGGCACTCGCTCGGGCACACACTCCTGTAAAGGCCGCTGACCTTCCGGCCAGCCACGTCAGATCATTCCGAGGGGACACCAAGGCGCCACGGAGGACACCGCCTTTGAATGTGCCTGGACTGGACTGTCAAATTCTCACGTCTGATACAAACGGCATCGTGTGTGATGAAGGAAGCACAGGTCTGTTCCCGGAGCAGAAAGGGCCCTCACTCTGCCGGCCACGTCCCAGGACCACCCATGCCCGGGCCACATCAGGGCACATGCTCGTCACACGGCCCCGTCTGGGCTCACACCTCTCAGGCTCTGCCCTCTGGGGCTGGCGTGTGCGTGGAGGTGGGAATCAGGCCACAGATGGACAGACAAACTACTACCAGGCAGACGGTGCTCAGCTCGGCGCGGGGGCCTGGCCGGGCGTGGAACTGGCTGCAGCTCTTCTGCCTGCCCACTGCAGGGGTCTCGGTGGACACATGGGTCCATGCAGAACACACCCCAGATCTCAAACACGTGGTCTGAACAAAAGTCTGGGAAATGTTTCTTAACTTCTATCTTGATCACAGCTTGAAAGATAACACTGTACGTGTACTGGGTTAGATAAAATGTTAATATTCACATTCATCTCCCCTGTGCTCCTCTTTCTGTGAGGTTCCCAGAAGCTCTCCCCCGCAGCAGGCCTTCCCTCCGGTGGACGGCACCTTCCCCCCTGACAGACGGCACCTTCCCCCGACGGACGGCACCTTCCCCCCGACGGACGGCACCTTCCCTCTGATGGACAGCACCTTCCCCCAGACGGACGGCACCTTCCCCCCGACGGACGGCACCTTCCCCCCGACGGACGGCACCTTCCCCCCGGTGGACAGCACCGCACTGGGTGGCTCAGTGCGGTCCTTCTGTTCAAGGGCAGCAGCTGTGACGGCCGCACCAGCCGCCCACTGTGGACCCTCGGGCAGAGGACGTGCCTCAAGGCTCCCAAGTCAATGCCACTCTGCCCATGCGGCGGGGCCCAGAGGCGGTTCACATCCTGGCCACGCGCGGAGATGGCAAAGGAATCAGGACAGGGCTACGGGCTCACGTGCCGATGACCATGTCCCCCCCTTCCCTGGGAAGGAGAGACAGCGGTCCCTCCATGGACACAGGCGGGAGCAGGCCTAGCTGCTTTGTTCCACTTTTTCACCGCGTTCTGATGGTCCGTTGGCAGTTTGGCTGGAGAACCTGCCGCTGGGGAGGCCTGGCCACTAGCAGAAGGACGGTCCCAGGTGACCCCTGGGGACCCTGGGGGGACACCCAGGCTCGGGACTCCTGCAGGACGGGCCTCGGCGTTTCTCCCAAGTCCTCAGCCTTTCAGGTGAGGCACCCGAGACAGAGGAGGCCTGGGTAGTTCAGCGCCTGCACCGCAGATGGCCCTGTCCCCACAGCGCTGGGTAACACCAGAGCACAGGCGCCAGGCAGCCTGGAAGCCAAGGGGGCGGAGACGGGGTGACCGCCAGGCCGAGTGGGCTGGGGACACAGAGTGGCCACGGCCGCAACGCACGCAGCACCGCGCCCGTATGCCCGCTGCGGGCGGAAGTGCGGCTCTGGCCCGCAGGGCCAGCCTCCCACCCGCCCCCCGGGCGAGCGGCCAGGGGCCATGCGCTCTGCAGGACAAGGGTCCTGGTCCCGGCGCGATGGCCCACGCCTGACGGCCAGGGGGCTGTGCTGCCCGAGTCCACGTTCCCGGGCAACACACAGGGAACAGGCCGGCAGCAGGGAGCCGAGGCGGTCGGTGACGTCTGCCGGCAGTGCCGTGGGAGCATCCTGACGGCTCGGGAGCCCTGGGGGTTTGGGGACGGCGTGGGCACGGCGCTGCGAGCCAGGAACCCAGGACACACCTGGCACCTCATTCTGGCACCGCGCGTGACCGTCCCGCCTGCGTGGCTCTCCCGTTTCTGCGCCACCTCCCACCGCCTGCTCCTCCCACCAGGACCTTCCTGCCGTGTGGGGGACACAGGACCCCGCCCTGGGCTGCCCGCTGCCACGTGGCGAGGTCTGCAGGAGTGGGCCAGTTCTGCCCCCCGAATGGCGACAGCTACAGACGAGGAAAAGCATGAACGTGGGTGTCACCATGAAGAGCACGTCCCAGGGCCGTCCCTCCCACCAGTGGTCAGCCACGGGCCGCCCTGGGCCCAGAGTTCGTTCACTCTGTGCCAAGCATCACGCTGCGTGCTGACCTTACGACCAATCCCGGGCCCTCCCCACTGTGTCCGTGACCAGTCCCGGGGCCTCCCACACCCCCAGAGCCGGAAAGCAGCAGCTAGGGCCCCAGGAGACTTAGTGACAGCTTAGCTCATGCCTGCGGCTCGGCTGTGACCCCCCAGGGATGCCCTCCTGAGCCTTGAACCTGACCTGAGCAGGACCCTGCCTCTCTTAGAGGCCACGTGCTCAGAGGGGACTCTCCCTCCAATGCAACCCCCCCCAACACTTAGAAGGACGCCTCAGTGGGACCAGGCGGTCCTGGACTGGCAGTCTGACAGCCAAGGACCTCAGCTGGTCCCTCCTCCTGGAGCTGACAGCTGACCAGACGGTGAGACCACAGGGTGGTGAGACCCTGGGTGGGGGGCAGGGGCTGGGCTAAGACGGAGACCCTGACCCGTCCACGCGTGAACCCGCCCTGCACAGACAGGGCCGCAGACAGGGCCGCAGACGGGGCCCAGACCTGAGACTCACTCTACTCCCGACTGTTAACCTTCCACGCACTCCCAGTGACCTTTAGCCAACAGATCAAAGGGAACAGTTCAGTCTGATGCGCGGCGGACGTGAAGGTGCACCTGAGGAGGTCAGTCCGCCGGCCCAGGGCTCCTCGCGGGCGGACGCTCCTTTGGGGGGCCCCACTCACCACGTCCCATCCTGCGTCCCCGCCCAGGTCCAACCCCAGTGTCCAGGACGACAGACACATGGGTGTCTCAAGGGCGACACCCTGCCAGCCGGGGTGGGGAGCGGGCACTGATGGTCGCCGGGGGGGGCGGCCGGGCGGCTGCACCTGGCCCTGCTGCCCAGGCGGCGCCGGGTGCCCAGGGATGAGGCTCCTCCTTCCCGCCCCTTCCCTCCCAGACGGTTCTGTGACAGCTGATTCCTTTGACAATCCAGTTATTAGTTTGAAAAATCTTGTCAAGTTCCAGGACCAAACCACGGCTAAAAATAGAAGGGCGCTGACAGCTGCCAGGCCGGCCCGGTGGCTGCTGACAGCCCCCGGAAGGTGGGAACGGAAGGCAACACCGCAGGAGAACGCTCTTCTGGGGGGCCTCTGATGGCTCCAGGAGGCGTGCTGTCCTTGCAATTAATTTCGCATTTCTTTGCCAAAAAAAAGGATGTCTAAAGACAAAACCCCTTCAGGTACTGAAAACAAGCTTGGCACGAGCGCCCCGGCTGAGCTACTCTGCATCTCACGTGTATGCACGCGGCCGGGAGATGCCTGATCGGCACACGGAGAATACTTAAAATCCTGGCACGGTGATCAGAGCCGCCGCTCCGTCCTGCAGAGGCCCCTCAGCTCTGCGGGTTGGGGGCTGGTTGCAGACGGTGCGCCGGGGAGGGGCCGTCCTCACTGGGGGCGCCGGGCCGGGAAGCGCGCCCACTCACAGGAGGAGGCCCCAGGCCCACGTTTATCGGCAAGGCGGCAGAGACGCCCCTTCACACAGGCAGAGGCGAGGCGGCCGCGGAGCAGGCTCAGGGCCTGGAGGCAGGGCCAGCTGCTTACCGCGAGAAATCAGGGGCGGGGGTCACAGAGGGGAGCGGGGCTCTGGTCTCGGCAGCCGGAGCTCTGGGAGCTTGGGGGCGCTGTCTGCACGGGGACCAGCAGCCCCCCCAACCCCGGGGCTACCCTGCTGGGCTCTGGGGCAGGGACGGCGTCGCCACGTGGGTCCCCACGTGTGGTCCGCTCCCCACGTTCAGTGGCTCCCCAGCGCGGGTCCTCCCTACTGAACCCTCCCTCCTGAGACCCCCCCTGCCCCCACCCCGCCTGCAGCTCACCTCTGGTCACTCTGCCAAGCTCCTCGGCGAACCCTCCCTCTGCCCAGCCATTCAAGCTGCATGCCCGGGCCCTCTTCACCCCTATGGACCCTCTGGGCCAAGGATCACCATCACCGGGGTCTCCACCCCCTCGCCTCTCCCTGAAGACCACCCCTGAGTGCCCCGTGGCCGCCTGCACCCCTCTACCCATAACAACGTGTAAAGGCCCGCAAACTACACCTGTCCCCCCGCCTTCCCAGCTCTGGGAACGCAGACCACGCACTGCACTCCCGCGACAGCAGTAGGACCCCCGCCCCCAGGACCGCCTTCCCTCCCACCCCAGCCCATCGCCCCCTTTTGGTGGGTGATCATTTGGCCCCCGCTTTCCCACCCTGCCCCGTAGCCTGCAGGGCACCATCACCAACATCACCTAGAAAAGAAAACCATCCCCCAACTACCCTGCTCTCCAGAAGCCAGCAGCTCCACCCTCCTTCGGGGTGGGCCTGGGGCCTCAGGGCCCCAGCTGCTGGCGGTGCTGCTGGGAGGACGCGGCACAGAGCCCCCGGCAGCGGGCGCCTCTGACGTCTGCGCCTCTTCCTGTTACGATCTCTGTCCACACAGCGGGGGCTCAGCGGCACCAAACTGTCCGTCCCCCCTGAACCCCAAGACCCAGGATCTCAGCCACGGAAGTCGGGTCTGCGCAGGGACCCTCACCTGCACGCGTTCCCCTGCAGTGACATCAAGCACCCGAAGGTGACAAGCCCAGCGTCCTTGAGAGCTGAGTGTGGGGGCAGCGGGCTTGACAAGCGGAGGCCCCGGAGGAGCGTCCGCCGATGGGCGCGACACACCCTCACCCGCAGCCCGCCTCCCAGGGGTCTCCCCACCGCTTCCCTCTGGAGCCCCGCAGCAGTGCCCGGAAGGCGGGCGGGCGGACTCTGGCCGCCTTGCCCCTCTCACCCCCTGGCTTTACGCTGCAGACAAGGACTGCTTCACCACGAAAGAGGGTCCCTGCCCCCCAGACACAAAGAACCTTCTAGGGTGAACAGAGGCTCTGGAGACGAATTCCGGGGTCACCACATCCCCTCACGGCTCACATGAGATGCGCGGCCCCACCAAGGGCCCTGGCGGCCCAGAGGCAGGACTCTGACCCAGGAAAGGAGATGTGGGGCCGGACTCAGGAAGGTCGGGGTGGAGGCGAGGGGGAGGTTCAGGCTCTTTTTCTACAAAAGAAGCCAAAGGCAATGAGGTTCTGGAGCATCCTTACCCTGGGCACTTGGAAGGCTGGGGGCCTCCCATCTCCTCAAGTTACACGATGTCCTCAGACCCTCCGTCCACGGGCACCCAGCCTCACCAGGAGCGGGAGGGCCACGGGCAGGGGCCTGGGACACCTCCAGAGGACCGACCCCGGCGGGAGGCTGGGAGAGGCTGTGAGGCGGAGCGCGCGAGAAAGGAGGTGGAGGTATGCGGGGCAGCGAGCGACGAGGCGCTCCCAGGTCTCCTGACACCGGGGCGCCCACCCCACGGTCTGCGCCAGGCCTGGGGCCGGCTCGGGGCACGGTGCCCGGGGCAGGGCCCTGCACGCACGTGCAGAGCGCCTGTCGGAGGGGACCCTGCGGGCAGGGGCGGCCAGGGAGGAACCCCGCACCCAGGCCGTGGTTCCAGCCTCTGCTTCTCACGGGGGGCGCTGCAGAAACACCCTTCCGGGGGGGGGTCACCATCCGCTCAGCTGCAGGACCAGGGCCCCGACCCAGAGATTTAAACACAAGCTTATTCCTGGAAACCGTTCAAAACTAATGGAGCACTCTGCAGGCTGGCTTTTACCTCCAGATTCCAGTAACACCCAGGCTGTAAATCGCTGGCCGTGAGGACGCATCCCTTTTGTTTTCAGGAATGTTAAAGGGTCACTGGTCCAAACACTCTGGGCCCAAGATTTATGGGCTTTTAGGGGCAAAAGTTTCCTTTCTGTCTTTATCAATTCAGAGAGGTGTTTAAAGAAGAGATTCTCCCCACCCCCATCCCCATCTGCTCCGCCAAGGGCCTCGGTGGCAGAGAAGACCCTGCCAGGCTCAGGCTGGGATGGGACAGGGTGGGGAGGGGCAGAGGTGGCTCCCAGGTCCTGACCCACTGGCACGGCGCCCTCCTGGGGGATGGAGGCGCAGTTTCCAAGAGAAGAGCCCTACCCCCCCCCCCCACCCCACAGAGGCCAGGGCTCTGGTCTGGTGCTCTCTCCCCAGAGCCGCCTTCCGGGGAGGCTGCGGTTCCTGACGTCTCCACGGCAGCGGCAGCCTCGGGGCCTGTACCTGAGTTCGCCTTGTGAGGGCCCCTTGAGGGTAAAGGCTCAGATGGACTACGCCCAGCAGCGACCTGAACGTTCACGGTGCTCGACTGAGAGCAGGCATGCGTCCCAGTAAGTGCTGAGCTGAGGGCAGGCGGGCAGACGGATGGGCAGGAGGACAGTGGATGGGTGGATGGTGGGTAGATAGATGGATGGGACAATGGGTGGATAGATGTATGGACGGATGAGTGGGTGGGTGGATAGATGGATGGGTGGATGAACATATGGATGGGTGGCTAGATGAACGGATAGGTAAGTGGGTGAGTGGATAGATGGATGGATGGGAGGTAGAGAGAAGGATGGTGGAGAGATGGATGGTGGATACACACATGGGCAGGTGGGAGGAAGGACAGATCAAAAAGATAAACAAAACAACATCTGGGATGGCCCTAAGAGTAGGCCATGGCCCTATCCTTCCCACTGGAGCGCGAGCCCCTCAGCCTGCATCTGTGGGGCCACCGCTGAGCCAGACTCGGGCCTGTGCGCCCAGCCTGGCAGAGGGCCTCGCGGCACGAGGAGACTCGTGATCAGTCAGCACCGTTACTGATCAAACCGATGCACACAACTGCGAGCACGTCCCGTGGCAGGTGACCGGTGAGGGCCGGGGACGTGATGAAGGCCCCACGCCCGGGGGCAGGAGTCTGAATCCCAGGTCCCCCAGCTGAGCACCCGCTCCGGGCTGCCACTTGGCTGCTAATCAGGAGAGGTATGTTTCTCGGGTGGGGGTGTGTGTCATGCTCTCCCAGGACCAACGCACCACCACCGCGCCGAGAACCACGTGGCAAGCAGCCCGCCAGGCCCAGGCCCGGAGCAGCAACACTGACGCGTCCAGGACTCCCCGGGGCGCCCACGTCCAGCGCCTGGACTGCAGGGGAGGGCAGGCCAGGCAGGGGCTGCTCCCACGCCAGGGTCGCCTCCAGGTGAATAGCCTGAACCCCCGTCCCCACCTCTGAGCCCCCCGGCCCCAAGCCCACGACCAGGGAGACCCAGCTTACAACAGGCGGAGCCAACCGGCCACCAGGGAAGCAGCAGCAATCCCACACACTCAGCATCTGAGCGAGCTGGTTGTTTCCACTGATTCCTAAACACACGCGCTCAACTTCTGCTCAAGTTACGTCCACGCTCCCACGGAGGAGAAACCGTGTCGAGTCACTGGGCTTGGTTGGGGGCGTCGCTGCCCCCTGCAGCCCGTCTCCAACGTGACTGAGCCGTCCCCTGAGAGCGACTGTAATGCAGACGGAGTCACAGATGGGTATTGAGGAGTGCGAATCTAATCGAGAGTGATCAGGGCCCGGGAGGTGCCGCGCCGTCTGCCTCCGACAGGTCCCAGGCTGGCGTGCCCGCCCCGGCAGGAATGAGGGTTATGGCAACGGGGCTGTCTGGAGACATAAAGCCGGCACCCAGAGGCCAGCGCCTCCCCCGACACCTGAGCACCAGGGTGCGCGTCGGCTAAGCTGCACCATGAGGGCCCACGCCAGTATGACCCCCGCTGGGAAGCCCCCTCCTCTGAAGGGGCTGAGGGCAGTGGAGGGGGTCTGTGACGGGGGCTGCCCGTTGCCCTGAGACCCTGGGGCAGGCGGCTTCACACCTGACGCTGTGGGTCACTGGGACCCCATCTTGTGTACAAGACAGACGGAGACACTGCTACGGCAGGGATGCAGGCGCCTGGGGCCTCAACGCCTGAGCTACAGGGGTCGCGGGTGCATCCCCTGGAAATGGTGTGCGGGAGCTGTGGGCACACACGGGACCCACGCCAGCGCCAAGCCTGTCCTCCGAGATGCTCCACTCGGCATCCCCCGCCCCAGACACTGGCCCGGCAGTTACGCAGGGGAGCGGCCTTTGGAGGCCTGAGCCCAGGGGTGACCCAGCGTGGACACAGCAGTGACACATGCAAAGACTTGGTGTGGCATTCACTCACTTTCCAGGCCAAGGGGCCCAGGTCCAGGCTGGACCACCAGATGAGATGGCCACAGACGCCAGAGCCGGCCACCTGTGTGTCCCGGGCTCCCGCCAAACAGGCAGCTGGAAGGCCCCCAGCGGGCCACTAACAAGGAGGGCGCTCCCCAAGGAGGCGGACGAGAAGAGGCGGCACCCGGAGCCCCCACCCCTCAAGCCCAAGGGGACGGTGTACCTGGGGGGAGGGGCTGCAGACACACAATCCTTGCAGCCTCTCTGGGAAAACACACCCACGTCATGCCCGGCTGCAGACACCACTGTCCACGGCCTGACCCACTGTCCTGCAAGGCGGGGGCTGTGTGTCCTCAGTCAGGACCCGCAGAGCACACGGCCGGCATGGGGCAGGGTCAGCTCCATCCTGCAGCCCTGGGCAGCTCCGCCTTGCTGAGGGCGGGGGCCGGGGGTGACCCTGCCATGCGCTACTTCCCAGCTTATCGACTAGGATGGGGTTCACGCACGGTGTCTCGGGGCTCCCAGGGGACAAGGATGCCTTCTGGTGACAGAGACACTGGTGAGGACTCCGACATCCCTCAGACCAAGATGTTGAGCCCCAGACGGGGGCACGATCTGCCTCTGGCTGAGGGTCCCTGGTGACAGGAGGCGCTCAGCGGGGAAGGGTCCCCGCTTTGGGCTCAGAGCGTGAGGCTGGGGGCATCCCAGCTCCCGCAGACGGAGCCCCAGGAAAGCCTGCCCGCGTGGAGAAGGAAAGAAGGGGGTGTGGTAGAGCCCGCGGCTCCCTGGTAAGGGGCAACAGGGGTCCCGTCTGTCTGCTGCGGGGGTCCGGTGTCCGCCAAGCCCCCGTGTCCCATCCACTGGCCCCTCGGCCCCGCCTGCCTGGTGGAGGATTGGACGCACCAAACAAGAGGAGAGCAAATATTTCCTCTTTGCATGAGGAATTAAAAAGATCAATGCAACTCCTTCTGTGAGCTCTGTCTCAAAAAACAAACACCCCAAAGTTGAATCGAGAAATCCTATCGTGTTTGCCCTGAAAATCCGCAAACTAATTAGGGTAACAAAATGAAAGTTCCGTACAGATCAAGGGCTTTTAGGATTGGAAGTGGATGGCAAGGCAGAGTTCTTCGAGCGCTTCCATCTCGTTTCATCTTATCTCTATTATTTATGAGGCTCAAGGGCTGAGGCCTTGGCGAGCCCAGGACCCCGTGGCCAAGCTTGTTACCGTCATGCTGAACCCCCCGCCCAGGGCCGAGACGGCTGAGCCAGGCCTGCGGGGCTCGGGGGCGGGAGGTGGTGGGAGCATGCGCTGTGTTGTCACCTCGCCTGGACCCTGGCAGCCCCCAGCCCAGGGCCCGGGGGTGCTGGACGGTGCCCGCGCCCTGCCCGTCTCTGAGCTCCTCTCGGGTCCTGGCCCCCAGGGGGGTGAGGCTCAGCGGCCTCTCAGGGCTCCTGAGTCCTGGGCTCTCTGTGCCCAAGTCTCTGGGTGAGAGCGGGCGCATGCATAGCCTCACCCCCCGAGAGGTCTTCTGACACCGACCGATGGGAGCCTCCCAGGAAGGGCCCGGGGCAGAGCCTGGGCCACAGCTGGCCCAGACGGGGCAGTCGCAGCCCCAGGGAGCTGGCATCCAAGCCCCGCGGTCCCTTCGCTTACTCTGAGCCTCGTTTTCCAGCCTGGAAGGGGGACCACTGGCCCCCCAATCCACTGGCTCCTCTTTCCCTGCCCAGGTCCTGTTGTGGCAACTCCACTGGTGACCTGGACAGCCCAAACCCGCCCCTCTCCCACCTCTCCCGACGGAGCGGCCCCATCAGGACGGTGCTGGCCAAGGGCCCACTCTGCGGCCTGGGAGGCAGGCTGGCCGGAGCCTGCTCCCCTCCGGGCAGCATCCCCCCTCCCCCAGCACAGAGCCCGGGGCCTGGGGTGCATGACGGTCACACGGGAACCAACACGGGGTTAAATGAGCAGAGAGGACCCAGAGCTGCCGCGAGGCATAGGGGCTCCTTCCGCAAAGGCGGCCGGAGCTGGGGAGCATTAGCCCCGGGTGGCAGGAGGGCGGGGGGGACACGCTCTCCCAGCCGTCAGTACCGAGGCCATTTCTTCCCGTCCCGGGTTTACAGGGAGAGCCGCAGGCCTCGCGGGCTCGAGTGGCCGCTAAGCCTATGGGGTCAGCGCCCTCCCTCCAAGTTCCACCTCCTGACAAGCCTGAATCAGACCTGCCTGAGGCCAGGCAGCCTTCCAAGGATCCGGGGCCCGTCGGCGTCCCCGAAGGTAGAGCGTCGCTGACCAGCCAGCCGGACCACCCCATCAGCGCGTCCACGTGGGCCCACCCAGGCCTGGGCGGTCTTGTCTCCATGGAGATGCGTTCGGGCGTCCGCGGGAGGCGGCAAGATGGAACGCGTGACGGCTGAGGGGGCTGCAAGGGAGACGTTTTAATAAGGCCCAAGATGTAATTACATTACTTCGGGGACTGAACAGATGAGCTTTTCCGAGTCTATCTGCCTTAGATATCAAACACCATTAATGAGATAATAAGGGCCTTTCAATTAATGATTTGAATGGTGGGTGTAATTTTTTCTTTAATGGCAAGACTAATTCACAGCAGAAATGAGCAGGGAGAGAGACCCTGGCAGAAGACGCTGCTCTGGGCTGCCCTCCACTCACCTGCAGGGCAGGCTGGTCCTGATGGAGGCTGGACTGGGAACCGGCCGGAGCAAGTGCGCAGACCCGGGGATGCAGGCACCCAGCCAGGAGGGAAAGGAGGGAAAGGGCGACCCTGCTGGGCTTGCGGCATCACCTCCACCCGCGGAGAGGGAGGGAGGAGGGGGAGGGAGCACTCCCACGCACACCCCTCCCTGCACAGTCCCTCCCCGGAGGATCCCGACTCCGCCCGGGGGCGTCTGACACAGAAGCCCGTGGTGTGGCAGCCCCTTCTATCTGCCAGGCCGACTCTGGGGGCCTGTCTCACACTCGGGCTCTGGGGCCTGGGGACCCCAAGCCGCCCTCAGAAGAGGGGCTCACGACCTGCCTGGTCCCGGACTGGGCACTTTCAGAGATGCTGCGTGACAAACAATTACAACGCGGCCAAGCTTCACGTTAAACACACCTTTTCATATGCAGACATAAAAGGATTTTTCAAATTTCACGTTGAAATCATTTAGCGGCCAGGAATTCACCTCCGAGCAGCTAAGAAGTCCTGGTGTGTGCCAGAGACTGCCGGGAAGTGACGAATTCCCACCCACAACAATGCTCAAACATCACCTTTATGCAAAGGTGAAGCTGGACAGGAAATGAAATGAGCGGGATGTCATGTTTTACAGACGTCACCTAAACGACCGTGGGGTCAGGCGGCAGGGGCCCTGGCCCAGTGAGAGGGCAGGGGCAGCAGGCAGGCGGGGCGCTGGACTTTCGGAGAAGCTGCCGCTTCTGATAAACCGCATGGGGACGACTCCGTGACGAGCTCAGAGAGGATGGGGTGACGCGGCTGCTCAGCCCGTGTCCAAGGATGACAGGAGGGGGCGGAGTGAACCCGCGAGCGGCTCCCGCCGCCCTGGGGAGCAGCGCGGCCAGGCTGGCGTCTGCCCAGGACGCCGGGGACCCAGGGCCCAAGGAGAAGCGCGGAGACCCCACTCCCCTTCCTGCTTGGGGGGGTCGCCGTGCAAACAAATCAGGAAACAGCAATTGGGAAAGACAGGCGGACACAGAGCAACGCTAGATCGAGTGCTGCCCGTCACGTGGGAGGGAGGCGGGGAGATGGAGTGGCTTGCTTATGGTAAAAGGGCTTTTAGAACTTCCTGGTTTTTAAAATTTATATATACATAAATAGCTTTACTAACTTTTTTTTAAAATTTTGAGGCATGGGATTGGGGTGAGAATACACGGGGACAGTGCTGACCCCATAATCCTCCCCCTTTTGAAGGTCCTCTAGTGACCCTCACCTATGAGTTGATGGGAATGGCCGCCCCGGAAGGGAAACTGCTACACGGACCAGCAAGAGTCCTGGGGATCCTGGGGCCTCCCAACATCCATGAGGGTCTCCTAACGTCCGTGAGTAACTAAGAAGCCAGCACCAACTCATCTCAGCTCTTAGATCACGGGCAGGCCAGGGCTGGGGGGCACTGAGACCCCTCAGAGCAGGGCCCCACCCGCCCCGCAGAGCCCGAGGATCACCAGCAGGGCGTGCCAGCACTCAGGCCGGCAGAACCGCAGGAGAGAAAGGAAAGTGAGCCTCTGGGGAGCGCGTGTGGACCGCCCGCTCCGGCCATTCGCTCCGGGACGCACACCAGCACACTCAGCCCGGGGCGGGGGGACCTGGTGACGGGCGGGCTCTCCAGGCGGCAGTTAGAGGCCTGGGAGCAGCCCCAGGGCCACCAGGCCCGGCCCGGCCCTGAGTTCCAGCAGCTCATCTCCTGGAGGGGACGGAGCCCACAGCAGAGCGGGCTGATTCAACAAGAGCACAGCTGCGTCTGCGGACGGTCCTGGGACAGAATCGACTTTCCACAGCCTGGTGCTCACGCTCATCACTGTTCTTCACACACCACCTGGGAGAAGACCGCAGCGAACAGGCCCCCGGGAGGGGGTGTGGACACACACCTCCTGGGAGACGACCGCAGCGAACAGCCCCCAAGCAGGGAGGGGACAGGAGCCCAGGGGCGGGGGGAGGGACAGCTGAGGTGACAAGGCCCCTGCCCCCCGGGGGGCTGCCCTCGGGGAAGACAGAGCACCAGGACGTGAGGTGGCGGGGCGGGCAGGTGGGCCTCCAGAGGACCCCTCAGGGTCAGCGGTCCCGGCCTCCCTCCGCGTGGGGAGGGGCTGGTAGCAGAGAGGTCCTCCTGTCCCAAAGAGAGCGCCCACCAGGCACGCGGATCACAGCCAGGCACGCGGATCGGCCAGCCCAGCGCGTGGACGGTCATCCTCTCTGCAGCCCAGCCCCTCCTCTGGGGCCAGGACAGTGCTGTTGCGGCCACTCGAGTCACCTCAGCCGCCCACAGGGAGGGCGTGGCCGCCGTCAAACACGCACGGCGCCACCGCCCCCCACAGCGACGGGGCCGCTCAGCCACCGCAGGAAGCCGGACGCCGAGACCATGGCCACGACGGTGCTCAGGGATCCAGGCCGGCTCCACGTGCGGCCACCGGATCATTTCCTTCCTCCTGAGCAGGCTTCACAGCGCCAGGGAGAGCCTACCGCTCTTCCGGGAGGACAGGCCGGGCCCACCATCCTCCTGCGGGGCTTGGCCCAGCATGTCCGCGGCTTCCCAGCATCCTTCCTGTGCAGACGGACCACTGGCCCAGGTCAGGCTCCCCTCCACCGGGGGCAGAGCGGCCTCGGGGACAGGACTCCCTGCTGGAACCTCAGGGCGGCCGCAGCCAGGGCCCAACAGTGCGGAACTGACTGCTCCTACCTTCCGCGCCCCCCCGCCTACCTGCCTGCGGGACGTGAGCACACAGCTGTCGCCCGGCCACGCACCCAGCACCGGGCAAATCTTCATTCCTGGGCTCCACCATCTCGCCCGGGACAGCTCGCGGCAGTGGGCCAGCATCCCTGGAACTCCTGGTCAAGAAGGTGCCAGCAGCTGGCCCCACCCACGGCCACGCACCCCCCACCCCCGAACACGCGTGACCCAAGGGAACACAGAACGGAGCGATGCGCTTAAAGATCGCTCTTCAACTGACCCAATTTTGTCTTTAAAATGCCTCGAAAGACAGAGAGAGACAATTGATCTTCATGCTGGCATTTCCTGACATTTGGTGCATCAAATGAACACAGGCTGAAACACAAAACCATGGAGCGTTAACCCATGGAAGGCTGCTCAGCGGGCAGTTAGCGCTGCCCACCCTGCCCCGCGGCCGTTCCTACCATCCAGGAGAAGAGACCAGGCCGGGAGCTGACTATGCATCGGGGGCCCTAGGGCACCGGCCAAGACGCAGGGGGACTTGTCCGGGAGGGGCTGGAGCCCCGAACGCAGGTGAGACAGAAGCACGTGAGTGAGAGGAGGCGCGTGAACGTCCCACCAGACAGCAGGGCCACCTCCGTTTCCACCAGGCAGCCGGACGCACTGGACAACCGGGCCCCGGGGGACAGAGGGTGGGAAAACCTTCCAGAACCTTCCCGTTGCGTCCGCTCCCTGGCTTCAGGGCAGAGGGAAGGGCTACAAGGGGCGGGGGGGCAAAGGCGGGCGGGGCACCCCCTCAATCCTCCTCAGGCTCATCTGACCAGCACCCCTCCCTGATCGGCACACGCAGCCCCAACCTCACCCACACACTTCCCTTTCGGAGCAGGCGGGTACCCGACCCGCAGATCCTCGGTTTCCTCCCGTCCCCGCCCAGGCCCCGTCCACCCCGGCCTGCCTGCCCCCCACGGGCTGAGGAGTCCTGACACAGAAGCACAGGCAGGGCCCGGGACGGGGGCCGGTGGGGACATCAGAGCAGACAGATGCCCCCCACGGCGCCGCCCTGGCCCGTCCCCACTCGGGCCCCGCTGAGCGGCGGTCACAGGAGACAGAAGGGCCCGGGCAAGCAGAGGCCCCAGCGCGGGGACGCGGGGCGTGGGGACGCAGCGGCCACCACGCACGCACTGAGCCCCCTCGGGCCGACTGGGGCTTCCGGACTGGGCCCTGCCCTCGCTCACAGCCTCCCGCGGCTGCAGACACCACGCACGCGCAGGGAGCTGTTTCTGCCCACGAGGCGAGTCACTCGTCAACAAACACGCAGCCACCGATGACCTTACCCGAAACGTTTACAGACCTCGGAGCTCCCGAGGGCCGCAGGGAGAAGGTCCGTGATTTCCGTGGAAGCTCCACGCTCTGTTCACCACACGTTGATTACTCTCCCCACTGAAGAAAAGCAAGGTGAGCGTGCGGCCACCTTGTGCACCTAAGGGACGTGCCCTCCTCTACGTCGAGAACCCGATGCCAGCTTCCATGTGGGAGAAGCTTCCCAGGTCACAGAGCATCTCTGCTCCCACACTGCTGGGTCACACACCCCAGAGATGGCCGTGCAGTAGGGACCACCCGCCTGGGTGCTCCGCTCCCACAGCCCCCCAACAGCAAGGCCAGGGCCACCCAGCCCTGCAGAGGGGCTGCAGTCAGACCTCCAGCCCCGACCCCACGCCCTGGAAGGCCAAACTAAGCTGCCTAGGCTTCTGGATAAAATAGAATGATCTCCTGGGGAGGCTCGATGTCAGCTGCTTCGTAAGCTGTGCTTAAGAGCCAGCAGAGGAGCAGGCAGCACCAGCTCCCAGCCTGCCCTTGTCCCCATGGGAGAGGAGGTACCCTGACTTCCAAAGGTGACTTCAGCCACGTGTACCTGGGTGGTCGGGGGGCCTAGGCCACCCACCTGCCCTGGGCCCCGAGTCCCACTCTGAAACACCCCACAGGGGCTGGGACGAGGTCAGTGTGCCAGGCGCACCTCCAGGGGACACAGGATTGGACATGGGGAGGCTCCTCCCCGAAAAGACCTTCCAGAATCTGGTCAGAGAAAGGCAGGCGGAGAGGGGAGGAGAATCAGGCCCTCAGCGCGGGCTCGGACCTCCCTGGCGCTAGGAGGTGGGAGGCAGGACGCAGGTGGGGGAGGAGGCGGTTCTGGACGCCCAGGGTGCAGTCTGTGGGCAGTGTGCAGACGGATGCGGTCTGTGCAAGGGATGCGGTCCCTTGCATGACGGATGCCACAGCAAGCTCCGGGACCAGAGCTCAGGACAGGGGTGACCGTCCACTCTGCAAGGGACCTCCCTCTAGCCAGGGCACCCAGCAGCCCTCATGGAGGCTCATGGAACTGGACGCAACCAGACCACTGGCCCGGGCCAACTTCACTGAGCTTCTGGGAACTGGATGCAGAAGCCATGCCCATGCCCCACCCCCCAGCACCTGCACCACTGGGCCTTCCTCCTCAAGATGCCCCTCGGGAAGTCACTAGTCCTGGAGATGACACGGCGGCAAACCACAGATCTGCGCAGAGGGAGGCTCTTGGAGCCTTCTCCAGGTATTTCTGCAGCTGGACACCCAGGCCGCCTCCCGTGGATGCAGAACCATTTTCCTGAAATGTCACAACTGCACACACGATTGCCCTGTGCCCACCAGGGCCCCAGAGGTGCTTTATTTAATTTGTTTTCTCTTCTCCTTGCCTTTCCCACTTAGTTCAATTCCCCACATCACACTGAGCGTTCACAGCCTGGCCCCCATCCATCCCCACGATAGCCAGGCCTGAGTCTAATCTGAGTTGGGGGGAGAGTGACTCTCGCTGCTCCTCGGAGTTGTGGCCGCACCAGCTGCCAGGCTGTGCCAGTCCCCTGGCCCCAGTGAACCCCGAGGTAGGTGAGCAGGGCCCTGAGAGGCTGCAAAGAGTCCCCACCAGCCGCCCGTGTGGCACACTCCAGTCATAACAGGCCAGCAGGGGCGGACGCCGTCCTGCTGGGCACCTCTCCTCCCGCCCAGAGCAGCTCCTGGCGGCCTCAGGCCCTGGCAGCACTGTCTCCGTTTGGGAAGCAGGTGGCAGAAACTGCGGGCAGAGGGGCAAGGCCCCTGTGCGAGGTCGCTCGGTATGGTTCCAGGCCCCTGTCCCCAGCCAGAACTCAGCCGTTTCTCAGGCCCGTGAGGCTCAGCAGCCGCCCAGCGCTGGGATCTCGAGCTGTCCCTAGGACGGGCCTTGAGCTCGGGCACTCTCAAGCGCTCTCACGGCCCCCTGCTCTTTCCTACCCGCCTCTCCCCACCAGGCGGGCCCCAGGGCCGCGGGGAGGGAGCAACGTTTGCCTGGGGCCTCCCGGAACCGTTCCCCAGTCAGAGGCCCCAGCAAAACCGAGGCGGGAAACCCTGTGACAGCGTCAGCCAGGGACCCAGGCTCCTGCGTCACCTGTCGGCCAGGCAGGTGCTGGCTGGGTGCAGGCGTCGACGCTGGCCACCACCGCCAGGGAAGCTGGCCCTTCTCCCTTCATGTGAATGGTCCAGCCGGCCGGCAGGCTCTCCCATGCTGGCATGGATGATGGCCCCTGGGGAGCCTGGACCAGCGGCCTGCATCCACTCCCCACACCTGGTCACCGGGGCCGGCGCCTGCCTCTCTCTACACCCCCATGTGCCCGAGCGGAGTGGGAAAAGTGATCTCGTCCTCCTGCTGACCACCTGGAGGCAGGGCGGGCTGGGCCCCGGGTTCTGCGGGCCGGGCAGAGGCCCTCCCTGCCCGGTGTCTCCCGGTGGCCGGGATGGAAGGCCTGGGCAGTGGGGGCGGGGAGGGGGGGCTGGCCGGGTCCTCTCCACGGCCCCCAGTGGGACAAGCAGGGCCCGTGGGGTGTCTGACAAGCAGGGGGCTGAGGGGCACAGGTCTGCTATCACCACGCTGCCACCCGCGACGGCGGGGCCTCCTTCCCTCCTTCAGTTGGAAGAAGAGGGGCTCAAGGAGGTGAAGGGGCCAGAGGGCGCAGGGCCTGACCACGGGGGTCTCCTCATCGCACCCCAGATGGCCCGGCCCTCCCGGGGATCAACGCCACACATGACCACACGGGCACTCTTTGGGGCGAGGACGGGCAGTCACTCAGCCCGCCTGGAGCCCCTGGGTCGAGGGAGCACAGAGCCTCTAACGAGCGGGGACAGAGCCGCTGCGGAAACGTGGATCAGAGAGGCTAAGCAACCAGCCTGGGGTCACACAGCGCCCAAGTGCCGGGCAGCCAGGCTGCTTGATGACGTGCCCACCCCTTCCCTAACGCCCCACTCCCTGTAACCATCACGAGGCTCCCAGGGGCCCCCAGGCCCCTGGGGCACAGCAGCGGCCCAGGGGGTGTTTCTGGGGAGCCTGTGACAGCAAGCTTAGCAAGCTGGTGTGGACACAGCCCAGGCCCCCCGTGACCTACGACCCCGGCCACGGGGTCTCAGCCTGCAGGTCAGCGCTGACCACGGGTGGCACGTCCCAAAGCTCCTCTGTAAACAACCCTGAGAACTAAAGCTAACTCCCCTCTCTCCCCCCGCAGGGGATCACACCTGGGGTCTTCCTGAAAAGGCATTTACTTACTTGAAAATCTCTTTCTTCCAGTATTTCTTTCCTCCATCTCACGAGAAAAGCAGCGCACACGTACAGGTGGAAATTGGCGAAGCCCTCGGGTTCCGACTGCAAGACAGAACAGTGGAGAAGGTCAGGGCCAGCGGGGAACACGGAACCAGCCAGCTGGCGCGCCGGTACGCAAGGCCTTCGCTCCTGACTCTCGTCTCATTAAAACAAGATGGTTTTCTCTCTGATCGGCGGCCAGACACGGCGGACGTGCAGGGCGAGCAGGCCCCGTGGCTTTCCTGCACGGATGATGGGCAGTGATGATAGAAGGCCGATCTGAGGGGCCCCCACTCCACGCAGCCCCGTGGGAGGGGGGCCCCCACTTTCCCCAGAGGCTTATGTCTTGGCCCCGGCCAGGAGGCAGGCAGCAGAGCAGGCACCCGGCCCGGGCACTGCCTGGCCACGACACTGACGGCAAGTGTGGACGGCAGGAACGCTGCAGGCCCCTCCCGCGTGGTCACCTGGACCCCTCCTCGGCCGCTGCCTCAGTTCAGACAAACACCACCAGCATTTGCAGCTAGGGTCCCCTGGGTGCCACCTGAACTGTGTGACAATTGTTTACAAAGTCAAAAATATAAAATAAAATCTACATCGCGTAAGAGAAAGATGGGAAACATCAGGGGCACTCAGGGAGAGGCTGGCGTGTTAAACACAGCGCTCAGTCGCCTAACGTGACATTCAAATGGAGACCCAAAGAGGGCCATCCGTGCAGACATCAGGGTGGGGGAGGAAGGCAAAGGCCCTGAGGCTCAAGGCTGCCTGGCAGGTTTCAGACCCAGCGAGGAGGTCAGGATGGCTGTCCTGGGCCCCAGTCCAGCTCATCTCACTCCCCAAGGTCCTGGGCTGCATTCCCCAGTAGGAAACCAAGGCCCTCTTTCCGGCTGCTTCTGAGATAGCCTGTTTGTCTTGGATGTTCTGCGTTTTCCTTGTGATATTTATTCTGCTTGAGCTATCCTGAGCGTGCGGAGCGTCCAGCAGTTTTAGAAAACCGTCACCCATGCGCCCATGCAGACGTCTGCGAGCTCGCTGTATTTTCTCAGAACCTTGGTGAGGTGGGTGTGAGGCCTTTTCCCTGTGTTCTCCACTTCACCCAACCTCTCTGCTCATAAGCTCCACCTCTCGTCTCTCCAGGAGATGCACTTTCTTCAACTCTGTCTCCCAGTTCACTAGTCGTCTCTTCAACTGGATCACAACTCCTGTCCGGCTCATCTGTTACATCTGAAACGTGCATGGCTTCTCCCACCGGCTTTGTAAATTGTGAGTTTCCCTCTCCTCCCTCTTTCTCGCTCACTCTGTCCCTTTTTCATCACTTTGAACATGCTGAACTTATCTTCCAGCACCTCGCAGGGGAACTCTGAACTCTGCGGTCTCTGCAGCGCTCTTTCTGCAGCCTGTTCTCTCTGCTGAGTCTCACTCTTGGTAGCCTGCCTCCTCGGACTTCAGTGATTCCCCCTCTTGGAGCTTGTGTTTGATGAAATAAATCTATTGTTAAGGCAGGACAAAAAGTGTTTAACATAAAATTCTCTCTGTCTGGGTCACTAGTCCTCACTGGCGTGCGCTGTGCATTTACACAGGAACCAGACCTCTCAGGGGACACGGCCCGCCTGCTCCCCCTAACAGCAACTTTCTCCTGGCACCAGCAAGGTGCCTCCTCAGGAGACAACAGGCCTTAACCCTGTAAGGGGGTCAGGATGACCTACCACTTGCCTCGTACGCGCAGATCTGGAGTAGGTAAACTGTCAATCTGTCATCTGATGTATCTCCTAATATATAGCTGTGCGCTAGCTTCTATTGGGAGGAACAGTCCTCAGAGCTTTCTGAAAGACTGTCTCCCAAGTCATTATCCTCAGGTGGGCCTGAATGAGAGTCTCCACGTCTTTCTTAGCATGCACGGTAAGTTGTTTCAGTCATGTCTGACCTTGCAACCCCACAAACTACAGCCCACCAGGCTCCTCTGTCCACGGGATTCTCTGGGCAGGAATCCTGGAGTGGGTTGCCATTTCCTCCTCCAGGGGATCTTCCTGACCCGGGGATCAAACCCTGATCTCTTACATCTCCTGCATTGGCAGGTGGGTTCTTTAACACGAGCGCCACCTGGGAAGCCCCTTTTTTCCTAGATTGACTATTCACTCAATTTTTTGTCGACATGTTCTTTGGAACTTCTATCTGTTGGAAGTCTTTGAGATATGCATCAAGAATGATTTTCTTTAGGGAAGAAAAAAAAGAATTCGTATTTGCTTCTGCCAGAAGCTAAAGGCCTTCGCTATTATCCCAAGACTGGTTTCAACTAAATCTTCAGCTTGAAATACTGTAGACAAGTAAGCGAAATGAATTGGGACTGCAAATCCGCTGAGAGCAGGGCTGCGCTCAGAGGCTCTGAAGGGAGGTGCTTTCCTTCCCTCTCCCCTCACGGCCACAGCCGAGGCCGACGAAGGCGAGCGGCAGCACCTGCTCAGCCCTGGACAGGCTCCAGGCGAGTCTCCTGCCTGGGGCTCCCGGCCGCCGGGCAGAAGGCCTGGGAATCACCTGCCAGGAGCCTGCGGCGAGCGCTTCGCCACTGCTCCTTACCTCGCTCGATTTACATTTTCTCGAGACTTCTGGTCTACAATCGCCTCTCTTCTTTAACGTTCTGTTTTTGAAAAAAAAAAATACACCAGCATCCTTTGGCGTATCCCGCAACGGAGGGGCCTGCTAACTTGGTTAATAGCCTTTACTCTGCCCTGGGAGTGCAGAGGTCAGCCTTAGGCCAGCCCCTGGACCCACCCTCACTCAGAGCTCAGGAGGTGGCTGCAGATTCTGCATCCTGTAAGACAGCGGTCCCCAGCTCCGGGCTGTGGGTCTGTACCTTCAATCAGTGGCAGCTCCAGGTTCAAGTGCGCAATAAACGCCATGCGCTTGAATCATCCCAAAGCCATCCATCTGGTCCGTGGAAAAACCGTCTTCCACGAAATCAGTCCCCGGTGCCAACACGGCGGGGAAGTGCCGCCACGAGGTTCCCCAAGCTGGTGAGCAGAGCGCAGCGTGAGCCACGCGTTCACGGGAACACAGCGTTCGGGGAAAACGGAGGTTTACAGCTTCACTTAAGTGGATTGTTTGTCTTCAATGACTTGGTAAATTACACTAAAATAGCAATTTAATAAATAAAAATTTCATATCCTAATGGAAAGTGGGCTTCTGCTTTAATGAAGCTTAACCTGGACAATAAATATCACCGTCAGCTGCCCAGAGCGGGGAGAGACCAGGAGGCAGCGGACGCTCACACATCACACGGCCCACGGCCAGGGCCCCCTCGGGATGGGGGTCTCCATCATCTTCGGGATCCGGCACCTACAATCGGGGTCTTCCCGACTGGTGTGGAACCAGCCACACAGACCGGCCATTTCACAAGCCCGGGGCAGGCGGGAGCACGCAGCACTCTCCAGGGACCAAGGATGTGTCCCTAGGAAGCCCCAGGGCGGGGCTCCTGATGACCACAGTGGTCATCCCCAGTGTCCCCGGGAAGCCCCCAGGGCGGGGCTCCTGATGACCACAGTGGTCATCCCCGGTGTCCCCGGGAAGCCCCCAGGGCGGGGCCCCTGATGACCACAGCGGTCATCCCCGGTGTCCCCGGGAAGCCCCCAGGGCGGGGCTCCTGATGACCACAGCGGTCATCCCCGGTGTCCCCGGGAAGCCCCCAGGGCGGGGCTCCTGAGGACCACAGCGGTCATCCCCGGTGTCCCCGGGAAGCCCCAGGGCGGGGCTCCTGATGACCACAGCGGTCATCCCCGGTGTCCCCGGGAAGCCCCCAGGGCGGGGCTCCTGAGGACCACAGTGGTCATCCCCAGTGTCCCCGGGAAGCCCCCAGGGCGGGGCTCCTGAGGACCACAGCGGTCATCCCCAGTGTCCCCGGGAAGCCCCCAGGGCGGGGCTCCTGAGGACCACAGCGGTCATCCCTAGTGTCCCGGGGAAGCCCCCAGGGCGGGGCTCCTGAGGACCACAGCGGTCATCCCCAGTGTCCCCGGGAAGCCCCCAGGGCGGGGCTCCTGAGGACCACAGCGGTCATCCCTAGTGTCCCGGGGAAGCCCCCAGGGCGGGGCCCCTGATGACCACAGCGGTCATCCCCGGTGTCCCCGAGAAGCCCCCAGGGCGGGGCTCCTGATGACCACAGCGGTCATCCCCGGTGTCCCCGGGAAGCCCCCAGGGCGGGGCTCCTGAGGACCACAGTGGTCATCCCCAGTGTCCCCGGGAAGCCCCCAGGGCGGGGCTCCTGAGGACCACAGCGGTCATCCCCGGTGTCCCCAGGAAGCCCCCAGGGCGGGGCTCCTGAGGACCACAGCGGTCATCCCCAGTGTCCCGGGGAAGCCCCCAGGGCGGGGCTCCTGATGACCACAGCGGTCAGCCACGGCGTGGGGACCATTTCAGAGCCGGCTCTGGGGGGGCCTGGCCCAGACCAGGCCATCCAGCCGCCACGCACTGGGCCAGGCTGCACACCCTCCTCTCCTGCCTCCCCAGGCTTCAGACAACTTGGGAGGAGAAGGAAGCCAGGGAACTGGCAAGGCTGCTCGGCAGGAGACGGGCCGCATGAGCAGGGCTCGTGCGTGGGGGCTTATGCTGGGACAGGAGGGGCACAGACACCAGCGTCTCGTCCTCCTACAGCCCCGGGGAGAGGCGGACGGGGCAGTGGGGAGCGCCCTGCCACAGTCTCAGCCCCCCGTCCCTGTGATCCTGCCACTGCTCGGCTGGAAACCTCCCCCTGTCAGAGATTCAGCGGAAACGGCCCCTCAAGGCATCCAGGGCCCCATCCCACCGGGCCAGCCTCCTCCCCAGGTGAGCCTCCCTGCCGGCCTGTCCCTGTGCTCACCACCTGCACCCACAGCCCCAGCCGTGGGCCCGGAACCAGCACTTGGGAAAAACCCCTGCGAGCCGGGTGGCTTCAGAAACCAGGTGAGCCTGGTCTGGACAGGCTTGTCAGAGTCCGGCTCTCGTCCCGGAGCCCAACTCCATCAGCCCACAGGCGGGGGACCCGGCCGCGGCGTGGAGGGCAAGGACGTCTGGTGGGACATGGGCAGAGCCCGCCAGTCCACAGGGAGCGCCCCCGGCCCGCATGCCATCCTCCCTGCAGTGGAGGCCACGCTCCAGCCCCCTCAGGCCGCCAGGCAGTCTGCAGAGCAAACACTCCGACCCTTTAACAAGCGGGCCAGGGATATTTTCGTCAAGATTCTGATGGTTCTGGTTAATACAACAAGAGAACATTCTGGCAAATCATGTTTCAGATCATCTCAATGTCACTCTGTCTTACTCGCTAATTAAGAAAACAGGGCGCTCTAGGACCAGACGGGGTCACAGTGCCAGGGGCTCTGGTGAGCACCATGAAATTCCTGGTTTGTTTTCCGCACTTTACCAAGCTCCTTTAGGCAGACCCTGCAAGGCTCACGCGTAGGGGAAGCGGCCGGGCTTCTGCTGCCCAGCACCAGGGTGGCGGGGGCTCAGAACACGCTGCTGGTAACATCAGGCCGACAGAACGGCCGCAAGGGAGGCCAGGGCTGCGGCTGGACAGCAGTGTGCTGTCCATCACCTTTTTGAAAAATAAGCCTGGAAGCAGAGTCTCCTACCAAATGTTCACCCTTGGAATTCTGAGGCTGGGGAATTCTGGAGGTCAAGGAGAAAACACTGTTCCTATAACAAACACCATGTTTAAAAATCATAAACCTCTCTAGCTGAGGAAAAGACAATTCACAGAAGATCCCGGATGCACTTGGAAATGACCATATCAAAGCCCCATTCCCATTCCAATCGGATCAGACATCCAAAATCTAATGCTAATGTGGACATCTGTCTTTGGCAGACAAGGGTGGGCAGACCAGCTGGGGAAGAAAAGGATTATTTGATAAATGATACTGAAATAGCCGGCTACCCATACAGAGAGAGTAAAATTAGATCCCTACCTCATGCCATAAGCCCCAATTCAAAGAGGATTACAAAGAAGCCCGCAAAGGTAAAACCTTAAGAGCGTAAGCATCAATTAAAAAAAAAAAAACAGTAAATTTGACAACACAAAAATTTAAAACTCCTCTGTGACAAAGGAACCAGAATTATGGTAAATGTACAAGTGACGGACGAGCAGACACCGCCTGCAACGCACACCTGACCGCAGAGGGCTAGCAGGCACGACGTGCGTCTTCTTATAAAACCCGCCTGCGAACCCGTAAGGAGACAAGTGACCTGCTAAGAAAAGCAAGCCAAGGAGGTGAACACACCTTGAGTGGTCAGTGAAAACGGGACAAGCTGCTCACACTCACGGGTAAGCAGGGGTGCAGAGAGCGAGATGGGCAGAAGGAAGAAGTCAGCTCAGGTTTTTCAAACGGGTAAAGCCTAGGAACTGTGAAGACTGCAGTGTACAGGGGAGGACGTGGACTGAAAGGAACTCTGCACGTGCTGGGGGCGGGGCCTGGGAGGGCACGCCTCACTGGAGGGCGTGTAATGTCGAGATGGCCACCTCCTGTAACCCAGAAAAGCCCCGTCTTACACCGGGCACCCCCTGAGCCAGAGGGTGAGGAGACGTGGGCACGAACGTTAGACTGCGCGCTGCTGGCAGCTGCAAAAGACTCAGAGACAGCTCAGATGTCTTTCAACAGGAGAGTGGATGAGTTATAACACACTCATACAGTGTGAAACTATAAAGGCTGAAAATGAATGAAATACAACGACACCCACCAAGATGAGTAAGTATTAAAAAATAAAGCTGGAACACAAGCAGCAAGTCGCCAAAGAATATGTGTGATGCCGTTTATAAAAAGTTTCAGAATATTCATTAAGAGCATACAAATTGTTTATGGATATATATGTATGTGAAGAAAATGAAAAAAAAAAGCACATGTAGAAATTTTATAAAAACCAATTTCAAGGTAGTGGTTATCTCTGGAGAATGAGGAAGGAAGCTTCAATGGTGTATGTGAAATTAAATTTTTAAATAAGTAATAAACGATCTGAAACAAAAATGATGAACGAACTGTCAGATTTGACACAACTGGGTAGTCAGTACACAGGCATGCACTGCGTTATTAACTGTACTTTTCTCTACACGTAAGACTTTTAAAATATATATAACTAACAAGGACCTACTGTGGGCTTCCCCGGTGGTTCAGAGGTGAAGAGTCTGCCTGCAGTGCAGGAGACACGCATCTGATCCCTGGGTTGGGAAGATCTGCTCGAGGAGGGCATGGCAACCCACTCCAGTGTTCTTGCCTGGAGAATCCCATGGACAGAGGAGCCTGGCGGGCTGCAGTCCACGGGGTCACAAAAGAGACACAACTTAGAGGCCAAACAACAACAAAGTGAAAGTGAAGTCGCTCGGTCGTGTCCGACGCTCTGCGACCCCGTGGACTGCAGCCCGCCAGGCTCCTCTGTCCATGGGATTCTCCAGGCAAGAGCACTGGAGTGGGCTGCCATTTCCGTCCCCAGAAACAATGAGGCCCTGCCGTATATGCAGCACAGGGGGCTCCGTTCAGGGCTTTGCAATGGCCGATACGGGGAAAGACGCTAAAAAGCGGGGCTGTGTGCACACGTGTGATGGACTCATACGCGTGAGGACTCACACGTGTGATGGACTCACGTTGCTGCACACAGAAACACCGCAGTGTAAACCAACTAGACTCCAACAGAGAATTAAAAGACCTCTTACAGTCAAAACAGAAGAGAAACACGGGGGGCTACCTGGCAATGGTCCCTTGCAGGGCCGCTGAGTGCGGGACCACTGCCTCCTGGGGCTCTGGCCCAGCTCGGGGCGTCATCGGGCCCCAGGGTCCCCACTGTCACTCAGACCCTGGCCTCGGTGGCCCACCCCCTTGGATTCTGACCTCTGTCAGCCGAGGCAGGGCTGCTGGCCCGTTTTCACCCCCAGGGAGAAGCCTTGACTTTTGAGAGAAGCTCAGAGGAGGAGAACGTAACGCAGCCCAACTGTCCCTGGGTCTCTCGGCCCTTCCCTTCTCCCCCAGCCACTGGCTGGAGGCGGAGGATGAACCCGGATGCCTCCTAACGTTGTGAGTTTTCTGCGTGTCAGGCTCTGCGGTGGATCGAGGTTTGCTTATAAAATGACAGAATGGAAGTTTGAAACGACTACACGATTAGCTAAATGCAAATGAGCTGTGCAAGAGACACCCTTTTTGAAAATCAGGCAATCAGGCAAAGAAACAGTTTTCCTTCTATTTTTTATAATAGAGAAACGGTGATAAAAGGAACAATTTTTCACCTTTAATTGCATCATTAAACTTTCCTTATAATTTTTGGCCCTGAAATAAAACCAAGTGGCCTTCTGGCACAAGAGATTTTCCCGAGCATGTGTATTTACGTAGATGGATTTCTGAGGCCATTCAAACGATGGGAAGTGTTCCCAGTTCTTTGTGCAGATTTGAGAGCACCAACTTCAGCTGTGCCAGCAAAACCCCCGTGATGACTTCCTTTGAAACATTCATCACCGGGCCAGTGCGTTACACAATTACCTACCTCGGATGCAGAGCACGGCCATCTTAAAATTCACACCGCCACCCGCGCATTTGGGGCCTGGCTCCATAATGGAACTGTAAATCACATTTCATTATGCAGCCGGGTCTCGAGGCATAAACGAGCGGGTGCCCATCCAGCCGGCCTCACGGTGACTGATCTATTATCTCCACGCCAGCCTCTATTAGCTCTCGCCGGATACTCATTGGCATGTGTCTGTCCACGTCTCAGGGCATTCCCAACGCCTGGGTGACAAAGGTCACAGCCCGTCAGATTCATGCCGGGAGTCACTGGCTGGACGCTCCTCCAGCAGGGAGGGCTGGTCTGGGAAAGGGACAGTGACCCACCTGTGGCTGCTCTGACGTATCAATAATTCCCAACTCTGAGGAACCTTTTAAAGCTGGAAAAACAGCACCAAATAACAAAGAATATGAACAATTCTTTTAAAGTTCCTAATGAATTGTTACTCCTAGGGTAGATGCTATATCAGGATTCTCTGGAGAAACAGGACCACAAGGATGTGTGTGTGTGTGTGCGCGTGCACGCTGTGTTGTTCCAACACACACACACACACACACACACACACACACACACACACACACACACACACACACACAGATTGACTGTAGAAGCCTGGAAGGACCAAAATCTGCTGGGGAAGTCTAGCAGGCTGGAGACCCGGGGGACAGCTGATGCTGTTCGACTGCAAAGGCCTTCCCTTCTGGAGGCAAAACACTTCGTGCTCAGGGGAGGTTGGCCTTTGTTTCATTCAGGCCTTCAGCTGATTGGATGAGGCCCACCCATGCTCTGGAGGGCAGTCCGCTTTATGCAGAGTCCACTGATTTAAAGGTTACACTCATCCAAGTTATACAGAAACATCCGGAACACTGACCAAACATCTGGGCATCATGGCCCAGCCTGGTTGACACACAAAATTAACCGCCACCCAGATCATGACCCATCCATGATCGGGAAAGGTGTTATCTAGTGCCACGTTCCTCGGTCCTCTTAGACGACAAACGGGTGGTTTAAACATTCAGTTAGTCGACAGAAGGGTCGACAGTCCCTGAGGAGTGACAAGCTTCTATGGTTCCGATTCACAAGGGAGGATTTGACCCTTAAATGCAGAAAGGCCGCCAGTGAAAGCCAGTTAAGAGCCAAACCAACAGTGGCTCTGCTTCAAACATGTTGGCAAGCCCCCAGCACAGGCACTGAAGCAGACCGCGCGCCACTCGGGCCCTGGGGCACGGACTGCCCGTCACCTCCAGGAGATGTCTGGGGGAGGGGGAACCACAAGTTCATGCACCATGACTGTCGCACTGCCTGCAAACGCGTCTCCTTTATGGATGAAATCAAAGACATTGTTTGAATGCTGCTGTCAAAACCCCATGAATTACACAAGCTCTGCAGGACTGCAGGGCTAGAGCCAGCATGGTACAGTCAGTAACCTCAGCTGCCCGTGTGAGGGACCCTCCCACTCCCCAAAGGTAAATACCGCACCCCTGACGGCCTGGCGTCTTCGTGAGACCAAGGACCAGTGCAGGTCTATGGGCACCACCTTACAGGCCTTTTTGCTAGGCCGTCCAACCTGAGGACCTGTGCTGCTGTTAACGTTTGTCAAGGACATTCTTGGCAAACTAAAAGGAAAAAGATCCTGCTGTGGGTCCTGATTAGTTTTTCTTTGAAGCAAGAAATGACATCACACCAGTTAACGACTCAAAGCTTCAGTTCTCTCTGTAGACGGAACCGAGCCAGGAGAGCAGAAAGGTCAGAGAGAGGGAGTGAGCTGCAGCTTCTGGTGAACGAGCCAGACTCCCATCACAGCCCTGCGATGACACACGGCACTGCCCGTCACTGGACCAGCAGGCCGGCACGCCTGAGCGTCCACAGGCTTGGCCAGGAGCACGTGGGCAGCACACCCTGCCTGTCTGGAGAGCGTGCTCAGAACCGGGACCCCCACCCCGAGTCAAGCCCCAGCCCCGCCTCCCCCCAGTCTCTCCGGAGGCTCCCCCCATCTTGGCCTCCCCTCCCCGCCCCGTCCCGTGGCCTCCCTTGACTAACCCTGAGGCCTGTGCGGTCTCCCTCCTGGGCTCACTGCTCTGTCCCCCCAACACATCAGGTCATGCCTGTGCAGCTCGCTCCTTAGAAAGCCTCCCCCGCTGAAGACACGGGTCCACGGGGACCCCTCTGCCTTCCCAAGCAGGGCAGCAGGCCCACCCCAGCTCCCCGCCGGCCTCAGCCGCCACGGGCTCATCTGGGGGGACAGAGCGCATGTCCACTCTCTGGGGAGAGGGTGCCATGTCTACGTGCACAGCACCAAGCCCCGCAGCCGGACGGAGTCCAAGAATGAAGCTGATACACCGATGTCTGTCGCTGTGAGCAAGAGTGTGAAACCTCTGAAAGACGGACAGACAGCTCAGCTCCCGGTGAACTCAGGCTCCTCCATGTGAAGGGAGCGCTGGGCCGGCAGATGCGCTCTCAGGCCCCAGGGCGTCAGGACAGGCCCCAGGGTTTGCACTGCAGGGGCAGGACCCGGAGAGGGCCAGCGCCACACATGCGCCTCCAGAAGTGGGGGGTGGTCTCTGGACGCCCACCTCTGTCAGCATCCCCACTTGGCCAGCAGCCTCAGAGAGGGTCTCTGTAAACTCTCGTTCTGCAGCAAACGAACAAGGCGGATTCCCAGAGCAGAGCCATCGTGGCCTGCCGGCCCCACAGGGCCTGTGTCCCCCTGGACAGGGGCAGACCACGCATTTGCTACAACAAAGCAACAAAGGACATGGGTTTGGGCCAAATGTCGGGTTTTCCACCTCCTGGACTGGGGTCCCGGAAGTTACTCAGGAGGGGACTACAGGAGCAGATGGCGGTAGCGGGTGTGAGTTCATCCTGAGAAATCATGACATCCAGCTGACGCAGAGCTCCCTGCAGGCAGCAGCCGGGCCTCACGTCCCCGCGTCTTCACGCTGCTCAGTGCTTGGCACCAGGACACGTGCCTCTGGGTGGACAAGGCTCAGACGGACCAACAGACGTCCGCTCTGAGAACAACGCAGAAGCAGAACCCATCTCCTGGTCACCGGCCCAGACTCTTCATTCTTAACCAGCTGCCAGCAGGCTGTCAGAGAGTCAGGTCTGAGAGCCGCCTGCGCTGTGAGCTTCTGGGCACAAGGACCCACCCTGCCCTCTCCTGGGTCTCCCCAGGGAGCTGGCCCAGAGCTTCCACACACAGTGGACATTCAGCAAATGACCAAAACGCTGAGTAAGGGAAGGAAGGCCGTGTTCCCACTCCCAGTTACGGACAAAACTTGTCAGCTCCCAATAACCGAACATTCAAAGGACCTCAAGCACCAACCCGGAGCCAAGACTTACACGAGGAGTGAGTGAAAACTGCTAGTTGTGTCTGACTCTTTGCAACCCCATGGACTGAACAGTCCATGGGATTCTCCAGGCCACAATACTGGAGTGGGTAGCCTATTCCTTCTCCAGGGGATCTTCCCCACCAAGGAATCAAACCAGAGTCTCCTGCACTGCAGGCAGATTCTTTACCAGCTGAGCTACCAGGGAACGCCAAGAATACTGCAGAGAGTAGCCTATTCCTTCTCCAGGGGATCTTCCTGACCCAGGGATCAAACCTAAGTCTCCCACATTGCAGGTGGATTCTTTACCAGCTGAGCTAACAAGGGAAGTTCAGGATTTAAACCAGCCCCCTTGCAAATAAGGCTGCAAATAAGACTGTTATTGCTTCGAAACTAATTTGAGCAGAAAGAATCCACATTCACCTAATGGCCATTCTCTAGGGCATTCCCAGATTTGGCAGAAAACACTGAGAGAGAACAGCGCCTCCTGTGAGCTGAACATGGAAACGCACCCAGGAGTCGGTCCTGGTGTTTACAGGTGATGTGTGGGCAAGCTTCAGAGGCGACCTGGCGAGGGTTTCATTTAGAAATCACGATGGCCTCACAGACTTCAACACTGTCGGGTGTGTTTTAATCCACTGCCATCACAATATTTCCCGATGTTCAACCTGCCTATTTCCAACCCCTTTAAAAATTGGGCTTCTGAGATGACCCCAGCAGTCTTGGAGAAGCCCCCCGCTCTCTCTACGAAGAGATGCTGCAGAGTCTTCTAGAACATTCCTGCCTGACCCTGAGGAGCCTATGTCCTTGTCACAGGAAATGGTACAGAGGCTCCCGGTGGGGGGGCGGGGGGGGCCTGCTTCCCCGGGGTTCATCACTGGACCCAGTAATTTTCAGCGGAGGAAGTCAGAAGAAGGGATTTTACTTCTTTTAAAGAGAACACATCACAAGCTCATACTGCGTCTTGACTTATATTTAAGATTACAGTGCTTTTCCTTCTTTGATTTTATGCTTGATTCTCTTTCCTCTTAGGTGAAAAATCTCATTTCCTATAACATTATCATAGTCACTTATTTGCTTTACCCTAATGTATGTATTTATGTGTAATGTGTGTACATAAGCAATAGTTTCAAGGTAGCACTAATGTTAGCACTAACAATCTGATT
Organism: Dama dama; assembly: GCF_033118175.1. Classification (NCBI taxonomy): domain Eukaryota; kingdom Metazoa; phylum Chordata; class Mammalia; order Artiodactyla; family Cervidae; genus Dama; species Dama dama. The sequence continues at coordinate 3,171,491 of NC_083702.1, forward strand.
GCCAAGTAGAGTTCTAAAATTTTTTGGCAATTCTTTTTGTGCTTGAGATGTATGCTGCGAGGGCTGTGCGTGCAAACTGCCTGAGAGGCTCCTTGAAGTCATTTTTCTCTCTGTCACTGGGGCCACCAACCAGAGATGCAGCGAGGTCCACTTTTTACATCTTAATTTTGTTCATGCTTTTTAAGGCCCGCTTGCTCAGGCTGAGTTTGGCTTTGTAATTGTGAAAAGCAGCACATGACACCGCAGTGAGGACCTCGGCCGAGCTGCGTCTGGAGAAGTCGGGCGGCACGCTTGCCCCCAACACCGCCCCTCCTCCCCCGGAGTCACAGCTTCCCACTGGCGTCTGGCTTACCCTCTCACTGACTTTCTTCTTTTGTCTGCAATATAGGTAAATGCACGTGTGCTCACGAAAACCTGTGTGTGTCTGTCTGTCTGTCTGCCCATGTGTCTGTTCATACTCCCTCAACCAACCGACCAACAAGTGACGGAGCCCACACATGCTGTGCCTTTTCCCTGCCGTAAACTATGCGGCCGAGAGCCCTCCAGCCACACGCGGGAAGCACGCACCCGGGTGCCCACCGCGAGGAGCAGTGCGCCAGCCCCTGGAGCATCAGTCGAGCTGCCCAGGCTGAGGGATGCCCGCGGGGCTGCGGGCCCTTTGCGATTACAGGCAGCCCTCTAATGGGTAGGCCCCATGGACACCGTGTTTTGTATTTCCTTCAGCTTGTCTTCTGCATTGTTCCTGGGCCAGCAGTAAGAGCCCGTGTTGTTGGTGAGAGCAATGATCAGCCCCTGGGTGTTCTTACCGGCCCAGCTTCTGACCTGCTGCGGCCTGCCCTCCCCTCCCTGAGGTCTGCCCGCCCGTCCTACCAGCTCCCCAGACCCAACTAGCGGCTGACGGCTCCCCCTGGGCAGGCACTGGAGAACCTCGGCCCTCGTACAAACACAACTCCACGCACCCAGGTGGCACCAGTGGTCAAGAACCCGCCTGCCAATGCGGGAGACGTTAAGAGATGTGGGTTTGACTGCTGGGTTGGGAAGATCCCCTGGAGGAGGGCATGGCAACCCACTCCCGTGTTCTTGCCTGGAGAATCCCATGGACAGAGGAGCCTGGCTGCAGTCCACGGGGTCGGACACAAGCGAGCGATTCAACAACAAGCACGAACGTTTCTGCAGACACCAGTAGCTCAGGGACGAGGGCCTCGGTGGCTGTTTCCTCACTAAACCATTTGCTTTGAGATAACTGTAGACTGATATTCATGTGCAAGAAACAATTCAGACAATAATAAATACAAAGAGACCCCCTGTCCCTGCTACCTAGTTAGGGGCGGCCCTTCTGATCTGCAGGAAAATGCTGATCAGCTCCCTGGCCTGGGCCCCGGCCTCTCACACGGGGACAGAAGGGCACAGGCTCACGGTCACGTCACGCTCGTCAGATGTCCCACACTCGGCACTGGTGTGCTGAAAACGTTCAACCTGGGGGTACGACCTTATCCTCACTGTGTAAATGAAGATTCACACGCTTTGCACATTCACCAGTGCACACCTATGTGGAGGCGGGATGCACATGGCCTCGTGACTTCCTCTAAAGTCCAGCTATTCTCCCTTCTCTGCGTTCCTGGTAAATAAAGATTAACTCAACCGTAAAAATTATACCGTTCGGATCCTTGGCCATTATTTTTTTCTGTTTGGTAACTGGTACACTGATAAGAGAGAATTAAAGCTCTCCATTACAACTGTAATCTTTCTATCAGATCCTGGCTTTATGTTTTCTTATCTCTATGACTTAGGACATATATTTTGAATATTATTTTACTACAATAAAATGTCTGCCTTTAATTAACTCAACAGTTTCCCTTAGTCTTCTTAATCTTAACGTTCCTGTTTTGCTTCTGCTTGAGTTTCGATCGGCAGAGCTTTGCCCAGCATTTTATTTCTAATCCTTTTATGTCCCCAAAGGAAGAACAAATGCTAGGAAGGAAAATTCAAGCAAAATCTGACAAATATACTTTAAGATTACATGAATGAAATATTCATCGAATCTCTGGGTATTTAAAATAATATTTTGGTGCCCAATTTTACTTTTTGGAAAAACTTAATTCATGACCAACCCAATACTTTTATATTTTGCTATTTTTAGTAAAACTGTTAAGCTAAACTGTTTAACTAAATATTGAATTGATACAAAATATGTTTTAAACACATGGGAACAAAAGCATACCAACAGAACAAGAATTCTTGGGCTTACCATCCACTGCTTAAGAGAAAAACCAACCTCTCCGTGAGTAACTTTCCCCAAAGCCGGCCTGGCCCTCTTCCCGAGATTGCAGTCTTTGGAAGGTAAACACCATCCCCAGTTGTGTTTGTCATTTCCGTGACTTCCTTTATCTTTGCACCGCAGTTGTTTCCTGCTGGATCTGAATTTTAGAGAAATGTAACACGCAGTGTGTGTGAACCGAGGGCTCCTGCTTCATTCAGCACCGTGTCCCCGGGACTCGCCTGGTGGTCCGCTGGCGCAGACTCTGCGCTCCCGACATAAGGGCCCGGGTTTGATCCCTGGTCAGGGAACCAGATCTCACACGCCACAACTAAAAATTCACACACTTGCGACTAAAGGTCCTGCATGCAGAAATGACCAAAACAAAAAAAATCCCACATGCCACACGAAGATGGAAGATATCTTGTGCTCCAACTGAGGCGGAGCCAAATAAAACACCAGCACCACGTCCCTGGGACACACGGCTGTTGCGTCACGTGGCTACAGGTCACTGCGCGTCTCCATCGCCTCAACGAGGCTCCACAATTTCCTCATCCACACCACTGCCCACGGGTCTTTAGGCTCTTCTCCATCTCCTGCTACCACAAGTCAGGACCGCGGGAACCCCTGTGCACACCTGTCAGTCTTTCTAGGCCACCCTGTGCCCCAGAACCGCAGGGAGGGCCAGCCCAGCACCCCTGACCCAGCAGGCCGCTGGGAGGGGCCAGCCATGTGCGCAGCTCATAAGCTACGGCTGCTGGCCGAGGACACAGGACCTCTGCACCGTGAGGGATGCTGTGCAGTGACGGGGATGCCTCACGCCTGCACCGTCTAGGCGGCAGCTGCGAGCCGCAGGGGGGCCCTGAGCGCTGGAAAGGTGGCTGGTGGAACGACGGAACTGAAGCTTTCAGTTCTTTAGATTCTAAATAATATTCATTTGAACGGCCACATGTGGCTCATGACAGTGCGGCTCTGACTGCAAATAACCTAGGAGTGGAATACCTGGGGGAGGAGAATGTGTTTCTTCCACTTTCCCAGGAAAAGGCAAATTAGTTCTTGCAGAGTGTTTACTAGTTTTTTACACAGTGTGTATGATGGTCCTCACTGCTCGACAGCCTCAGTCCTCCCTGAAGTGTGATTCTTTATCTTTCACACTTAAGCGGGAGGCCCCTAAGCCCTCCGTGGTAACAGGCGTGCACACACACAGCTGGGCAGGAGGGTCCTGGGGCGGGCGGGGGCCCCTGCTGAGCACCCTGACCCCAAGGACAGTGCCCTCTGGGGACACCTGACTTATTCAGACGGCTCTCCCCTTCGCCTCCCTGCCTGCGGCGAACATTTCCTTCTGTTCCAAGGACCTGGTAAGGCCTCAAAACTGAAGCTCAAGCTCGAAAGATTTAAAAAACATGACTTCAGGAACTGCCCTGGTGGTCCAGTGCTTGAGACTCTGCACGGCCACTGAAGGGGGCACGGGTTCGAACCCTGGTCAGGGAACTAAGATCGCAAATGCTGCAAGGGGAGCCAAAAAAAAAATGTGAGTGTTCCACTTACTCTGGTTTCATGTTTTGACTCTGGTTTTGTTTTGTTTACGGTTTGGGGGATGTTCTTTTAAAAAAAAAATATTTCTAGCCAGTATTTTAAAATTTTCATTAGCTTTCTTGGGTGTATAATTTACATAAGGAGAAAAACAGAAGCCTAAAAATACTGTCTGATGAGTTTTGACAAGTAAATGCCCTGGCAGAATCAACATCCCCGGGAATAATGAATGTGCCCTTCCAGGCGTCCTGCAAGGCCAGGGCAGGCAGAGGAGCCCGCACTAGGGAGCTCTCTCTCCCTGCTGATCCATTTGGCCAGGTCTAAGACTCACCTACGCGAACGCACGCGGCATGCATGCTTGTGATTGGCTTTCACCAGGAACACAATGCTTTCGATTCATCCTCATTGTCGCTGAAACCATTCCCCTGTATGAACTTGTTTACCCACCTCCTGCTGACAGATATTCGAGCTGTTTCCAGTTTGGGCTGCCATGAATAAAGCTGCTGTGATCACTCTCCTACAGGTTGTGTGTGTGTGTGTGTGTGTAAAACATCGATGTCCGTTTCCCTTGTGTAAAGACCTAGGAATGGAGACACTGGGTCAGAGGGCAGAGGTACGTTTAGCTTTGTAAGAAACGGCCAGTCTTCCTGGTGGCATTACCATTTAATATCCCACCAGCCGAGAGGAAGCGTTCACGTACTTGCCAGTATTTAGTGTTGCCAAATCTTTTAAATTTAGCCACTCTGGTGAGCGAGCAGTGGTGTCTCACGGTGGTCTGATTTGCATTTCTCTGATGACTAATGATGTTGAGGACTTTTTCAAGTGTTTATTGGCCATTCATCTATCTTCTGTTGTCAAATGTCTGAGTCTTTTGTCCATTTTTTAATTGAGCTATTTGTCTTTGTAATATTGAGCCATGGGAATTTTTGTACGCCCTAGATAGGAGCCCTTTGTCAAACACGTGCGTGATAAATATTTCCTCCCACTGTGTCTCTCCCTATTCTGGGCTCTCCCTGGTTCCGCTGATCTATTATCCAGCCTCAGGTCAACCCCACGCTGTCCTGATTACTGCGGCTTTATGGTGCACCTTGAAATCAGGACGTCCAGCCCTCCATCTTAGTTCTCCTTCAACAAAACGTTGTGAATTCTGCAATCTTAGGTCCTATGCACTTCCAGATACATTTTAGAATAAACTTATTAGCCTCTACAAAAAGCTTGGTAGAACGTGATTGAGAGTGCACCGACTCTCACATCAATTTGGGGAGAATTAATACCCTAACACTGCCTTTCAGCTTATAAACATGGTGTATTTATTTCACCAAGTTATTTCAACTTCTCTCAGCAATGTCTTGCAATTTTTAGTGTAAAAATCTTAAGTATCATTAGTTAAAATTATATGTAAGGATTTTTATGAATTTCGTATTAGTGTAAGTGGCACTGGTCTCTAAACTTCACATTCTAGTTTTTCATTGCAAATACACAGATATTGTTGATTTTTGAATGTTAACCTGTATCCAGCATCTTTATTCTTCTTCCTCTTTTTCCTCTCCTCCTTCTTCTTTTTCTGTCAGACTCTTTAGGATTTTCTACACACACAATCCCTAAGGACTTTTAGTTTCCAATCATCATACTTTTTATTTCACGTTCACTCTTGATTGCCCCAGTTAGACCTTCAAGTATAAGACTGAATAGAAGTGGTGAGAGGAAATATTCCTGCCTTGTTCTCAACTTGGGGGGAAGCATTTGATAATTTTACCATTAAACATGAGGTAAGCTGCAAGATTTTTAGATGCCCTTTATCATCGAGGACACTTCCCTCTATTTCTAGTTCACTGAGAGTTTTCTTAGTGAGTGGGTGTTCAATTTTGTCAAATGCTTTTTCTGCATCTTTTGACATGATCATATAGTTTTCCCCCTTATCTGTTACTGTGATCAATTACATTGATTTTTTTTTAATTGTTACACCAAATCTTCATGCCTGCAATAAATCCCCTTGTTTGTGATGTACCATTATTTTGATAATTTATTTGATTCAATTTGCTGAGGCTCTGTCAAAGATTTCTGCAACTTTGTTACTGAAGGTATCAGTTTATAATTTCTGTTCTTACAATGTCTTTGTCTCATTTTGGTATCTGAGTTATGCTGACTAATAAAAAGAGCTGAGAAGTGTTCTTTCTAGCTCTACACTCTGAATCTCTTTAAGACTGGTATTATTTCTTCCTTAGGTATTTGAAAGTTCACCAGTGAAGTCATCTGGGCCTGCAGCTGTAGGAAGGTTTTCAATTACAAAAGCCATTTCTTAAACGAATACAGGGCTTTTCAGGCTTCTTATTTCTTCCCGTGATCCTTCGGGAATCTGTCCATTTCCTTTGGGTTGTTAATGTTACTGTTATAAAGTTGTTAATAATATCCCCTCATTATTTGTTAAGTATCTGTAGGACCTGTAGTGATGTCTCCTCTTCTTCATGTTAGTGGTCTTTCTCTCATCTCCTCTTTTTCTTTTTTTCCTTCATCTTGATTAGCCTGGCTGGAGATTTTTCAGTGTTAGTGAACATTTCATTAAACCCACTTTCAATTTTTATTTCCTCTATTGCTTGCCCATCTTCTATTGTATTGATTTTTGCCCTTGTCATTTTTATTTCCTTCCTTCTGCTTACTTCATAATTAATTTCCTCTTCTTTTTCAAGATTCTGAAGGAGAAACTAAAATTACTGATTTTAAAACTTTCTTCTTTTCTGACGGGTGCATTTACAGCAATATGGCAGCTCCCCAAGCACTGCTTTAGGTGCACACTACAGATTCAAATGCTACATTTTTATTATTCATTCAGTTAAAATAGTATCTGATTTCCTTCTGACTTCTTTGACTCAAGGGTTCTTTAGTGAGTATGCCACCTAATTCTCAAAAATTTGGAGAATTCTAGACATCATTCTTACTGACTTCTAACTTAATTCTATTATGGTTAGATAACACACTCTGTATAATTTCAATTCTTTTAAATTTTCAGACTTATTTTATGGCCCAGGAAATAAACTACTGTGGTTACTGGCCACTGTGTACTTGAGAAGAATGTGGTTAGCTATCCCAACTCACTGGATTATTAACAAACTCCAGCAAACTGCCTGATGATATTTCTATATCTCCTATATCTTTACAGATTTGCGGCCTATTTTATCAATCACTGGGGCAGAAAAATTAAAATCTCCAGTCATAATTATGTGAGGTGTTGCCGCAATATTAATAGCCATTAATATCTTTTTGTGCTAACTGCTCCATTTACTGGCTCCCAGATTATGTAGCTGCTGTCATCTCAAGTGCTAACTGCTGCCCTGAGTAGAGAGTTCCCAGGGATGAGCATCCCTTCCTCCACCGCCCTGAGAGCCGAGCCTGAGACAGGGGTGTGGGCGGTTGTCTCCCAGGCTGTCAGGCTGGTTTGTCTCCAGTTCATCCTTCATCCAAGCGTCTGGCCTGTCAGTCTGGCCTCACCTAAGTGCCTCAGCTCTGCACTCCCGACCTGCGAGAGTCACAGACTCCGTCTCCTGCCCCAAGTGTCTGTTCAAACCCAAGCCCAGAGACAGGCAGTGCCCCGCGCCCCACCCCCAACCCCCACTATAACTTGGGCCTCTGGGATGCCTCTGCTTTCCTGCACTCACACGTCTGTCTTTGACAGTCTATCAGCATTTCTGGGTGATCTGAGGATCACGGGACCTGCAGGTCATGTGACACGCCATATTTAAAGTTTCCGTTGTTGTTGTTTGGGCTTCCCAAGTGGTGCTAGGGGTAAAGAACCCGCCTGCCAATGCAGGAGACATGAGAGATGTGGGTTCGATCCCTGAGTCAGGAAGATCCCCTGGAGGAGGGCATGACAACCCACTCCAGTGTTCTTGCCTGGAGAATGCCAAGGACAGAGCAGCCTGGTGGGCTGCAGTCCACGGGGTCACACCGAGTTGGACATGAATGAGTGACTTGGCGTGCACAGTCGTGTTTGGTCGCTAAGTTGTGTCCTACCTTTTGTGACCACATGGACTGCAGTCCGCCAGGCTCCTCTGTCCATTGGATTTTCCAGGCAAGAACACTGGAGTGGGCTGTCATTTCCTTCTCCAGGGGATCTAAAGCTCAGCATGCTTCAAACAAGGCCGTGTTGGACCAACATGGTAAGTGACATGGGGTCTGAACTCTCTAAAACTCCTGGGTTTGCCCCAGGCTCTGGACTGCCCCCTCTGTTCAGTCTGATTTATCCAGCCAATGGTGAGCTCTGGGTGGGGTGGGAGGGGGAGTGGGCACGGAACAAGGGCTGCATCTCACTGGCCTCTGTGCTCCTCCCCATCCCTGCTGGCCCGGCCCAACACAGAGCAGATGCTCCCCAGAGTCCTGATGGACGGGCTGGAAGTGCAGGCGGGGGCTGGAGCGGGAAGCTCCCAAACATCCAGCCGAGGCCTCTGGGCTTCATCTGATGGCAGGAGAGGCGCCAATGGAGGGGTTAGGCCGGAAAGCAGTGGGGCAGCTGCCCAGGTGGATGGAGCTTCTGAGACTCCCAGGACCAACCGGACAACAGAACTGAGGCAGCTCCACCTGCAGGGTCCTGCCTCTCCCCTGAGCAGCTGGCTATCAAAGCAAAGCTTAAAGAAGCTGACATTAAAATGTGTAAAGAGAGAGTATTAGACGGATTGTGTGCGACTCTTCTTCCAAACCTATACAAAAAGGTAAATTATTCACTTGAGTGGATGTAGCTTGGGAACAATGAGAGACACATTTCACAAATGAGCCTATTTCTCTCCAGAGAAAAGATTGTGGGGCTGCCTGGGAAGGTTCAAGACTCAGAATTAACAATGAGCCTGCTTCCAGCGCCTCCTGAGTTGTCATGGTGACCGCCAGCTGGAAATGGCTGATACCCGCCAGGCCTGTCCCCAAGTCCTCCCAGTAGACGTGGCGACATGTGTCAGGGAAGACAAGAGTGACCACGGGCGCCCACCCCGGCCATCCCGTCCAGTGCGCCCTGGAGCTCCGCCTAAGCCACACCCTGGCGGGATTCCCAGGACATCAGCAGCACCACCAGGCTCACCGCTCTGGGGGGAGACAGTCAGCAAGTCAAGTGTGAATCGCTGCCTTTTAATACACGCTCTTTACAAAATCCCCATGCGGGGACGCTCCCGAGGCCCACTGAGAAGCAAAGGGCTGTGTGCCCTGCACCAGCTTTCCTCCAGAGAAGGCAGTGGCAGCCCACTCCAGTCCTCTTGCCTGGAGAATCCCAGGGATGGAGGAGCCTGCTGGGCTGCAGTCCATGGGGTCGCTAAGACTCAGACATGACTGAGCAACTTCACTTTCACTTTTCACTTTCATGCACTGGAGAAGGAAATGGCAACCCACTCCAGTGTTCTCGCCTGGAGAATCCCAGGGACGGGGGAGCCTGGTGGGCTGCCGTCTATGGGGTCGCAGAGTCGGACACGACTGAAGCGACTTAGCAGCAGTGGCGGCAGCAGCAGCTTTCCTCAGCCTGCGGAGGGGTCTGAGTGCTTGTGTCCGCTCTGTACACATCTCATCCTCCCAGCTGCCGGCCTGTGGTCTGGCCGTCAGGTCACCTTTCCACCACCATCACTGTGTCTCGTTGGGGCAGTCCTAGTCCTTCAGTGTTCATTGGAAGGACTGATGTTGAAGCTGAAACTCCAACACTTTGGCCACCCGATGCGAAGAGCTGACTCATTTGAAAAGATGAGTCAATCTGAAAAGAAAAGTCAATCTTCCCTGATGCTGGGGAAGATTGAAGGCGGGAGGAGAAGGAGATGACAGAGGATGAGATGGTTGGATGGCATCACCGACTCAATGGACATGGGTTTGGGTAGACTCCGGGAGTTGGTGATGGACAGGGAGGCCTGGCGTGCTCCAGTTCATGGGGTCACAGAGTCAGACGCGACTGAGTGACTGAACTGAAATGAACTGAGTCCTTTAACCACAGCCTCTTATGGCTCAAAACTATGTTGGCAGGACTCCCCTGGTGGTCCAGTGGCTAAGCCTCTATGCTCCCAACACAGGGGGCCTGGGTGCGATCTCTGGTCAGGGAACTAGACCTCACAACAGCAGCTAAGAGTCTGTATGATGCAACTAAAGATCCCGTATGCTGCGAATAAATAATGCCAGCATGGCCAAATAAATAATTTAAAAAATAAACAAAAAAACCCCAAGACCCTGTTGGTGGAACTCTCTGGAACAATGCCCCGAGGTGGGCCAAGGAAGGTTCGTGTGAGTAATGGGAACTTTCTGCCTTCAACTCTGGGGTCTGATCTTCCCTGCTGGGACTCTGTGATGTTCCAAGCAGAAAAGCCGGCAGGATGGATCCCCAGGAAGGTATGAGGTTCTTGTGTTAATAAAGGTGCCAGAGGCACAGAATAGATTCAGTACTTCATTCAATACCTTGAATAAAAATTGTTGTGTTCTGCAGCCTGGAACAACATTATGCAGCTGTGGCTTCCACAAAGTACATGATTTCCTGTTTCCTTGTGAGTTTTCTGGGTCACATATATTTCCTCACCGAGTCTACACTTCTGCTCCAACAGTTAGAAGAGTCTTTCGGTATCATTTTTCCTGGAATAATTTGTTATCCATCATTTTTATGGCAGCATTAAATTTTAAGAGAGAATTGAGAGGGATAGAAAATCTATCGCATATTTCCAGCCCCCAAAGAAAGCCTTTAATAAATTTAGACCTTTCGGTGTTACATTGTGATCTGACCCCAGGAGCAGGAAGCTGCCTGGGGCCATCCGTCCTTCCTGCAGGGCTGTGGATCCGTCTGCAGCAGAGGACCACCCCCTGGCCCCCAGCGCGCAGAGCAGAGCCCGGCCTGCGGACCCAGACCACAAGACGCAGCTCAAGAGATGAGGCACAGAGCCCAGTGTGGGTGGGGGGCGACCGGCGGCATCGCCCTCCCCTGAAGCCAGGCCTGGCAGGGGTTTACCAGTGCCCCCTACAGGCAGAGCGGTCCCCACCACCTCCCGGTGCAGCCCTCGGCGACGCCGGCCTGCCAGGCTGTGTGTGTGTGCTGGGGCACGGAGCCCAGCCCAGAGCCCCACCCTCAAGGACTCCCTGGCAAGTGTGTGCAGGTGTGAAGAAGTGACCCCGTGAACCAGCAGGGGCACCAAAGGGGTCCAGCAAAGCGCTGTGGGTGAAGGGAAGCGGCGGTGCCTACGTCTGAAACCTGGTGGAAAAGGCCACTCTGCTGAGCCAACTTGAAGGTCACTTCTGGCCAAGTGTGGGATGGGGCACTGCAGTTCTGGAGCCAGGAAGGCCCTGCGGGGACGCTCCGGGGACTGTTTCAGGATCACACAGGAGCTGCGGGCTGGGGAGCAGGGCAGGGGGCAGGGGCCGGACCGAGGGACCTGAGTCTCAGTCCCTCCAGGCAGCTGCACAGCCTCCCTTCCCTGCCCGCCGCCCCCCGCCCCAGCCTCCCGGGCCCTGCCCCCACTTCCCTCCAGTTCCCAGAGCCCAGGCGTGTCCCTCAGCCCACGTCCCCACCTCAGCGGGCCCTCCACAAGCAAGCACACCTCTGTGCACACACGCAGAGGGTCTCTGAACACCCCACGCACCCGGAAACGTGAGGCTTCATACAGTAAAGATCCTAAAGCCCGGGGGCAGGGGCACAGCTCCAGAACTAAGCTGACTGTGTCATCTGCATTCCGAAGAGGCAGGGGAGGGAGACTGAGCTCGACCAAACGCGCTTCTCATCAGACCGCCGCCCCCGCCCCCCCCACGCCTGACTCACCGGGAGGCCGCACGGAGGAAAGATTGATGCCCGCATCATATGGCTCTCCGGACAGGGAGATTCAAATGAGGAAATAACTTTTATTTATTAGGACTCACCGGTTTGCTTTCCTCTTTCCCAGAACTTCGGCAAACCGCAGCCATAAAGCATCAGCAGGTGTTTCTGGGCTGACAGATCGCATCACGGGATGATGAACGGACAGACCTCCGTCCAAAAGCAGAGAACAGGAATGGCAGGTGGACCCCTTTCCCTCCAGCCCTGGGCTAAGGGTTTCCCCCTTTATTTCTGACGGTGAAAGCCAAGACGAACGGTAGGGTGCAGGGAAGCCTGCTGAAGCCCGCAGACCTCGGGGCAGGCCTGCGAGAAAGACGAGAAAGACAGGGTGCCCTGCAGGTCACGCGGGGCGGGGAGGAGAGGGGGCCGGCACTGACACCAAACAGCAGCAGAGGGCCACACGCATGTGGCCGCAGCCTCAGCAAGCCCAGTGGGAGGCCCGGGTCCCAAGAGCCGACCCACAGCGGCTTCGTGGCCGGGAGACCTCGGGCTGGCCCTGAGTCCCCGAGGACCCGCTGAAGGCACGGGTGGGCCTGGCTCCCGGCCCGCCGAGCTGATGGCCCCACGACACGGAGTGAGTGACCCCAGATGCTTATGCCGGCGGCTGCCACCCGTGGGCCCTTCGTAAGCGGGTTTATTCTTTCATCAGGGCTCACGTTCTTCTCTCCAGAAGCTCAGGAGACTGGCTTCCAAAGTGAGTTTGAAGTCACTCATTAAAAAAAAAGAGCCTCAATATAGAGTTCAAATTTAACATCGGTAATCTTAAAAAATGTTTATACCAAGGCTTCCCTGGTGCCCAGTGGGTGGGGCTCCGTGCTCCCAACACAGGGGGCCCAGTTTCAATCCCTGGTCGGGGGAAACTAGATCCTGCATGCCAGGATCCTGTGCCAACTAAGACTTGGCACAGCCAAATAAACAAATAGAAATGTATCTTCAGGTTCCCAGGAACGGAATTGCTGGGCCGTCTTTGGGATGCAATTCGCAGTAACGTTGAATCACAGGAAGCCACGTAGGTGGACACTGGGGCGGTCAGGGCGGCAGTGGTTCCTCCCAGCGGTGGGATCCTATGGAGCGGGGTGACGCTGACCAGGAGTTTAAGGCTGGTGGAACTCAAGCATGCTTGCAGCATTCAAGGATGGACTCGACAGCTATCTGCGGAGCCCAACACCCACAGCACTGCAACCAGGGCTGAGAGACAGGACGGCGGGAATGCACATCCTGTTGGGTTAGCCTGCCCTGGAGAACTGTGGACGCAGAGGTCAGCCAGGACCTGACAGGGTTGTGGGGGCGGGGGGGGGCAGACCTTCCACCTGGACTGCTCACTTCAACAGCAGGTAGGCTGGTGGCTGGTGGGCAAGGTTCATCCTGGGGGTCAAATCTACAGCACAAATAAGGAGAGCCCGGAGATTCTCTGCTGAACCTCTTTCAGCTGGGTGCAAACACCCAGAATTTCACTTGGTAATTTAGCCAAATTAACTCCTCTAAAAACTTGCTTTTGAAACTTTTGTTGTATTATTCGATTTTGCAGTTGGAGTTATTTTAACAATGTACAATATAATTAGCCACTTAATGTCATTAAGAAAATTTATGAGCCTTTATGAGTTGAAAAACAGCCCCAAATGGTATTTATGAGCTACCCAGCACTAAAAATAGGACCCCACTGCCTCCATGAAACACGCTTAAAAAAAAATGCAGTCACAAATAATATGTCTAATTATGTATTAAACTAATTCTCGCCTTCACCTTTCGAATTTCTAAACTCCTTACCTCATGTATCATTTTAATTATTTTTCCAGTTCATTCCCAGGGAAACTGGCTGATGGGGAATTAATTAATGAGTCCAATAAAGAGGCTGCCTGCATTGTTCCCACCACAATCCGAGCCCTGGCCTCATTTGCATGTGTCCTTGTCTTCTAAACAATAGCACTGCTGAGATTTCGGCATGAAATTGTTAGCTCATTAAAGAGGACACAATAGTATCCATTTCCACAGATATTCATCAATTATCACATCTCCCTGCAACACAAGTCCATGAATAGAGAAACCACTGGGGTTTCTGGCCCCAGGGTTTGAGAGACAGTTACCCTGCAGACTCCACTTGACGACATGATTCCGGCTCATCCAGCCCAGGACTCGTCCCTTATGAAAGTCCCCGTGAGGCGCGGGGGAGACTGCCGGGCACAACAAGACCACGGCACGCCAGGCGGCCCTGCCCCTTCCCTGTCCCACGCGGCGCTGCACACCCTTCCCTGCGGGGGGCTGGCTCCCCTGAAGGCCCAGCGCGATGTGTGCGGTGCCCCAGGGACGCTGGCAGAGGGGAGGAGGGGCCTGGGGAAACACGGTCCTCTCCCCGAAGGTGGGCCGCACACAGGGCCCACCGGCCTGAGGCGGTGCCTGCCCCCGCGGCCTGGCACGCAGACCTCTGCCTGCAACCCCCCACTGCTGGCCTGCGGGGCAACAGGGGGCAGGAGGCCAGAGCCTGCAGGGGCCTGCGCAGCGGAGCCACCCTCCCAGCCGCCCGTCTCGCGCCTTCTACGGCGGCATCGAAGGGGCACCCGCCCACCCTCTGTGCCCACGCCCCTGGAGGTCCCGACGTGGCAGGCGCCGCCTCACTCGTGTTTTAGCGTCCGGCACAAGCAAGAATCTGCCTGCGATGCAGGAGACCTGGGCTCGATCCCTGGGTTGGGAAGTTCCTCTGGAGAAGGGAATGGCAACCCGCTCCAGTATTCTTGCCTGGAGAATTCCATGGACAGAAGCCTGGTGGGCTACAGTCTGTGGGGTCGCAAAGAGTCGGACACGACCGAGCGACTCTCTCACACACACACACACGAGCACTAAGGCCAGTCCAAAAAGGGACGGACAGACAGATGGACGAGTGTGCTCCAGAGAGACGAGAACGGCAGACGCCCCCATCCACCCCGGCTCCAAAGGCAGACCCAGAAGAGCCTCAAGAGGAGAAACGCTGAGAAAGGCACGGCTGTCTGTGTGCACGCGTCTGTCTGGTCTGAGCCACTTTCTTTCGAGTTACTACATAAACACCCCCAGCCCCTTTCCGAGGCCCTGCTCCAGTCCAGCACCTCTCCTGCTCCGGCCTGACCCCTGAGGACGCACACAGTCCTCCTCCCGCCCTGGGCTGGAAAGGACGGGCCAGTGCGGGACGGGCCTGGCCTTCCGGAAGCAACTCCGAGGACCCGGCAGTGGCCGGCTGGCTCCTGGCCCGCTCTGCGCCGGCCGAGTCCAGGTTTCGCTGTGTCCGCACAGAGGGAAGCCTCTTGGGGACAAAGGCCCGTCTGCCCCGCGTGTGCTGGGTGTGCTCATCTCTGCAGGTCCTGCCCCCCCCACCCCCGCCCCACGAGTCTCACCGCTTCAGCACTAGGATGAGCAAGGCAGGGGGCAGGATTTGACTCAACGCCTGAAAGAGCGGCACTAGGATTCACCGTTCAGCGTCTGCCTCTCCTTTACAGTCCTGGAAGGAGGTTCGGAGATTTTAAAACAGGCTGGCGTCAGGCAGGGCCAAGCAGGGACATGGACACAGGCGGGGGCCTGCGGGAACGGTGCCACCCAGTTCAGAGCAGAACAGCTCCGAAAGCTCTGCAACGACCCATCCAGAACAAGCATTGCAAACCATCAGCTGAAGGGGGCGGGGCAAGCACAGAGGTTCCCCTGGGCTCTGAGGTCAGGGCCGGTCAGTGGCCCGGCTCCCCTCGCCGCCCCAGGGGCACACCTGCTCCGTGGGAGACTCCCGGGGGGGCCCCAGGCAAGCCCAGCCCTCTGAGATCCGAGTGACTGTCCTGCACACACATGGTGAACACACTCTCCATGTGTCCCACATCTCCCAGCGCGGGGCGGCTGCGGACAAGGCCTCGCTTCTGGTCCCCGGGTCCAGCCATCCACTGGGCCTGGTCCTCACATGTGCCCAAGGCCCTCCAAGTCAGCGGGTCCGAAATGCAGCTCAGCATCTCTGCAGAATCCTTCCACTCACCCTCACCCTCCGTCCCCCACCCTTGCCCCATGCTGCCGCCAGACAAGCGGGAAGCAGAAAGTGGCCAGGGGTCAGACAGCCCTCTGCCCGCGGACCTGAGGTTACTCGCTAAAGACCAAACACCGAAGCCTGGAGGGTCCTGGCCCCAGGAGACAGGGACACGACTGGGCAACAGAAGGCCTGGCGCAAGCGGGACGAGGCTCCGGTGAGCAAGCTCATCTGGACGGAGGCTCTCCTCACCTCCCTCCCGGTGCTCGGGTGCAGACAGAGGGCAGGGCAAGGTGGAGACGTCCAGATCTTTAACCTCGCCGCCCCTAAAATCAGGGGGGAATCTGAGGACTCTCCAGCAATCCATCCAGTGAGGGCAGGGCTAAGGTCAGACTCAACAATACCCTTCACTGCTAACCGAGACTCCCCTCCTGTCCAACAGCACTGACAGGTCCTCAGAACGGCCTCTTCATAATGACAGAGATGAACGTGTGCAGTATGTTTTTCTAAAGATGCTGTCAGCTACAGAAAAGAAAGACGCCTCTAGAGTTAACATTTTTTCTCTTGTGAAATTTAATTAAAAGCAGCTCGTTCCTAACACCTTATCGCGCCCGAGATCCCAAGGATAATGGAGACAAAGCCCCTCGAGGCAACTCTCGGTTAAGGAACCCCAGACGTGTCTGGCTTCAGTTTCACGGCGATGGAGACAGCACAGGGGCTCGGCTCGGGTCACTGCTGGGCAGGCCAGGGCCCCGGCTGGCCCCTGAAGCCACGAAGGTCTGCTGATAACAGGGCACTCACAGCCATAAAAAAAGGACTTTTTGTCCCCCTGAAAATGTAGTACCATTTCTGTACTTAAAATGCCATCAGGCGAAATGGATCCAATTGAACCATTTAATCCTTCCTGACACGGACATTCAGCTGAATAGCTCAATGTGGGCAAACGCTGGACAGCAGTTCTGTGCTCCTGGCCCCATCTTTACTGAAGCACATGTGACCCCACAGGCCAAGCTGTCCTGCGCAGAGGAGCCAGACCAGCCCCGGAGCCGCCAGCACCGAGCGCTGGCCTGCTCTGCACGGGACGGAGGGACAGGCCAGTACCTGCTCCTCCTCAGCACGCCCGCCAGGCTCGGGGCCAGGACAGCCCATCTGCTTAACTATGTCCCCCAAAAGCCATCATCAAGTCCTAACCCCGGGGGACCTGTGAGCACGGCCTTGCTGGGAAACAGGGTCCTTGCAGATGCAGCTAAGGTGAAGCCGCAGACTGGGGGTCCCTATCAGAGAAGGGAACAGTGGACGCAGGCACACGGGGAAGACGTCCCCACGGTGACCGAGGCCAGGACTGCGGTGCTGCATCCCCCAGCCAGGGAATGCTGGGGCCGCCGGGGGCCTCGGAGGCTGGGAGAGCCTCCAGAAGGAGCGAGGCCTTGGCCCATCGGAGAACTGAGATCCCACATGCCGCTCGGTACGAGGCCAGAAAACTAAACAAACTGCCATTGTTGGGACTTCCCCCGGCGGTCCAGGGGTTAAGACTCTGGGCTCCCAACGCAGCGGCCCTGGGTTCAAGCCCTGGTCGGGCACCCAGAGCCCACAAGCCACACAGTGAGCTCAAACAGAAAAAGGAGGAAGCGGCCCCGCGGGCACCGGACTCCAGGCTCTGGCCTCCAGCCTGTGAGAGGATGTGTGCGGGCTCAGTCACTCCAGTCCTGTCCAACTCTGCAGCCCTACAGACTGGGGCCCCCCAGACTCTTCTGTCCATGGGACTCTCCAGCAAAAACACTCGAGGGGGCTGCCGTGCCCCCCTCCCTGTGAGACGATGCATGTCTGCAGCTGTGAGCCCCCAGAGTGCAGGGGGATCGGCCCCTGAGACCTGGGAAGCCAACACACCGCAGCAGTCGCAGCCCGCCTCGTCCCCTCCCCTCGGGCCTGGGGGAAGGGCGCCCGGCTCTCCCTTCAGACTGTGCTCCCCAAGGAGACTTGTGCCGTAAGCTGAGGGGCACCCACGCTCTGCCCGTCCCCCGCAGGCCCCTGCAGGCAGGTCTGTGTCTGTGAGGACCCCTCGCAGGTCCAGGCACAGGGCTGGGCTGGGCCACAGCTCCCCACACTGGCGGGAGCATCTCGGGGCCTGTGTCCACGCAGAGCAAGTGGGGAGCCGGCCAGCCCCGCGAGGGCCAGCCCCACATGCCCACGTGGAGGAGGCTCAGACACCAGGCTCGCAGCATGCAGCGGGCAGAGTGCAGACCACAGCGTGAGAAACCCGGGGGGAGGCGGGCGCTGTGAGGGGCGCGTTCACAGCTGGGGGCTGAGGAAGGGAGGGTGCACTCACCAGCCCAGGCCACAGACCCGGGGCGCAGGGTGAGTACACATCAGCTCCACGTGCTCACTCGTGTCCGACTCTTTGCGACCTGTGGACTGCAGCCCACCAGGCTCCTCTGTCCATGGGATTCTCCGGGCAGGAATCCTGGAGTGGGTTGACGTGCCCTTCCCCAGGGGATCTTCCCGACCCAGGGATCGAACCTGTGTCTCTCCCATCTCCTGCACTGGCAGGTGGCTTCTTTACCATCAGCGCCACCAGGGATGCCCCTCCCAAAGAAGAAACCCAAGGCTGACAACTAGAGCTCGGTGTCACAGCCCATGCCCTCCACCCCACCCCGAGGGCCCAGCCGTGGACACACCCAAGGCTGCTGGCCTCAGAGCACAGGCCTGGGGATCTGCACCCGGTGCAGAGAAGGCACGCCGCCAGCCTCGGACCCCACACGCCTCCACCAACAATAACACCACCATATGCTGGGCGCCTGCAAGTGGCCTGTGCAAGGCGGAGAGGAAAGCCAGCGACGAGGAACTTCTGGTCTTTGGAACAGGGCCCGGCCCTGCAGTTACACAGAGGCATGGGGAGGCTGCCTGTGGCCTGTGTCCCCCCCGACCCCCGAGAAGGGAGCCCGCCGTCACAAAGCACTCATCAGTTGAGCGCGCAAAGGGTCCCAGGGGCTGATCAAACTGCATTTGCATTTATATTCCCATTTTTTAATATTCAAGAAGTTAAAACACAATACTTTTTTAATAATTAGGACTTCATGCATATTTAGGTATTTCTTTGTGAGAAGCTGCTTGCTTTGTCAGCCGTGGCAGAGCAGACACATCCTCTGGAAGGCAAGCTCCTGCTCACCGTGCGTAGATCAGAGGTCACACACAAACACACACACACCCTCTCACTGTGTATGAATTGGAAGTTTTACACACACACCTCCCCACACGCACCCCCCACACACACCCACTCATCATGCATGAATCAGAGGTCACACACACACACACACACACGCTCCTTGCGGCCAATGCTAGGCACACTCCCGGCAAGGGCAGGGTGCTCTAAACAGGTGTGTGTGGGCCTGGACCACACCAGTCCCGGGAACTAGAGCAGGTTCATAAACCGAAAGGAAGAAACTCAGGTTTGCTCGGTCCACCTCTGGAGAGTGACCGGGCACCAGGGGCAAGGCAGGTAGGGCGGACCCGGCCCTTGAGTCTCAGGCCCAGGCCCTGGTGGGCCCCCAGGTCGGGGAGGAGGCAGGCAGAGACACAGGGCTCTGGGCGCACCTCCTTACACACAGACCCAGCAGGATCTCACTTTCTCAGGAGCTCGGCCGCGCTCTCCTGGTAGGCGGCTGGGAAACGCTGGCCTGTGGACAGACGGGGCCTTTGTGCAAACCCGACGCTCTGCTCCCAGCCTGGGTCAGGAGCCGAGGGTCCTGCCGACAGCAGGCACCCAGGTCTCCTTGTGACCGCCAGGACAGAGTCCTGGCCTCCCCGCTGTCCCGGAGCGGGCGCGGGAGCCTCAGCATCTGCTGGGACACGGGGGCTGGGCCACCCGGGAGTCTGAGGCCGATGGTCAGGGGCCAGAGAAAACATGATCCCAGCAAGGTGACTCAGGGGCCGCCTGGGGAAGGGCTCTGAGGATCCCCGGACCAGAGAGCTTCGCAGGTTCCGCCCGGCGGCCAGGGAAGAGGGTGGAGGGAGGGCCTGGTCATACCTCCCAACCTCGAGATGGGGCAGGAACTGCCTGGGGAGTCTAAGGGAAGAGTCCATTACAGCAAAAGAGGACTCGGCAATAATCAGGCACGGACTCACTCACAATGCAGAATTATAATGACTCAATCTGGAGGTAGTTACAAAGCATGAGAGCAGCCAGACCAAGAGCATGTCCTGCGAGGGCTCCGTGTGTGTGAAGCTCCAGGAGACGATACGTCAACCCCGGGCAGGGCTGAGTTGTCCTCACTTCTCGGGGAAGAGCCTCTGTGAGCGCAGAGGGCGCGGCCAGGGCCCCAGACGGGACACAGCTCAGGGGACATGGGACCATGGAAAGCGGGGCCACCCCCGGCAGAGAAAAGAGCCGGGGAGCAGGGGTGCGGGGGGCCCACCTGCCCGGAGCAGTGGTGGGAGTAAGTCAGGCCGCGCACCCCTGCGTCCTAAAGTGCATCGTCAGACGGAACCCCCCCAGACGCAGGCTGGAGCCTTCCAGGGGCTCACGTCCCAGACGTCCCGATAGGCCCCTTACACATCCCTGCTATCATTCTGGGGGTTACAGGTATAGTTCGAGTTGGCAGAGACAGGACCCCGACAGTGAAATGCCAGGGACAGCCTGGCTCTGTCATCACCCGCAAACTGAATCCGAGATCCAAGCGGTGCTGGGCCAGTGGCAGCCAGAGGCCAGACTCACCTAACAACAGAGACACATCCAGAAACCGGGGGCTGCTGACGGACCTGTCACTAAATCACTCGCCCCTTTCTGACGGCATCTCCCTGCCGTGTAATCCCGCAAGTATCTGATTGCTGAACCATCAGCAACTTTTCCCCAAAACAGAATCAGAAGCAGGGGGACAGCCTGGCTGTGGGGGGGCCCGACTCCCCTCGCTCAGGACAGGGAGGTGGGGGTTACTAGCCGCTGGCGTCTTGGTCTGAGTGATAAACAGAGCCCACGAGAGCGCAGAGCACGCCTGACCACCAGGCACAAACTGCCGCAGTCCCGTCCAGGAGAGGGTCTGCTTCCAGCATCCCAGAGTCCCGCTCAGGGGTGATGCCTGCCATCTCCACACTCTCGCTGGAGGCCAGGCAGCCCGACACGCCCCCGCGCCCAGGCCTCTGCCCCAGGATGGACAGGGCCCAGCAGCTGAGTCACACTCCACTCGGGACCCATGGCCCACACACGGGTGAGTCACAGATGGTCCTCTTCAAACTCAGCCTTTAGAACAGTAACAAGACCAGCCCTCCCCAGCCCCCACTACGGCAGAAAAGCCAGGAAAACATGCTGGCTCCGCTGGGTGGGCACCTTCAGACCCGAGACCACGTGGGGTGCTGCTGAGGCCCAGGCAGAAACTGCACCTGCTCATCACTGGAATTCACTCCTCAAGGGAGAGGCGGCCTCTGGACAGCCAGGGTAAGACTGCCTTTCAGGGTAAGACTGCCTTTAGGGGGCTTCCCAGGTGGCTCAGAGGTGAAGAATTCGCCTGCCGATACAGGAGACACAGGAGACTCGGGTTCCATCCCTGGTCTGGAAAGATGCCACATGCCTCATAGCAACTAAGCCCGTGCTCCACAACCTCTGAGCCTCCACGGCCCGGGAGGCCCGGGAGCCTCCACTCGCGGCCCCTCCTGAGGCCCATGCACTCTAGAGCCCGTGTCCCCGGCAAGAAAAGCCGGTATAAGGAGAAGCCCACGCACCGCAACTCGGAGCTGGAGAAGACTCCTGAGAGTCCCTTGGACAGCGAGGAGATCCAACCAGCCCATCCTAAAGGAAATCAACACTGAATAGTCATTGAAGGACTGAAGCTGAAGCTCCTATGCTCTGGCCACCTGATGCAAAGAGCTGACTCAGTGGGAAAGATCCTGATGCTGGGAAAGAGTGAGGGCAGGAGGAGAAGGGGACGACAGAGGATGAGATGGCTGGATGGCATCACCGACTCGATGGGCAGGAGTTTGAGCCAACTCAGGGAGATGGTGAAGGACAGGGAAGCCTGGTGTGCTGCGGTCCATGGGGTCACAAAAAGACGAGACTGAGGGATTGAACAACTGTAACTAGAGAGAAGGCCCGCACAGCGCAGCTAAAACAAATAATTAAAAAAAAAAAAAAACCACCCTTTTAGGGAAACTGCAATTCTTTATAGTCTTTAGAAGAGCTTACGTTACTGTCCAGCCCGAGGTGTGCAAGCATCGCCAGGTGACGGACATAGGTGTGCTCAAGTTGGGTGAAAATACTACAAACTCAACGCTCAAGTGGAAGGCAGAACGGACCTTTGTACCCACGGCCCGAATGAGCTCAACGAGAGGCAGACTCAAAGTCAAGGTTTCTCAGACGCTCACGGGAAGTGGCCGTGGGGGCAGGGAGGGGGAAGCACCCAGCTGGGAAGGGCTGGGCCAGCCCCTACGCCCGTTCCCACCGCTCTCTGCCCTGTCCTGCCATCACACGGGCGAGGGAGACCAGCGCGCCCCGACTCCAGGGCCCGCGGAGGATGGGAAACCTCGCGGCCAGAACCGTGACGCGCTGGGCCAGAGCCTCTGCCCAGCGAAGCCTCAGCCGCCGCAGCGCAGAGCCTGGAGGCCACACCTGGGGCAGACGCGCGGGGTGTAAACCAGGCCTTCGGAGCTGGGCCGGCAGCAAGCACAGATGCAGCAGCCACGGACAGCGGGCGAGACCCCCGGACACACCTCGGCCTCTCGGAACCCCAGTTTTCTCTTCCAAAGCACGGGGAAAACGGCCGCCACGTGGGGAGGCCTGCGTGTCCGTGGGCTCGCTCGCCCCCCTGCCTGCTCTGCGGGCCCAGCCTGGGCGGGCGGGCCGGTGCTGGCGGCGGCAGTGGGCACAGGCGACTGAGTCCCCAGAGTTTACAAGTATCCACCGGGAAGCCACGGACCAACAGGAAGTTTATCCTCAAATACTGCATGGCGGCTACTAAAACACACCCAAAACCGGAGAAATTTAACAGGAACTACAGAAATAAAAACGGGACTAAGGAGCCACCACCGACTGCCTAGAACTCAGAAAAATCACGTTCATTGAGAGGCCCGGTGACGACGAGGGTGGAGAAAGCCTCACGCTCCCAGAGTGGTTTGCGTCGAGACCCTCGGAGGCGTCAGGACCGTTCACCCCGTGAATCTCTGAAGGGACTCGGTGCAGACAAGGCTTTAAGCACAAAAATCTCACATCACAGCGTCATTACACTGCAAGTCCACCCCACCACCTTTAAGTAGACGATAATATGTCCACAGGGCTGGATATTACGCAACCATTTAAACAATGGCTATAAAGACTAGGAACTAATACAGAAAAAAAGGAAAAAAAAACCATTATGACGGGATAATATAACAGATGCAGAGAGCACGGTCATGTGCAGTATGCGACTGTCGTTTAAAGAGCTGCTGAGAATAGAGGAGAAACGCCAGCATGCTTCCACAGCCGCTCTGCACGTCGAGTGGGAGGCTCTCGGGGGGGGAGTTTTCTCCTCTCTAATGCTTCTGCACACACTCTCATGGTGAAATAAAAGAATACAGAATTTCAGAAAACAAGCAGTTAAGGAAGGAGGCCTGTTGGGAATTTAATCACCATCCACAGGTTTATTTACAGCAATGCAACTGGTACCAGCAAGGGTGCCCGGATGCTCCGTGAACCCAGCTCAGGCCTGTACTCCGATCAGCGGGCCTCTACGACCCCAGCGGTTAAGTACAAGAAGCTCTGCGAGGAGCCAGGTTAACGGCTGGGAATCCTGATGCTCACACGGTGAGAAGAAGCCAACAGCTGGCCCAGGACACTGTCCTGAGATGGCAAACCCTGGGCCCCCAGAGTCCTGGAAGGAGGCAATCCTTGCCAGCAATGCCGAGTCATCTCCCCGCGGCCCCAGGCAGACCGCTGCCTCCTCCTCGTGATCATTAACTAAAGGTAACAGGAAATTGGACTGGAAATCTGGAGAACACTCCCCACCCTTGGGACACGTCGGACCAAGCTCCAGAACGCAAATCTGTGGCCTAACTTTTACTTTTTGAATTTCTTTCAGAGGATGTAAAAATCAAGGCAAGAGCAATGCTAGACCCTAAAAGAAGAGTCTGTAAACCCAGGGCACAGTGGTCAGGGGCTCCGTGTCTTGAGTGCCATAAAACGAGGGGGCAGACATCTCTGTGAGATAATCTCATTTCCTTTGGACAAGCTGGGGTTCCCTGGTGGCTCAGACGGTAGAGAATCCACCTGCAATGCAGGAGACCCAGGTTCAATCCCTGAGTCGGGAAGATCCCTGGAGAAGGGAATGGCAATCCACTCCAGTGTTCTTGCCTGGGGAATGCCATGGCTAGGAGAGCCTGGAGGGCTACAGTCCATGGAGTCGCAAAGAGCCGGATACGACTGCGAGTCACGTCTTCTTCTTGGATAAGTCGAGAAAAGTTGCAGGATTTAAACAAAAAAAATCAGTACAGAAAACTCATGTGCATTTCTGTACACTTGACAACAAATTATCAGGAAGAGAAATTAAGAAAACAATCCCATTTACAATTGCATCAAAAATAAAATACTTGGGGATAAATTTAATCAAGGAAAGGAATAATCTGTGCACTGAAAACTTCTGAAAGACACTGATAAATGAAGCTGAGGAAGACACAAAGAGACAGAGAGACATTTCTCACCCGTGGACTGAAAGGACGAGTGCGGGGAAACGTTCCTCTTACCCAAAGTCGTCTACAGATTAAGGCCTTCCCTATCAAAATTCCAAAGGCGTTTTTCACAGAAGTAGAAAAACAAACCTAGAATTTGTACGGAACCACAAAAGACCCCAAATAGCTAAAGCAATCTTGAGCTGGCCGACACTCTAATGCCACTTAGGAAAAAAGGAACACAAGCCAGAAAATGCACTTTCATCTCCTGTCTTTCAGGAAACCCGCAGGCACTGGCCCTCCTGGCTGCCCCCACCTCCACCAGCAGGTCCCCCGGGGTGTGGGGGGGTGCTGTCCCACTCACGGGGGGGCGGTGTCACTCCACAGATGCTGGGAGAGGCCACTTACGTGTCATCATGCGCACGGTGGGACCTCAGCCGAGTGCATCCCCCAGAGTGTCTCGGGGGTCGGGGATCCCGGTCACACAGGAGGCACACCCACTCCTGTGATCTGGGAGGAAGTCAAGCAGCTCTGACACAAAGGGCCCCCTCCCTCCCACGGCCCAGGCTCTCTGGGAGCTGGACGAGCCACCGCAAGCCCCACGGCAGCCGGCACCCCGCACCCCTCTATGTGGGCACAGGGCGTGCCCGGGCTCGTCGGGCCACTTCTGGGTGGTCTGTGCTGTTTAATCACCTGCTTCCCTCCCTGTGACTAAGGCCCCTCGTTCACGGTTGTGCCGCGCCAAGTTCACGGTCTGGGACAGAGTAGCTGCTAATCCTAACCTTTTGTCGACACGCGTCCCAGGAGGAGGCTCAGCTTCCCCGTGAGGGATTAAGGACTTGCGGAAACCTGTGAGGGCCCAGGTAATAAACACCCCGGTTTAGGGGAGGGTAATCGCCCAATTGCCATCCGATGATTACTATGTATTTTCATTGCCAAAAGATGCAATACAATTTCATGGTTACTTGGGCCTGTAAAATAGAAATACCCCCAATTTTTAAGATATGAAAAGGTTTATGACCAGGGTACTGTCAGTTCAACAATGAGTCCGTGGTACAAATGAGTCAACTCATGATGAAATTTAATTTCAGGAAAATTAACTCAATAAAGATGCCACAATTGCGCTTAAAGTTTTAATACCTATTAGGAGTTGTAGCGAAGTGGTGCAGGGCCACAGATGCCGCAGATCCATTTTCAGCTCCTCAAAATGCGACTGACTTAATACCTAATATATTCGTAATGGGGACAGTACTACAGAGAACTTCGTGCTTAATGACGGGGGGCCAGGATCTCAGCCTAACCCATCACAAGTGAAGAGCGTTTGCAATTCACAGGATATTAAGCTTTGTCTCCTGCGATGTTGCCGAGACTTATCTGATAGCACCAGGCTGCCGGCCATTTTAACAACCCCCCCAAATAAACACTTTATGTCCCAGTAAATATTAGTGGCTAGAAATTCTGTGGCTAACAAGTGCCTAGAAAAGCAAAACCAAGGAGGGGAATCTGGGTGCTGTCTATTGACCAGTCATGGTTTCTGACGCCAACATGATTAGAACATACTCACTGCAAACAACAGCAAAGTGAAAACCCAGAGCTTCAGAGCCCGAAACAGCCCAGGTCCCGGGCAGGTGTGAAGCACACGGGCAGCATCGGGAACACAGCTCTGGGCTGCTGCTCTCCGTGACCTGGGAGAAAGCAGCTTGGCGCCCGGGGCTGGCAGGGCAGCAGGCTAAGGTCTCCACCCAGGGACAAACACAGCGTCCAGGCCAAGGGCGTGCTTGACGGGGAGGCGGGGCGAGGCTGTTCCAGGCTGCTCAGAGCCCCAGGGTCCCCACCCCAGCTTCACGGGGTGCCTGCACTGCAAAGAAGCCCGTAGCCTTGGGCCCCCTTTCCCAGCCTCTGCAGGCAGCTCCCCATCTAAGCCCATGAAGAGCTGACGTCCAGGGCAGGAAGAACCCTGCCTCCCGGAGTTAGGAATAAAACCCAGCCTCTGCAAGGATCCCACCCCGAGTCCACCCAGGGCACCTGCTCGCCACGAGTGGGGTAGAAAGGCCGTGTGGAAGCCCCGGAGCAGCCTCGGCAAACATCTTCGAATAAATGGAAAGACGCCAGAATAAGCAACGCCACTCTCGAGGGGACAAAGGCAGTTTGTTCCAGAAAACTCAATCTCCTGAAGAAATGAATTTCATCAAAATCGGTGGAGAGGAGGAAATTTCAGAGTACATCGAATCTGTCAGTGACTTTTTTAAAATCTTTATCATAAGTAACTGGAAACACAGACGACGGGTGAGTCCTGAGCAGGAGTATTTCTGGCAGACGCGGCTGGAGCTCCCGCAGAGTCAGAGCTTCCCCACCATACCCACCCCCAAACCCAGACAGCACCGCTGCACGGCGGGATGGAGCGCACGTACAGACGGAACCCCGGTACAGACAGAGCCCCGGTACAGAGGGAGCCCAGGTACAGAGGGAGCCCAGGTACAGACGGAGCCCCGGTACAGACGGAGCCCAGGTACAGACGGAGCCCAGGTACAGAGGGAGCCCCGGTACAGAGGGGGTCCCGGTACAGAGGGAGCCCAGGTACAGACGGAGCCCAGGTACAGACGGAGCCCAGGTACAGAGGGGGTCCTGGTACAGAGGGAGCCCAGGTACAGACGGAGCCCAGGTACAGAGGGAGCCCAGGTACTGACGGGGCCCAGGTACAGAGGGAGCCCTGGTACAGAGGGAGCCCAGGTACAGACGGAGCCCAGGTACAGACGGAGCCCAGGTACAGACGGAGCCCAGGTACAGAGGGGGTCCTGGTACAGAGGGAGCCCAGGTACAGAGGGAGCCCAGGTACAGAGGGAGCCCCGGTACAGAGGGAGCCCAGGTACAGACGGAGCCCCGGTACAGACGGAGCCCCGGTACAGACGGAGCCCAGGTACAGAGGGGTCCCTGGTACAGAGGGGGCCCAGGTACAGAGGGAGCCCCGGTACAGAGGGAGCCCCGGTACAGAGGGAGCCCAGGTACAGACGGGGCCCAGGTACAGAGGGAGCCCAGGTACAGAGGGAGCCCAGGTACAGAGGGAGCCCAGGTACTGACGGGGCCCAGGTACAGAGGGGGCCCAGGTACAGAGGGGGCCCTGGTACAGAGGGGGCCCTGGTACAGAGGGAGCCCAGGTACAGACGGGGCCCAGGTACAGACGGGGCCCAGGTACTGACGGGGCCCAGGTACAGACGGGGCCCCGGTACAGACGGGGCCCAGGTACTGACGGGGCCCAGGTACAGAGGGGGCCCTGGTACAGAGGGAGCCCAGGTACTGACGGAGCCCAGGTACAGACGGAGCCCAGGTACTGACGGAGCCCAGGTACAGACGGAGCCCAGGTACAGACGGAGCCCCGGTACAGACGGAGCCCAGGTACTGACGGGGCCCAGGTACAGAGGGGGCCCTGGTACAGACGGAGCCCAGGTACAGATGGAGCCCCGGTACAGACGGAGCCCAGGTACAGACGGAGCCCCGGTACAGACGGAGCCCCGGTACAGAGGGGGTCCCGGTACAGAGGGAGCCCAGGTACAGACGGAGCCCAGGTACAGAGGGGGCCCAGGTACAGACGGAGCCCAGGTACAGAGGGGGCCCAGGTACAGAGGGGGTCCCGGTACACAGGGGGTCCCGGTACAGAGGGGGTCCAGGTACAGACGGAGCCCAGGTACAGAGGGAGCCCAGGTACAGAGGGAGCCCAGGTACAGAGGGAGCCCCGGTATAGACGGAGCCCAGGTACAGAGGGAGCCCCGGTATAGACGGAGCCCAGGTACAGAGGGAGCCCAGGTACAGACGGAGCCCAGGTACAGACGGAGCCCAGGTACAGAGGGAGCCCCGGTACAGAGGGAGCCCAGGTACAGACGGGGCCCAGGTACGGAGGGGGCCCAGGTACGGAGGGGGTCCCGGTACAGAGGGGGTCCAGGTACAGATGGAGCCCAGGTACAGACGGAGCCCAGGTACAGAGGGAGCCCAGGTACAGATGGAGCCCAGGTACAGAGGGGGCCCAGGTACAGAGGGGGTCCCGGTACACAAGGGGTCCCGGTACAGAGGGGGTCCAGGTACAGACGGAACCCAGGTACAGAGGGAGCCCAGGTACAGACGGAGCCCAGGTACAGAGGGAGCCCCGGTACAGACGGAGCCCCGGTACAGACGGAGCCCAGGTGCAGACGGAGCCCAGGTGCAGAGGGGGCCCCGGTGCAGAGGGGGCCCGGGTGCAGAGGGAGCCCGGGTGCAGAGGGAGCCCGGGTGCAGACGGAGCCCCGGTGCAGACGGAGCCCGGGTGCAGAGGGAGCCCTGGTGCAGACGGAGCCCAGGTGCAGAGGGAGCCCCAGTACAGACGGAGCCCCGGTACAGACGGAGCCCAGGTACAGAGGGAGCCCCGGTGCAGAGGGGGCCCCGGTGCAGAGGGGGCCCGGGTGCAGAGGGGGCCGGGGTGCAGAGGGAGCCCGGGTGCAGACGGAGCCCCGGTGCAGACGGAGCCCAGGTGCAGAGGGAGCCCTGGTACAGACGGAGCCCAGGTGCAGACAGAGCCCAGGTGCAGACGGAGCCCCGGTGCAGACGGAGCTCAGGTGCAGAGGGAGCCCCGGTACAGACGGAGCCCCGGTACAGACGGAGCCCGGGTACAGACGGAGCCCAGGTACAGAGGGAGCCCCGGTACAGACGGAGCCCAGGTACAGAGAGAGCCCCGGTATAGACGGAGCCCAGGTACAGAGGAAGGCCCGGTACAGAGGGATGACAGAAAGCTCTTCTCCCGGTCTCAGCTGATCAGGTGACAAGAAATGGACTTCTAAAAGACCATGTTTCAGTGGAGACAGGCTCTGAAGGCAAAATCAAGTGCAGCAAACAGACCCAGAGCAGAACGAGTCAGGACATGAGGGGCGGAGGACACACGTGAGCCCCTTCTGAGGGGGGACACAGGCCGGCCCCTGCAGGAAGGGAGGGCATGGGGCCCAGCACCTCGTGGGGACTCACACAGCCAGCACTGGAGGGGAGGATGTGACCAGCACTGGGGAGGAGGACATGGCCGGCCCCTGGGGGAGGAGGACACGGGGCCGGCCCCTTGTGGGAACTCACACGGCCAGCACTGGGGAGGAGAACACGGGCCCGGCCCTCGTGGGGACTCACACGGCCAGCACTGGGGAGGAGGACACGGCCGGCCCTGGGGGAGGAGGACACGGGGCCCGGCCCTCGTGGGGACTCACACGGCCAGCACTGGGGAGGAGGACACAGGCCCGGCCCTTGTGGGGACTCACACGGCCAGCAGTGGGGAGGAGGACATGGCCGGCCCTGGGGGAGGAGGACACAGGGCCCGGCCCTCGTGGGGACTCACACGGCCAGCACTGGGGAGGAGGACACAGGCCCGGCCCTCGTGGGGACTCACACAGCCAGCACTGGGGAGGAGGACACAGGCCCGGCCCTCGTGGGGACTCAGTGGCCGGCCCTGGGGAGGAGGACACAGGGCCTGGCCCTCGTGGGCACACACACGGCCGGCCCTGGGGGGAGGAGGACATGGGCCCGGCCCTCGTGGGCACTCAGTGGCCGGCCCTGGGGGAGACGCCCTGCGGCCTCACCTGGTAGGTGTCCCAGAGACGCACGGTGCAGTGCAGGGGCAGCTCCCGCATCAGCAGGTTGTTCATCCAGCGGAAGGCGAACTGCAGGTACCTCACCTCGTGCTGGTCCAGGTGCCGGTGCACTTGCGCTGCGGAGACAGACAGGCCTGCGGGGTCAGCAGAGCCCAGGCGTCTGCTGGCCTCCGCCACACCCCTCCCCTGAGGCCCCGGGCCTGCCGGAAACCCCCTCCACCCGCCCGAGCGACCCCCCCAGAGCAAGGACAGACAGGGCTCTTCTGGTCCGAGGGCAGCGCCTCCTCCCGCAGGAGCGCGGCAAGCGGCGGGGGCAGCGACGACCCGACGCGCCCGCGTGCTGAGCGTGTGCCCCGTCAGTGGGCCCCGCACCCCACCCCCAGAAGGGGAGCAGGGCCAGCCCGACCCAACGGGTGCGCGCGCCGGTGCAAGAGGACGGTGGACATGCAGGGACGCGTGGCGAGCAGTAGGCGGCAGAGGGCAGGGCCAGGCCCCGCGGGCACTCAGGACCTCCACCCCCAGGGCAGTCGGGGCTCGCGGGGTTTTAATAATCGGGAAGTCAGGGCCGACTCCCAGGTGACTGTTCAGGGGTTGTGGCACCCTGGGCGTTGGTTCACGTCCTTTCTTCCCACACAGCAAGGCGGCGGCTCGCCGGCCAAGGAGCCATCGAAGGCCCCCCAGAGTCCCCCCAGACCTCAGTGCTCAGGGGGCAGGACCCCGTCTGAGCCCAGCGACTCACACGGAGCCAGGCCTGGTGCATGGCGAGTGCCCGGCACGAGTGTGGATGGAGTGGAGCTGGGCTGGAGCCGGACGTGGCTCAGAGGCAGGGGCGGGGCGAGAGCCACGGATGAGCTGCCCGGGCCCCCCAGCCAGGCCCACTTGCCTGTGGGGCCAGTGGCCTCATCGACTGAAGCAAAGGGGGACCATTTAGCAGCAGGGAAAACAAACAACTCCAATAAGTGCCTGGGAAGCACTCGACACTTTTCTAATGTAAACGGGCGAGCAAACAGATAGGGAAGATTAAACACAGGCTTCTGAAACTTCCCACACTGAAGGAGCCCAACCCAACAGTCAGAATGGTCCCTTTCTCTCCTCCGCAGCTCCACCTGCGTCCGACCCCACCAGGCGCCGGGGAGGCCGCCCCGTCTCAGGCTCAGCTGGAGAAGCTCACCCCAGCCAGGGTGCCAGGACCGACAGCCCGCTGGGCAGCTCCTGCCCACGGCATGCTCGTCTGGGCCCGTGTGAGGGCAGGGAGGGGGCCCGGCCAGGGCGCACGCAGCGGCACAGACTCAGGACTGTCCCTTGCCGCGTCCTGAACGGGGCCCACAGACCTGCCTGGTGCCTCCCGGTGCCAGCACCCTGGGCACAGCCAGGGCGTCTCCAGAACGAGGCCCACGGCGTCAACTCCACAAGGATCATGGGCCAAGGTTCCTCATGGATCAGCTCTTTCTAGGACGGAACGGGGGCCTCCACGACCCCAACACCTGTGACACTGAAGTCGCAGAGAAGGCAAGGTCGGCACCCTGCCCTCCAGGAGCTCAGAGGTCAGAAAGAGAAGTGCACCTCCGAGCCCCGGGTCGTCTATTTCATCGGAAGGGGCCTGGGCTTCTCTTCTGCCCGACGCAGCCCCGCACTCTGGAAAGAAAAGAAGTGGGCAGCCCCGCGACCACCCAGCGGGGACGCGAGCTTCAGCCGCGAGGCTCTGCAGAACCTCGGGGGGCTTCTCAGGGAGCGCCTGCCTAGCAGCCCGCCCCACCCAGGCCAGGCCATTCTGGCGGACTCGGGACCAAAGGAGCAGCCGAGCCAGGACAGCGGCGGGCACCCCGTGATCACGTGGAGGTGGCCGCTCCTCACTGAAGACCTACTTTCTCTGAGAGCAATGATGAAGACGGGTACAGTGGGCCGGGCACTGCCCCCCTCCCCCGCACCCCCAAAGCCCCCAACTCACACAGTGAACATCAGGGAGGCTGCCTCCTGCTCTGAACGTGCTGAAAAACGGACGCCTAAGCTCGAGCCGTCACTTCACTTACATGCATTGGCGCCAGTGTATATGCTGGAGTCTTTTTTCCTGTTTTATAACTTACTGTGGGCAGATGCTCTGTCGCCGGTAAAGGTAATTTGCCTAGTGATAACTCTGGACTCGAAATTTCCATGTCACTGGAAATAAGAGGGGTCGTGCAAGGAGGGAGCAGGCAGGTGCGATGACCGTCATGGCTCAGGCCCTCCCGCAGCAGGCCAGGCACTCACTGCCGCCGGGTCACAGGACGCTGCTCCCGGCACCCGAGGCGGGGGCGTCTGCAGGCCGGGAGCACTGCCCAGATGGCCCGTCTCCCTCGGTAAAAACAAACCACACAGACGCACTGCGTCCCGAGAGTCACGCCAAGAGGGAACACGCCATGTGTCCCAGGGACAGCCCAGCAGCTGCAGGCTCCCAGCCGCACGCAGACCTGCCGCGACCACCCCCAGGGGCCACCAGGAGGACAGAGGGCCCGCTGGGAGGGGGCCGGGGGGCCGGGCAGGCAGGGAAGCAGAGCAGGGCCCAGGAGCCACGACCCCACTCCCCAGGCACACGGCGCCCCTGCAGCAAACACCTCACCAGCCCCGCATCGGGTGGGGAGCAGGCCTGAGTCTGGGCCTCTGGCCTGGATACTCCCTTATGGAGATGAGAGCCTGGCTGGACGGGAGGAGAGACCTCCGGTTACAGTGTCGGGAGGGCAGGGCTCAGACCCCCAGTCAGCTTCTGGAACGTTCTCCCGGCACAGAGGACTGCACTGTTCCCTGAGTGGTGACAGGGCGTGACTGCAGGTGGAGCTGGGAGCTCGGACCAGCCAGGGAACCCACCCACAGGCGGGCTCACGAGGACCACAGCCCAGATCCACCCCAGGGCCACCTCCACAGAAACAGCAGGAGCCTCCTCTGCCTTCTTGAGAGGGTTTACTGGGGGGGCGGGAGGACTCTGCACCCCCCCACCCGCCGTGAGGCTGCTGCTCCCGCCCTGACTTCCCAAGGATGCGGGTTCTTTACGGGGAGGGAGGTAAAGACACTCATTCTCTCCAGCCACTCATAACCACCTACAAAAACGGCCTCGGGAATCATCTCGAGACCGGCACTGATGGCCCACACTCAGAACCAAGACGAGTCTTTCTTCTTAAGGTCGAGGGGAATCACTCTACCACTCTATCTCGAAGTCTCCACTTAGAAGTTAATTAACTGGTCTCGGTTTGGCGATAAACCTGGAGCATCGGTCTCGGGTGGAGCATCGCAAAGATGTCATCACTAAAGGGCAAAGAAGCTAAATCACCGAGCGGGACCTCAGGCACTCGCCTCTCATCACCCACCGGGGTGGTCATCATCGCTTCCCGAGTGAACACACCCCCAACCTGAGCAGCCAAAGGTGGTCCCAGTGTGGCCTGTGGAGCTGGAACCAAGGCCGGGGCGTGTCTCTCTAGCACCAGCACCCACCCGCCTCAAGGCCTTCAAGGGACAGCCCACCCCCCTCCTTCCTGGGGCTGCCAAGTGGGCTGGATGTTGGTGGCCAGGCCGTCTGAGGACCTCCCTCTAAACGGAGAGTCTTTTACGGTCCGGTGTAAGTACAGGCCTGGAAGGAAAAACTCCCGGAGCAACTGTTAACGTTCCATGTCCTTGCTCAGGACAGAACGTCCTCGCCAAAGCCAAAGGATGCCGCAGCTCTGAGCCTTAAAAGGCCCCTCGAGTCCTGCCGGGGAGTTGAATGTGGTCACACCTGCCGGCTGCCAGCCCCAAAGCCCTCCTGGGACCCAGCCAGCCCCAACACGGGAGGAGAGCTGGCTCCTGATTGTAGGAAAATAAATCTCTCTCTACTGGCTCAGGTGGGACATCTGAAAACAAGCCTCAATTGGGAGGAAAACACAAAGGGCTGGGGAGGCACGGAGGCCCAGAGAGGACGGAAGAGAGGGAACAGAGCCGGGGAAGGCAGGTCCCCAGGTGGCAGCCCAGCCCGGCTCGCCCCAACAACACCCTGGCCCTGGAGACAGCGGGAGGGGCAGCAGGCCTGAGCTCGAGGGCCTGGGACCACAGAGGGAGCCTCTGGGACTGCACTCCTGCAATCAAGGCAGGCAGGGCCAGGGGCGGAGGGCAGGGGGCAAGGATCAGAAGGCAGGGGGCGGAGGGCAGGGAGCAGGGTTACAGGGATGCTGAGCCTCTGACCCTTCATGGCAGGCTGGCCCAGGCCCTCCCACACAGCGGAGCCGAGTCCTCCTGAGCACTCAGGCAGGCATCGCCCCTCCCTGAGTACCTGACGCCCCTGGGGGTGCCGGGAAATGCATCTGAGTGGTGGTCCCTGGGGTCAAGGCTCTGGAACAGACAGCAAGCTGCCTCCACAGCAGCACGAGGGCAGGGAGCGGGAGGAGCCAGCCAGTCCAAGAGGCCTCGGGCCCCAGTGTGGAAGGCCCCGCTCGGCCAGTGGTGGGAGGATTGGGGGGGCAGGGGGTTCACGCTGAGGCGGGACACTTCTCAGGGAGGGTTGGCCCTCTCCCAGCAGCCAGGGCCCGCCGCTGCCTGCCCTGAACATGCAGCATTGCTCTGTCCCCTCTAGGGATGGTGCACCGGCTCAGATCACGAGCTTTCCCACCCGTCCTGCGGCCTAACGGGCAAGAGGGGTGGGGATGAGAGAGTCTCGGCAAAAGACAGGCCTCCGAGGAAACCCGCGCGGTGCCATGAACGTCCAGAGACTAGAATAACCAACCCGGAACTGCTCTAACCCCACGCCCACCAGGCTCCCTGTTAACGGGGAGCTTCGTCTTCAAACCTAAGAGAAGCAATGAGGCCCCAGACGCCGGGGATGCCCTCCTGAGCCGGAAGCGCAGCAAACACCCTCCTGGTAATTCAGCAGCCGGTACTAAGCTTGCGGGCACGGTGGGCGCCGTGCTGGAGGCCGGGACATGGGGATGCGGGCCCCGGCAGGGAGCCAGGAGAAGGGACGTCTGCTCTGACCTGCTGTCCCCGTCCATCCTCACAGGCAGCAGAAGGCATAAGGTGCCGGCAGGGGGCCCGCGAGGAAGGCGGAGGCCTGGCGGTGGGTACTTCCCAAGGCGCGGCCACAGGCCGCCTGCCGCCCCCCAGGGAAACGTGGGGCGGGGCGGGGCACACACGACTCTGCGCCAGGACCCACGGGCCCCCGCGTGGCCGGGAGACGGCTGGATGGGCTCTCCAGTGTCCGGCACCAGAGCTGGATGCCACACAGAGACCATCCTGTCGCCAGGGGACAGAGCGGGCAGGGCTCCCGTCACGGAGAAGGTGAACGCGCCGCGTCCCGGAGGGGCTGTGAAACGCCAGCGCAACGCCGTAGAGAAAGAACTGAAGGCGGGGCAGGCACTTAATAAGGCTGCAGGCGCTTAATAGACACTAGCCGCCATTACTATGATGATGATGACGATGACGATGATTAGCAGCAGCAGCAACCAAGTTATCAGTGATGGAGGCTGAACTAGAACCTAGGCATTTATACATTATTTTTTAGACTACAGGAAACTTCCTTACTTTTTTTTTTTTTTGGACTAACTAATAGATGGCATCACGACTCAATGGGCATGAGTTTGAGTAAACTCCGGGAGTTGGTGATGGACAGGGAGGCCTGGCCTGCTGCAGTCTATGGGGTCACAAAGAGTCAGACACGACTGAGCAACTGGACTGAACTGAATAGATCCCTCTTCCCCAAAATGCAACCACACATGTGGGTTTTCGGCTGACGGCACGTTAAGCCGACTGGACGCCTCCTAGGAGAGTGAGAGCCCGTGGCCACCTGGCGTCCGCTGGCCCCAGGCAGGCACAGCACGGAGCCACTGGAACGATCAGGATGCTGGCCACGGGGACCAAGCCCCGGCCTGGGACAGGGAGACGGCTGGGGAGTGGCGCACGGAGGCGCGGCGGCGCTCACACGCCTTCCTGGGCCCAGCGTCCGTGCCCATCGCTGCGACCCCAGGGCCCACACCGCCAGGGAGACGTGGCCGCTGTCCCCCAGGCTCACATCAGCCAGGCCGGGGCCTACTGCTTCCAGCAGGGGAGCGGAGCGCGCACTGCTCACTGCCGCTCACTGAATATTCCACGGGCTGGGGTCGCTCCGACAACTGATTTATCCTCTGCTCTCCGAAGGCTCACCTTGTAGCGGTAATAAAAATATTTTCACTTGGGTGGTAATAAAGCTGAATCTAGTTTACTAGCTGTAACTGAATTCTATCTTGAAAGAATAAGTCAATTTTAACCTTACAATGTAGTTGAGACAGCTTTCAGAGAAATTTCATTAAAATCGCATTTAACCTAAATTTAAAAACACAGGGAAAGGGAAAATGCTCACGCAGATTAAGGCTTTAACACAAGAAGGTAGGACTATTCTCCATCAATGCATATGGGCGTTTTTCCCCCCTAAGGGTGAAAGTGTAATTGCTAATAATGATGGCAGGCAGCTTCCCCCTGGAGCCCCCGGCCTGCCAGGCAGTATCAGCCGCACTAACAGGCACCCTGGGCTGGACCAAGGAGCCTGCCGAGGGAGGCTTCCTGCCAGGTCCCACACGCTGGGCCGAGCAGATTCCCCAGACTAACCCCCAACCAAGGAGGGCTAGCCCGCCCGCCGTTACCTGCCCGCTCTACAGTGGGTAAGATTAAAGTGATGACGACATGATACGGGCACAGAGCTGGCTGAGTTCACGATGTGCCCAGTGCTGTTCTAAGCATCTCACCTGCACGGCTCTCCCAGGGAACTATACTCACCACCCAAACCCACCGCCAGGCAGCAGAGCAGGAATCTGAACCCTCCGGATCCCGCCCTGCGCTAAGAGGTGGCTGGTCCAGGACAACCCAGAGACGTTCAGCAAGAAGGATTTCCGAGGAGCCCAAGGCAGGCCCCAGGTCCATTCCTCCTCGGACCCTTAAGCAGCCCACCGTGTCCACTCATGGAGCGGCAGCCCCGTCAGCAGGACAGAAATTCAGCACCTCCCTTCCCTCCTCCCCCCGCAGCGCAAGGTCAACCCGTCCCTCAGGTTCCCACCAGCTCACATGCCCCCAGCTTGTCACCACTCTTTAGCTCCCAGGATGACGGCCCCCAAGGAAGGGGTTTCCATGGCCTCCCAAGAAGGACAAGCGTCTGCTCCCGCGGGGCACAGGGGCACCCGGGCGGGTGGCCTGCCCACCACACACAAGCCTGCACGCCTGCCTCCACCCCACCCAGCCGCGGCCTCTACTTCCTGCAGCTTCAGAGCAGGTGAGCGCGCTGAGAGCCTCCGAAGTGCAGGCAGATGGGCGGCCTTTTTGCAGATCAGCCCAGCACACAGGCCGACACAAGGTGTGGAGCCAGGGAGGGGAGAGAGGGACCCACGCCGGCCGGGGCCCCCAGCCCCGTCCCCAAGCAGCTCTGAGTTTCGTGGGTGCCAAATAATGCACCAAAGACACCAAAAATGGTTCATTATTGACCTGAAATTCAAATTGAAGGGCGTGTTCTCTTTATACCAAGTCTGACGGCGCTAAGCCTAGGTAGGATTCCTCCCCTGTTTTTCCTACAGGAAGAGAAAGCAGAGCTTGGAGGGTGGTCCCAGCCTCCCCAGATAACCTCGGGATGATTTAGAGTGTGGACAGAACTCCCTCTGGGCCACAGTCACCGGCCATCCGGTCCAGACTGGCCCCTAATGACAAGGTCTCTCCTTTCCCCCCTGGCCCACTGGGGCCTCAGCTTTAGGGACCCTCCAGAGCTGAGAGCAGAGCCCCGTAGACCGTGGCCTGCAGAGGAGTCACGGGCCTTTGGGAATGGGAGTGCCTGCCTCTTCCCCCCGGCTCCCCAGGCTGCCCAGGACAGGCACTGTGCCCACAGGCTCCCCAACCAGGAACCCCCCACGGGCACCCCCCTCTGTGCCCACTTCATTCCCCGTGGGACAACTCGCTCATCTGTGAAGCAATTCTCTAAGATCTGATTTTCAGTCTTCTGAAAAACCCCAGCATGGACATAACCAGATTTACACATCTGCTGAGGCCATCTTCAGATATTTCTTTTTAATACTGAAATAGGATCTCATGGTTTTTTCATCAAAAGATATGGCAAATATTCCACTTACATTATCTCGTGTCAGAAAAGATGCGTGAGCTCAGAATACAAAGTGGGGGCTCCCCCCTCCAGGGGCTGGGTGGCCTGGCCCCAGGATCTAGCCACAGAGGTCTGACTGCAGCCTCTCCACAAGCAAGGCCAGGGGCTGAACCTAGGGGCCCCTCAAAGGTTAACATCGGATGTAACAAACATAATAATAAATGCGCAAGGCGTGTCACTCAGATACACTGCAAAAAATATAGAATTTCACTCAGTGTGTGTAAACACGCCAGGTGTAACATGGAGTTAAAATTCAGCTCTAGAGCTTTGTATGTTAAAATCCTATCAGGATTTAACACGCTGGCGTGTTAACGTATGTTTATTATTGAAGCACTAAATTACTAAATGATTGGTGTGAACTGTTAATTTTACGCACAAGCATCACTCCCTAAATAGGGAGCAGACTGACATCAGCAGAGGTGCTGAGGGCACGCGTGCTTGCCTTTGCCCTGTTCTCTCCACCGTGCCCCTCCCCTGGTAACAAAGCCCGCCTGGCCCAGAGCACGTGGGCACATCCCTGTCCTCCCAACTTTCCACTTTCGTTGCAGCCCGTGACTCGGTTTGGCTGATGAAATGCAGCTGAGCGCTGGGGACCACTTTCTTTCGAAGCATTAAGAGTCTATGAACAACCCCCCAAGATTTTCCCTCCATCACAGGAACCAGGCCAGCAAACTCCTGAAGGCAGCTCCTCTACCAGCCTGAGCTCCCAGGAGAGGACTACACGGGCCAGAGCCCCGGCCAGGCCACAAACGATGTGCCCTGTGGGTGGGACGCGGCTGAGATTTACTCGCTATCTGTGGGGGTCAGATGCGCATCCCTGGTAGCTCAGCGGGTAAAGAATCCGCCTGCAATGCAGGAGACCCTGGTTTGATTCCTGGGTCGGGAAGATTCCCTGGAGAAGGGATAGGCTACCCACTACTCCAGTATCCATGGGTTTCCCTGGGGGTTCAGACAGTAAAGAATCTGCCTGCGATGCGGGAGACCCAGGTTTGATCCCTGGATTGAGAAGATCCCCTCGAGAAGGGCATGGCAACCCACTCCAGTATTCTTGCCTGGACAATCCCATGGACAAAGAAGCCTGGTGGGCTACAGTCCATGGGGTTGCAAAGAGTCGGACACGACTAAGCCATACACACATATGTGGGGGTCAGGGTCATGGTAAGGGTTAGGTCTGTTCGGCCGGCAACAGTGGTATCTGGCTTCCACCCAATGCAGACTTTCACCCTAACCTGCCGACACTCTTTTTCCCACAGATGTTTTGCACTGACAACCTGATTGCCTGCTGACAGGATGGGGTGCTGACCTGCAGCCTTCCGGGAGGTCTGAAGACCACAGGGATGGTGTCCCTGGTTAAGCGGCAAAGGGAGGTCTGCGCACTTGGCCTGCTGTCCTTCCTGAGTACACAGCTTCTTAGAAGCAGTGAGAAAAAACAATTCAGATCTAGGTGGCCTCTTGGACTTTCAAATTCATTCTCGGATATGAATATTTTTTGCTGGATGTAGACCTACCCGCTCCAGTGTTCTTGTCTGGAGAATTCCATGGGCAGAGGGGCCTGGTGGGCTACAGTCCGTGGGGTCGCGAAGAGTCGGACACGACTGAGCCCCTAACACTCCACTTCTCAGACTCCAGGCTGACAGCTATAGTCCTTTCAGCACGTGGACGATACTGCTCAGGCTTCTGCTGAGACGTCAGTTCTCACACAGCCGCTCTTAGAAAACAATCCTCTACTCCAGCCGCTTTAAGAATTAGCTTCGAATAAATTTTACTCTTGTGTCTTTATCTAGTTTTCTCTTTATTCTCCTGGAAATTCAGTGGGCTCTTCAATCTGTGAATTGGCTTATTTCAGTAGTGCAGGAAAATAAATCACTATCTCCTCAAATTCTGACTCTCTTTCTCTCCTCTCTATGACTCTAAATAAATAAATAAATACGAGGCTCTCTGGCCATACCCTCAATATCTTTATTTTTTATATTATCCATTCTTATCGCTCCATGCTTTATTTTGGCTATTTTCTTCCAACCCATCTTCCATTTCACTAACTTTCTCCATAGCCATGTCGAATTTGTTAACTCTGTACCCTGACTTTTCAATTTGGTTATCATATTTTTCATCTCTCATGTAAAATCATAATAGTTTCTCATTAACTGGGCAAATATTTTCAAGACTCTCTATTTTATATTTCTTCATACACAGTAAAGAGAATAGTTTCATGGCCTATGCCTAAGAATTACAGAAACTTAACATCTTGTGAGCCTTGTTATCTGTTGTTCCTATTTGTTCTCACTTAAGAGGTCTTGAATATATACTTAGCTTTGACTATGCATAGACCATTTTACATGGGAAAAAAAAGAGAAACAAAGCTAGAATTCTCACAGAATTCTCACAGAAGAGGGCCAGGAAATTTTTGTCTCCTTTTTAGCAGTTCAATGCTTTTAAGAAATGTGTTTTCCTTTTACCTTCTTTCTTTGCTTTTTTTCTCTCTTTGCTTCTGCTGCCGCTGCTGCTAAGTCACTTCAGTCGTGTCCAACTCTGTGCGACCCCATAGACAGAAGCCCACCAGGTTCCTCTGTCCCTGGGATTCTCCAGGTAAGAACACTGGAATGGGTTGACATTTCCTTCTCCAATGCATGAAAGTGAAGTGAAAGGGAAGTTGCTCAGTCGAGTCCGACTCTTAGCGACCCCATGGACTGCAGCCCATCAGGCTCCTCCGTCCCTGGGATTTTCCAGGCAAGAGTACTGGAGTTGGGTGCCATCGCCTTCTCCCTCTTTCCTTCTACACCCCACCCAATTTGCTTGTTTGTTGGCTTCAAAAAATAATCTTATCCATTGTTGCAGTCTCCTGGGTGAGAAATCTGGTTGGAGTTTACGCCCATCACCACTAGAAGTGGAAGGTCCCCCTGCCCTCACCTCTTATATCCCCAATTAAGTGGCTCAAGGCTCCACCTCTCATTCTGTGGGAAGTTCTAAAACTGCTGCTCAAAGATCAGAGGTGACTCCCCTGGCGCTTCTCATTAGCCAGCCTCCCTCTCTCGAGACGATTACCACCCGACAGGCAGTCTCTCAGGCCACTGCCCGGCACCCTTCCACCTGGCCCCCATTACAGACAAAACGTTCTTTCCTCAGTCATGCCAGCTTTCTGTCTATGGAGCAGACTTTTCTAAAGATTTGGGGGTAACAGAGAGCAGAGTGAAGCACGACTCAAAACAAAACTGCCTGAGAGTGCTTCCAAGAAAGTCTTTAGCCAGTCGTCACGGCGAGAAAGTGAGACAGTGACCCCGACCCTCCCCTGACCTTCCGGCCCCTTCTGCGGCTCCCCACCATCCGCACTGCCCCCCGCACAGTCCAAGCCCACAGAGTCGTCCTTCAGGAGAACAGTGAGCGAGGGGGGCCTGGGACGCCTCTCCCAGGGGCTGCTGATGAGAAAGAGCCCAAACCCTCCCAGTGCCGACACTTCCTGCCTAAAAGGCCCAGCAATTCTTCTGAGGCCATCACAGAGGTTCTTTCAGGTCTGGCTGGAAGAAGAGTTACAGACAGGTTGCCTAGCTTAACCTGCTACCAGACAGGGCCTCCTCTGTTGTGAAGCGCCAATCATTCAAACAGAACCACCGCAGGATGAAACCACCCTCCTCAGAAGCCACGGCAAAATAAAAATGGGGTTTACTAAAAAGCCCAGGCCTGGCCGGGATTCCTTTGGTTGCTATTGGTGCTCTTTTAAACAATCACCCAGTGAATCTCTGATGTGCTGCTTCTGAACCACAGCACCAGAGAAAGTCGATTCAAGCATTTCCCGAACTGCGGCCCTGGAACAAGTGAGCACTAACCACACGTTTCCAACCCCCACAGAAACGCAAAATCCACCTTCTTGGAGAAACAGCAGAGGAACCACCAAGTGTAATTCACGGTTCTTGCACGTCGTACTTCAAAGATCCAAATGAGGCTGGGGGGTGCGGGGAGGTGTGAAGCTGATGGCAGGGAAAAAAAACCCAACAGCATCTGACAAAGATGTCCCCGCGAAGTTAAGAACAAATATACATAAATGCAGTTACATAAGCAAAAAAACTGTGCTGTGAATAGGTGGCTGCCAAGCCGCTAAATATACTGAATCAGATAAAGTATTATTGGAAGAACCGTGCAGAACTTCATAATATGGAAATTAGGTAATAACCATTAGACACAGCTGAAAATCAGATTCAATCAAGGGACAGAATGGAGTTGATAATTTGTATGACTCCGTTTTATAATGTCATTCGATCGTTTCCCAAAAAAAGAGTCTTTCTTGGTAAGATGGGGATGGATACGCTGTCTGCTGCTAAGGGAACAGCAAGGGCAAAGGGGACATCCACACCCTTGGAAGGCGGCCCTGGAACACCGGCGGGTGGCGGGTCTCCGCTTTGAGCGGAGTGCGACTTCTCTGCAGATTCGGTGAAGTCACCCGTCGCGCTCACGTGGGGCTCGGGGTGACAGAGCCTGCCTCTCCCCGGAACAGCGCCGCCTACCGCCTGGTGTCACAGGCCCACACCCGGTTCTGCATGGTATCACTCCGTTAACGCTCTGCTCATTAATTTAACAAACGCTCAGGAGGGTACGCTTGGAATGG
Source organism: Dama dama (assembly GCF_033118175.1). Classification (NCBI taxonomy): domain Eukaryota; kingdom Metazoa; phylum Chordata; class Mammalia; order Artiodactyla; family Cervidae; genus Dama; species Dama dama. The sequence continues at coordinate 3,213,984 of NC_083702.1, forward strand.
GCCAGCATCATCTTTCAACATTCATTTAATTAAACCCTGCTATTGCAATGTGACAGTCAGCACATCACAGGGGGAATTATTTTAAGGACAAAGGTAGAAAGTATTTCAAAGCCCCCACTTACACATGAAAACGTAATCGAAAATGGCTGGGCACACACTACGATTTTTCTGTAATATTAAAGATGTTATTTTCCCACTCGTTAATTAATTGGATTCCGTGGAGAAATTACGCCGGCATCCTTGATAGCAAAATGACGTGCAGAGGCAGGAACACTGGGCCAGAGGCCGGCCATAAACAACCAGGCTGCCGCTGGATGATGACAACCACCGGCCTTAATAAGAGTGAGGGCTGCCTGCTTCGAGGACGCGCTCATTACTTCCTGTGAAGGGACGGAGCTGAACTCTGATTATATCGCCTTCATAAAGGGAACGGGAATGGCTCCGGCCCCAGCAGCGCCCAGGTGGCCCCAGCAGAAGGCGCAGCAGGGGTGGGGGGGGGGGGGGGGGTCCCAGGATAACCGGGTGAGCCTTCCACCCTCTTCTCCCCCGCCTCCCAAGAAGAGGGGCGCTTCAGACGCGGGCTTACCGTCAATGCGGCTCACGAGCTCTTCCAACATCTTCACTTTCATCTGAATCCCAGGTTGGGCGAATGTATAGTTGTCCTGAGGGGAAAATAACAGGGAATATCATATGCATGGAGGAAAAAACTGGCTTTCCAAAGGAGAACAGGCAGTGGGGACGAAGGTGGATGGTTAGACAAGAGAACGAATTCACAGAGCGACCCATGCACACAGCGTGAGGCCGCGTCACACCACGCGCGTGCAGGCTGAGCTGGGAGGTGAGCGCTGAAGCTTCCCCATGTCACCCACTCTGGGGAGTATTTACTGGGACATTTCTATATGTAAAGGCAGAGATTTACATTTAAATGGAACAGACAGCTCGCTGAGGGGCAGAGTCTGCCGGGAGTTGCTCTGGCCAGCAGAAGGGCAGAGTGCGCTCAGCACTGCAGGGGAGCTAATGGGAACCAGGGACCTGCTGGCGCTACCCGCGTCAGACCTGCCCTCCGAGGGCTGAGGACACGGTCACGGTGTGAGCACGGAGGGACCAGGGGGCTTCAGTCTCAGGCACTCAGGTGAAGAAGTTCATAAACTAAGACAAGAAAACCAGCGCAGCCAGTGGGCAGGGGCAGACCTGGAACGAGAACCCAGCTCGATGCCTTAGATGCTGTGTGACATCAGCAAGGAACAGCACCTCTCTGGGCTTCAGCGGCATCATCTATAATGAGAATGGCAACGCTGCCATGGTACCGCTCCGAGGCTTCAAGGAGGCACGGTCACCAGCAGGCGCCAAGGCTTCAGGAACAGGAAGCCCGGTGCCCTCACTGTCACGACCAGAGGACACACGTCGGCGGGGGAGGAGGGTGGCGCCTACCACGTGCTGCCCCAGGGCACCCCACAGAGCAGCCCTCAGGAGCCTCAGCCCACGCTCAGGGACCGCTCTCAGGATGAGGCTTTCAACTGCACTCCTGCAGTGACAGACTTGCACTGGATGATTACGGGAGGCGGGGTAGTGACCCCACCAATACCCAGGGCCTGATTCCCAGCAAGGTGCTGGTGAAGGTTGCTAATCAACCCACTGGAACAGGGAAAGCACCCAGTCACCCAGGTGGGCCCGGTGCGGTCGGGGCCCTCGGACCTGGAGGCAGGAGCATCAGCATCAGAGAAGTGAGGACACCGGTCCCCACCTGGAGGATGGACAGAGGGGCCAGTAGACCAGCAAAGCAGGCTGGACAGAGGCCAGCGAGCAGCTCTCCCCTGGAGCCCCAGGAAGGACGTGGCCCGGTCCACACCTTGACCCGGCCACCCCGCCCCAGGGGCAGGTCCGCCTTCTAACCTCCAGGAGGTTGTTGTTCAAGCGCTAAATGGTGTCTGACTCTTTGTGACCCCGTGGACTGCAGCACACCAGGCTCCTCCGTCTTTCACCATCACCCAGAGCTTGCTCAAACTCATGTTCATTAAGTCGGTGACGCCATCCAACCATCTCATCCTCTGTCGTCCCCTTCTCCTCCTGCCCTTAATCCCTCCCAGCATCAGGGTCTTTTCCAATGAGTCAGTTCTTCGTATTATGTGACCAAAGCATTGGAGCTTCAGCTTCAGCATCAGTCTTTCCAATGAATACTCAGGACTGATTTCCTTTAGGATTGACTGGTTTCATCTCCTTGCAGTCCAAGGGACTCTCAAGAGTTTTCTCCAACACCATAATTCAAAAGCATCAATTCTTCGGTGCTCAGCCTTCTTCATGGTCCAACTCTCACGTCCGTACATGACTACTGTACATGACCTCCACGACTGTGAAATGACAAATCCGTGTGGTTTCAAGCCACAAGGCGCTGTGCCTGTGGGTCCTTGAATATGAGTGAGTGGGTCCTGTTGGTTCAGGCAGGCATGCGCTGGGCTGGTGCTGGGAGACGATGGCTTGTCCTCGGGGAGACATGGGTGGAAGGGGATGGGGACGTGGGAACAGCACCCCCACACCACCTGCCCCGGGATCTGGGTGGGGGGAGGGCTCCAGGAGACACAGCCAGGAGGAGAGGACGACCTTCATGCCAGCAGTGATGTCTGAGGGCGAGCAGTCAGATGTGGCACCCAGGGGCTCCTGCACTGTCAGCACTCTCTGGGCTTAATGTGTGTGTGCACACAAGCACGTGCACACACACACACAGGAACACACACAAGCACGTGCACACACACACACAGGAACACACACAAGCACATGCACACACAGGAACACACATGTGTACACACACACGGGCACACATACACACGCACACACAAGTATGTGTACACACACAGGTGCACACTCATACACACATACACTCATACACACGCACACACACTCATACACATGCACACACACACAAGCATGTATACACACACATGGGCACACAGTCATACACATGCACACGCACACACACAAGCATGTATACACACATCGGGCACACAGTTATACACATGCACACGCACACACACAGACAAGTATATGTACACACAAAGGCACACACTCATACACACACACACATGCGCAAACGGGCGCAAACACACATACACATACACTCATACACATATGAAGGCACACAAGCATGTGTACACACACGGGCACACACATGCATACACAAACGTGTGTAAACACACATGGGCACACACACACACAGGCACACACACACATGCATGCATACACAAGCATGTGTGACACACACAGGCACAAACACACACTCATACACACACACGCATGTGTACACACACGGGAACAAACACACCTACACACACACATCTTTCCTGACTAGAGTAGGAGCCGCGGCCACTACGAGACAAAACTAAAAATGCCTACAAGGCAACCACGATCTTTTCCCCACACAAACAGAAAATGAGCGGACTCTGACCTAACTTCCTGCTGCGGTTTCTCCCACGTGGATTTCAAGTGACAGGCCCTGGATCCCAGGCTGTCACGGCTCCACGAGGGCAACTCCAGCAGGAGGCACCGAGGCCCCGCGTGCGCTCTGCTCAGCTCCACGCGGGGGGAAGCACTCTGGGGCGGCTGCCCCACGGGCCTGGAAGGATGTGCTTTGTAGACGGGGTGACAAGCTGGTGGGTCTCGCTACACTGAAGTCTGGGGAAGGGAGGGCTGTCACAGACCGGCACTGAGTGGACAGGAGCGCTAGGACCCAAAAGGCCTGCACGCGTCCAGAGAGACCCCCGGCCGCCCCTCCGGCAGAGACAGGCAGCGGCACGGAGCCCGAGCTGCCATGCAGCTAAACATTCACGGGCAGAGGAATTCTGGTTTGGGACTTGAACTTGCCAGGGTTAGCCCTTAAAGACTTGATTTCTCTCTGGAACTTGGGTGACAGAGGAGATTCACACTTGAATTCGGGGCATGCTGCGTAGCTGGAAGCTTCCACGCTGTCATCTCACCTCACGGCAGCATTTCCGATGAGCCGGGGGAAGCAGTCAGGCTGGACATATTTAAGGATGAGAAGTAACCTAAGAGTGGTTTTGCAGCCTCAGGTAGAGGCCTTGCAGATTACTGCATCACTGTTCAGGTCTGACGAGCTCCAAAACCGTCGGGACCAGGCTCGGACGCCCCCTCCCCGTGGACCCAGGAGGATACTCAGAGAAGCAGGGGTTCCGCAGGGGGCTGGCCTGTCCCTAGAGGCGGCGGGCTCCATGGGGGCACCATGTCCCTGGCTGAGCGGGAAACTAACGGTTATGCAGAGAGCCAGCTGAAGGAGCTGGAGACAGCAGCCCTCAAACCCGGGCTCGGCTTCCAGGGGGAGGGGGTCCGACCGGTGCCTCCCCTGCCCGTTCTCCATCCCCAGAAACACTGGCTCCAAGAAAGCGACTGACCACCCGCGACTCCCAGAGTCGAGGCCGCCAGCAGGCCCAGCCCTCCGCCCAGCTCTCAAAACCGGCCGCTCCCCGGGTAAGGCTGCTCCTCAGCACAGCTCTGCGGCACGCGGGGAGCCTGCCCGGGCCCAGGGCCGGCTCCGACACGGAGGGTCAGCCTGAATGACCCCCAGATTCAGTCCGCCGGTTTATTTGGCTCTCACACTAAGATAGGACTTCAAGCTTCTCATTCAGAAGAAATAAAAATTATTCTTCAGTCTCCATCTGCCACTATTTTGTTTTATTTCTCAATTTGTTCAAAACCCAGGAAGGGGAGATGAGTTCTTTTGAAAATCCAAATAGTAAGGAAAGAATAACACCTGAGAGTCTTCAAAAAAAAAAGCCTGCATCATGAAAGGTCCTGAGAAGACTGACAGATGAGGCCTCGGTGTCTGGACTTAGGCAGGGGGTGGGAGCGGGGGCAGAGAAGACCCGCCGCAGGTCCGGCACAGGGGGGTCAGCTGAGGGATCCAAGCTGAGGACCGTGCCCCTCAGCAGCCAGGAAGCCTCTGAAGGACACTCCAAGGACATTCCAGAGCCGGAGGCTGAGCCGGAGGGCGTGAGGTGCCCACAGCAGCCTCCCAGGAGTGGCACCTGGCCCCAAAGGCGCCCAGCAGGCTCCTGCAGCCTCTGACGAGATCCCGAGTTCTTCCGGCTGAAGGAGGGGGCACCGACCCCAGCATCCCGTCCACACCCCCGCCCTGCCCGCACACACACATACCCGGCACAGAACCTATCTGCTAAGAAAGAGAAAGTATCTGCAGGCAAAATAGGAAGCAAGTGAGAATACTGTGTATTTATACAAATAGTCACAGTAATAATATGATAACACTCCATGAAAAGCAAACAGGCACACCTCTGCAAGCTGAGATTTGATTCTGGGTCTTTAAAGAATGATAGAAGAATATAGAAAACTTATTGCTCGGAGGGAGGGAAGGAAGGTCTGAAGAAATACAACGACCTTCTGGGAAGTGATTTTACAGAAGGTAAAGTCCGTATCAGCAGGGAAAAAACTCAAAGCACGCACACCGGGCTCGCCTCACACTTCGGCCATAACCAACAGCACTTCTGGGCTCCTCAGAGCAAAGGCGGACTAAATCCTTCTGAAGGAACATCTCAGACAAGGGCAGGCAGGTTCACTCATGTCGGCTGAGTGGGAGGACCGAGACCCCTCCCCTCTGTGACAAGGGGCCGTGCCCGACCAGAGACACGGGCCCTCAGCACACCCCACAGCCCTTCCCGGCCAGTCTCTGCGGGAAAGTGCCCTTCCGAGGCTGAAACCAAACCTGCCCCTCTCACGCACCCTGGACATGCATCTGAACACCTCGCGACACCAGGCCCTGTTTCGGGCCCCCTGTGATCCAGTGAGTGCAGTGAAGGCATCGATCCATTCAAGACCAGTGCAGGGTGGACGGGGTCTCCTCCCTGGGTGCGGTACCCCCGCCTGAGGGCCTCCTACATGAGAAGTAGGCCTGAGGCTGCTGTCCTGAGACTGGCCCGTGTGCAAGGTCGGCGCTCCCCCGGGGGGGGCCTGGGGCCAGGATTGTGGGTGCCCCCACCTCTCCTAAACCAGTGAGAACGGCTCACTGGCCGCCACGGAGCACCATGCTTTATGCTGAATGCCTGCTTTCCTGCTGGTCCGTGCCAGCAGAGGTGCCTATGGCAACAGCTCCCAGTACAGGCCCCAGTCTTGGCATTTCTTGTTGGTTGTGTTTTGGTTTTGGCTGAGCTGGGTCTTGCAGCACAGGGGCTTGGTCACCCCAGGACACGTGAGGTCTTGCTTTCCCAACCAGGGATCGACCCATGTCCCCTGCCCTGGAAGGGGACTTCCAGGGATGTCCCGGGTGTGGCCTTTCTCACAAGCTCCCGGGAGATCGGGCCAACTCGTGGCTCGGGAGTTAAGCATCTCCGGCGACTCCACAGGGGCAGGACTCCTGGCAGTGCGCGCCGGGGCCCCTCTGGGCCTTTTTCCTTGGCCCGCGCACCCCACACACGTGCACTGGGAGGAGTCGCAGCCACTGTGCTCGATTCCCAGAACCTGGGGCGGTCCTGGGTCCCCAACACAGTCGGGAAGGAAAACAAACATGGGACTTGTGTTCATAGGTGATGGTCTGGTCGTCAAGCAAACGTTCATCATGCAGGCCACGCAGACGCACATGCGGTCTCACCACGACCCAGGGAGCCCTGAGGTCAGAGCACAGAACAGGGGCCTGACCCAGGGACACACAGAATGGGAGGCCAGGGGCAAGATGCAGAGAGCAGGCAGCCCCAGCAGCCGTGGGGACGCGGGCTCACGCCAGGCGGGCAGCAAAGGCCAGGGTGGCGGGAGGGGCCCCGAGGAAGCTGCACTTGATGGGAGATCATCACCCCAAGGCGGGAAGGCCATGTGGGGTGCCAAGGGTGAGACCCCAGCAAAGCTACAGGACGACACGAACGGCACAGAAAGGGCAGCCACCGCAGTCACGAGCTCTGCACTTGGAAAAGGTGACTCTGGCTGCCGAGGTGAGCCTAACAGAGGAGGCCAGAGAGGACGCGAGGCGTCGGTCGGTCACCTGCCCGAAGACCCTGGGCCCAGTGAAGATGAAAGCGCCCTGCTGGAGACTCAGTCAACCCAGACAGTCCAGACCGCGTGCGTCCAGCAAGCCGCACTGGCTGGTTTTGTGAACTTGAACGGAGGCCTTCTCACTTACTACTATTAGTTTGTTCATTTCACGTGTCTGGCTGGCACCGCGGGCAGTGGAACTCACTCTGAACCCTGAGCACGTCATCCATCGCATCAGCTGTCCCTCCAGGCTGACAGGCAGTGGTTACACACACCCTCCACGTCCTCATCACAGTCTCTGGGCAGAGGGGAGGAGGAGGACAGAGCCCCACGGCATGCTGCTCGGGGGGAAAGACGGTGGAAGCGCCAGTCGCTCAGTCGTGCCCGACTCTTCGCAGCTCCATGAACTTCAGCCCACCAGGCTCTCCTGTCCCAGGCAAGGATACTGGAGTGGGTCACCATTCTCTTCTCCAGGGGATCTTCCCGACCCAGGGATCGAACCTGGCTCTCCTGCACTGCAGGCAGATTCTTTACCAACTGAGCTACCACGGAAGCCCTTCTCAGGCAGGAGGGCGCTGCAAAAATTTACCAGGCCAACTGTTTTCCCACCAGCGAGCCTAGTTTCTTTGATCTTCTGTTTCCTCATCTGTTACATGGAGACAGGCAGGCTCCTTCATAAGGCACTGGGGGTGTACACACAAAGTGTGAGCCCTTCTGCCCACCCATTCCACAGGTTCCCGGGGGCCATCGGTCCCGGGACGGGATGAGGGCAGAAGGCCCCCCCAGCCCTGGCAGAGCGGCATGGTGCTCCCCTGCTAACTGCTCAGAAAATGGGGACAAGCTGAATGCCTGTGTTGGGACACAGGCCGGCCAGCACCGGTAGCTGGTGCAACAGCATCTGAAGGGAGTCCCGGTCAGTTATAGGCCTGAGCTATAAGGAGCAACCACTAACGGGAGGGCGGGGAGAGGAGAGGCCGCCGACAAGCCAGAGTGAAAACAGACAGTAGCAAGAGAGGCCCCCTGAGGGAAAGGGACCCCGGAACGGGGCCGTTCCAAGGAAACGACATTCCGGAAGCGGCAAAGCCGTGGAGATGCCGAGAAGACCCCTGGCTGTCAAGGGTTCCGGGAGAGGGAAGGATGAACAGGGGAGGGCAGGGGGTTTTCAGAGCAGTGAACTACTCTGGACGATACCGTAATGGTGGACGTATGTCCTGGTGGTGGTGGTTTAGCCACTAAGTTGTGTCCAACTCCTTGCGACCCCAGGGACTGTAGCCCGCCAGGCTCCTCCGTCCATGGGACTTTCCAGACAAGAACGCTGGAGTGGGTTGCCATTTCCTTCTCCAGGGCATGTTCCCGACCCAGGGATTGAACTCAGGTCTCCTGCATTGCAGGCGGCGTCCTGCATTATAGGTGGATTCTTTACGGACTGAGCCAGTAGGGAAGCCCCTTAAGTCCTTATACATTTGGCCAAACCCATAGAATGCACAGCACAAAGAGGGAACCCCAATGTCAACCGTGGACTTTAGTTAATAGCAATATACCAATTGCAGCTCATCAGTTATAACAAATGCACCACACTAAAGCAAGACGTTAACAACAGGAGCAAGTGTGTGTCTGTGTGCAGGTGGCAACAGAGTATATCAGACTCTCTCTGTACTTTCTGCTCAATACGTCTGTAAACAGTTCTCCATAACTTAAAAAGTATGCAATGCATCCAAAAGAAGGTAGGAAAAAGGGAGGAAATAATGTGAAATGAATAGAAAATAAATAGCAAAATGGCAGCCTAAACTCCAGCCATATAAATAATTTCATGAATGTACATGAGCTAAACACACATTAAAAGGACAAGAAAGCAAAATCCAACTATAAGCTATCCACAAGAAATGCACTTTAAATAAGACAATACAGATTAAAAGCAAAGAGATGGAAAACGATAAATTAGTATTCCTTGGAAATACTAATCCTAAGGAAGACGGGATCCCTATTTTAATATCAGATGAACTGGACCCAGGACAGAAGAAATACCAGAAAAAGAGGAATATTTCATAACAATAAACACACAGACTCACCAAGAAAGCATAATCATCCTACATATATATGTATCTAAAAGTGTCTGCTCTCATCACTTCCATTCAACATTGTACTTGAGGCCCCTGACAATGCAATAAGGGAAGAAGAGAAAATAAAAGCCACACATATTAATAGAAAGAAGTAAAATTCTGTTTATCTGCAGGTGACGCCCTTGTGCCCTTAAAAAATCCTAAGGCATCCACCAAAAAGCTCCTGGAACTAATAAATAAATTTAGCAAGATCACCAGAAGCAAGGTGCGGTGTATTACATTTTCCAAAAGTGGCCACAACAGTATCTCTTATCCCAAATGTTCTTTTATGATGTGATCAGGCCACTCCTGCATCAAGAGATGAAGTCAAATTTCCCTCTCTTTGAATCTGGGTAGGCTTGTGCAACTTACACCTTGCTTTCTGGAAGTCTTACTGGGAGCCTTGAACCATCACATCAGAAGTCTGACTTTCCCAAGGCCACCGTGCTGTGAGGATGTTAAGCCACGCAGGGAGACCACAAGTGGGCAGCTCAACTACAGTCTCAGTCCTGGGGTCACCCAGGCTTGGGCACCACACACGTGAAAGAGTGAGGCTGCAGCTGATTCCAGTCCCAGGCAACAACCTAGGCCAGCCTGCGAGTCATCCCATGGGGCGCCAGGCGGCGTGGTGCAGACAGCAGGTCGAGGTGCATGCTGACCGCAACCCTGACCCACAGACTCCGCGAGTGAGACGAAACACATGCTCCAGTCAGCAAGCTTCGGAGGAACTGATACACAACAGGAACCGGAAACCTGTCAGTTTACAAAACGCAACTGTATTTGTATAAACCATCAATAAAAATTTTAAGAAATTTACAAAGAAAGCTATACTATTTAAAGGACTATTAAAAAAAAAAAAAAAAAAAAACCTACCTTGAAATAAATTTAAGAAAAATTAGAAAAGCCCATACACTGAAAAGTACAAAAGTTTATGAGGATAAGTTAAAACACATTTAAATAAATTTTAAAATATGCCATGCTTACAGACTAGAATAAATCAACATTGCTAATACTGTTAATTCTGGGAAAACTAACACACAGATTCAAAATATAATCCCATTCAAAAATCCCAGGCCCTAAGACTTTTTCCAAGGCTTTTTTGGGTAGGAAATGGCTAATGACAAACTCTCCATAAAAATTCAAAGAACTAAAAATACTCAAGACAATTTTTTTAAAAAAAGCACACACTAGAAGGACTTACCCTACCAACTCCAAGAAAAGCCACAGAGGCTAAGGCAGTGTGTGCACTGGCATTAACACTCCATTACCAGGTCAATGAAACGTGATCGAGTGTCCAAAAACGGACCTACACTTAAACAGTCATTTGATTTTCAGAAAAGGTGCCAAAGCAGTGTGTTCTGGGAACAAAACAAAACTGCTCTTAAGAAATGCAGCTGTTATTAACTAGGAAACCTACATTTAAAAAATGAGCCATGATGCCTTCCTCACACCACACAGAAAAATTAAGTCAAGCTCGAGGACAGACCTAAAAGTAAAAGCTAAAATTACAGTGTCCAAAAAAATTAAATAAAATTATAGTTTCTAGAAGAAAAACACAGGAGAATATCCTGGCATGCTAGGGGCAGGAAAAGGAGTTTTAGTTATAGGACACAGAAAATCATTACCACAAAAAATAATAATAATAAATTAGAAGTCCTCAAAATTAAAATTCTCTGCTCAGCAGAAGACATTGTTAAAAAATAAACTGACAAGCCACAGTCTTGGGAAGAATATTCCCATCCCCTCTCTCCATACGTAGAGATGGAGATGATGTACAGTGAGGCCAGTCAAGGTGGCCACTCGCCTCTCTGTCCACCCCTACCTGACCACCGCCTGCTTCACCCACACCTGGCGCTGCTGACCGACCTTCCTTCCTACGTACTCGCCCCAGGCTCCGGCCAGTGACTGTTCTTATCAAAGCGGCAGTGAGGGGCCTGCCCCTCAGCGGGTTTCCCGGGTAACTAATGAGCCGACCTGACTTTGTTGTTGTTTAGTCGCTAAACTGTGTCCAACTCTTTGTGACCCCGTGGACTGCAGGACACCAGGCTCCCTTGTCCTTCACTATCTCCCAGATTTTGCTCAAATTCATGGCCATTGAGTCGGTGATGCCATCCAACCATTTCATCCTCTGCTGCCCTCTTCTCCTCCTGCCCTCAATCTTTCCCAGCATCAGGGTCTTTTCCAATGAGTGGTGTTGGAGAAGGCTCTTGAGAGTCCCTTGGATGGCAAGGAGATCCAACCAGTCCATCCTAAAGGAAATCAGTCCTGAATAGTCATTGGAAGGACTGACGCTGAAGCTGAAGCTCCAATACTTTGGCCACCTGATGGAAAGAGCTGACTCACTGGAAAAGCCCCTGACGCTGGGGAAGACAGAAGGCAGGAGGAGAAGGGGACGACAGAGGATGAGATGGCTGGATGGCATCACTAACTCAATGGACATGAGTTTGAGCAAGCTCCGGGAGATGGTGAAGGACAGGGGAGCCTGGCGTGCTGCAGTCCATGGGGTCGCAAAGAGTCAGACACAGCTGAGCAACTGAACAACAACAGCTCTTCACATCAGGTGGCCAAAGTTGATCACAGCCTTATCTTGGCGAAGGGCTTGCCTAAACTCAATGAAGCTATGAGCTATGCCGTGCAGGGCCACCCCAGATGGATGGGTCATAGTTAGCAGTTCTGACAAAACACGGTCCCCTGGAGGAAGACATGGCGAACCACTACCATATTCTTGCCACAAGAGCTCCGTGAACAGCATGAAAAGGCAATCTAATTCCCTCTTTAGCGGCAAACTCCCTTTCCTCTGGGAACAAAGACTGCCTCCATGTCCTGCCCATCATCCACGGAGGTCACTCCAGGACTTTGTTTCAGACATGCAAGGCCCCCCACCCACTGAACCATTGATGTCTCTGTCACCGACTGGGCTTTTCTTTGGTCTTGAAGCTGGGGAAACATGGGGCCTTGTAGGCCTGCGGGGTGCAGCCCAACAGTATAGATAAATACACACAGAGGACTGCTCTCCAGCGTAAGTAAAAGCAGGGACACGCAAAGCTGGTGAGCGCGTGGAGCAGCCAGACCTTACTTCCGATGAGTGTGTGAAGTAGCGTAACCAAGCCGGGGGAAAGGTCTGGATGTTTTTCATAAAACTAAGTATACCTCTATGCCACGACCCAGCGAGTTCACTCCTAGGAACTGACCCAAGGGAAACAAAGTGCACACCCACCAGAGGATGTGTGCACGCGCGTTCGAGGAGATTCCTTTCCTGAGACAAAGGGAAGAACCAGCCTCGGCTTCCAGCAACTGCAGGGTGTTTCGACAAACGGATACATTCACACGGTGCAGCACTGCTTTGTGATTAAAAGGAATGAACCATCCATCCAGCAACAACATGCATTTCACTGTTTTCGATGATACTGTAGATGAATTTATTTTTTAATCTTCATTTTTAAATTGGCACGCAATAATTCATTCTTAATGAATCTCCCGCTGCAGCTCAGTAGCCCACACATTCTTGTCTATTCAATAAGCCTTTCTAAAACACTGCCAGGAGTCCTCACTCTTCTCGACTATAGCTCTCAGATCACGTCTCCGAGCCTGATGCATCTGGATAGGAGAGAGCAGAGCCTCACGTGGACCAGACTCTGGGGCCATTCGCTGTCCACTCACAGGCGGGGTGCAGGCCCGGCTCTCCGCCCCGCTTCTGCTGCTCTGCTGCCCTTTCCAGGAGGAGACGCCTGATGCGAACATCAGAAGCCAAGTGGGGGCCACGTGGGTGTCCTCTCCACCACTTTCCCAAGCAGCGGGCCGGCCCTTTGTTCTCTGTCCTTGGAGCCTGGCAGGGAGTGAAAACGGATCAAGGTCCTGGCTCCTTCTGAGGGTCCTCGGGCCTCTCTCTCTCTTGGAACAGAACCTCTCGAGGAGCTGGCAGGCTCTGGGTCCTGGGGTGGGCCGTGCCTATTCTCTCCCTGGCTAACTCACTGCAGCGAGCTCACCCCCGCCTCCCCGTCCCTCCAGCCCCCGGACACAGGCCTGGTCATCCCTTTGCCAGTCACTACAGCAGCGCGCTGCCAGCCTTTCCTCTGACAAGTAAGCTCCCAGATAAAACAGTTACTTTCACCAACATCCCCATCACTTCCACGCCAGTAACCAGGTCTTAGAATTGAGTGATTCTTCCCCAAGGAAAGAAAATGTAAATGACTAATTATAAAAGGCTACGGTTCCTTTCTACTCCAAGAGGCCGTCCTGCTAAGTAATGAATCTGAGAGTAATGATCTGACTGCAGGGCGGTCAGGTATGGAAGCCGTAATTCAGGAGGTGAGCGCTCCCGGCAGCCCTGGCGCGAGGCGTTAGTGAAATGAGGAGACTGGCGAAGGCCCAAGAACAATCCCCGAGCAGGCCAGGACAGGCTCGGCCGGCCCGGGCTGGGGACCCGACCCACTACCTCCTGGGGCCGGCAGGCGGGGCTGCCGCATGGGCCCTCTGGCAGCTTCCTCCCGGGAAGTACAGGGGAACACCCCTTGTTCACCCCAAAACTCATGGACGGCGTCCTGTCATCCCGTCCTAAGGCGGTCCTTCATAGAGACACAGCCGTCAGCAGGACCGGCTCAGACAGCTGTCGGTGAGCTAACCAAAAACCATCCCCAGAGGCAGCGTCACAAGGACCCAACCCCTGAAACCACTGGAAGAAATAATGGCCCTTTTTTTTTTCCTGCCTCATGGCTCATGGGACCTTAACTCCCCAACAGAGGGTCCTCGGCAGTGAGAGCCTGCAGTCCTAACCGCTGGACCGCCACGGAATTCGCCTACCTAATTATTTTTAGAAGTTAGATCTCAGAAGGCTTCCCTGATGGCTGAGCGGTGAGGAATCCGCCTGCCAAGGCAAGAGGGACGGGTTCAGTCCCTGACGCGGGAAGACCCCAGTGCTGGGGGTCAGGGGCAGCTGAGCCTGCACCACGACTGCAGAACCGTGTGCTCTGGAGTCGCGGAGCGGCCGCTGCTGGGCCCACGGGTCCCGACGACCGCGGCCCTAGCACCCGGGGGCCCGCGCTCCACAACACGGGGAGGCCACCGCCACGAGAAGCCGCAGCTAGAGAGTGGCCCCACTCACTGCGACTACAGAAAAGAAAGCCCGGGCAGCAGCAGAGAGACCCAGCAGAGTCAAAAATAAATACGTTTAAAAATAAAATAAAGTTGCAAATTCAGTTTTACAAAAGGTACATTTCTGGCTGCAAGCCTGACACGGGGCCTGAGGAACACTGACCTCGGGTGAGACCCGAGTGTGGCCCTGTTGTGCCGACGGGACGGGAAATCCCAGGCCAGGGCCACCCAGCCCGCGCTCCCGACGTCCCAGATGGGCAACAGCAACTCACGGTGCTGGGGAACGAGGGGCAGGACCCGGGCAGAGAGGCCCACTGCTCCGGGACCCCGGGCACGGCTCCCTGGGGCCCAGCCCGGCCGACAGCCACCCGTGAGGAACTGGCTCCGTCCTGTACTTCTCCTGTGTGAGCTCACCAGGGGGTGTCTCCGAGAGAGCACCCTCCCCGCGGGCGGTGGCCCCCACGGTGCTCAGCCAACCGCCGGGCTCCCTAGGGCCCTTTCCAGCGGCCGGTGAGGCCCAGACTGCATCCATGGTGACACCGGGGGACCGTCTGCCTAGGCCGCCCTGCTGGCGTGGGCTGTGAGGCTCTGCCCCCAGGGGTGGCAGGTAAAAGTGCTGGCACACGGCACGGACAGGGCGGCCCCACCAACTATACCCTTAATGCCACACGTTCGTGAGAAAGGCATTTCCTTAGAGGATGTCGCGGGCGGCACAGGAACAGGTTCTAATCTCACGACCAGTACTGTGTCAAATCTCGACCCCTAATAAACAGCTTTTCAATATTATCTGGGGAAGAATGGGAAGAACACGTAAAACTATGGAGTGCGTGCATGCTTAGTCGCTCAGTCGTGTCCGACTCTGCGATTCCATGGACTGTAGCCCACCTGGCTCCTCTGTCCATGGGATTCTCCAGGCAAGAACACTGGAGTGGGTTGCCATTTCCTCCTCCAGGGGATCTTCCTGACCCAGGTATCGAACCTGCATCTCTTGTCCATCTGCTGCATCGGCAAGCAGGTTCTTTACCACTAGTGACACCTGGGAAATAAGGCTCTCGAGACATGCATCCAAAATGCTAAACTTCTTCCAGAAAAGCAGCTGGTGCAACTCTTTGAGCTGAGAGCGGTAATGGATACGTTTTTTCAAGAAACATCATTGATATTTGACAGAATGACCGACAGGCAAACTCATTATTCAGACTCAGGTATCGGGCAGACATTTCCTCAAAAGTGAACAGAGTCAGCCCGTCACTTCAAGGGAAGCAATTCACAGCATTTGTTGCCAATAATATTTGAGCTTTGAAGCCAAAATTCAAATTTTGGAGAACTTTGACCCACCACTCTGAGCATGACAGTTCTTTATGAGGTGGTGGTAAAAACGTGATTAAAAAAAAAACTTTTTTTTTGTTGTTGTTGCTGTGGACCATTTTTAAAGTCTTTATTGAACTTGCTACAATACTGCTTCTGTTTTATGTTTCAGTGTTTTGGCTTGAGGCATGTGGGATCTTACCTCCCAGAACAGGGATTGAACCAGCGCCCTCTGCTCGGGGAGGCAGAAATCTTTCGCTTTGGGAGGTGAAATCTTAACCGCTGGACCACCAGGGAAGTCCCAAAGGTGAGTCTCTGATACGACTCAATGAAACGTGATGTTCAGAATATCAGCATACCTCAGGCATCCCGTATGCTCCAATGACCAATGTCTGATGTTACAGAACCACACGTGTAAAAGGTCCGTTCCGAGCACAAGACGGGCCAACGGCTTTCACTGTGACTAAGCACAAAGGTTCACTAACACGGCTTCACAGTCACACTGCAAGTGACCTTTAATAGTCCTTTTTATTATTTCTCAACTAAAAATTTCAGAACACAATGTTTACTATAACCAGAAGCTACCATCTCTTAGGTCGTGGTACAGTATTAAAGGGAAAGCATCCGGTCATCCAGAAAGCTATTACGGTACTTCTCCCTTCTCCAACCACACACCTACGAAGTCTGGGTTTTCATCATATACTCCAACAACAACAAAAATACATATTACAACAGGCGGACTGTAGAAACACAGATGAGAATTCAGCTGTCTTAAATCAAGGCAAGTAAAAGTAAAACCGTGACTCTCTTCTCATTAAACATTTTTGGTTTGGTAAATACTCATTTATCTTAAAAGTGTTTTACTTACAATAGCATAGAATGGATTTCTTGTTGCTAAAGTAAATCACTAAATGGTTTTACATTATCTGGCGGAGCTCTAACTGGTAAGTACTGGTAGAATCAGCCCCACTAGTAAGAGCTCCCTGACCCTCATTATTAGGAACGGCAGGCAGCCCTGAGACGCGGAGTGGAGACCTCGCTGCAGAACCACCGTACTGGTTCTGGACGGCACCTGGATTCCCGGGGGCGGCTCTTCACCTGATCTTTACACCTCGCCGGGCACTGACGCCTGGCCTCCTGGCACCAGCGCGTCTGATGACCCCTCTGCGGTTCCCCGTCGGCTCCCCTCCCGTCCCGACTCCCCTAGGCGGCCCGTGCTCACTTTAGGGAGCCACACCCAGCACCCGGCGTTTGTGGAGGAGGGGCGGAGGCTTGCCCTTTCCTGGTCCACACCGGTGCTGGGCCCAGGGCCTCCTCTCCCGGCTCCCCGCCACCGTGAACCAGCGGCGGAGGGACGCACGGCACCCAGCGCTGGGCCTGCAGGTGCCAGGTGCCCCCACACTCTGGCCCCAAGCGGCAGCATCTCACATCCAGGCCCCTGGGGGAGCCGGAAACACAGCTTCTCCATCCAGGCTGTTGGAGGGCAAGAGTATGAACAGATGTGCGCTGTTCTGCAGAACTTTCCCCAGCAAAACGGAACTCACCGCCACTTATTTCAGCTGGGGAAGGCCGTCCAGCAGGCTTCAGGGCGGGGGTGCGGGTCCAACACGCGCAGTCTGCTCGAGGGCGAGCAGCTCCGCCCCGTGTGCTGCTTGCGAGGCTGAATCGCCAGCGGGAGCACCGACGGGCCGGAGTCGCTGCATACTCGCTGGGGTCCCCTCTTCCCCGTCACCCCTCCAGCCACACGACGCCCTGGCCTTCCCCGCAAGGAGACTCTGACGCCCTTGCTGAAGCCTCTGGCAACGGGGTGGACCGCCATCCCACGATATAAACCTGAACTTCATCAAGTACAGGAACAACGCATGAAGACCAGGCTGAGGGTTGTACTCAACAAAACCAAAAATGAGTTTTCTCAACGGTTCCCAACCAGGGACCGATGTGATGAAAAGGGCGCTTGAGGAAGGCGCCCAAGAAGTTCCGAGAGGCGTGGAGAGGACAGAGTGCGACCAGGAGAAGGCACGTGAGCTAAGACGCAAGAGCAGCCAGGCCCTGGGGCGCTGCCTTCCTAGTCCATGCTTCCTCTTAATCATAGGAGGATAGCCTCTTAAGCACCACAGCCTCATGGTGTGTGGTCAGAGGCTAAGTGGCCTCCAGCTCTTTGCGACTTCACGAACTATAGCCTGCCAGGCTCCTCTGTCCATGGGATTTTCCAGGCAAGACTACTGCAGCAGGTTGCCACTTCCTTCTAGAGGGGATCGTCCAGACCCAGGGATCGAACCTGTGTCTCCTGTATTGGCAGGCAGATTCTTTCCCACTGTTCCACCTGGGAAACCCTCACAGCCGCACACTCAACCAGTGACAGACGGTGGCAGCCCTTGTGCACAGTGAGAAGCACCCTGGGGAGCTCGCACGGGGTCGCCAGGGACGGCCTCATCTGAGGGAATTCCAGAAGAGCCCCCAAAACCCCCAGGCGCCCGCAGCGGACCCCCCTGAATCCTTGTGCACCGGAGGATCACGTGGAATCAATCACAACCTCGTGTCAGAAAGACGGATGGCTGCTGCCGGCTTGCGTCCGTTGTACAAACACACACACGCGCACGCACACGCGTGCCAGAGAAACATTATGCCTTCCACGCAGCACCCTTGTCAAGAAACCCTTTCATCAGACAAGAAATCTCGGGTGAAAAATGAAAAGCCAGCATCGATTTCACTGTACAGCTGATTTTATTTACAAATAGATGCCAGATAATCTTGTATTTAAATGGCAGAAGTTCCATCACTCATGATCAGAGAGGTGACATTTGAAATGTATTAAGTTTCACACTATGATTCAATCTCTTTTCCAAGGAGGAAAAGAGTCTGAAGTTTGGGAAGAAAGACTAAAAAATAGGAGAACAGTATCAGAGTGGGGAAATGATGGATCGATGCTGGGCTGAAATACGTCTCCAGCAGGCACATTTCTCTTTACAAGGCACAAAATGTGTCACCAGGCAGCCTGATGGGCTCTCAGATACGAGGTTCCCGTCGTTCAACTCCAGGAAGGGCTTCTGCTTTCTCTGTCAATTCCTAAGTTAACAAGGGGGAAGGGGATCCACACAGTTTTCTTCAAGAGAATTGTCATAGCTGATTTATGCGAATTAAACCCAAGGGCCTCAATCTTCTGTTGCCTGTTGTTCAGTCGCTGAGTTGTGTTCGACTCTTTGCAACCCCATGAACCGCAGCACGCCAGGCCTCCCCGTCCTTCACTGTCTCCCGGAGCTTGCTCACATTCATGTCCATTGAGTCGGTGGTGCCATCCAACCATCTCATCCTCTGTTGCCCCCTTCTCCTCTTGCCCTCAATCTTTCCCAGCATCGGGTCTTTTCCAATGAGTCAGCTCTTGGCCTCAGTCTTTGAACGACATCTTAGAAAAGCCTCACTTGGACCACTTCAAATCAAGCAGCTGAGCTGAGGCCTCTCCAGCCAGTGGTGTCAGGAACACTTGCTGCGACAACAGCTCCGGAAAAGCTGAGGCTTGTGGGGGACACTGGTGACAAGCGCATCGCCACGCCCTGTCCTCTCGCTCCCAGCAGAAGGACCCCACTCTACCTGGGACAAAGCGGTCCCGGCGGAACCCAAGCCCCCTGCACAGCCTCTGGCCTGGGGCGGCCATCTGTGCAACAGACCGTCCTGGAGTGAGTGACCAAAACGAGCCTCAGATCAAAGCCCTGTCCCAGGCTTTCCCCTCCAGGCCTCACTCTGCCCCCATGCGTGTCCCTGGAGTGGTGTTACGCTGGGTGACCCGGTGCTCACACAACCCCACTTCATCCCAGAGTGGGCGCAGCCCCGGGCACCAGGTGGGCATCTGAGAAAGCCATGTGGGCACCAGCTGAGCCAAACGGGGCCTGCAGCTGGCTCAGGGGCTGGCCAGCTTCCTCGGCCACCTCCTGCCGCACACAAGGCCCCAGCCCACCTTCTGCCCCTGACCTGCCAACTGCGTCCTCCCCAGGCACCTGTGGAAGAGCCTCCCCACTGATACATGGGGGCGGAGGATTCCATCCAACCACCAGGCCCTGGGGGACTGGCTCCTCTGGGAAAATCCCAGTCAGTGGCCCAGCTGACCACGGGTCTAGCAGAATCCCACGCACAGGGGTCCCACGCATGCGGGCAGGATGCCCTCCGGCTCTCAGCTCCCTCTGGGGCCCGGCGCCACGTCCTGGAATGCCAAGGCCCCTGAGCTGAGGATGGCAGGGCAGGGGGGCCAGCCACCCACGCGCCCCACGTCACTCTAAATCCAGTGCCCTTTAAGGGGCAGGGTCCTCTGAACTCAGTTCCATGGACAGTGAAACGGCTTGCCACCATGGCCTGCGCTAGGGGCAGAGCCACACAGTCACGGCTGCAGCAGACAGGGAGGCGGGCCTCACGGGGATCAGGCTCTGCAGGGGAGGGGTCCCTCCGAGCCTGTACTGTGCCCCCCATGGACTCTGCAGGGGGGGCCTGGTCCCCCTGAGCCTGCACTGTGCCCCCCACAGGCTCCAGGGGCCCGAGTGCCCCCAGACAGACACACGTGTGCCCAGCAGCAGAGTCGGAGCTTCAGAAGGCTTGAGAGGCGGCCGCGGTGGTGGGGGCGGGCCCCGGGCGGGGCTCACCTGGATGCCGTCCAGCAGCCGGCTCATGCACCAGTACGTGTCGGCCTCCACGTTGCGCAGCGCGTCCTCGGGCACCCGGGAGATGTCGGCGGAGTCCGCGTCCTCGTCGTCTGCGGGGCGGGGGGAGGAGACAGGGAGCCGTCAGGTCTCAGAGGATGTGCGATCAGCTCGCAGGAATGCCACCCCCCCCAGGACCCCCCTCCCTCCCGCTTCTCTTGCCCTAACTGGACGACTCGTCTTCCACCTCATCACTTAACGGGCCGAAATTTTAATACCTAATTAGTTGCAGGTAATTAATATTCTGAATCCTCTCCAATTAATTAACATAATTAATATATTGTAAATTGTTTTTTCTTGGGCATTTCACATCCTAAGAAGAGGGGACCTAACCAAGGGGACCTAACCAAGATCGGAGTTTCTCCAAAAGATTTTTTAAAAATTCTGCTTCTAATGTATTCACAAATTCACTCAGTAATAAGCCCTCCAAAAACCTGCTTCAAGGTGAGAGTTCCCAAAACCACACTGGATAAATACTGCTAGGCTGTGAGCAAACACCAAGACAGCAAAAACACAGATGTGTGTGAAAGGAAGAACAGGCAATGGCACTCTAAGTAATTTCTTCCTTCAAGTACAAAAATGTAATGAGAAAACATAACTTAAAAGTTTCAAAATGCAAAACAGATGCCTCATTGGAATGGCTTATCAGACATTTGAAGAAACTGATTTTAGCTCCTTAGAAAAATTGCTATCATCCAGCATAACACTCATAAATGTTTAAAAAATTGTGTCTCCTATTTCTCAAATTTTATTTACTTTTGTTGTATTTTGCAAATGTGCATGGCATCCTTGCAATGAAAATGTTCTTTAAGAAAAGAAACACTTCAGCCTGGAATATATTTAGAAAGTTTTAAGTGGGTAAAAATGACAATGATTACAATAACGATAACTGCTAACATGTATCGGGTGATTATCATATATGCCAGGCACTCTCTCGTGTTTTAAACACACTGACTCTGTTAGGGCCACCATTGCACCCCTGGGAAAATGGGAGGCAGAGAGGCAACAAGCAGCCTGGGAATGGCGGAGTCACAGCGTGGACTCGTGTGTGTCCCCAAGCCTGGGCCAGGCCTCTGCACTCAGGCACACCTCGCACCTGCCGGCCGGACTCCTATCCCGTGCGAGGCTGGGGGAGCCGTCATGGACACCCTCCCGCTCTGTTCTCTGTTCACAGCAGAAGAAAGTAAGAACAGGGCGGGCGTTTCCAGGCCGGCATCCCTCAGGCAAGCCAACTGGCTGGGGCCTCAGGAGCCCAGACAGGCTGCCACGGCCCCAACACACGCACACCCCTCGGGGCACAGCCTCACGGCCGCGTACACCACACAGCAGCTCTGGCCCCAAGTCCCTGCAGCCCCCTGGGAGCGCGTGTGTCCTTCAGCACTCTCACCCGCTCCTTCATCTGCTCCCTCACTCACTCAACAAGCCTTTGTCGGTTTGGTCTGGAGAGTCCTTTTACTGAGACATAATTCAACTCGAGTGTACAATTCAGTGGGTCTTAGGATCTTCAGGGGGTGAGGTAGCCATTGCCACTCTCTAACTCCAGAACGTTTTCATCACCCCCAAAACACACCCTGAGCCCAGCAGCAGCCCCTCCGAGCCCCGGGGCCCCGGGCAGCGTCCCGTCTGCCCCATGGACGTGCCTGTGTGGCCCTCTCAGGTCAGGGGACGCAGGCCACGCAGCCTGTCCTATCTGGTTGTCCTCACTGCACACGAGGCTTCCAGGAGTGACTGAGTCTTCCCTCCTCTCTGCGGCAGCATGACCTCCCGCCGCATGGACCTCCCGCACACATGGCCATGCCGTGTGTATCACCCCCCCTCGATGGGCACTCCCTGCGCCCCTACACTACAGACCCCTGGGCGCAGAGGTGACGAAGAACCAACGCCCCCGAGGAGCTGGCGGATCAAAGGGGGAAACGACTTAGAAAATGGGAAATGGCTGACGGGGCGGAGTGTCTGTTCACAGCCAGGCCCTGGGGGGCAGACCCACGCGGCCCGCCCTCCCCTCCAACGCAGGACTGGGGTGAAGCGTGCTCCGAGGCCAGCTCTGGGAACCCCCCAGCCCAAGGTGCCCATGAACCTGCCCCCCGGGGGCTGCGGGCCTTCCTCTGCCCCCGGGCCGGCCCAGCCAAGCACCTGGCCTTGGAAATCTGTCCGGGCGGCCCGCGTGCCCACGGGCCCCGATCATCCAGGGGATGGAGCCCGCCTGACTCCGCACACGGGGTCGGAGAGGCGGGAAGCCACGCCCCCAGGGCTCCCTGCTGTGCGGCACCCTGGGTGGGGGGGCTGCCCGTGGGTACCGGCCCCGCCCAGCATGACGCCCTTCCTGCTGCAAGACCGAGTTCACAGGCGGGAGTGGAAGTGGCCTGCTCGGGCCAAGACTTCCTTGCTGGGAAAACTTCCCCTGAACCAGAGCAGAGCTGACTGCTTTCCAGCCTCAGGGCGCCGTGTCCACAACAACCCGAGGGCTCTGTGGGGGTGTCTTTCCTCCACGTCCTCACTTTTGAGAGTCTTCAGGGCATTGACCTACAAGACCTCAGCCCCTCCCCGGGTCACAGAGGAGGCAGGGCCGTCCCAGGCCAGGATGGCAGGGAGAGGATGGCTGCGGGGGTCAGGCGCGAGCCTCGGCGATTTTTCTTGGTCTGTTTAGCGGGCTTATTATGTGATCTCAGGAAATGTCGGAGGCCTTTTCCAGGTGTCACTCCCCGGAACAGGCCATTTGTTCCTCTCCGACGTAAGGAAGTAGTGGCATTTAACTCAGGCAGCCCCCACGCCGATCTGTCTTCTGCAGGTCGAGAGAATCGGAATGACCCCTGCTGTCAGAATGAGATAAATACCTCTGTCAGAGAAGAGCGCTGGGAACAGCGCAGAACCGTCCAGAAGCCCCGGGCTGGGACTGCTGTCAGAGTCAAGGGACAGAGCAGAAAGCCCGGCGGCTGCCCTGGTAGGGGGCACAGGTGACAAACCGCTGGCGGTACCGGCGGGCGCGGCTGGACCAGACACCAACAGAAAAGCAGGCGCTGCAAGGCTCTGTCTGAAAGAGGCCGCGCACTGAGCCCCAGCGAGTTCACACCGCGGGGCGGGCGCCAGCTCCCGGGGTCAAGACCCCCTGACCCCCAGGGTGCGCACCTGCCCCCGGAGCTTGCCCGCTGTCCTTACGGTCCACGGGGCAGGGGGGCAGAGGGGCAAGGGGTCTGCGCCTCAGGTCAGTGGGACTCAGTGACGGCAGAGGCCGAGGCCAATGAGGCGGGACACGGAGGTGAGGCGTCCCGGCCACCGGCCCAGGTTCAGGGGCAGAAACAGGACCCAAAGGGCAAAGCTGATAAACTTACAGGAACAGGACAGCAGACGGACCCGACCGTCAAGGACGGACGTGCGGCCTGCGTAGCTACATGGCAGCAGGCGCGTCCAAGCAGCGGCTCTGGGTGCCGCCCCGGGACCTGGGCCGTGTGGACATCCTGACCCAACCTGTGAAGACCCTGCAGGCGAGGGGAGTGAGGGGCTCGGGGCCCCCAGGATGGAGGGGGCCCCCACGCAGCCTCCCCAGCTCCAGGCAGGGCTGACCCCACCCACCGCCCCAGGGAGCCAGAACACTCGTGGCCACGGTGGACTCTGTAAAAGAGCATTTATGACAAACATGCTACTTAAAATGACAGAATGTAAACCAAACCGGTTCATCAAAACCTGGACCAGATGCCGCGTCTTACTTTCATATTTCAGTCACAAAGGGACATCAACGCCGGCGTGAGCAACGCCGTCTCGAAGCTGCACCCAGCCCTCCTCCCCAGCTTGTCGGGGCCAGGCCTGTACGCCGGGGACACCAAGCTGGGGCAAGATCTCTAACCCCACGGGGCCCTCAGAGTGCCGGGGGGCAAGCGCACAGCTAAGCCCAGGGAGGCGGCAAAGGCGCTGACTGCCACAGTCCCGGGGAAGACGACCCGCAGTCCCAAGTGGGCCACAGGTGAACGCAAAGGCGCAGAACAGTAAAGACAGACACTTAATTAAAAACAATCTCACTTGCCTCCTTAGATCACAGAAAAGCTTCCGGGGATGGTTTGCATAAATTCTTTGGAAATGCTGTCTTGCCGTGTGATTGTTTAAAAAGCAATTTGGAAAACAACCCCACTCTTATCAACAGCTCCATTTATACGGAAAACTCCAGAACTGCAGGTCAGACAGGACACAGGGACACGGCTCAGACGGCGCCGCAGAGACCCCGGGAGGCCCCGCGTGTGACTGGCGGGGCAGGAAACCACCACCCTCTGTTTTCCAGGGAAAGGTACAGAGTGAGAAGACAGCACCCACTTCCACAGTGCAGTGATTCAGCAGTGGGGGCTGACGATGCTGTCTAAGCCACTAGGAGAGTTTAACTAAAAGTCTCTCCTCCCAGACAAACAGCCCGGGAGTGAAAGGCTCCCCGTGGTGGGGTACTGCGCTTGCAAGCCGTGACAGGCTTCTGGGGCGTCGGGGGTCAGAAGGGTCAGGGTGAGGGCGTCCGCTGGCTTTCGGAGGCGGGGTGCCAGCCGTCCTCCGCCAGACACAGGAAACAGAAAAATGGGAGAGACGGAGCCTCGTAAGGAGAAACCGCACAGGGGTGTAAGGGCTGCTTTGAAACATCCTTTGAAATAAAGGGCAGGACTCTGCTGTGCATGTTTCCGTGTCCAGAAGAAAGAAACGGTACCGGGTGGGAAAAGAACAGGCAGGTTGATGAGCTCGAAGTCCTCAGACACCATGACGAGGAGGCTGTCATGACAGCCGCCACCACCTACAGACAGAAGGCGGATGGAGGGTTTCTCCTGAGTTTCCACAGAGTGTCCTCTGGGCCGGGGTCCGTTTCTCAGGAAGACGCTCACCGGGGAGAACACTCCCAGCTGCCAGACGCGGGGCCTGCGGGCAGGGAAGGTGCCGGGTAGGGCAGAGCCAGAGTCGGGGCTCATCCCCTGGGCGTCGTGGCCGCGCTGGGCCAGGCAAGGGCGCCGGGGTCTCCAACTCCACGCGGACAGCCCTGGTCGCTAATCTCCTGGCACTGCACAATTCGGGAGAAGCAGGGCTTCCTGCAGAACAGCAGCCCCCGTCCTCTCCTCCATCGGACGGCAAGAGAGCCTGTCCCCGCACAAGCTCACCGAGCTGCCACCTCCTGGGCGGGGCCCCCACGGCCTCCCTCTGCCCCCAGGAGACCCCGGCATGGGCAAGGCTGGGGACACAGGCTGGAGCCTCACTCACGGGGATGGTGACCAGGGAGCTCTCACAGCGGGCTTCCCCACGGAGGTAAACTCAACAGGGTGGCTTGCCAACCAGAAAGAGGAAAACGGCTCACATTTAAACACGGAGGATGCTCGCGGATCCCAGGACACGGAGCACCCACGCAGGCTGGAGGGCGGCCTCCCGCACCACAGGTTTCAGGAGGCAAGGCGGCCCTGCTGGGGACCAGCGAGGGCAGGGAAGAGGCCAACACAGCCATTATGACCATGTCCATCACCCACCGCGGTCGAGCCCTGCCTGCGATGAGCCTCTTGGCGTAATCAGGAGTTTAACGGGCAATCAGCAACACCCCCTTCCCTATCAGCAAGCTGGAGCCGCTCTGTGGTCTAATCTTCCGCATCCCTTGAGCTTTAAATTTGAAACACTGACACTCCGGTGATGGAGACGCTGGCACTTCATTACATAGGTTTGGGCTCCAATGTATGGGAAGAGCCCTGCTTTGGTGAGAGAGGAGTCTCAACTCAAGACCATAAATTCAGGAAAACTCCTTGGCCCAGCACAAACAATGAACGTGATGATCAGACTGGCTGAGCGGTAGGAGGGTTTAATTCTAAAGTAAGTAATACAAAAGCAGCTCAAGGTTACAGATCACAGGTCGCCAAGAGTTTCTAATTCCGTGACAGGGTTGAAGACCCGCAGCCCTCGGCCGTGGGCAGGCACAGACCACGGGTCAAGGACAAGACAAGGATGACGCGCTCCCTCGGGGTCAGGCAGGCCGGCACCATTCGGCCACGTCCAACTGTCCACCTCCTGGCCCTGACAGGGATCCTGATGGCAAGGATCTGCCTCTCACCACCAGCGGGCTCTGTTCCCAACCCCTTGCACCCCCGCGCAAGCCCCGTCACGGGTCTCTGCCCCTATGCACCCCCCGACAGGGGTCTCCAGCCTCTCCTGCTGCAGCCCCAGCAGAAGGTACGGCTCTGGGGGAGAGGACTTGGGGCGGGAGGTGGGGGGGTTGCGGGTAGGCAGCTGCAGGTCTCTTCCTAGAAAAATGTGGTATCTGACCCCAGGGGCAAGGCCTCTGGGAACACTTGGGAAAAGAACAAGGTTGGTGTGGGGACTGAGATCAAGCATGAAGGGAAACTTCAGTATCCTTGGTGACTCTTGTTTTTATAATGTCATTTTGATAAAAGGAACAATGTTTAATCTCACAGCATTTTTTGGCTTGACGGGCTCTTTGATTTTTTTTTTCCATAACGCTGTGAGTAGAGGTTTGGGTAATGGAATTGCACTGGTTGAAATACTGATTGATTCTCTTAACTTGTATTGAGCACTTGTTTGTGCAAGAAAATGTGGGGACGGGAAAAGGCAAAGAGGAAACAGAAGCCCCTGCAGAGCCCGGGAAGCGGGGCCGGGCTCACGCTCAGTCACCGACTCACCGACTGATCGCTCTGTTTACCGACCCCCTCACTGACCTGATTCACCTCGGGGCGGGCGGCGCTGCACACGGACGTGCCTGCGAACAAAGAAACTGCCGCGTGCAGAGTGAGCGGGGACGGGGCTCAGACACGCCGGTTCAGGGGAGACGGAGGGCCCTCGGGGGATGCGGGCGGGGGCGACGTGGCATCTGGCCTGGGCCTGGGAGGACGGCGGGCAGGGCACAGGGGGGTGGGGGAGAAGGCCATGCGCGGGAGGGCGCGGGGGCAGAGCCCAGCAGCTGCGCGGACATCCACGTGGCCAGCCCGGGCCAGAGGACCTGAGATCTAGGGCGCCCGGCTCCGAGCTGGGCTTCCTCAGCGGGAAGGTAGGCCGTGGGGACATCGGCGCATTAGGGTCAGCATGCACGGGGTGGGGGGGGCACTGTTCTAGTGGAGGAACAGTGCTATAGGCAGAAGAGATGCTCCCAACCAGAGCCTGTGAGCCGCAATCGCCACCAAGGCACACCTGAGCGTCTAGGCCCCACCGACCACCCCATCAGTGAGGTGACCGCCGGGGACCACGTCAGCTCCACGCCGTGAAATGCAGACACTGGCATCTCCCGCAGAGGACGGGGCAGGCCGGGTCGCAGCACCGCCCAGCTGCAGGTCTGCAGCACGCGTCACCAGCTACGCCCCCCACTGCTGTGCCTGCGTGCGTGCCCCCCACTGCTAGGAGAGTCCCGAGAGCACGGCCATGCCCACCTCACTCTCCGTGCCCCAGCCCCTCCACTCGCACACAGCAGACACCCCAAACACCTACCGAGCGCCTGACGGCCTGCTGCCAGAGACCCGGCGGCCCAGCAGGGGGAGGCACTACATCGACAACTCGGCCTAGGGCACGGTGCGCATTACGCCAGCATGCTCTGTGAAGAGCGAGAAAAGATTTTACCACAAAGTCTCTGGCTGAAGGAAATATCCAACTTATCGCTGAATCTAAGCCTCAACACTTTGGCCACGTGATGCAAAGACTCATTGGAAAAGACCCTGATGCTGGGAAAGACTGAGGGCAGGAGGAGAAGGGGACGACAGAGGATGAGATGGTTGGATGGCATCACCGACTCAGTGGACATGAGTTTGAGCAGGCTCCAGAAGATAGTGAAGGACAGGGAAGCCTGGCATGCTGCCGTCCATGGGGCTGCAAAGAGTCAGAAACGACTTAAGAGACTGAACAACGAACAATAACTTGCTTCCACGAATGGCGATGCAAACAAGTCAGTGAAGGAGGACTCGTTCCCACTGAAGAAAGTGTTCTTCCAAACAAGGTCAAGTGCAACCTGCTCCAACGGCCTCCTTCCCACAGAAGCCCAGGGCTCCCTGAACAGAGGGCCAAGCTCCTCTGATCCGGAGGCACCCAGAAAGACTGCAGCAGGCGCTGACCTCGCCTTTGAGAATCACAGGCACACTGTCAAGGAAAACAGCTCCCCAGGTCCACCTCTCCCAGGAGAGCAGGCCCTCTTCGGCTCCTGCCCTCTCCCTCGCTCAAGAATCAGAAGCGGGGCGCACGTGGATCATGAAACCCACGCCGTTCATCTGAGATGCACTGGTGCCTGGACCGCTGGTCAGGCTCACAGGACGAACCCGCCCACACCTCCTCACTGCATTAAAGGGCTCAAGCCCCTCGTTACTCTAACAAGGAGAGGAGTGGAAAACTTTGGGTTAAGACCTTTCTGACGGTGCGCCTCCAAGCAGAAGTAGATTCTGTACATAGGCTCGTCCTTCAGGAGGCAGACGGCAGTCATTTAAACAGAGAATGAGCTTTCTGGAGTCAAGATCATCTGATAAAGGCAAACTGATCATAAATCAATCCACTCAATTGATTTACTCCGTTTATCCAATTAAGTCAAAAATAACTCCTCAAAGGATAAACGGGTCTTTAAATCAATCAGCAAAATGCTCTCACTCAAATCATCACTAATGCAGCCAGATGGAAAGAAAAAGTTGACCAACACGAGACCCTCCTTGTTCCCGAGGGTCTGGGTGGACTGCACTCAGAAGCGGGTGGAGGAAAGCTTGGGGTGCAGCACTGGGACAGAAATCACCCCGAGGGGGGGGGGGGGGGTAGAGGCGCTTCCCCAGCACGACGACGGAATTCTAACTTCTCAGCTCAGAGAAAGACCCTCCCAGGGAAAAGCCCAGCACAAAAGGGAAACCTGGCCTAGATCATCATAGTCAAACATAATATGGTCGTGAGCAAAAAACTGAGAAAGTACAACAAACTGGATAAACATCTGCAACACAGTACAGGCCAAGGGTTAGATCTTCACGACCCAGATAATCACGATGGTGTGATCACCCACCTAGAGCCAAACGTCCTGGATGCGAAGTCAAATGGGCCTTAGGAAGTATCACTATGAACAAAGCTAGTGGAGGTGATGGAATTCCAGCTGAGCTATTTCAAATCCTAAAAGATGATCCTGTGAAAGTGCTGCACTCAATATGTCAGCAAATTTGGAAAAATCAGCAGTGGCCACAGGACTGAAAAAGGTCCATTTTCATTCCAATCCCTAAGAAAGGCAATCCCAAAGAATGCTCAAACTACCGCACAATTGCACTCATCTCACACGCTAGTAAAGTAATGCTCAAAATTCTCCAAGCCAGGCTTCAGCAACACGTGAACCGTGAACTTCCAGATGTTCAAGCTCGTTTTAGAAAAGGCAGAGGAACCAGAGATCAAACTGCCAACATCCGCTGGATCATCGAAAAAGCAAGAGAGCTCCAGAAAAATATCTATTTCTGCTTTATTGACTATGCCAAAGCCTTTGACTGTGTGGATCACAATAAACTGTGGAAAATTCTGAAAGAGATGGGCATACCAGACCACCTGACCTGCCTTTTGAGAAACCTGTATGCAGGTCAGGAAGCATCAGTTAGAACTGAACATGGAACAACAGACTGGTTCCAAATAGGAAAAGGAGTACATCAAGGCTGTATATTGTCACCCTGATTATTTAACTTCTATGTGAGTACATCATGAGAAATGCTGGGCTGGATGAAGCACAAGCTGGAATCAAGATTGCTGGGAGAAATATCAATAACCTCAGATATGCAGATGACACCACCCTTATGGCAGAAAGTGAAGAAGAACTAAAGAGACTCTTGATGAAAGTGAAAGAGGAGAGTGAAAAAGTTGGCTTAAGGCTCAACATTCAGAAAACTAAGATCATGGCATCCCCCATCACTTCATGGAAAATAGATGGGGAAACAGTGGCTGACTTTACTTTGGGGGGCTCCAAAATCACCGCAGATGGTGATTACAACCATGAAATTAAAAGACACTTCCTCCTTGGAAGGAAAGTTATGACCAACCTAGACAGCATATTAAAAAGCAGAGACATTACTTTGCCAACAAAGGTCATCTAGTCAAGGCTATGGTTTTTCCAGTGGTCATGTATGGATGTGAGAGTTGGACTATAAAGAAAGCTGAGCGCCAAAGAACTGATGCTTTTGAACTGTGGTGTTGGAGAAGACTCTTGAGAGTCCCTTGGACTGCAAGGAGATCCAACCAGTCCATCTTAAAGGAGATCAGTCCTGGGTGTTCATTGGAAGGACTGATGCTGAAGCTGAAACTCCAATACTTTGGCCACCTCATGCAAAGAGTTGACTCATTGGAAAAGACCCTGATGTTGGGAAAGATTGAAGGCAGGAGGAGAAGGGGACAACAGAGGATGAAATGGTTATATAGCATCACTGACTCAAAGGACATGAGTCTGGGTAAACTCCGGGAGCTGGTGATGGACAGGGAGGCCTGGCGTGCTGCGGTTCATGGGATCGCAAAGAGTCAGACACAACTGAGTGACTGAACTGAACTGAACTGAACAGGCCAAGGACTGACATCAAACAAGCTATGAAGAATTGTTTCCCAGCAAGAAAAATACATATGTAAGCCTGGTGAAAATGAGGGAAATACCTGAAAAGGAAACTTAACGAAAAAGTCAAACAAAAAGAAACAATCAATAGCACTAGGTATTGATAAATACAAATAAACATAACCAATTTAATAAACATAAAACTGTAACATTTCAAAGTTTAAAGTACCCACCACGGGTACAGGTAAAGAGAAAGACTTTAGACCCACGCAGAGCACACACAGTCCAGAAGTTCTGCTGAGGGAAGGACACACAGGTTCGGACACAGCGGGTCAGAGGCCACAAGCACCCACGGAGCTCTGCAGCGCCCAGGCGGGAGGCAGGGCTGAGCAGGGCCCGTGGTCCTGTCCTGCCACGCTGGGGTCTGCCGGAGGAGCTGGGCTTCCCCACCCAGGCCCCGACATCCCAGCTCCCATGAGAACAGGCAGGCCACCCCCGGGCCCAGGGCAGGATGAACCCAGGGCTATTTGGCACCCGACTGCCAAAGACACAGTAAAAGCCAGACACGCTCTCCAGGAAGTCACACCGCGAGCACCTTGGCCGCTGGCTGATGGAGGCTCCTCTGTGCCGGCCCATTAGCAGAGCCAGCAGCCCCACCTGACAGACACGAGTCTGAGCAAACTCCGGGAGATGGCGAAGGACAGGGAAGCCTGGAGTGCTGCAGCCCACGGGGTCGCAGAGTTGGACACGCCTGAGCGACTGAACAACAACAAAGCCGAACGGCCTCCTTACACTTTTGAAACACACGTCTGTTCAAAACCAGTCCAGCGTGGGGCTCGCCACTGTGTCCACAGGAGGAAGTTCTCCCTCGACAAGAGCCCCTGGGCCTCCTTTAAAATACGGGCCCCTTCCTTCCCTGCTGGTCGGGAGGCCTCCTGGCTCACAGCCCTACAAGTGCTTCGGGTCCCCACGGTCTGGGAGGGGAGTTAAGACTCTGGATGTCGAGAAGGTCCTCAAAAGGCCTGACAGCAGGAAAGTCCCACAAGTAAACTTCTAGTGCATGACAGGCATTTAGTTTGCAAGCAGCACACCCGTTCTCCATCCCCGCCTGAAGAAGCATTCAGACGCAGAAGGGCTGTTACAGGTGGGGGCCCCTCCTTTCTGCATGGCCAGCACAGAACCACCGTGGCCACTGATGGGGTGGCGGGGAGATCCCACACCACAGGCAGCCGCGTCACAGGTGGACGTCCACGCGTGTCCCACACACGGGTCACAGCTCCCGCGTCAGAGGTGGACCGCCCACACTGGGTCACGCACTCAGGTCACAGCTCCCGCGTCACAGATGAACCATCCACACGTGTCCCACACTCGGGTCACGGCTCCCGCGTCACAGGTGGACCGTCCACACGTGTCCCACACTCGGGTCACAGCTCCCGCGTCACAGGTGGACGTCCACGCGTGTCCCACACACGGGTCACAGCTCCCACGTCAGAGGTGGACCGCCCACACTGGGTCACACACTCAGGTCACAGCTCCCACGTCACAGATGAACCATCCACACGTGTCCCACACTCAGGTCACAGCTCCCACGTCACAGATGAACCATCCACACGTGTCCCACGCTCGGGTCACGGCTCCTGCGTCACAGAAGGACGTCCACGTGTTTCCCACACTGGAGTCACAGCTCCCGCGTCACAGGTGGGCCGTCCCCACTGGGTCCCACACTCGGGTCACGGCTCCTGCGTCACGGGTGGACGTCCACGCGTGTCCCACACTCGGGTCACGGCTCCCGCGTCACGGGTGGACATCCACGCGTGTCCCACACTCGGGTCACGGCTCCCGCGTCACGGGTGGACGTCCATGTGTGTCCCACACTCGGGTCACGGCTCCCGCATCACGGGTGGACGTCCACGCCCTGCAGAAGCACACCAACTCCTCCAGCCCTGAGAGCAGAGCACATGGAGGGCGGGGCAGCTGCAAGCTTCTCCCCAGAGCCCTCGGGTGGACGGAGGGCTGGATGCCCGGCTCCCTGCCTGCCGCTGAGCTCACGCCCAGGCTGAGGACGAGGGCGCAGGGACGGCCTCGCTGGGCCCCCAGACTGGCCTGAGGGCTGCTCGTCTCGGCCCGAGGGCTCACGGCCTGTCCAGGGCAGAGCCTGGGCCGGGGGGATGGTCAACCTCGTCACCATAGTCACTGAGAACAGCGCGGCCATCGCCCTGCACGCCTGGAGGCCGAGAGGAGAAGACAGTGCAGACATGGGTCTTCGAGGGGCACAATTCAGCCCCCATCACTCACTCCCCAGTCACAGAAGAAAAGCTGACGAACTCACATCTTTAAATAAAAGGCGAGTTAGCCACACATTGGCTGTCATCTCAAACGCAACCAGGCCACCGAGTATCCCAGCATTCCAGTTCACCCCAGTTCTTTCTACGCGGAGTTTTCTCTCAGCTTTTTCTGTGGCGATGGTTGCATTATAAATATAAACATGCATCCTGCTGAAAGCTGGCATTAGTGGTGAGGGTTTTCCACTCTATCACACGCCGTTTGAAGCCATCTTTCAGGATGCTGGTTCACAGGCTGGGCCTGACGCTCTGCTGGCTCAGTCACCACCTCACTGCCCTGGGCTGTGACGTCATCTGAACACTTCTCCACTATCAGGAGCGCATCCCTGGACATCTTCCTTGCACAAGGAGTCTGATCCATGGTGAGAACCATTTGCTTACGACAAGCATCCCAGATGAAACCGGCAGGTGAAGAGTAAGTGCATTTTCAAGGCTCCTGGCAAATCTTATGAAAATACTCTGAAGGCGAGTTTGGAATTTACACCGTAGCCAGGATGCCCAAGGCTGTGGCCCCACCATCTCCTCAGCAGTTCCATCTTTCCACCTCTGGGAAGTCTCAAACAGCTCAGTAAAGTGAGGTTTAATTTGCACTGCCTTACATTCTGGCGAGGTTTCACATTTTCGTGGCCACTCCTTAAACCAATTTTGGATTCACTGAGTTATCAGCGCAGCCCTGAGGCATGGGGAGGAGGTGGGCTCTCGCCCCCAGGAGCAAGATCTCTGGGTTGGGATTTCAGACCCCTGGTCTCCTACTAAGCGCAGCCCTCAGGGGCAGAGGCCAGGCCTCCCAGCAGACTCGGGACGGGAACCAACTGGCCCAGCTCACCACACCTGCAGGATCCCAGTTGCCCTGAGGAAACACAGAGAAACTAAGGAACCCAAATCACAACAGCCCAGATGAATCTGTCAAAATACACACACACACACAGACACACACACACTCCCCAGACTGGCAGGCTGGCGGCCTGTGCCGCGCACATGGGTCCCTCTGTGATCACATGGATTTCTCTGTGATGACATGGGTCCCTCTGTGATCACATGGATTCCTCTGTGATCACATGGATTCCTCTGTAATCACATGGGACCCTCTGTAATCACATGGATTCCTCTGTAATCACATGGGACCCTCTGTAATCACATGGATTCCTCTGTAATCACATGGGTCCCTCTGTGATCACACAGGTCCCTCTGTGATCACATGGATTCCTCTGTGATCACATGGATTCCTCTGTGATCACATGGATTCCTCTGTAATCACATGGGACCCTCTGTAATCACATGGATTCCTCTGTAATCACATGGGACCCTCTGTAATCACATGGATTCCTCTGTAATCACATGGGTCCCTCTGTAATCACATGGGTCCCTCTGTAATTGCCCCGGGTCTCCTCTCCATCTAGTACCTGGGCTTCATGAGAATTCAGTCTGTACACGGGCTACGGGGGGAGGCCCCTGACGAAGGCCTGGGTCCCCATGTCCGGGGGAGGCGGATGAGAGGTCACTGACTGAGGGGCCGTGTTAACCTTCTCCCCAGCCTCTATCAGCCCAGCTGCCTGAAGAAACTATGGAGTCACTTCTCTGTCATGTTTGTGATTGGATTACAAAATGCAAAATTAGGGGTGCGGGCCTGGGACGCTGTGAGCCGCGCAGAAAACGGGGAGCTACACGGTCACTGTGACTGCACCCTGTCGCAGCCTCTCAACTAGTCTCATGGACACAGAACACGCCACCCAGAGCCAGGCTGCCTCCATAAGTGCCGAGGGTGGGCCTAAAAATGTCCGAGCTGCTTGAGAAGCTCAATGGTCCTCGGATATAAAAATCACACAGAAACGCATTACAGTCTGCAGCACTGGTGATCTTGTGCTCTGGCTGTGGTGGAACCCAAGTGTGAATCCACAGCCATCACTCAATTTGAAATGAACTAACACTCGGTCATGTCTGACTCTCTGTGACCCCGTGGACTGTAACCCACCAAGCTCCTCTGTCTGTGAGATTCTCCAGGCAAGAATACTGGAGTGGGTTGCCATTTCCTTCTCCAGGGGATCTTCCCGACCCAGGGATTGAACCCGGGTCTCCTGCATCGCAGGCTGATTCTTTATCAGCTGAGCATGGGAGCAAAACTTCAGAAACACTTAGATGATGCTTGATCTCCATTTCCTACGTTTATCTGAAATTCTTCACTTGTGTTTAAAAAGTCAGACAATTTTAATGTGTTGGTATCATGAATGTCTGTTTACTCAAAGGCAATTAATATTCTCAAAGCAATGCCAAAGCTGCCTGGAACAGAGAAGACCCATCACCAACCCACAGTATTTGCAGAGAAGATGAGAGGAGGAGGGTTTGTCAGAGCAAAGCCTCAGTGGCCTGATCGTCCCGCGGTTGATCTCCACGAGCGCCACTGAGCTCTCCACGCCCGGAGTCCCGGGCACGGGTTTCTGTCTTGTGCTTTGAGGAAATCTGCTCTCTTAGCTGGAGCCCGGCCGTTCTCTTGTCTTCAGCTGTATGTGCCTGTACTGGCCACGGGGCCTGCTCACTGTAGGCTGGCTTGAGGGTCCTCGAGCCCAGTATCAAAAAGATGCCAAGAAAACAGATTTCTAAACAGGGGCTCCCCTGTGCCTCGCACACGAGGCTGGTCAGGGTGTAGTTAACGTGCCACTGCCCACAAGCTCAGGGGAGGAAGAGCGTGGTTAAGGGGAGGCACGCGGTCAAGGAGCTCGGACGCCCAGGGAGCTGTAGCCCAGCCTCACAAGAACCACAGGCTGCAGCCAAGAGTGAGGGCCTTGCTTCCAGAAACTCCCCCGAGGTCAGTACGTCCTCGGACAAAGCAAAGATGGGACATCACTCTTGAGGAGTGGCCAAGCCCGCTGCTGTCCCCGGAACCCAGAGAGAGAAGTGCCTGGCAGACTGGGGGGCCCAGCTGCCCATGCGGAGCTGGTCCTCACCCCCGCTGGGGGCCCTGCGGACGGGGGCTGGCTGGGCGGTGGAGAAGGGATTCTCAAAGGACACGTCTGAATGACTCAAAGTGTCCATAAGGCACGGCTCTCCGACAAGAATGTCACCCAAGGTGGAGGGGGTCCTCCGCCTGCCCACAGACAGCCCCTGGCCCCGCCCCCACGGAAAGACAGAGGGCCAAGCAGCCAGGGATGAAGGGGATTACAGTGCTGGCTGCAGGGGACCTGGGAACCAGGAGAGTGCTGAGAAGGCACGCAGGGGACAGGGCTGGCACAGCCCTGGACACAGGACGGCTCGCTGCCAGGTGCCAGCCACAGGAGAGCCAGAAGGACCTGGGCCAGGTATCGATGCCTCTGGGCCGACACCCCGCCCCCAGGAGGCCGCGAGCACCCCTGGAGAGTAGGCACAAGAAGGGGCGCCCGGGCTGGGAGCCCCACCATCACGGAGCTGCCACTCCCGGCTCTGCCCCGCCGTCACCCGCCTCCAGGGGCAGCCACTGCCGCTGAGGACACTGCCCCCAGCCTGGACAAAGGCGGGAGACGTGGGGGGTACAGGGGGTGCTGCCACAATCAGAGGGCCCTGGCTCTCTGCCTGCCATCCACCCTCCTCCAGGGCCCCTTCTACAAACGGCCCACCAGGGCACTGGTCAGGGCTCGCCGGCCGGGGGCTGCCCCTCCCTGGTGGGGGCTGGGGAGCAGGCTAGTCTCAGGGCGACAGCAGGCCCAGCAAAGCTCCCCTCCCTCACCCTCTCCAAGGTGCATCCTCCTGCGGACAGTCCCTCGGGGGCTAGACCCCTGCAGAGCTCACCCCCAGCCCCGGCAGACCCGCGTTCATGCAGCTGCTCAGCTCCACCTGATGACCCTTGCCAGTCTGCACTGTCGGGGCCCACCGGCCCCCAGGCCCCAGCCCTCGGCGTGCAGACTGGGCGATGGCTCGATGAAGACAGAGGCCCCAGCCTGACTCCAGCCCCCTGCGGACTCTGGAGCAGGGCCTCCACCAAGCACCCGGCCGGACCTCCCCGCCCACCCGCGGCCCGCCTCCCCACCTCCCTCCACCGCCTGCCTGATTCACCCGCATCCTTCAGGACCTAATCCGGGCCGCTCCTGCTCCCAGCCTCGCCAGCGGCAGAGAGGACCTAAATCTGAGATCCCAGAGAACGGTGACGCCTTCCCACGGGAGCCCTCACATGTGAGTGAGAGGAGACACTCTGCCAGAGCCTGCAGGCCTCCACTCTCCCCGCCCCAGGGGCACACACGGGCTCGTCAACACAACACTCGCCTAGACGCGGAGGGCAGCTCCCACCTGCCTGCCCAGCCTCACCACCTTAGGGCTGGACCAGACATCAGACACACCCAGGGCAACCCCGTCAACTGAAGGGAGGCAGGCTGACCCAAGAGAGGGTCTTCTGTCGGGCTATTCCAGGGAAGCGGTCTTACTAACAGCACATTTATTATGACATACGATTCTTGAAAATAATGGTGTGTATTCTGAGAGATACAGAATGGATACAGAGAAAAGTGCCCAGAAACGCACGATGCAGTTTCAGCTGACATCGTGGTATAGTTCACTGCATCACAATTTGGTCCATAACCCTCCTACATACGCATGTTTTTTAATAAACCAGAATTGAAACTGAATGTGAAGTTCAAGGTCCCGCTACTTTTGCGAATACTTTGGTCATTTTCACGTATTGAAAATGCATGGAAATCACGTACCACCGCTGGCTTACGTGTCCTCCATGGCTGGACGTGTGGGTTTGTCTGGCGCCTCTGCGAGGACAAAGGCCTCAACAAGGGACCCCCAGCCCCGTCTTCATGCCTTCTCCCACCTCCTCCAGACAAGGAGGCGCCCGAGCCTTTCGAGACTCAGAGATTACGGGGTGTCAATCTAATCACACCTCAAAAGCACTGAGCATTATCTTCCTTAATCGTGGCTAATTTGATAGACAAAAATAGAACTGCATTATTGGTTTGATTTGCATTTTCATTACAGTGATGCTAGACTTCGGTTTTTTTTTTTTTTTTAGTGTACTATTCATTTGTGCTAGCATTTTGCAACATTCCTCATTTCCAGAAAGAATCTTTTTAACTGTATGTTTGCTCTTCACAGACATAAGAAATGGTTCACAAAGATAAACACTGTCACAAAAAAACCCCACAAGCAAGAAGAGGCGCAGAGAAGCAGAGAAGAGGTTGTTGTGGGAACATAAACACCACTTCTGCGGGCACGGAACGCTCACAGCTCCCCCGAACAAAGCAAACATTTCTGGTCAACTTGAGGCCACCTTTCCACGTAAGGATAAAAGATAACTAAAATCATGATACTGTTCTGGGGTGGCTAGAAAATAATTTATTTTGTTTGGCCTTTCTTATCCAATTCAACATTAGTGTATTTTTAATCAAATATATCAATATGTACTAATTAACCCTGCGTGGGGTGAGTCAAAATTAACCAACCGCTTCAATAATAAATCAAAAAAACTGTAATTGGTATTTTAATTTTTTATAAGTAACATACCATGTAACACCAGAGTGAATACTCTATCACCACCATATAATTACACCACAACATACTCTGAGGCCCATCCTTCACGCTGTTATTAGACTCATAAAATATGCTTCCAAAATGAGAAAAAATAGCTGTCAAGAACTGCATCTTATTATTCAACTATTAAACTTTCTTAATCATCAATCAGTTTAATTGCTCCTGACACAGGTTATAAATAACATTTTGTGGTTCAATAGAACACCACATGGGTAACCCCTTCGTCCCCGGGGCTGAAGAGAAAAAAACCCCCTCCCCGGGATATTCCAGCAGTGTCTGCTTACCCTTCACTGTCGTTTCCATCTCAACTGGATACAGCATTCTGAAGTGTTTTGCTGATTTAGGCTGAAGATGTTAAGAAATCACTGTATGTAATTGCCTGGCATTATTTTCAGTTAGATCCCTAACGGGCAGATGACCCGTATCACCTGGTCCAAACCAGCAGCTGAATGCAGACATGAGTGCCTGGCGGTGTCTGGCTGCTGTGCACTCTGGCCCCTCCTCCGACCACCGGCTCGGGGTCCCGAGCTCCGGCCCTGGGTGCCCAGCCTGGCTGCAGCGGATGCAGAGAGGGGACGCAGCTGCGCCTCAGGGGACGGGACACTGGGGGGCGGCGAGAAGAGAAGGTGAGACTCTGGGGGCGTCCCATCGGCGACGCCGCGCCAGGCTGCACACGGGACCCTGCCCTCACGGGGTCCGCGCCACGGGTGTGGGGACGGGGCTCGGCAGGGCCGGGGGCCTGCTGTCTGTGGAACGCACTCACGCGGGCCTGCTCTCCCCTGGAATGCCTGTGACCACGGTCGTCAGCCAGCTGTGTGGAGATCTGCATCAGCGCTGGTCTTTCCTGATAAGGCGTAGCTGGAAAGCCCTGGAGTGACGCCCCACACGAAGGCACCCGAAGATGTGCCCGAGACACCGGCTGACACCGCGTGGCCAGCCAACCCCCAGGCCTGAACGGACGAGGGAGGCGGGCGGCAAGCGTCCCGCTGGAGAAGGGGGCGTCAGGGAGGCTTCACAGAGGAGGAAGCCCACGGACTTCACATGAGGACGATGGGTCAGGTTAGCTTCCAGAGGATTCCACAAAATCCTAAGAAGTGGAACAAAAATAATACCCACAGCAGACTTCCTGCAGAAGCAAGGCAGGACAAAAGGCAGCAGGACGATGCTGCGGAAGTGCCGGGAGGAAGCTGCCAACCCGGACTTCCAGACTCAGCAAGGTGAAACCAACGCCTCCTGAGACCAAAACAAGAAAGGGCTACACGACATCAAAACGCTGAAGAAAGTTCTTCCAGCACAAAGAATACGATACAAGGGGAAAGACAGAGATCTACCCAGAGAACGAGGGTGACAGGTCACGGTACATGAAGGTGAACGCGAAAGGTATTTTCCCTCATTTATAATTTCTTTAAAAGATAATCGACCAGAGCACACCAGTCATGATCTTGGCTTCTATTCATAATACCATTCTCCAATCACAGGGACTGGGCTCCCTGGAGAAATGGACACACACACAGATCGGGGTATGTCAGAAGGACCCAGGCGCCAACGAAAACAGCGCCCAATGGCCAGAGCTGGAACATTTAAAACAAAAGATGATGTAGTGCTACTGGACTATAACCCAAAATGTAACGTAAATATCCCCACAGCCATACCAATGTAAATGAATGAATAAATTAACAAGTGGGAAAAGCAGACAAATCTCTCATGCAGAAGAATCCTAATTAACTTAAGTAGAGATCTGCCTTCAAGAAGGGTGGGCGTAATTGCCACCCCTTAAGTTCTGGGCACATTGTGACCTCCTTCCAAAGAAGACAGGATGGGGCTTCCCTGTGGTTCAGTGGTTAAGAATCTGCCTGCCAATGCAGGGAACACAGGTCCAATCCCTGGTCCGGGAAGATTCCACACATCACGGGGCGGCTGAGCCCGCGGGTCACAACTGCTGAGCCCGCATGCCCTAGAGCCTGTGCCCTGCAAACGAGACGCAGCACAGACAGAAGTCCACGCACCACGACTAGAGCCTCATGCCCAGCAACGAGACTTCAGGGCAGCCAAAACAGTAAAATTAAAAAAAAAAGAAATCTCTTAAAACAAAACAAAAACAAACAAAGAGGACTGTATGGAAAGGAGAGGGAAGAAGAGGAACTCTGCAGAGGAGATGGACACACCTGGGCCAAGCGGTCGCCACGGGCACCTGAAGTGATGACAAGACATCGTGCCCCACTGCTCTTCCTCCCAAACCCACAGCCCCAGTCTGATGACAAGAACATCAGGCAAACCCTAATCTATGGAATAACCTGGCAAGTACTCAAGCTGTTGAGGTCATTAAAACCAGGGAGACCTGAGAAAATGTCACAGCCACGAGGCGCTCAAGGGGACGACTGAAGGCCATGTGGTGCCCTGGACGGGTCCTGGGCCAGAAAATGGTCACTAGGAAAAGTTAAACATAGGTCATAACCATCTGTCAATACTGATTCCCTAGCTGGGACAAATGTCCCAGTGTAAGATAAGGTGGGGGGGCCTGGGGTGGCAAGGGGGCCCTGGCCGAGGAGAAGGGTCCAGAGGCAGGAGTGGCTGCAGAAGGACAAAGACACGCTCTGGCCGTCTCTGCCGCTGGATGCCACCACCCCAGGCCACGCGGCTCAGAAGAACATCTTTTTTTTTTTAGAATTTTTTTTTTTTATGTGGACCATTTTTAAAGTCTTTATTGAATTTGGTACAACACTGCTTCCATTTTCTGTTTTGCGCTTTTTGGCCACCAGGCATGTGGGATTGTCGGGAGCCGCCGGGATGCACCCAGTCCATGACAAGGTCATGGGATGAGAGAGAAACCTGCAAGGCAGCTCTTCCTCACACAGGGCTGCCCCAGGGGCCCAGTATGTCCCCTCCGGAGCTGCTGGGATTAGAAAGGAACCTGCAAGGCAGCTCTTCCCCTCGAGGTTGTCCCGGGGACCCGGTATGTCCCAGGCATGTGGGAGCTCAGCTCCCTGACCAGGGATCACATCCTCGCCCCCTGCCTTGGAAGGCCAAGTCTTAACCACTGGATGGCCAGGTAGTCCCAACAGAATACATCTTAATTCCGAAACTGGCCCTAAACAGCGGCCTCTCGCTGACTTCGCTCTTAATGCAGTAAGTGGTCCAGCTCCAGTGAGCTAAGAGTACTTTCCGGCGAGACGGAAGGAGCCGGGGGCAGCTGACCCCCATGCCCTGGACGACGCAACCCCAGCCTGACCGCCTGTGGAGAGCCCGGGGGCCTGAAACACAGCCGCTGTCCACCAACAAGGTTCCGCCTTCGAGCCTTCTGCTTGGGGAGCACAGATTCCACCAGTTATAAATCAGATTTATGAACTTTGTATGTATCCGAAGAAAGAAAAAAACAAAAACCCTCAGTTGCCACTGAGCCCACTGTACACCTCTGCGGCACCTGGACGGCTGACAGAGGGCACTCGGCCCTGATGACGCATCATCGCAGAGTCAAGCTTCATGGGCTCAAAACCAGCTGCGAGGTCGGTGACAGCCCCCACCCCGCGTGAAATGTAACTGTGTCGATCCAGGCGGCGCGCTTTTCCAGGACAGCTGCTCCGGCTGTATATTTTCCATACTCACTGCCCTGGGCAATACTGCACACCCTTGATTATTCTTTGCAAATACATAATACATGAGTCACAAAACCAATTGCAGAGGCCCCAAATTAGACACTGCTGACCAGCCCCAGAAAACGCTATCATTTTAGAATGTTCTTCTCAAGTGGTTTTGTGTTTTATTAGCGAAATGGTGTATTATTATTGCAATCATAATGATTTAAATATAAATACCATTAGAGCTGTAATAACAGCGCACATGTACTTGGTTATTTTATTTCAAAGACTTCACGCCACTATACGTACCCTCCATCATTAGCCTCCCAGCGACACGGGAGGCTGCAAGTACAGCCTCTGTTCTGAGGAGGGCAAGCTGAAGGCAGAGAAGCACAGGGCGGGCAGGCCCAAGGCTGTGGACGGAGAGCTGGACACTGCAGGCTGCTTTTACCCACGAACACCCACAAGCGCTCACGTCCACCTGCACGGATACAGCCTCACACACTTCTCACAACAGAAGCGTATCCTGGCCATTTACAAGCAGTGCGAGCCCGCGGATGTCTCCTGAGAGGAGCAGCACTGAATGGCCATTTGTAACCCAGGGAGACACACAGCAGGCTCCGGGGGCGGCGGGCGCAGGGGAGCCGAGTGCTGCCCGCCTTTCCACGCACACGAGCGGGTATGTGCTGGGTGTGTGTGCACGGCTGTGTGCACATGTGTATGGGTGTGTGCACACGTGTGCATGGGTGTGGGGGGGGGGTGTGCACAGGTGTGTGTGCATGATGCCATCCAACCATCTCATCCTCTGTCATCCCCTTCTCCTCCTGCCCTCAATCTTTCCCAGCATCAGGGTCTTTTGCAATGAGTCAGCTCTTCACATCAGGTGGCCAAAGTATGGGAGTTTCAGCTTCAGCATCAGTCCTTCCACTGAATATTCAGGACTGATTTCCTTTAGGAGGGACTGGTTGGATCTCCTTGCAGTCCAAGGGGCTTTCAGGAGTCTTATCCAACACCACAGTTTAAAAGCATCAATTCTTTAGTGCTCAACTTTCTTTATAGTCCAACTCTCACATCCATACATCACCACTGGAAAAACGATAGCTTTGACTAGATGGACCTTTGTTGGCAAAGTAATGTCTCTGCTTTTTAATATGCTATCTAGGTTGGTCATAGCTTTTCTTCCAAGGAGCAAGCGTCTTTTAATTTCATGGCTGCAGTCACCATCTGCAGTGATTTGGGAGCCCAAAAAAATAAAGTCTGTCACTGTTTCCACTGTTTCCCCATCTATTTCCCATGAAGTGACGGGACTGGATGCCGTGATTCTTAGTTTTCTGCATG
This sequence comes from Dama dama, assembly GCF_033118175.1. NCBI lineage: Eukaryota > Metazoa > Chordata > Mammalia > Artiodactyla > Cervidae > Dama > Dama dama. Next base: position 3,257,379 of record NC_083702.1, read on the forward strand.
TTGAGCTGTAAGCCAACTTTTCCACGCTTCTCTTTCACTTTCATCAAGAGGCTCTTTAGTTTCTCTTCGCTGTCTGCCATGTGCATTGCTGGGGAGAGGGGCGTGTGGCCGAGCACTGGCCCAGCGCGTGCAGCTGCCTGCGCTGGCCAGCGTGGCGGCCACCGCCTCCTGGACGCTCTGCGGGTGTCCACGGCCTTCATGTGGCAGTGTCCGGAGACGCCCCCGCCTCCAGGTGGAGAGGCACAGCCTCCCCGGTGTCCCAGGGAGCAGCAGGATGGCTCCAAGTCAACAACCACTCTTGTTCCCTCTTGAGAGTTCCTTCTCGCAGTTTCTGCCCCTCGGGGACAAAGCCCACAGACAGGAGGCACCTCTGCGCCCACACCACACGGGGCAGAAACCACAGCCACACAGCAGACTCAGACAAGCAGTTATCAGCTAACACGCCCAGGAGTTATGAGCTCACAGCGAGGGGGAAGTGAGCAAAGCCAGGCTGTGGCTGTGACCACGGCCTGGGGAGGAGGCCCCGCCACAGGGCACTCAGCACAGGGGGAACCGTGACGGGCAGAGGCAAGAATGGGGAACCACGGAGTCGTGACCACATGCAGAACAGACACTCTGGCCAGTTCCTAAGAGTCCATCAGATCCAACTGCCCCGTGTATCCAAGTCGAACTGACCCAAAGAGGGGGAAAGCATGGACGTCATCTTGGTAGCCAATTTAGGAGCTAAATCATACATGAACATCTTTCCTGCTGAAAGAGCTTTGATTTCTCGTTTCCTCTCTCCCCTAAAACGCTCTATCTGAGGGTACGCAGTGTGTTGTTTTTATTTGCTTGGCTGTGCTGATCTTTCCCGTCCGTCTCCGACGCCCCAGCCCTCCGACCCTGCAGCCCCCAAAGGCGTGTTTCCTAGACAACACGGAGGCTCTGAACAGTGCATTTTTGCAAAGGTACAAAGAGCAGCCTTCTTCATTCACGGCTGGCACTGAAAGGCAAGTTTATCAGGTGGGAGCAGGACTCTAAAAGCCCTGGTAATTTTTCTGCATCCCTGCTGAGAAGAAAAAGCTCAGTAACCTGGTCCCCTAAATTAGCAACAGAATGGAAGGTAGGAGCCAATTCACCAGGAGAGCCACGTGCCGCGATGGGGAGACATGGGCCTGGCTGGAGTCAGGACCTCCAGCGCCCCTCCCTGGTCTGAGACAGAGAATCTACACGTCTCCGATGGAGACAGAGAGAAACAGAGGCTTGGGCGGGGGAGGGGGAGGGCGGGGGGAGAGGTCATACCCGACAGAGCGGACACAGGAAGAGACCCCCATCCTGCAATGCAACAGTCCAACGGGCAAACGGTGAACAGCGCATGTGCCTTCCACAGGCTGGGATGTGCGCTAAAACTTAAATGACCGCCACGAGGATGGCCGTGACCTTCAGGAGGCACTGGTGAGCCTGTCTCTGCCCTTAACCCTCTCTCAGACCCACCGGGGCCCTGTCCTGGCAACCTAAGAGCATAAGGGGCAAAGGCCCTGCAGGAACACCCAGCTCCGAGCTCAGAAGGCACCTCCCGACCCGGCCGGCGGCCGAGCTGATGGGGCTGAGGGAGGCCCCGGGCTCGTCCTTGGAGACGCGGTCACGCTTGACAGTGTGGCGCGGGGTGCTGACTGCACGCACGTAGCACCTGCGTCCCAGAGTCAGACTGCCTGTGAGATCACTAACACGCCGCAGGGGCCACGCGCCTGTCACCCCAAGGCCCTGTCCTTGCGCCTCCCGAGGGCTCTTCTGGACAACGCAGTGAGGGGGCACCTGCGCTCCGGCATTCAGCATTCCCCCTGCTCCCACCCGACGCACTGCTCGCAAGCCCCAAGGCTGTCCCAACAGTCCCATCCCGACAATCGTCCGAGGCCCGGGGGCCTGAGCGGCAGACGTGGACGATCCCAGGAGCCTGCGTGTCGGGGACATGGCCTCCCCTGCTCCTTGCAGCCCCCTGGCCACCCTCGGCCTCGAGGGGGAAGCACCGCGCGTCCTCGTTGCTTTCCCTCCAGACAGAACACGCCCCGCCGGCAAGGGCAGGAGCGTCACTGGTGCCAAGGGCACTCAGAACACAGCGGCCCAGGAGGGCCCCCATCACACAGGCCGGACCAGAGCTGGACCAGCGAGCTGATGCTGATCCGTCTGGCAGGGAAAATGAGCCTCAGTGGGGCCAGCTGGTGGATTCAACAAAAGCGCCCCGGTGCCTAATTTTCAGAAGCCATGTTCACGTGTCTGAGGGGCAAGATAAGAAAGGAGGGTTCATGCTAACACAGAGCCGCTAACGAGACGGCGCTTCAATCCAGAGTCAGAATCACACAGAATGGCAGTGCTGCCTCTACCACTGATAAAAATCATTCTAAAGTGCTTTAGGTCACACATCTACTGTACTGAGAAGAAAAGCAACTTCTGATGGAAAAGGTACACAACATCAGTCAGAAAAATGCCACTCACTGCAACCAAGTCCCAGCTGTAGGCGCGCAGACCAGCCGTCCCCTCCTCTGGGCTCCTGTCCTCTGGGGAAGGACGGAGTCCTGAGCCCCCGAGAAGGCACTGCCCCCCAACATGAGGGAGCAGCAGGCAATACTTCATGGTGAAGAGTCTGCATGGATGAAGCTGAAGTGAAAGTCGCGCACTCGTGTCCAACTCTCTGCAACCCCATACAGTCTGTGAATTCTCCAGGCCAGAATACTGGAGTGGGTAAGCCTATTCCTTCTCCAGGGGATCTCCCCAACCCAGGGATAGAACTGGGGTCTCCTACATTGCAGAGGATTCTTTACCAGCTGAGCCACAGGGGAAGACCAAGAACACTGGAGTGGGTAGCCTATGCCTTCTCCAGCAGATCTTCCTGACCCAGGAATCGGACTGCGGTCTCCTGCATAGAAGGCGGATTCTTACCAGCTGAGCCACCAGGGACACCCATGGATGGAGAGGAGCCCCGAACCCGACCCCTACACAGTCCACAGAGGAAGGGACAGAAGCAGAAGGACGCGGCCCAGACACCTTGCAGTCACTGATACCAGCCTCCAGCTGCCCCTTTCCCATAAAAGAGGAAAGCCGTCCACACACAGGAGGCTGCCAGGGTCAGTCCTGGCGCTGACAGTCAGTAGTTTGAAGACCTTGATCAACTCGTTTAACCTCTGTGCTTCAGTTTGCTGATCTGCAAAATGGGATGATAAGAGCATCAACCTCAGGAAGGAAAGTTCTCTGAAAGCTCCTGGAACAAAGGAGGTTGGCTGCAGCCACTGCCACCATCCTCAACACCGTCACCAACAACACTATCACTATCGTCATCACCACTGTCATCACCAGGATCACCACCACCATCACCAACAACACCATCGCCATCACCATCACCACCATCACCACCACCCTTATCACCACCATCACCCTCACCACCACCACCATCATCCATCATCATCATCATCACTACCACTTACCATCCATACCACAACCACCACTATCATCACCACCATCACCACCATCACCATCACCATCATCATCACCACCATCACCATCACCACCACCATCACCATCATCATCACCACCATCACCATCATCACCATCACCCTCACCACCACCACCATCATCCATCATCATCATCATCACTACCACTTACCATCCGTACCACAACCACCACTATCACCATCAACACCACCCTCATCACCACCATCACCATCACCACCATCATCACAACCAGCATCACCTTGTCTCTCAGCAGTAACTGCTGACTGAATGAATATAATAAATCATTTATTCCTTCTGAAATTGTCACTAAGGGCAAATACCATGTCTTATACATTTTGGTATATCAAAACTCTACACTATGACTGATTTTATAAAGTCTGTGGAACTGAAAGAAACTGCAAAGAGACCAGAAGATGGTGATTCCATTTTCACTTCTAAGAAGCAAAGTCATGACCAACCCACAGATTCTGAAGAGGCTCAGTTGCTGAAAGCATAAAGTTGCAAAGTTAGAAGAGGCGGCTTCTCATTTCAAATTTTTCTTTAATCTCTCTCAAGCACAAAATGACAGAAATTGAAACAACCTACTCTCTACAAACTTACATCTCTACCTTAAAAGAAAAATCAACCTACACTTTCAGCTTTTGTGAATAAGAAAATAAACCAAATTTTTGCATCCAACTTTCTCTGAGGATACTTTATCCTCTAACAAGAAGAGAAAGTAATAATAATGAAAAAAGAAAGGCTTTTCATTTTACAAAATTTGAGACCAACTTCAGTCAAGTTACTACAGACAAAAAGCATCAAGTTAAAAAGGCTTTTCTTTTATTAAAGCATGATGTATACAGACTTTAATGCTAGCAAAAGGTACTTTTCTTTGGCCACGTGGCATGTGGGATCTTAGTTCCCCCACCAGGGTTCGAACCTGTGCCCCCTGCACTGGAAGCTTGGAATCTTAACCACGGGACCAGCAGGAAGTCCCAGTAAAAGGAATTTAAAGTTTAAAAGATTTTAATTGACTTCAATCTCACATCATGTATTAATGTAATCCCACTGTGTTAAAAAATAATAATAAGCACATGAAAAGGCACATAAGATTATCGGTCATCAGGGAAATGCAACCCAGAACCACGAGACACCATGCCGCACCCACTAGGGCGGCTGAAATAAAACAGTCAGAGACTGGCGAGTGTGGGCAAATGTGGAGAACGCAGAATCCTTCAGACGGTGGGAACGTGAAACGTTGGAGCCCCTTTGGCAAAGAGTCTGGCAGTTCCCCCACATGTTGAACATGGAGTCACCGTTTGACCCAGCAATTCTAACCCTAAGTGTATAGTCAAGAGGACTGAAACATGGCCACACAAAAAGACCTGCAAACAAATGATTACAGCAGCCTTCCACACAACAGCCAAAAGGGAGGAGAAATCCACACGTCTGTCAGCTGATGGACGGACAGACACGACGCGGTCTACGCACATGGCGAGATGTCACCAAGCCTCAGAAGGGAACATGGTGCTGACAGACACTGCAGCTCCAGGGACCCTCAAAACACGATGCCAAGTGGAAGAAGCCAGCCACCCAGTGTGTGCATCCGTTTCCATGGGAGGCCCCACAGACACCTCTGGAGACAGAAGCGGTGCACTGGTCGCCCGGGGCTGCAGGAGCCGGTGATGCGGCGTGAGAGGCACTGAAATGAGACCTGCTAAAAGAGAGGCAGGCACCTGCAGGGAGGCGGGACACAGGGCGGCGGGCAGGCGGCTGGGGGACGATCACTCAGAAGCTCAGACAGAGAACACAGGCAGCGGGGAGGGAGCGGACTTCTTCCCCGTTTCCGTCACAGCCTCGCTCTGGTCCTGCCAGCCGCACCTTCCATTACTCTGGACCTACACTGGGGTGCTGGAGAAGACTCTCGAGAGTCCCCTGGACCGCAAGGAGATCAAACCAGTCCCTCCTAAAGATCAGTCCTGGGTGTTCACCGGAAGGACTGATGTTGAAGTTCCGATACTTCGGCCACCTGATGCGAAGAGCTGACTCATTTCAAAAGACCCTGATGCTGGGAAAGATTGAAGGCAGGAGGAGAAGGGGACGACAGAGGATGAGATGGTTGGATGGCATCACTGACTCAATGGATGTGAGTTTGGGTGAACTCTGGGAATCGATGATGGACAGGGAGGCCTGACGTGCTGCAGTCCATAGGGTCGCAAAGAGTCGGACACGACTGAGTGACTGAACTGAACTGAAGTCCTTGACGGTTGAGCGTTTCAACCCACAGCTGCAGACCACATCACCTCCTGAGTCGGCTTCTGCTTAAGCAGATGGGGGAGGGACACAGCCGCCTTCTGTCCCTGGTGAAGAAGACCTCTGGGGCGGGTTCTGCAAGGTGGGCGCGGGGGCCCATGACCTGCACGTGACGGACGCGGCAGGGAGGCTGGGGGTGGTGCCAGCCAAGTGAGGAGCGGCAGCCCCCTTCCGAGCCCCCCTCCCCATCACCACGTGAATGGCAGCCGCTCTCTCGCCCAGGTCCTCTGGCTCCTGCTCAACGCTCTGTCCCCGCTGCCCCAGCCACTCGAGCTCACGTCCACCCGGTCCCAGGAGCATGACGCTCGTCCATCCACCAGGCCAGGTGGATCCCTCTCCCCTTTCACCAACCAGACCACACCAACCTTCCTGATGACATGCATGTCTCCTGGAGGCAGCCCTGAAACAAGGTGACCGATGACCGAGACTTCATTTCTTCCCTGTAACTCGCTCCCCCTTAAGGCAAAGTTTCACAAGTAATCGCACTTATTTTCCTTTCTATTCGGGACACAGATCTGTTTAGGACAGTAAGGTGGCAGAAAGCATGATTTCCCGGCGAGGACACCTTAGGGAGGTGGCAGGCTTGGCGCTGGGAGCCAGGCGCGCTCCCCCAGAATAAAACTCTGCAGATGGGGAGCCAAGCGCACGGCCGCCCCGCTAATGGACGTGAATTGTATACATTAGACCCGCAAGGCCTTCACGGGCACTTCCTGGATTCACAGAGGCTCTTAAATATTAATGTAGTCTGAAGCCTTCTTGAATATTATTCAATTCTTGCTACTGAAGCAAAAAACTCAGACGTCTGACGCTAATAGCTGAGCTAAGCGGCTGGAAGAGAGCAGCCATGGCGGCCGCTGCTCATCGCCCCTGGAGGAGCCCAGACACTCGCCCAAAGAAACAGCTGTGGTGACACCGGGCCTTCACATATCAGGGGGACATCTTTACCAAGAAGGGGTTCTGCTGTTGTGTTTATTCGCTAAGTCTCATCTGATTCTTATGCGACCCCAGGGACTGTAGCCCGCCAGGCTCCTCTGTCCATCGGATTTCCCAGGCAGGCATACTGGGGTGGGTTGCGACTTCCTCCTCCAGGGGATCTCCCCGACCCAGGGATTAAACCCACCCCACGTTTCCTGCATTGTACCACTGAGCCACCTGGGAAGCCCATAGAGAATGGGGAAAACACCTAAAACAAAGTTAAAAGGAGTCAAAAAAAAAAAAAAACACAACAGCAAAGATGGCCCCTTTACTGATATTCATGGTGAGCAGCACGCAGGGCAGCCTGCGTTCCAATCACCTCTTGCAGACGCACCTGCTTCCAGCGTGTATCTGTTTATACCCAGGTCGGGTCCAGAAACATCCTCCCTTTCCAGCAAATGGGGGATGGGCCACATGCTTATCACAAAGTCGACGTGCTGCAGTCCTTCCTGTCAGACGACCAGCTGGATGAGGAGCCACGTCTCCTTCATGTCCTTAGAAGGACACGGTGCAGGCACCGATGCCTGAGTTTGGGAAAATCCATCTGAGACCCCTGCAGCGGCAGACTCGCCGTCTGAGAATCCGCTTAGACGATCAATTTCCCCGTCATCATTAGCATCGAAAGAGCTGCCCTCCGCCTCTCTGTGCTCATCTCCTGCTCGTATAATAATGGGGACAGTCTCCTCTGCCGGCTTGCCTCTTCTTGTCATTATGGGTGAAAAATAAAAAATTCTAAATTCTCTACTATGTTCAAAAATATGTCTCCAGACTCCTTATCTTTGATAAGCAATCATTTGGAAAACCCAGTAAGAAAACTGAAGGATCTCACAGAAGGGGCTGCTTACTTCTCTGTTACATTCTTCCCTATGACTCCATCTCCCATTCTTTCATTCTCTTATCAGCTAAGCCCCTTTTTTAAACACATTTAGGAATGACTGATGAGTAACGATATAATAATACCTGGGATGACACAAGAGCAAAATATTTTAAGATACAGAAAGAAATTAAGATCATTATGATCTGACAATGTATCTCAGATTTATAAAAAGATTCAAGGGACCTATATAGTAGCTGCAAGATAAAACGCACCATCAAATTTCAATCCTTACACAGAGTTCAAAATATTCTAACAGGAAACTCAGAAACTAAAGTTGGTTCACTTGATCCCTGAGGGTTCGTGGAGGTTCAGAGTTGTCCTCAAAACTGCAAACAACACCGGAGACGCCTGGAGCCTGAATAAAGCCCCACCTCCTTCTGTGTGTCCCCCAAGGAGCCCTGCTGGCCCTCGACTGGCCCCCAAGGAGCCGTGTTGGCCCTCAACCAGGAAAGCCCAACGCAGGGCTCATGAGGGTAGAACATTCATCTCAAGAACGCCTGCTCATTCACCGCACTTGGCAAAACATCAGACCGCCCCCAAGTCTAGTCAGTCTGTGAGGAGTGTCTGTTAGTCTAGCTTTTGGTCAGTAACTGCTCTCTCTTGGAGTTGAAAGCTGACGGTTCTTTAGGCCCAGTTGGAGGAGAAGTACAGTCTTGGTCGGTCAGTAAATGCTCAAGGCTAATTTTCTGCCCCGCTGGCTGGGGTCCACGCCCGCAAGAGGGCCAGGACCCAGGCCCGCTTCACACGCCATTCTTTATCCAGCGACTCTCCACCAATCCCGGGAGGCTGACCGACGTGTGTCCCGACCCGACGGGAAGGTCCGTACTCACCACAAGCCTGTTTCCTGCTCTGCCTGCCTGGCCTCCGCACCCCCGACTTTGAGCCCCCCATGAGTCCCGAGTTGCCTGTGGAGGACTGCAGAAAGCCCCGGGCAAGGGGGCCGTGCCCATCTGACTGCCCGCCACAGCGACCTGCCTCTGCCCACCTCACAGGGGGGCCCGGCTGGACTCGGGCCTGGCCTGTGCTGCTCTGTGGAGAAAACGGTCCCGAAAAACAAATGTCACTCGCTAGACCTGGCGGTGGACACGAATGGTTGAGAGAGAGGAGTGGAGGGCTGACATATCTTAGGCAGAAAACAAAGATTTCTGGAGAAAGGGCGTGCATATAGCTAGAAACAATGGCTACCCACCCCCAAACTGCCCATCTCCCAATATCACCTCTCAAAACAACACAGGACAAGAAGGGGATAATAAAAGTACATGGGGCCTTCTCCAGAGGTCCAGGGGCTAAGACTCCACACTCCCAAAGCAGGGGGCCTGGGTTCAATCCCTGGTCAAGGACTAGATCCAACACGCTGCAACTTAAAGAGTTCACATGCCCCTGTGTGCCGCAACGAAGGCCCAGCGCAGCCAGATAGATAAATAGTTAAGAACCTGCCTTTCAACGTGGGGGACACGGGTTCGACCCTTGGCCGAGGAACTAAGACCCTACCTGTCTCAGGGCAAACTACTGCCCACGCACTCTGCAGCCTGCATGCCATGAGGAGGATCCCGCTGCCACAACCAAGGCCTCAGGTGACCAAGTAAATACACAAATATTTTAAAAAACCACTACGGTGACACCGTGGCCTCACGACTTGCAAAAAAAGCCACCCAAGCCTGCTCACCCCATCCCGGCTCGCACCCTATACTCCTTCCACCTCCAGGGGGCTTCAGGATGTGGGGGGCGCGGAGCGGGCCACAGAAAGGAAAAGAAAACCTCCCCCTTCCCTTCAGGAAGTGATGGTAACACTTACACCTAAACCCCAGGGAAACAGAACTATAACCCCCCGCAGATCAGCATTGCTCATGGAAAGCACTGCAAAAATACAAATAGTCCGACACCACGGCTGAATTCCCAACTGGTCTGTCTCTTGCTCTTTTCTGATCAGCGGCAAAGTTGCGGGTCAGCAGGCCTGGACACACCAATCACTCGATAGGGGGGCCTCCCTCGCACCCCCTGTGCTGATCGGAAAAGCGGGTTTTCCAGGGTTAGCTGTGACGATGGGCTGTCTGACGCAGCGAACTCATGAACAGTGGTAGCTGTCCTCACTAATAGAGTTTCAAATGACTAGCGGAGCACGAGCGCTTTCTGAAAACTCACGAACGGTTGCATGCGTGAGTCAGCAAAGAAACCTCCTAACTTCAAATGAGGCATTCCTTAACAATGAATCTGCCTGAAAGCAGGGTTTGTCACCCAAGGTGTAACACTGAACTGGAAATACAAAGGAAACAACAGATCACAGAATAATACATCACAAGGCTCTCAAAACCAAATGCTGGCGATTTTTTAAGATTCTAACGAAATGTCTATGGGTAAAATAAAAGTAATGTAGAACATGCAACCTCCAGGAAAATGTCAGACTGTGCCTTAAAATCGAGCTCCTCAGGGTGCTCATGACCACACCCCCGGTCACTGAAAACCTTCACCTGTCGGGCTCTGGGCCCCCACATGCAGGGCCTGAGCTCGGGTCTTGGCCACAGACCTCCCCACAGCAGAGCTGGGTCCCCCAGCTTCCCAAGGCCGCCCCTCAGCCAGCACACTGTGCATGGTGGGGTCTCACCAACGCCCCCACCTTCCGGCCTGCACAGGACAGAAGCCAGCACATAGAAGAGACCCCCCACCCCACCCCGCTTTAGGAAGCTCTGACGCTTCACCAACAGCTCCTTAACACACGGTACTTCCAGGGGGAATAAGCATATGGCCTGTGCACAAAGACATATGTGTGTCTGAATTTGTTAAAATGATGTTAACAAAACAAAAGATGATTTGAAAACAGTTTTGGTAATTTAACAGTAACCTTTGGTAAAAGGGAAACATTTAAAGATGACCAAAAAAAAAAAACAATGAAGATGGGTAATGGTATGTGCTATATAAGAAATATCTGCAAATTTCTGATTCTCACACAGTGAAAGATAAAAATTTGAAAAGAAAGCGAGAGCTTGTGGGGGAAAAGGATGAAGTTCTTCAAGGGTAGATGGCAAAGCCCTCAATCAGCCCACCCTCTTCTGTAGGACTCTAATTATCACACAGGGACTCTGAACCCAGGCCCAGGAAACAGGGTTCGTGAAATTCTGGAGCACTGCAAAGTGTGGGGCTGGGGTCTTTTGGGGGAAGGATCGAGGGCCAGCACCACTCCCCACAGGCGTGACCAGCTCACAGGCGTGACCAGCTCACAGGCGTGACCACCCCACAGGCGTGACCAGCTCACAGGCGTGACCACCCCACAGGCGTGACCACCCCACAGGCGTGACCAGCTCACAGGCGTGACCAGCCCACAGGCGTGACCACCTCACAGGCGTGACCACCCCACAGGCGTGACCACCCCACAGGCGTGACCAGCTCACAGGCGTGACCACCCCACAGGCGTGACCACCCCACAGGCGTGACCAGCTCACAGGCGTGACCACCCCACAGGCGTGACCAGCCCACAGGCGTGACCAGCTCACAGGCGTGACCAGCCCACAGGCGTGACCACCTCACAGGCGTGACCACCCCACAGGCGTGACCAGCCCACAGGCGTGACCAGCTCACAGGCGTGACCAGCCCACAGGCGTGACCACCTCACAGGCGTGACCAGCCCACAGGCGTGACCAGCCCACAGGCGTGACCAGCTCACAGGCGTGACCAGCCCACAGGCGTGACCACCTCACAGGCGTGACCACCCCACAGGCGTGACCACCCCACAGGCGTGACCACCCCACAGGCGTGACCAGCTCACAGGCGTGACCAGCCCACAGGCGTGACCACCTCACAGGCGTGACCACCTCACAGGCGTGACCACCCCACAGGCGTGACCAGCTCACAGGCGTGGCCACCCCACAGGCGTGACCACCCCACAGGCGTGGCCACCCCACAGGCGTGGCCACCCCACAGGCGTGGCCACCGCCACTGCAAGCTCTGAGCACCAGCTACGCCCCCGGCTGGCTTTCCGAGACTTGCTCACTGTTCAGTCGCTCAGTCGTGTCCAGCTCTTTGTGGCTCCATGGACTGCAGCACGCCAGGCTCCCCAGCCTTCACTCTCCCAGAGCTTGCTCAAACCCATGTCCACGCAGTCAGTGATGCCATCAACCATCTCATCCTCTGCCACCCTCTTCTCCTTTTGCCTTCAGTCTTTCCCAGCATCAGGGTCTTTTCCAATGAGTTTGCTCTTGGCATCGGGTACCCAAAGGATTGGAGCTTCCCCTTCAGCGTCAGTCCTTCCAATGAACACCCAGGACTGATCTCCTTTAGGATGGACTGGTTGGATCTCCTTGCAGTCCAAGGGACTCTCAAGAGTCTTCTCCAACACCACAGTTCAAAAGCATCAATTCTTCAAAGGTCAGCCTTCTTTATGGTCCAACTCTCACATCCATATTATATATCACTTCCTATGACTTAGATGAATTCAAACGTTTTCAAAGACCTTGTGCTCAACTGCTGAAGTTTCCAGATGTCAGATTATGTGGCATGGTATATTAGGAGGATTAAAAGGGAAAGGATCCCACTAATGTTTTTGTTAATTTGTTAGTTTTTTCCTCTTAGCCAAAGCCAGGACCACTTCAGCAAGGACGGCAGTTTAAAACAGGAAATGAAGAGAAACCATTTAAAAGAAAGGAAATGAATCAGGGGGGAAAAAAAAGTGAAACCACTTCAGTGGGAAGGAAATAGAACCTGTTCTCTGGTGAAAGGATTTTAAAAGGCTGTACAAAGGGTCCCAATTAACGAGGATAAAATTCTACCACCTCAGCCTCGGGGATCATATCTGAACGTGCGAAAGTGCTTCGGCGGCGAGTCACGAAGCACAGCTACAAATTGGGGAAATTAATCCTTGACTTCGCCACCAGCAGCAGGCATGATAGCCACGTGATCGGGGGGCTCGGGGCTTCAAGCAGAGCCAGGCCAGCAACTCAGGAAGGCGTCCAGGGGCAGAGCTCCCGCCTGGATGCCCAGGCAAAATGGCCTGGACCCAGAACACCAGGACCTTGACAAGACGCTTAACCTCTGCACATCTCCTCTCTCCTAAATTCAAAGCAGTAATGTGCCTCCGTCACAAAGGCTGCTGTTAGAAATGAGAAGAAACACAGAGCGGAGTTAATTAAATCATAAATGCAGCTCAGGGGAATTAGGGCAGGGGCCAGGGAGAGCCCCTCATGCTAGGCAGTGGCTGCAGCTCCAAGGAAGGGGGGCTGCATCTAAGGACAGGGAGCAAAAGATGGACGAACCCACGGACCTGGGGCATCGCAGCCCCAAGTCCTAGGAGACTAAGCGCCCAACAGCCCCTCAGCCTGGAGAGCATGTGCTCCTCAAACGCCGGGGGCTGCAGTCTGGAGATGGAGGGAAAGACCGCAGGCCCACACAGTCTGAGCGGGGAGTGAGGTGAGGACGCGCCGGGTCAAGCTGACGGGAAGCAAGGTCCAGAAGGAGGACCACAGGCCAGAGACAGGACAGGCCTTCTTTCTGGGTGGCTGACGACCGGATGCAAGTTTCGCCTCCTGGTTCATAAGACACCAGCGTCTTCCTCCGCAGGAAAGGGGAGCAGACAGCTGGCTGATACCAACGCGTGTTCCGTGTGCACACGCGGACCGAGTTTCCACAAAACCACCTCAACTGATTCCACCTCCGCGTCATTCCAAGCGGGCCAGCGTGCGCCTCAGGGGCCGGGAACAAACAGGCCTGGGCAGCGTCTTCTAGAAAAGAGTGCTGGCTAATCACCTGCTTCTGCCACAACAGTGCGTGCAGAGGCGAGGACTGCAGCCACCAGGCGACAAGGCAGTGTTGTTTCACTCAATACACACACACTCACACACTCACTCACTCACACACACACACACTCACACACACACTCACACTGACACACACACATACACCCACACAGACACACACAGACACACACACACACTCACACAGACACACACACACACACACACTCACACAGACACACACACTGGCACACACACTCACACACACATTCACTCACACTCACACAGACACACACATACACACACTCAACACACACACTCACACAGACACACTCACACTCACACATACACTCACCCACACAGACACACACACACTCAGACACACACACACTCAAGAGTCACACACACACTCAGACACACACACACTCACTCACACACTCACATTCACACTCACACAGACACACACACTGACACACACACACTCACACACACACACACACTCAGAGTCACACACACACACTCACAGACACACACAGACACACACTCTCACATTCACACTCACACAGACACACACACTGACACACACACACACTGACACACACACACACACACTCACATTCACACTAACACACACACACTCACACACACTCACACACACTCTCACATTCACACTCACACAGACACACACTCACACTGACACACACACACACAGACACACACACTCACAGACACACTCACACACAGACACACTCACACACACACTGCAGCCACCAGGCAACAGTCCATGTTGTTTTACTAAACACACACACACCCTCGTCTTCGCCGAGTCCCTAATCAGGCCTCCTGAACACGGCTCCCGCAGGCTGGAAATACAGACGTCACACTGGAGAGCGTCTAATTACTCCTGGCCCTTCGGCTAATTCCCCGAGTCCTTTACCGTCGGGGAGCCCTGGCCCCATCGGAGCAGCCTCACAGGCAGACACGGACGGATCCACAGTCAAGTGGCGGGCACGCAGGAGCACAGAGACGCAGACTCGGCGACGGTGCTCGGAACACCCCCAGGACAGAGCGAGACGGCATCGCAACGGGACCGCAGAGAGACGGGCAGACATCCTCCTGGCAAACAAGCTGGCAAACGTCATCAAGACTGAAAAACACCCACGGTTGAGTCAGTAATGCCTCCTGCCTCTTCTAAGACTGCATGTCAAGAAAATAACCCAGGATGCAATCGAGAACTTCCTTTTGAGAAACAGTACGTGTACTGTTGAGGACAGTGAAAAAGTGGAAACCACGCAAACCTGCATCAACGGAAAGCTGCCCCAATGCGGACAACGGGCCGGCATGTCTGGGTCCCCCTCAAGTGTCCACGCTGGAATCCTCACCCCAGGAGAATGGGTCAGGAGGCAGGGCCTTGAGCAGGTCGTGAGGGCGGACCCGCATGAATGGGACTAGCGTCCTCACACGGGAGACCCCGCAGAGCCCCCTCGACTCCCACCCCGAGAGGACACGGACTACGGACCAGGCAGATGCCCCCAGAACGAGACTGTGCCTCCCCAACTGCAGATGCCCAGCCTGCCAGCCTGGGACAAACCCGCTCCTTCTGAGCGCCCCGGCCCATGGACCTCGGTGTAGCAGCCACACAGACGAAGACGGGCCTCTACCATCTCCACAGCAGCTTCCTGACACGCTTCCTGGGCTTCCTGGTGGCTCAGCAGTAGAGTCCACCTGCAGTGCGTGAGGCCCGGGTTCAATCCCTGGGTCGGGACAATGCCCTAGAGAACAGAATGGCCACCTACTCCAGTATCCTTGACCTGGAAAATCCCATGGACAGAGGAGCCTGCTGGGCTGCAGTCCATGCGGTCGCAGAGTCAGACACGACTGAGTGACTAACACTGTCACTTTCCTGAGGATCAGCTCACACACCACGCCGTTCGGCCAGGGAAAGCGGTTTTCAGCCCACGCACTGAGTGTGTGGACAATCGCTGGAGCCTGATTTCAGGACGTGGGGTCCCTCCTAAAAGACACCCCGCACCCCGCAGGTCATCCCCCGCGCACGCCCAGCTCGGTTCCCAAGCCACCAGCAGCCTCTCACCCACCGTCTGCCCCTACCAACCTGCAGACTCCGGACATTTCCCGGGAGTGGAATCACACGCTGCGTGGCCTCGCGTTTCCAAGGGCCTCCGTTTCACAGCGTGTCTCAGCCCACCACTCCCCTTCACTGCTGAGCAATACTCCGCGGCACGGGCAGACCACCCTCTATTTACACCTGAGCCGGCTGGCGGGCGCTCGGGCCAGACTCTGGGCTTTGCGGGCTGTAACGAACGACACTCCCGGGAACATGCGCGGGCAGGCTTCGGCCAGGTCGCACAGTAACCCTAGGTTTAACTCTCTACTGCAGTGTCAGGCTATTGGCCAAAGTTGCTAGACCAGCTGGACACGCCCCCAGCAACAGATGAGGTTTCTGAGTCCCCCACATGCTTGCTGACATTTGTTCCTGCTCCTCTGAGTCCCGACATCCCAGGGGTGTGACTGTGTTGGTCTGCGTTCCTTAAGGATTAACAATGTCCAGTACCTTCTCATGCTTATTGGCCATTACTTTGCAGAAAAATGTCTATTCAAATACTTTGCCCCTTTGTTAAAATCGGACTGTCTTACTGATTTAAAACAGTTCTTTATAATATCTCCCATTCTGCAGAGGTCTTTTCCCTTGAGAGTATCATCTACAGCAAAAAGTTTTCATTTCCATGTAGTCCAATTCACCTACACTTTTTTTGGTTATTTTTGCTCTTGGTGTCACATCTAAGAAAACATGGGTTAAAATCCAAGGCCATGAAAACTTACTGCTGTTCTTTATTGTGAGACTTTAATAGTTCAGCGCCTACATTTAGGTCCATGACTCATTTTAGTTTTATGTATGGTGAGAGGCAGAGATGAACTTCGCATGTCAATATCTAATTGTTCCGGGCTTCGCTGGTGATTCGCAGTAAAGAACTCACCTGCCAAGGCAGGAAGGCTTGGGTTCGACCCCTGGGTTGGAAACATTCCCCTGGAGGAGGGCATGGCAACCAACTCCAGTGTTCTTGCCTGGAGAATCCCATGGACAGAGGAGCCTGGAGGGCTACAGTCTATGGAATCGCAAAGAGTCAGACACGACTTAGCAACTAAACAACGATCTCATTGCCCCAGCACCAAATGTTGAAAAAGACCATTTCTCCACTGACTTGTCTTGGCATCACTGGCAAATATCAATTGCCCATAAAAATGAAGATTTATTTCTAGACCCTCAATTCTGTTCTACTGATGGCTATGTCCATCCACAAGCCAGAAAGACATTTTCTTGATTACTATAGTTTGGTAGTAAGCTTTGATAGGAAATGTGACTCCTCCAACTTCATTCTGTTTCAAGATTGTTTTGGCTATTTGGGATCTCTTGAATTTGAATATGAATTTAAAGATAAACTTGTCAATTTCTGCTACAGTTCTAATAGGGAGTGCACTGAATCTTTAGATCAGTTTGGGGAGATCTGCCATCTTAATACCACCAAGTCTTCCAGTCCACCACAAGAGATGTCTTTCCATTTATTTGTTGTTGTGCAGTCGCTAAGTCACATCCCACTCTTTGCGAACCCATGGACTGCAGCACACCAGGCCGCCCTGTCCTTCACCATCTCCTGGAGTTTGCTCAAATTCATGTCCATTGAGTCAAGTGATGCCATCCAAACATCTCATCCTCTGTCACCCTCTTCTCCTGCCCTCAATCTTTCCAAGTATTAGAGTCTTTTCCAATGAGTAGGCTCTTCATATCAATGGCCAAAGTATTGGAGCTTCAGCTTCAGCATCAGTCCTTCCAGTGAACATTCAGGTTTGACTTCAGGATGGACTGGTTTGTTGACTTTAGGATGGACTGATTTGATCTCCTTGTTCCATTTATTTAAATCTTCTTTATTATCTTTCCACAATGTTTTGTAGTTTTTAGAGTAAAAATTGTACTTCTTTGCTAAATTTATATCACTTTATTCATTTTGACACTATCATAAATGGAATTGTTTTCATACTTTCCTTTTTTGATGGTCCATTACAAGTGTATAGAAATAAAACTGGTTTTTCTATCTTGACCTTGTATCCCACAACCTTGCTGAACTCGTTTATCATCTTTCATAATTTTTTAACGGATTCCTTTGGATTTCCTATATACAGATGATGTCATCTGCAATGGGAGAGAGTCTCACTTCTTCATTCCCATTCTCAGTGCCTCTGGCTTCATTTTTTTTTTTTTTTGCTAATCCTGTTAACCATACCCGTGGAGAACACGGACGTCCGTGTCTCACTCCTGAGCCTAAAAGGAAAACATTCGGTCTTTCACATTGAGCATGAGTAACCATGGGGTTTTCACACACTCTTTGCCAGAGAGGTCACTCTTCTGGCCTCAGTGTTTTGAGTGTTTTTTTATCAAGACAGGGTGTTGGATTATGTCAAATGCTTTTCCTGTATCAACTGAGATGCCTGTGTTGCCTTGCCCTTTATTCTGTTAGGACAGACTATTACATTGATTGAGTTCCACAGTTGAACCAGCCTTGAATTCCTGAGATACATCCCGTTTGTCCTGATGCATAATCCCTTTGCCGTCTCCACTGTATTCAGGTTCTTAGCATTTTACTGAGGCTTGTTACATGCCCTCCTTAGGGGTACGGGTCAGTGGTTTTCTTTCTTTGTGATCTTTGTTTCATGATGGTATCAGGATAATAATGGCCTAGGAGAATGAACTGAAATTATTTCCTCTCTTCTCTTTTTGTAAGAGTATGTGAAGGAGTGGTGCTAATTCTTTGTTAAATATTTGTCAGAAATCACCAGTGAAGTCAGCTAATCCTAGGCTTTTCTTTGTGGGGATTCTTTTAAATTACTAATTTAATCTCTTACATACATTGCTCTTATATTTATACATCCATATAGATGTTGACAAGTAAATTATAATATAAATTATATTGAGAGATAGAAACTTATTTTAAGGAATAGCTTCACACAATTATACGGACTGCAAGTCTGAAATTTGTAGACCAGGCCAACAGGCTAGAAACTCAGGCAGCATTTCTATGTTGTAAGAAGAATTTCTTCCTCTTCTTCTTCAGGAAATTTCCATCTTTGCTCTTAATACCTTCAATTCATTAGATGAGGCGCACCCCTACATTATGCAGGGTAAATTGCTTTACTCAAAGACTACCAATGTATACGTTAATCACATCAAAATATACCTTCACAGCAGTATCTAGACTGGTGTTTAACCAAATAAGTGGGCACCACAGCCTAGTCAAATTTATATGAAATTAACCATTACAGTCCGTTTCAGAAATTCGTGCCTTTCTAGGAGCATCTCCATTTCACCTACATCCTAATTTAGAGAGTTGTTCACAGCATTTCCTTACTGCTGTTTATTTTTGAAACCACTCATAATTTTAGTGATTTGAGTCTTCTCCCCTTTTTTTCCAGGTCAGTCTAGCCAAAGGTTGACCAACATTTTGTTGCTATCTTTGAAGAAACAGCTCTGGTTTTGTTGAGTTTTCTCTACCACTTTTCTATTCCCTACTTCATTTATTTCTGTTCTAGTCTTTATTTCCCACCTTCTGTTTGTTTTGCCTTTAATTTGCTCTTCTTCTCCTAGTTTCTAAAATTGAAAACTCAAGTTAATGGCTTGAGATGTTCTTTTTAAATGTAAATATCTCTTGGAGCACTACTTTAGCTGCATCCCATAAGTTTCAGTATGCTGTGATTTCATTTTAATTCATCTCAAAGTAATTTCTAATTTTCCTTGTGATTTCTTCTCTAACTCATTGCTTCTTTATAATTGTATTCTAAAATTTTCACAAATTTGTCAAATTTCTTCTGTAACTGATATCTAACTTTATGTCTGTATGATCAGAGAACAATTTACATGATTTCTATCCTTTCAAATGTACTGATGCTTGCTTTACGACCTAGCATGTGGTCTATACTGGAGGATGCCACACGTGCACTTGAGAAGAACGGGATCCCGCTACGATGGGTGCTCCGCAGAGGTCTCTCCGGCCCGGGGGTTTACAGGTGCTTGGATTTCCCCCTACTCCTTTGTTGATCTTCTGTCTACTTTTCCTACACATTATTGAAAGGAGTATGTCGCTACATTCTAAAAAGACATTTTTTTAAAAAGCTTAATGACTGGGAAATGCTTAGATATTAAAACAAAAAGCAGTACTAAAATATGCATGCATAATATAATTGCTGTAATGGAAAAAGTACATTGGCAAAAAAGACCAGAAGGAAATTAGTAAAATGTCCCAATGACAGCTTCTGAGACAAGGAGCTATACTGTTAATGAGTTTTCCAATTTTTTAATTTTTAGTATAAGTCCATTACTTTGATCATCGCCAAGATGTTTTTAAACAGAAAATCTGACTACATACAAGTTATGGGCTATGAAAGCATTGTGCACCTGTCTGTCACTTCAGGGGGCTGCAAAACCAGGAGCCCCCACCCTCCGGTTCTGAGCCACTGGGCATTTCCAGGGCCCTCTGCTCTCCACTCCCCCACAGGGAACGGAACGGCCACAGGAAATTTCCTGAACTCAGATGCTCTCGATTCTACCTTTAAAATGTTTCTGAGATGAGCTGTGAACCACAGAAGTATGTTAGGTGTGAGGAATACTGAAGGAAGCCAGTGAAAGATGCATTCAGCAGCAGCCTCGGTTCATATGACACACGGGAAAAACAAAGCGCAATGAGGGAAGACATGGATGCAAACAAAGAAAGTTTAAACAAATATTTTGAGGACTATAATTTATCAATAGGAAACAGCGACGGCTCTCCCTCACTGTCACTCAAAGCCCAGTTCAAACTGACAGTGGCCAAGGCGGGAGAAAGACGGCAGCACAGGCGCTCAGCTGACAGCAAGCCCCACCCCGACCTTTTCCTCCTCCGAGTCCCAGCCAGCTGTGGGCATTTACTCCCCTGCTGACCCCACGCGAAATCCACTTCCAGTGCACTCCGGTATCCAGGAAATGCATGCTAAAGCGTCTCTGGGCAAAAGTAACCTGCTTGAAAACAACCTGTACTTTTGAGATGCTGACTTAAAAACAGTAACACAAAAATAAAGAATCATTGCTTTCAAACTGTGGTCCTGGAGAAGACTCTTGAGAGTCCCTTGGACTGTGAGGAGATAGGACCAGTCAATCCTAGAGGAAATCAACCCTGACTATTCATTGGAAGGACTGATGCTGAAGCTGAAGTTCCAATACTTTGGCCACCTGATGTGAAGCACCAACTCACTGGAAAAGACCCTGACGCTGGGAAAGATTGAAGGCAGGAGGAGAAGTCGGCAGCAGTGGATGGGATGGTTAGACAAGCATCACTGACTCAAAGGACATGAACTTGAGCAAACTCCAGGAGACAGTGAAAGAGAGGGAGGCCTGGTGTGCCATAGTCCATGGGGCCAAAAAGAGTTGGACATGACTTAGTGACTGAACAACAACAATAAAAAAGTATCCATAGTGTTCATGAGTAAACACATCCATCATTTCAGTCACTCCTCATATTAGCTTTCAAGAGTGATTTGTTTTACCAGAAAATGACATATCAAATAGATCAGGGCTTACACACGCTGGTAATGAGAATCAACTGTAAAATGCTCCTCCCACGTGCCCACCCACACCCAGGCACCCTGAGGAGCTGGTCCACAGAGTCCGGTCAGGGCAGCTTCTAAATTTAAGCAGCACGCAGGATAAAGACGTGGGGTTGGGGGAAGGCTGCTTCGTGTTTTGCTCTGCTGAAACTACTTAGTCCAACTAAAATATACCTTTCTACTTAAATTGTGGGATTCAAGGTGACGGAATAATGGTTCTTAATCTTAAATCGGATTTAACACTGCTAAAAGGAATATGACAGCCCTGTTTGAAAAATACTTAAAAACTGCACCATGCCTGGGAGGAAAAGAACTTTAAAACTCCAGCAACAGTAGAAGGGTTTCATGAATTATGCTACATTATCTCAACAGAATATTATGTGCAGGAGGTGGAAACAATCTTTACCAAGATGTCTTAATAATACAGGAACAAGCTAATGTTCTAAGGTTAAACGGGAAAAGGCGTGAAACAGAATTTTATATGTAACATGCTCTGAACTACATAAATACAACACACAGCGAAAAGACTCAGAGGAGCTCCCCGCAAACAGCTGTCCCCCGTCGGCAGGCCAGCCTGGTGGGGACGCAGAGGTACAGACACCTCCAAAGGGTGACAGGAGAGCAGTGTCTGGGCCCCCCATGCAGAGGACAGAGCAAAACGTGGCTGGCTAAGGCCACAGAGGCCTCCTTCCTCCCAGCCAAACCCAGACTTCAGGAACCCTGGGCTCAGCGGAGCCTAGAGAGGAAAGAACTGCTCCCAGCCCTGCCTCGCAGCCCGCAGCCCGGAGAAGCGGCCGGCCCCCTGCACAGAGCCCGCCTCCACTGTCTTCTCCCAGCACGTGACGCCCTCCCGGAGCGACACTCCACGTGGGCTTCTCCCACTGGCTTCACTGCCGCCTGCATGGCCGTCGTCTTCTCCAGCCTCTGCGTCTGGACCACCCGCACACCCACAGCCACCACCGAGGTCCCCAGAGCTCTCCTGACTCCCGTCCTCAGCCACCCCTCGGGGGACACAGGCACCTCCAGGGCCCAACCGCGACCAGGGACTCCATCCCAAGGCTTAGTTCAGCTCAGTCGCTCAGTCGTGTCCGCCTCTTTGTGACCCCATGGACTGCAGCACCCCAGGCCTCCCTGTCCATCACCAACTCCCGGAGTTTACTCAAACTCATGTCCATTGAGTTGGAGATGCCATCCAACCATCTCATCCTCTGTCGTCCCCTTCTCCTCCTGCCTTCAATCTTTCCCAGCATCAGGGTCTTTTCTAGTAAGTCAGTTCTTCCCATCAGGTGGCCAAAGTACTGGAGTTTCAGTATCAGCATCAGTTCTTCCAGTGGATATTCAGGACTGATTTCCTTTAGGACAGACTGGTCGGATCTCCTTGCAGTCCAAGGGACTCTCAAGAGTCCAACATGACAGTTCAAAAGCATCAGTTCTACAGGGCTCAGCTTTCTTTATGGTTCAACTCTCACATCCATACATGACCACTAGAAAAACCATAGCTTTGATTAGATGGACCTTTGCTGGCAAAGTAAGGCCTCTGCTTTTTAATATGCTGTCTAGTTCGGTCATCAGTTTTCTTCCGAGGAGCTGAGGGTTTGTTCCACACGTGCTTGGAGAGGCGGTGCCTGGCGCCAATGCACATGTGTGTGTCTGTGTGCCAAACTCCGGTGAGGCCAGTGTCCTTCGGCAGCGGGACAGCAGGGTGAGGAGCCCCGGAAGAGACCTGGACTGCCGCAGCCCCAGGGGGCCTGTGTGCGCCTGTGTGTGTGTGTGTGCGCACATGTGTCTGCACACCACTGTGTGTGCTGGGGAATGTGGGAAGACATGGAAAGTCTCTGAGTTTAACTGAAGGCAACACTTGAACACGAATTCTCTTCTCTCCAGCTTTCTCTCTTCTGGACAGTTAACATCACAGGCATGTCCCTTCATCCCAGCCTGCTGATGATTCAGACAAACGCACCAAGGATCGCTTGGGTCTTACAACCTAAGTTGGTGCTAGACTCGTTAGGACAAACTTATTTACCACATTAATTAAATGGTCTATTTAACATGGAATATCAATTCTCTAATCACATCTCAGTTGAACTTCTTTCAATTAACAGCTCTGAAGCCTACTGACAGAGGTCCTACTGTTCTAGGATCATTAAGAACACTTTCATTATCTGTCAAATGAGGGAGCAAGAAGCAGAGAGGCAGGCAGGCTCCGGAGCAGCTTCTCCCCGCTGATCAGATGATGGGGGAGCAGCCCGGGATCACTGGTTGCTTAGCAACAAAGAGGCTCCCATGAGACTCCAAGCGATGGGAGAGGGGCAGCCACAAAATGGACCACAAAATGGATGAGAAGCGGGCACCATCAGGGGACCATCTGGTCTCAAGTCAACCTCAGTCTTCAGATTACAACAACGTCAGAATCTGAAGTGGACCTAAAACTGAGAAGGCCAAGACACAACCTAAAAACAACAACAACAGACATCGGGCAGGAAGGTTCGTGAAGACAAAGTAACGAAGTAATACCAGTCTTAAATAAAAACGCTGCCACTCAAGAGCAAACCCGTCCTGTGGGGTTTCACTCAAGAGTAAACCCGCCCTGTGGGGTTTCGTTTCTGTCCACAGATGCATTAAAAACTAGATCTCACACACATATCATCAGGACTGTTTTTAAACTTGAAACACAAACCAGGCAAAGGTATGTTACAGTTGGCTGTTTGTTGCAACATACACGGAAGAAAAAATATGCAGTACTCAGAGACAGTAAAACCCAACCTAAATGCCCATTAAACCAATTATTTTGCATGTAATTAATATTCCCATAAAATTAAATGCTACTAGTATATCAAAAGCATAACGGTGATGAAATGCTGCAGAAATGCAATTAAAGAGGATTTGGTTTTTAGCTTGTAAGCAAAACATTCAACTAATAGTCTATCACCTTAACCTTACCCATTTAAATCCAAATCATTAAAGCCGGGGCTCTATGGCCATTAACACGAAACCACACTCCTCGAATATATTACATTTCTCCTCATTTATTATTTAAAAGAAGATATTAATAATAATAAACATCTTAATGTCTTCAGTAGTTGAGCATGTGGATTTAAGGAATTTTTCAAAGCAGGCATCAATGATAAAACTATTATTCTCCAATATTATTAATGGCTGTCATTAATAACATTAAAATTAACAGCAATTTTCAGCACGGGTGTAATTATGCACAGCAACATGGTAAGGCCACTGAAGTCCACAGAAGTTTAATGTCTGTGAGGAGAGAGCATCATGCATGCTGTGATCTTACCTATGTACTCGCAGATGAAGACTACAAAGAAGGGAGTGACAAGGTCATTTATCCCCTGAACATATCCGCTGGCAGGATGACGTATGGCCCATATGAACAGGATCCTTTCAAAAATCTGAAAGAAAAGTGAACAGCTGGTGGAGCAGAAAGCAAACACAGCAGAAACTTCTTAAACATGTGCATCCTTAAAATACATGTTACTGATACTTCTCAGTCTCTAATATAAAATATAATTTTTTTTAAATTCCAGTTATCTTGATTTTTTTAATAGACTCACAAGCAGTATGGAAGAAGGTCCCCGGGCCCTGGGCTCAGTCCCACCACACAAGCTGGCTCCTACAAGAGACACTCACTCTCTGCCCTCCCAGCCCTGCGGGTAACCACTGCGTGTGGCTGCCCTAGACTCGGCCAGCAGGCGCGGCGGCACCTGGCCTGGCAGTGCAGGAAGAGGGGTGGAGAGACAGAGGGATGGACGGGTGGGCAGGTGGGCAGAGGGAAGGTCGGGGGGTGGCTGCTCACAGAAACGGACGTGAAGGGACAGAGCGACACATGGGAGGGAGGGGATGGCGGATGCTCTAAACTTCCCTCGTTGGATGCTTTTTCATTGCGGCACAACTGACATGTAACAGCATATTTGCCTCAGCTGCATGGCATAATGACTGCACGTCTGTAAATCCTAGATTCCTTATGATCAGCACAATAACTGTGGCTCACACCATCACCACACACAGCCAGAGGGTTTTTTTTCTCGTGACGAGGACTTCTAAGATTTATTTTCTTGACAACCTCCAGAGATGTAAATACCATCCACTGTGGTCGCCAGGCTGTACGCGACAGCCCTGCCATTTGTTTATTCTATTTTGACCCCCTTCACCCATTTCACCCCTCAAGCTCCACCTCTGGCAAATGCCGATTTCTTCTTTGTGTCTCTGAAATTGGTCGATTTTTTAATAGATTTTTTTTTCAGATTATTTCCCATTACAGTTTATTACAAGATGCTGAACACAGTTGACTGCTCACCTATCTGATGAGCAGGAGTCTGTACCTCTTAGCCCCACACTCCTCACGTATCCCTCCCCTTAACGCTCCCCTTCGGTCCCCGTAGGTCTGTGTCCTATGTCTGTGTTTCCTTTTTATGCATAGATTCATCTCTATCACTCCTTAGATCCCACACACAATGATACAACAGACGATTTCCTAAATTGCTGGAGACTCCTGGCCCTTGGAGGCAGGCATCAGGCCCCCGTCAGCCCGGCTCTCCCCGCCATCCGAGGACCCGACGCCCAGGTGCTGTCTCGGCTCCTCTCTCCTCGCCACTCACACCCAGTCCATCCTACCTCCCCTCCTTACGGCCCCCACCGTGCTCCACCTTCATTCAGGAGGTGTCTCACCAGGGGCACCATCACATCGTCACCCATGCACACGCACACGCGCACACACACGCACACACACGCGGCTTCAAGACCCCCCGTGCTCCACGCCCCCACACCGCGCCCTGGCCGCCCTGGGTCTGACCCTCTGCCACCAGCTCCCAAATCCCAGCTGCACCGGGCCCATCAGGCTGTGACTCCTCTGTGCTGGCCCCCCGCCCTGCCGACCTGGTGTCCAGCTCAAGCCGCACCCCTGGTGGCTGGGCCGCCATCTGCCCCCTCCCCACCTGCTGGGGAGGGCCGACCGCTTCCTGCTCGTGAGCCCCCGGCCAGCAGTATCCCTGGGCCTTCCTGTCCCGGGTCCCTGTGGACCAACGACACCTGCGGGCGCCTCCTAGACACTGGACCACTGTCCATATCCTGCTTCTCCCTCGAGCGGTGATGCTCCAGACCTCAAGGGCCCCCCAAGTCCATTACAGGAGACGGACTGGGGGCGGGGATCAGCTCCAGGGGCGTCTGATGGGCGGGAACCAGGGAGGAAGCGACGGGCTGTGATGCGGATGACGAGCCGCTCAGACAGCAGGGGGAGAGAGGAGCCCCCCAGAGCCAGCAAAGGCAGACACAGTCAAGAGGCAGCAGGGCGGCCCCGGGCAAGCACGGTGGCTGAGAACCGGGGCCCGCGGTCTTGGCAAGACAGCGTGGCCCCCACACGGGGACCTTCTGTCCCTCCCTGCACAGGTCTCCCTCCTTCCCGGCCACCAGCTGAGCAGGGGTGTGGACAGAACCCGGCAGAGCCCGCAGGTCTGCCCCCTAGCACCGGCGTGCCTCGCGGAGGGGATGGGTGTGTGCGTCCTCCTCGGGGCCCTGTCTCCAGGCCCGCCTGCCCCGATGCCACACAGGCCCGGCCGCTGCCCGGAGCCCTCGCCAGCGTCCACGCCAGGAAACAACATCCCCAGCAGCTCCAGCGCTCGCGTGCCCTTGACCTGACACCTGTCCAGGCAGCACCCCTACCTCCCCGGGTAATCAGAGCCGGGAGGTCACACCCACAGCCTCGCGTGTCTTGCATATTATTTCCCTATAACAATAGCTATTAATTTAGAGAATAGGACTGCCAAGATTTATGCATCTCGAGGTGAGAGAGGGAGACGGAAAGGAAAGGTGAACCCCCTGCTTTAACGCCCTTCAGTCTCTCTCTTGGCAGTAACTGTCCTGCACGCTGGGGACACCCGGGGTCCACGGCGGGATCCACCCCAACCAAGCCACCCGCGGTCCCAGGCCCCCCACCTGCCCTCGCGGGCACATGCCCTGGTCCCCGAGCCCTCCCCGGCCCCACTGTGGGACCACCCACCGCCCAGAACACGAAGCGGCATCTGGCTGAGGGCAGACAGAAGCTGATGGATGGATCAGCCTCGTCTGGACTCCCGGGGAAACTGCACTGACTGTGATGAAGTAGGAAAGGTGTCCACAGACAGCACGCCTGCTGACGGCGGGGGGGCACAAATCCAGAGGACAGAGGGGAACCCCGAGTCCTGACCTGCCTGCAGCTGAGGGGGCTGAAGGGAGAGCACCGGCTGGGGTGGGGCCTGCAGGATCCACAGAGCAGCGAGAGACCAGCCCCCCACTCCGAGGGGCACCTCACAGTCAGCTCAGCATCCCAGGTCCAAGGGACAGTGGCTCTTGGGGGCAGCTCTGGGGCCAAGGTGCCCAGGGCGGGGGGCCGGCCAGCCCGGGGTGTGGGGCCAGCTTCCCACGAGGTGCCTAAAGGCCCAGGCCAGAAAGGAGAGGTGTCGCAGAGCAGGAACCAGGCGGCCTCAGCCACTCGGTGTCCCCTGCACACTCCGACGTCCCCACCGACGGCCCGGCCCCCGGTCACCCGCCCTGAGTCCACCTGCAACGGGAACAGAGCCAGTGATGATTCTCCACTGGCGTCTGGGCCCGGTTCACACATGCCACCGATGGAGCCCAGCAGGGTCATCGCGTGCCCAGCGGGCAGCCACGGGCATTTCTGCAGGGGCCACCGTCCCCATGACTCCACGCGTCACAGTCCAGGTTTTTTACTAACAGCTGTTACAGGGTGAAGGGTGAAGCGTGAAGACAGTGCACTTGACTTGCACAAGGCCATCAGCAGACGCGGGGCAGTTTAGGGAAGAACAGACACGGAAGGGCTGTCAGGGACAGGAGCTCGCGTTTAAGCAGATGCACTGCGGGTGTGAACAGTGGCGTTTATCTGCCAGTGAAGGAAGCGTGCCCTCTGTGTGTGGACGTGTTTAATGAGAACGCGGAACCATCTGAGATGGCCCTAGCGATGAATATTCACTGGACGGTATTTGCTATTAAAGTTCTGTTGACATTCCTGAGGTCTATCTTTGTTAGAGAGGAGGAATTCATTAAACAGCTCAGACTTCAACCTCTTCCCCAAGTACCTTCTCCACAGACCAACTGACCCTCGTCAACAAAAATGAAACCACTTGCTACTATTACCATTGGCACCGTTGGGACTGCTGGTACTATCACCATCAGTACCACTTACCACTGAAAAAGTGAAAAGGCAACGGGCATCTCCAGGCTGCTTGCCCAGTCTCTGGAACCTGAGCACCATGCCAGGTTTTCCCTAAAAACCCAGCGTTCTTCCACAGAGGGCCCCGGGGAGGGGCTCAAGGGGCCCCCTTGGGGCAGCTCCTTCTGGCCTCACATTGCAAACACATCACCACCTTCACATGCCTCCAAGGCAGGACCAGGGTGCTGGCAACACCATGCACGTGGACAGCTGAGAGGTTCTGCATTCTAAAAAATTTAGTATGTTGAAACTGAAAATGTCGCTGTGCTCATGATTACTTGGGAAAAAAAAAATCTGATTTCAGAAATGCAAAAGCATCATAATTTAACCATATGCATCGGCAACATGACTTCCCAGCATATCAAGTGCCGTGGAGATAATTTCTGTGAGAAGAACAACAAAATATACGATTGTGTTGAGAAGACCTGTGGGATTTATATCTCCCGAAATCCAGGAGCCACGTGGGCTCAGAAAGGAGATATTAATAACACAAGTGCTCACACCACGAGTGAGGGGACGTTCCCCCCGTACGAATTACAACATCTAATGAACGAGACAAAAGTAAGAGTCCCTAACAAATCTAAATCGTAGATTAATCGGCAGCCATCCATCACATAAAATATACACTGAACGCAGGTTTACAAGCCAGTTAATAACAGCGCGCTCGGAAGCAGGCTGCCACGCCACGCTGGGTGGTGAATTATTCCACCTTCACCTCCTTGAGATGTGAGGATTTACACCCCACATTTTGTGCTCAAGTCACTTGTCTTGACGGGCTGGCAAAGCACACACGTTGCATCAGGCTCAGAACCGAAGTACAGAAAAGAGACACCACCTTCAGACAACACATCACGGTGTCACCAGCGTCAGACGGAATGTTCAGTGCGGCAGATGGAGCTCCGTATCAAAGCACAGCCGAGGAGTCAGACACGGTCAGAGAGCGTCTGCGCCTTTAGAGAGCGGCCGGCCTTCCCCTTCCGGCGGTTCGCCACGTGAGATGTTAACACTCTTAATCCTGTGAGGCAGTGAAAAATCCGTCCTGGCCAATTTGGATTTGCTTCAGGAACGCAATCTCCTCGGTACTAGGAAGTCACCTAATAAAATTCACCGTATCAACAGAATAAAGGAGCAAAGACCTATTCTCACCTCAGACGAAAAGTGGGAAAGGAGGTGATAAAACCTCGGCAGCCACTGAGGACTTTAAAACCCTGAGTAAAGCAAGGCTCCATCCTTAACATAAGGCAGCTACAAAACCTAGAGCAAATACCCTAAGTCAATGACACAGGCTTCTTCAAAACTGGAATGACACCAGGATATGCCTTCTTTCAACACTAATATTCAATACTGTAGTGGAAATCTTGGCCAGCGGAGGGGGAAAAAAAAAAACAACCAAGCCTGGATATCTAGAACAGAAAGAAAAAAAATGAAACTATCATTATTCATAAGCGATATGATTAACTTCCTTAGAAACTCAAATACACCTACACACAAAACATTAGAATTGATAAAAGATTACTAAGTTTGCCAGATATAAAATGAACTTACAAAGGTCAACTGCATTTCTATATACCGCCATTAAAAAATTAAGACAATGCTACTAAAATGCAAAAAGATGCCACTAAAAATGTATCTATGAATAGATTTAGTAAGTCGTGTGATGTATTTAAGAGAAAAAACACCAGAATGAACATAAGCCAGATGCTTCTTAACCCTGGGCTGGATCAATAAATCACAGAAGCCACCGGGAATATTACACAGCAGTGAAAATGAACCACAGGCTGTGTGCAGGTAGCTGGGGCTTAGAGCCTCAACTCTGTCACACAGACAGTGATGACAAGCGGTGCGCTTAGCACAACTCCACTGAAAATACTTGGTAAAAACAGGTGAAAGACACAGACAACCACACCACAAACTAGAGAAAAGCAAGAGAGTAATGCACCAAACATCAAGGGGAGTTCCCTGTTGGGGGACAGACATGTCTGGGGAGGCACAGAGAAAGGACCTCGATGAGGCCAGCCTGGCTGTCTCATCAGCTTGACAGTGGACAGTTCAGTTCAGTTGCTCAGTCATGTCTGACTCTTTGCGACCCCATGGACTGCAGCACGCCAGGCCTCCCTGTCCATCACCAGCTTCTGGAGTTCACCCAAACCCATGTCCATTGTGTCCGTGACGCCATCCAAACATCTCATCCTCTGTCGTCCCCTTCTCCTCCTGCCCTCGATCTTTCCCAGCCTCAGAGTCTTTTCAGATGAGTCAGTTCTTCGAATCAGGTGGCCAAAGTATTGGAGTTTCAGCTTCAGCATCAGTCCTTCCAATGAACATGCAGGACTGATCTCCTTTAGGATGGACTGGTTGGATCTCCTTGCAGTCCAAGGGACTCTCAAAAGTCTTCTCAACACCACAGTTCAAAGACATCCTTCTTTATCGCTCAGCTTTCATGACAGTGGACATGTGGAAGCAATTTTTAATTTTTTCTTTAAATTGGACATATATGTTATGGAAAACTTTCTGCTCTGATTTATTTTACCATAAAGCCAAAAAGAGAAAAAAGGGGAAGGGGAAGATCTATGGATTAGATCCTTGAAATAGATACCAGAAGAGTTTAATGAACTGATCATATAACGAATACCTATCTCTCAGGCTCTCACAAAGAGGCTTCTCAGGCGGCTCAGCGGTAAAGAATCCACCTGCCAACGCAGGGGACAATGGGTTCAATTCCTGAGCCAGGAAGATCCCCTGGAGAAAGAAATGGCAACCCGCTCCAGTATTCTTGCCTGGGAAATCCCAGGACGGAGGAGCCTGGTGGGCTACAGCCCGCAGAGTCACAAAGAGTCGGGGTCGTGACTGAGTGACTAAACAGGCTCTGACAAATGCGTTGCCCCCGCCACCCACAAAGGGTAAAACAAAGATGAATTATGAGACGGAATGCAGAGAGCAGCAAGTACAAAGACACAGGCTCCGGAGCACTGAACGTGCCCAGCTCCCCAGCCTGAGACCCTGAACAGCACCCTGCCAGCACCGTGTCCCCCACGGAAGGGCCCCCTGAATGCACACCCCAGGAGGAGCGCGTGTGTAATGCGTGCAGCCCACCGTCACCTGTCAAGTGTTTACCAGACTACGTGCCAGCCCCACGGGAGGTGCCGGGGGGACAGGAGAAGATCCAGGATCTGGCCTTGACAGCCTGCATCGTGAGAAGGGACAGCCAGGGCCTCGGCCGTGGCCAGAATCCCGGCAAGACCCTTGGACACGCCAGTCTGAGACCCCAGTGTCCATCAGGCACCAGTGGTGCAAAGATGAAAGTGGACGCTGCCCCTCTTGAGAGCTGCATCCAAGGGGACAGAGCTGCGAGCAAACTGTGGGAATCACGTGGGCACTGTGGGGTCTGCCAGGGTGTGAGGGCAGTGCTGGCAAGCTCAAAGAAGTGGGGGACCGGTGAGCAGAGCAGGCCGGGGAGGAGGCCCCCAGGCACGGAGGCAGCGCCCCCTGTGCAAACGCCCCAACCCTCTTCAGTCTGGGCCAGACCCTCGGGACACAGCCAACGCCTGCTCCTCTGGAAGTGGGCTTCTCCCCGGCCGCCTCAGCCCGGGACGCCAGCCGGGCCCACGCCCCTCCACACACACACTCCAGTCGGGAAGCCTGTCTGCAGAAAGCTCACAGTCAGGGGAAGAGTCCAAGATGAAGACATCTGTGCTCCACAGATACGTGTCTCCCAGAAAATGACCATCCTTCGGGGCCACAGAGAACTCATCACCCCAACCGGAAGGACCATCCGTGGATAATGGGGTCTTAAAGGCCTGCACGTTCATTGTCCTCTGTGTCTGTTTAAATGTAATGAGACGTCACTTCTCCGTGGCTAATTGGAAAAAGCATCTTATTTCCCTAATTTGTGAAACTGCTCTAAGAAGCAGAGAGCCAGAGGGCAGATAATATAATAATTACAGAGGAGAAGGAACTCACGAGTTGATGAACTCATCTCGTGAGAAGGCCCAGCTTGTGAGATCTGAAGGAGGTCCTCCCCTGAGCTCCCTGCACCAGCCCACGAGCCAGAGGGCCTCGGGTTAAAGCCCGCGTTTTCCCAAGTAAAAGGCTGAGGTTATTTCCACAGATAGAAGATAAAAAGATGGAGCTGGGAGTTGGAATAGGAGCTTGCTCCGTCCACTCCACGCATCGACCTGGTATTGCAGTACTTCCAGGAACGGTGCACCAAGAAAAAAAAAAAAAAAAAGAAGATAAAAAGAGCGAGAGCCAAAAAGTTATGAACTTTACTTTCAAATAACAACACTGGATAAAAAGATTAATTACTCCTCAGTTCAGTTCAGTCGCTCAGTTGTATCCGACTCTTTGCGACCCCATGGACTGCAGCACGCCAGGCCTCCCTGTCCATCGCCAATTCCCGGAGTATTCAAATATTGAGTCGATGATGCCATCCAACCACCTCATCCTCTGTCATCGCCTTCTCCTTCTGCCTTCAATCTTTCCCAGAATCAGGGTCTTTTCAAATGAATCAGTTCTTCGCATCAGGTGGTCAAAGTATTGGAGCTTCAGCGTCAGTGATTAATGACTCACATCAACAAAATCTCCTAAGTCCCGTGAGGCTCCAGGCACACGGGCGTCGGCACTGCTCCCGGGGAGGTGACGTTCAGGCAGAGGGAGACCTCATCCACGAGGAGACAACTCGATCAGAGACCAAGCACCGAGACGATCACAGTGTGAACGAAAGTGGGGCGGGGCGTCTCCGACAAGGCTGCATTCTCCGGAAGGCCCAGAGGAAGCAGACACCTGAGGTCGCAGGTGAGGAAGGGAGGACCCCAGACGGCTTCACGCGACGGGTACTTGTGCACGGCTGCTCTGGGCCCAGCAGGCAGAGGAAACGGACAGACAGAAGGTCCGATCAGATGGATCAAGGCGGAAGGGCAGGGCAAAGGCAGAGAGGCAGCCGAGCCCCAGGTGCCAGGTCCCTGGGGACGTCACCCAGTAGGTCACCCCAGGAGGTCCTACCCCCGCAAAGACCCTCCCTCCGTCCACAGCCTCCACCTCCGTCTGTGCTTCCTTCCAACAGGGACTTCCAGGGTCCACCCCAGGAGTCTGACTCAGAAGGCCTAGGGGAGGCCAGGGAACAGGCAGGCTAAAGGTTTCAAAAGCAATTAAACAGTGAGCCAAAAAATGGAATAGACAATTCACCAAAGAAGATCTGAGCATGACAAATCAGTAGATGAAAAGATGCTCAACATCCGTAGTCAACAGGGAAATGCAAATTCTAACCCCATAAGATGCCACTACACAGCTGTTTTTTAAAATACTGAAAATTAAACAGATTGGCAATACCACGTATGACAAGGACGTGGAGCAACTGGGCCTCTCACACATGGCGAACTGGCAGGGCCACCCGGGGAAAGGGTTTGGCAGCATCTCATAAAGTGTACAAACATACACTTACCATACCGCCCTGCATCTCCATGCCTGGATGTCTTCCCTAGACTTACACATGACGGTTTAGGGCAAATGTACGTCCTAACGGGCCCAGCCAGCACCGTCATGGACCAGCTGTAGTGTGTCCAAGCCTAACCCCTGCAATGCCGCAAACCAGAACCTGAGTCTCCCCGCTTCTCACTGAGACCAGCACTTCTAGACTTTTCCTAAAGCCCCTTGCTTCCGTCTCCTGGTTCCCCCACAGGCAGGCACCCCCAGGCCGGGCCCTGCGCAGGTGAGCAGCTGGAGGAGGAACGTGTGGGAGCTGAGGGAGGGGCCGCAGGGGCCCAGTGTCAGGGCCCAGGGGCTTCCACGGGGATCAAGGTCCCAGCCTGTCACACCTGACACCAGCCAACACCGGCCGGCGGGGCCTAGACCCCACCTCTGAAACTGGGAGCCCACAAGCTCAGCTCTACGCAGAGAGTCTCCAGTGGCAGGAAAAACATAACGGTAAAGATAAACTAAAGGTCGCATGGCAGGCTCTATTTTCCATTTAAAAAAATACCTTAAAACGAGGTTATAATATGTGATCTCTCATTTTCCAGATACAATAAGCACAGTTATTGAAAAGGACAATCAAAGAGAAGTACCTCAAAATGACTACTTCTGTGGGAAACTAATTTTCTCCTTTTGTGTTTTGTAATCTAAAAGCACTTTGGCTTTAATAATCGTGTTTTTTTTTTTTAACAAACTTACTGCACAGCGAGAGATATCAAAATTTAAAACTGCATTTACTAGAGCAATCAAGATGAAAAACAAATATTTAAAACAATGAGAAAATTCAATTCTAAAGAGATGCCATTTATAATAGCAACAAACAATATGACAACAAAATATAAATCTAATAAAACATACATGGGACCTTTTATGGAGCAATTTCTAAAACTTCATTGAAAGGCATTAAAGAATGGTCTAAGAAAATGGGGAATTAGCATGTTCATGAAAATGAAGACTAAATTTCATACACATGTCAGTTCTCCCGAACTGATCTATAGATTCTGTGCAATTCCAATCACAAATCAAACAGACGTTAGGAACAAACAAGAGCAGAATCTAAAAAACACGACAGTGAATGCAACAGAAAAGAAGCTGGCTCACAGATACAAATAACAACGAGGGGCTGCCGGTGGGGAGATGGAAGGGCGGGCGGGCTGAACAGGAACAGACTCGTAGGTATAAAGTAAGCCATCAGGGTCTATTGTACAACACAGGGCACACAGCGGTGTTTCATGATAAACGCAAGTGGAACACTAGGTTAAAACCTGTGGATCACTACACTGTACCCCACAATACACAACACTGTACCTCAACTCTCCTTCAATTTGAAAAGAGAAAGAAAACCCCGGCCTTCTGATTCTGGGACCTCTGTGGGCTCCCCCGGGGGCTTACGTGGAGGCCCTAAGACGGCCTGCTCAGTTTTGAAAGTGGGTGGCGGGGGGGGTGGGGGTGGTTATGTACACTCCCCACCACACACTGAGACTTCTGGTGAAGCTGAATGAATCAGGCACGCGTGAGCTGAAGGAAAGGTAACCTGAACACTGGGGCAAACAAGCCCGCGCGCGTCCCTGCATTTGCCCTCAGTCTCTTCAGCCGTGTTCAGCTCTGTGACCCTAGGGACCCGCCAGGCTCCTCTGTCCCTGGGATTCTCTGGGCAAGAATACTGCAGTGGGTTGCCATGCCCTCCTCCAGGGCATTTTCCCGACCCAGAGATCGAATCTGCATCTCCCAAGTCTCCTACGTTGCAGGCGGATTCTTTACCACTGAGCCACCAGGGAAGCCAAATCAGAGATCAGATCTCCGCAAATGTGAAAAAGACGTGAACAGAAGGGACCCTGAAAACGTGGGCAGAAAAGCGAGACCGGTCACCAAGGGAGAAAGCGGCAGTGGACTCCCACCTCGGAGCACACACAGCCACGGGACACCGATGAACTAAAACAGGTGTGAACGGCAACACTTCAGAACCTTGAGGTGAAAATAGGGAGGGAGAAGGGCTTCAGGATGTCTCCTCAGGAAGCTAGCCCTAACTGAGGAGATGGGTACGCTCAAAGCCACGACAACTGAGAACTTCAGACTGTGACCAAGAAGGAAGCCACCAAGAAGGAAGTGTCAGAAACCAGCCACAGAGCGGGAGGAGGGATCTGCCCCACCAAGTGGCAAAGAGTCAGAATCCCTAATATATAAAGAGCAACAACCAACAAACAATTAGACCAACCACCCACAAGAAATCAGGGAAAGACAGAAACAGGCATTTCCCAGAAGGAGACACAGAACCACACAAATACAGGAAGAGATGCTCACTCCACAGGTGATCAGAGACAGGAAAATGAACACTGTCACCAGAGAGAGAGACCCTGAGAGGTCTGGTGGCACCCAGAGCCGGCAGGGGTGTGAGCACTAGATGACCGGTCCTCTGCCGGAGACAGCAGAGGCGGGACAGCCCTCAGGAGACCATCCCAACGTCACCTGGAAAGTTTAACAGGCTGTGCCACACTTTGCTGTTGTTGCTAAGCTGCTAAGTCGTGTCCAACTCTTTGTGACCCCACGAACTGCCGCCCGCCAGGCTCCCCTGTCCTTTATCAGGCCGCGGAGTTTCTTCAAACTCATGTCCGTTGAGTCATCACCTTACTTCTTCATAAATGGTACTGAGAAAGCCCTGCCAGTGGGCACCTGCAGAACCGTAGGTGAAGGTTCCAGGCAACACTGGTCCCATAGCAAAACCTGGAACCCACCGAAACGTCCACCAACAGGAAAAGGCAACAGAAAATGTGGGATATCTGAGTGACAGCTGGACACACAGGTTGGCTGAACCTGCGAAAATAACGTGGGTGAAGAAAGTCAGGGTGCAGAGACCGGACCACACAGACAGAGGAATGATCCGGCTCCAGACCGCAGCTCCCCGGGCGACGTGACGTGCATTAAAGGGGTGAAGAGAGGGAGGGAGACACAGGGCAGGAGGGGGGGCATCTCCCGGGAGGGGCCTGGAGGTGGCTGAGAGCGGCAGGCAGCCTCCACGTGACCGGCCACGCTCAGGTGGGGCTCGCAGCCCTACACTGGGTGGGGGGCCCACGCGTGTAAACCACAGGCACACATACGCTCCACCTGAGTTCTTTCATACACACCGATGTCTGCACAATAAAAAGAACAGTGAGCGCTTGGTGTTGGCGACTCTGCCCCAGGGGCCACCCCGGCCCCCGCCATGGGTAAAGCCGCTGGGACGGCGGGCGTGGGGCTCCCTCCGCAGGACGTCCAGATCCCAGCTCTTACCTCTGTCACTTTGGGCTGAAGTATCAATGCTTCGGGACTCATTCGAGGGATGTCTATGTGGATCTGGAGACAGAAGAGAAAGACACATGGATTTTAAAAGCTGACAAATGTAGAGGCAGGCGTGATGATTAAAACAGCGACTCTGAGTAACAGCAGCGGGTGTGCTCGGGATCGTGCCTGCTCCCTCTGGGGCGGGCATTCTCCTGTGGTCGGGGGGCAGGTTCCATCCGTCTGGCCCCCCACCCCGTCCCGGCACGACAGCCTTGCTCCACGCTTCCCAACCCGGTAACGGCAGCTGGCTGACTAGAAACAGAGCGGGCCCTCGGCTATTTAGTAACAGGATCCATAGCAATTAGTAAGCATTGATTTCCAGCCTCTGACACGGGGAGCAATTCGAGTACATCAATAGCATACAAGTTTTCGGCCGTGACAGCTTCTTCTTGGAACCCGGGACACAGTTTTCTGCGCTGTACACAGTCCTTGGGGGAATCCGGGGCACTGCTCAGAGGCAGCACTTCAAAAGCCCTGGGAGGAACAGCGGGCCCCTCCTGACCGCCGTCTGACAGGAGAGGCATCGCAGAGCATGCACCACGCAGCGGTCCCTCCGGCTCCCATAAGCCTGCTCAGGGCGCCCAGCACCCCGCATGAATGCCCCACGGCAGCCGACGCTACCGCCATCCCCATTCACCCAGGCACATGGCCACACGAGCCGAGGGAAGGCGGGCGTCGTGATGCCGTGGGGAGGGGGCTGCAATGCAGGTCCACGCCCGTCCTTGCCCGTGACCACAAGGGTCCTGAGACCCACAGGACCTGGGTCTCCTCACCGCCTTGCCAGCACCGTGGCCTTGGCCACCCCAGCGGGCTCTGCGTCCTCGCCCATCAAAGCCCCGCCCCACCGCTTGGAGGGCTGCTGGGGGATGCATGGCCCCAGAGCTGCACGCCTCTGACCGGGGAGCTGCTCCCACTCACGGAGCCCACCCTGGACTCTCCCCTCGGGTGAGAACCCAGAAACCCGTTGCCCATCGGTGATCCCAAGGGAGGCAGTGAGACTGCCCAGGGTGAGAACTGGGCTGGGGTCAGGGGCCAGCAGACTAGCAAGTTCCGGGAGCAGGGACTACAAGGCAATACGGGAAAGTTGGAAAGGAGACGGCATCAGAGGAAGACAAGAAACGACCTGACTCAGACCTGCTGAGCAACGTGGGGAGGGATCTAAATGCCGAGATGCACAGGCACCCCTGGTTTGGGAAGAAGACCCCGAGGACGAGGACTACAGTCTGCTGGAGCCGGAGCCCTGCGGCTGGCCATATGCAGGAGACCAGAACCCTGCAGACCCCACCCGTGACCAGGGCGTCCGCCAAAGCCACCTCAGAGCACTGACCCCACGCCTTCGGAGCCACGGGGCGCGCCAGGGGCCAGCATAACCTCTCTACCAGAGGAGCTGCCCGCCACGTGCTGGCTGGGGGCAGGGCAGTGCACCCCAGCACCAGCTCGGCACGCCCCGCCCCCACACACAGGACTGGGCCGGCTGGGGCGGCCACGACGTCCTCAGAACCCGCAGGGCGGGGAAGACACCCGGGTGAGCTGGGACCGACTCTTCATGCTTTGGACGTGACAGCTTCACCCACAGGGTGAACAGAAACCGAGAGAACAGAGGGCAAGAGAAGGCGGGAAGCAGACGGGGTCCTGGCCGCCCAGGGCTGTGCGGGGCCAGGCCCGCGGGCAGACGGGCGGCCAAGGTCAGCTCATGGGTCAATCCCCAAGAGTGGGCAGCAGGGAGCAGAGACCAGGGTGCCCAAGCCCCAGAGCCGGGCCGGCTCCATCTTGACCTAACAGAAGCGCCTGACCCGGCCATGCAGGACGGCCCAGGGTCCACCTCCAAGAGGCAGGCGCACTCAGCCCAGGGCAGGCAGGCCCCAGCAGCGAACCCTCTGCTCGGTCATATTGACACGAACGTAGAAACATTCGGGGGACTCACAGTAACAGGGGGGCTTTTTATTACCTATCACAGTAACTGACTAAAGATGCATGCAACCCGTCTTTAATTAACTTTCCCTTAAGAAATTCATAACAGAACACAGCCCGGTAAATTCCGCAGACAGATGCTGGTGTCATCCTGTGGACGTCTTTTTCCGGAATAAAAACATGGCAAAAACACAGGCAAAACAGTAATAAATGTACCCAGTCATGAAAGCCAGCAGAGTGGAAAAACAGCCAGGTAAGCCGGCATTTCCCTGACCCGATCCACATGCAGGCTGCATCAGAACTCGGTTTGGTCCCCACCCCCTCCCTGCCCCCACCACGAGTCACTCTTCCTCTAGGGCTGTCAGGGTTCCCCTGTGGGGAAAGTGCTGTCCCAGAACCTACTTAACTTAAAGGACCTGTGATGATCAGGCAGCGGGAAGGCCTGTCTCGGGACCTCTTGGCAGCACTGCACCACACTGCCAAGGAGACCTGGGCGTCCGCGTCTGAGCGGAAAACTCAGCAACGCTCCTGCACCCAGAGGCCGCGTTTGTCAGAGGTCACACTCCCTCTGACACGCCTCGGGAAAACCAGACACTCATCTCAGAACGTGCGGCAGGGCTGCCAAGCCCTAACCGCCTTCCTGTTGAACGGCGGCACAGACCGTTCTGAATTCTCACACGGTACAAAGACAATGAGAGTTAGGGAGGCCTCCAGCGATTTCAACAGCAAATCCTGGATGCACGGTGAACTGTCAATCAATTTTAAGTATTTTTCCCATTATGCACACCGTCTGTCAACTGACTATTCAAGAGGCCATAATTATACCCATTTTGTATTAAACTAAATAGCTAAATGATAAGCTGGCCACACCTCCACTATGGACGGAACTGCGTCCCTCCAGAGCCAAGCTGAGCAGCACGGCTCTCAACATAAACCACGCCCCTGAAGGCAGCAGAGGACAGCGCCCGGGGGCCCGGGGGATTCACTCCTCTGACCTGACCCAGAGGGATGTCCACCTGTGACCTTCAGGTCAGACGATCCCTGAGTCACAGGACACTCTCCACCCAGGGCTCCGGGCTCTCTGTTCTGTGGCTCCAATGAAAATACCTTCCCACTCTTGTAGCAGGAACGGGAAATGCCCAAGTTGCCACTATTAGGGGCAATTCACCTTTATCAGGTTTCACATTTACTTATTTACTAGAAAATAAAGGTCTGTGACCCAACCAGGGGCCTTCCACCAACAAGAGAAACGTCACCAAATGAAAGAACTTTGAGTAACAAGAAAAAAGAAGACGTGTTCGCACCTGTCTATAGGTATCCTGGTGAACCTCATCATTCCTGGAATCGTAATAGTGATCAATAAAAGCAAAATATTCTTTCTGTTTTCTTTGGAGAGTGGCTGGTCTTCGATCTACATTGGCAGGAAGGTAACCCTATGTGAGAAAAAAAACACAAAAAGAATATAGGGTTAAGAGTAACTCGTGGAATAAGTAAGTATATACGGTTAACAGTAACTCATGGATGGCATCACCGACTGAATAGACATGAGTTTGAGCAAACTCTGGGAGACAGGGGAGTCTGGCATGCTGCGTCCACGGGGTCGCAAAGAGTCGGACACGCCTTAGCAACTGAGCAGCAACGCCGACTCACGGAGCCTCTGTGAGAAGTCTAGTCAAAAGACTCACATCTTTTCTTTTTTTAAAAATTGCATTCTGTTTTTTCTGACCATGCTGCACCACATTTGGGATCTTACTGATAGTTTCCCGATCGGGGATGAAGCCCGTGCCCCCTGCAGTGGAAGCACAGAGTCTTAACGACTGAACCAGGGAATTCCCAAAAGGCTCACATCTTGAAACGAGCATGGTGCTCTGAAACGCGATACAGAGGGGAGGACAAACAAGTCTTGGGAAAAGGGACCTAAGAGAAAAGCAGCGAGCTGAGCCCTCGGGAGCCGCAGCCCCACCCGTGCTCCCCAGGGGTCTGCGTGCGGGGGTGAAGAAGCTTCACCCGCGGCCACAGCAGAGAGGGGCGGGCGCCCGGCGGCGGGCTGGCCGAGAGACAAAACCCCGTCTGGACATGCCTCGTATAGCACGGACAGGTCAGGCGTCTGCAGGCCCGACAACTATGCACGTGTGTGCTTACACGTGTGTCCACGGACACATACACGCATACAGACACGTGTGTGTCCCTGTGTCTGTGTAAGCACACGTGTGCGTTTTCTCCTCTCTCCAAAGACTCCTGGATCTTGGCAGCCGCAGTCCCGGTCCAGACTCAGCGAGGGTCAGGCAGTGAAGGGCGGCCACAAAGAGCCCAGACAGCTGTCTCCCATCTTCCACTTCTCCAGTCAACACTACTGCCGCACCACACCCAGAACAGAAGGTTCCTGCTTCACGTAAGCGGTTCCGTGACGGGGGACAAAGGTGCACAGCTGTGTGACGACTGCCCCGTGAAGATCAGAGCTCCCCGTCACCCCGAGGCCATCCCGGGGCCCCCCTCGGCCAGGAGGAGCGGGGAGTCACTCCCTCTCCCCCACGCATCTCGGCTGCCACCCCAGAGCCGCACGGAGATGGAATCGCGGGGACCTGAGCCCGGGAGCAAGGCTGCCCTCACCCAGAGCGCTTTCTGTCTAACTGAAATGCCGCTGATTACAATGTTGTGCCAGTCTCTGTACCGCAAAGTGACTCCGCTACACACAGACACACAGTCTTCTTTTATATTCTTTCCCACTGCAGTTTATCCCAGGAGATGGGATACAGTTCCCGTGGTCTACAGCAGGGCCTTGTTGTTTACTCATTCTAAATGTAACCGTTTGCATCCACCAACCCCCAACGCCTCGTCCTTCCCCCTCCCTCCCTCCCCCATCCCCCCTGGCAACCCCAAGTCTGATCTCTATGTCTGTGGGTCTGTTTCTGTCTCGTAGATAAGTTCATTTGTGCCATATTTTAGACGTCAACAGATGAATGGATAAAGAAGATATCATATATGTGTGTGTATATATATACGTACACACACACACACACACACACACACACACGAATAATGGACTATTACTGAGCCATAAAAAAGAATGAAAGAATGCCATTTGCGGCAACACGGATGCCACTAGAGGTTATCGTACTGAAAGTGAAGCCAGAAGGAGAAAGACAGACGCCACGTGATAGACCACTGTCTCCGGAGGTTCTTTCCGAAACCAGCAGTGGCTCCTCCCCATTTTCTCCCTGAGTGGAATTTCCAAGGTATGGTTAAACCAGTGAAGCCACTCACTCTTTGCTGATCATTTGAGTTGTTTCTAGTTTGGGGTTATTTTAAATAACGACTGCTATAAATATTCTTGTACAAGGCTTTTACGATATACACTTGATTTCTCCTGGGTAACTGGGTCATAAAGTAGGTGTATGCTTAATTTTCTCAGAAACTGCCGGGTCTTTTCCCAGAAGGATGGTACCGTTTTCCATACTAACTAACAAGGTCTGAGGACCTTAGAGCGTTGTCCATCCCTAGACATCAGTCCTTGTCAAGGGCTTTTACTTCATTTCCCAAATGATTCACGATCAGCATCTTTCCACAGACCCTCTGCCACTGCTTCTCTTCTCTGATGAAGCGTCTGTTCAAATCCTTTGCCCGTTTTCTTTAACCAGTTGCTTGTTTTCTTTACTGAGTTTTATGAGTGCTATATACATTCGAGATGCAAGTCTTTTTGTCAAATATATGCACTCTGATTATATTCTCCTAGGCTGTGGAGAGCCTTTTAATGTCTTAAACAATAGCAGTTTTAAATGTTCATGAAGTCCAAAGGACCAAGTTTTCCTTTTATATTTATATTTAGCAGTTCTTGTGTCCTGCATAAGAGGGATTTTCTCCTTGCTTTTCTCCTAGACGTTCCAAAGCTTATCCCCTGTGTGTCCCTCCTCGTCCCTCGGGCATCCCTTCACTGGTCACTTCCTCAGGGGGGTGGACGTGGCCCAAGCGGGGCCCGCTCACACAGCCCCCCGGCAGCACCTGGCATGAGAGTCACTGCACCAGTCCCCGGCAGGCACCTAGACTTGCGGTGAGTGATTCCGCCTAACAGCGGACAAGTGAACAAACACAGCGGCGGTGCCGCCCGCTCTTTAGGGCGTCTCCACGTCCACAGTGGACGTCGTCGCGTTTGCTGTTAAACATCTGTGCATCCTTTGCCAAACAGCGCCCTGAAGAGCCTCTGGGTCCCACTTCTGAGGCTCCTCCTTCAGGGTGGGTAATCCCCTTCCTTCAGGACAAGACTTGATGGGCCAACATGCCCCACCATCCCACCAGCTGCAGTGACCGACAGGCTCGGGGAAGAAGGGGGAACCAGAAGCAGGCACAAAAGCCAGGTACAGGGCGTTCTCTGCTGCTGCTTGTGAATCAAAAAGAATGTGCACAGTCTGGAGCTATGGCAGCCATCCTGGGACCATGAGGGAGAACCAGGAGCAGCAGATCCACCATAAGGAGCTGACTCAAGGACAGCTGTGCTCAGCCTTGAGGACGAAGTCAGCCTAAGTCCAGCCGCCCCTTCTCAGCTGTGTGAGCACACACATGCCCTTTATCCCCCTTTAGGCATCAGTTAGCATCTGTTCTGGATCATAAACTACACTCACACACATTCGTTCTAACAC
Organism: Dama dama; assembly: GCF_033118175.1. Classification (NCBI taxonomy): domain Eukaryota; kingdom Metazoa; phylum Chordata; class Mammalia; order Artiodactyla; family Cervidae; genus Dama; species Dama dama. The sequence goes on from NC_083702.1 coordinate 3,300,927, forward strand.
ATTTGGATCACATCACTTAAACTCTTTAATAAACATGTACTGAAATATAACGTGTGTGTGCACATGTTGCCCAAATATGTGTGTGAATGATCACAAAATGAACACATCTCAGGGCACCCTGGGGACCTCCCAGTCACTGACCCTTGCTCCTGACCTACTGTCAGAGGTCTTCCCTGACTCCTGACACCTGATAGGTTTTGCCTATCAGGTTTCTACACTTCACACATACGGAATCTTTTTCTTTTCTGCCTCATTGCTTAAACTCAGTGTTACATTTGAAAAATTCATTCGTTCTGTAACATGAAACAGTAGTTAATTTTCACTGCCACATAACATTGCCATGTACAAAATCCATTCCGTTAATGGACATTTGGGTAGTGACCAGGTTTCTGCGATAAACGTTCTCATGCCTGCCTTTTACAGCATGCAACATCCATTTTGTTATGTGTATACCGGGGAGCAAAGGTGGGTATACCTTTGACAGGTTTTGCTGAAGAATTTCTCAAGTGACTACACTCCCGTGCGAAGTACCCACTGGCCTCCATTCTTCCCAACACCGGGCACCACCACCTTTTCCTTGCAGCCGTGCTGACAGGCTTACAGAGGTATCCATCAGCTTGCAGGCCTCAGCTGCCTCTCCAGGGGCCTGCGGGAGGCCGTGTGCATCCTCACCCATGGGCAGCCCTTCCCCTCCTGGTAGGCGGCCCGCCTCCCTCCTGATTCACAGGCGCCTGCTGCACCGTCTGCACGGCAGGCCTGCAGTAAACATCGCCTCCTCCCACCCGTGGCTCTTCGCCCATTAATGACGTCTTTTGATGAACAGAAGCTCCTAACCTGAACGAAGCCCAATTTACTTTTAATGACTAGTCCTTTCCGTGGCCTTTTTAAGGAAATTTCCTCTCCAACATTCTGTTCTTATGTACCTCGACCCTGGCTCCCACTGACATAACGCTTTGCTCTAACACGGGGCTCGGCAGACGCCAGCCCACCGCCCATTTCTGTAACCAGGACATCGGGGGCACGAAGCCACACCTGTTTGCCCATGTGTGTGGCTGTTTGCACACGACTGAGGCAGAGGTGAGGAGTCGGAAGGCGACCATGCGACCCACTGAAACACACGCTCGGGTACTTTCCAACCAGCCCTTCACAGAATGAATGTCTTTATCACATATTTCTGTTTAACCTTTCCTCGATTTCTGAACATTCTGAATATTTTCAATTGTCCAGTACTCTAAAATACGTGGAGCTGAGCAATGTCTGATTTTTCCTGGAGTAAAATGTCTACAAGCGCATTGTCAGCTCAATGGGACACGGGATATATTTAAGGCTCTTGATGCTTTTTTTTCCAAGTGACCCTGCCAGGAGGTGTAGCAATTTACACCCCAGCAGGCTTGTCACAGGTGTCGCCCGCCCTCCACCTTCTCTAGCAGTGAGGAGGAGCCCCCTGAAGAACAGTCGTCCTAAACCGCCTTCAATTAATTACAATCCATCAGAAAGGGGCACTTCTATTCCCAGAGCAGCGGCAGGTCCAGCTGACAGATCCCTACGAGCCAGCAGCGGGCGGCCCCATCACTGAGGGCAGGAGCGGCCGCTGGTCCCACCCGCCTCCATTTTCTGGTCAAATGAGGCTCTTGTATTCCAAAGAGCAGACCGCTACACACACTTACACCAGCGACAAAAACCACCACCAGCCCTCAGCGTGGACTGGAGAGGCGGGCCGCCTCCAGCGCCTGCTTACCAGCTGGTAAAGCGCCCACCTAAGCGGCTCAGACCCCGCCCCCTTCAGCCAGCATCACCCAAAACCACCCAGAGCCCTCCTCCCGCCCAGCCCCCAGCCCGGCCCCGCGGAGGGCATGAAGTTACGGGGGTCGGGGTGGGGGGCAGTCACAGCTTCAGAGACCCCATCTGGAGCCCAGGCATCCACCAGGCCCAGGCGGGCTGTGCAGCCAAGCCAAGCCCCTGTCACCTCCTGGACAGTGACCATGAGCCACAGCCCCAGGTAAGGAAAGGGAGGGACAGCTCCTCGCCGGGGGTCCTGCCGCACACAAACCTGGTGGAGGGCGGGAGGCAAAGCAGGCCCACCCGAGCCCCACCCCTCCAAGCACCCCCTCCACCGGAGCTGCTGGGGGACCAGGCCCCGCCTCCCCCCGGAGACCAGGCCACCCGGCACCGGCACCGCCTGATCCCGCCGGCCTGGCCCTGCCCACCTCTCAGCCCGGGATGCTCTCCCTTCCCCCGCCTGGCACCCCCAAGGCTCAAGGCCCCTCTGAGCTCCCTCCGCCCTGGGCCCCATCCCCGGCATCGTGGGCTGGCAGACCACCAGTCACAGGCCACACCCAGCCTGCAGGGAACCTCTCCAGGAACACAGCCACACCCCTCATCATAGGAGAATCTCTCAGCGACGCGGGCAGAGCCTGGTGGCTGCAGAGCCAAAAGAGGCGGTGCCGCCCCATGAAGCCACCGCCTCCGCCTCTGCAGGGCCGGCTCCCAGCCTCAGGGGTCTGGGCTCCAGGCCTGGGCGCCGCGGCCCTTCCACAGGAGCACCTGCCCAGCGCCCACCCTCCTCCCAGCCCAGGGGCCGAGGGACACATCTAGGCACTGCGCCTACCCTCCTCTTCGTCAGAGAGGGTTGCGGGGCTGCCTGGTCTGCACCGCGTCCTGATGGCCCTTGCCCTGCTGGAGTCGGTGCCGCCCTCTCCAAGGAGCCCATGGACCTGGGTGGAACCGAGACCCTGAAAGCCCCGTCCCTCCCCTCCCACAAGTTCTGGCCCCCAGGTCGCCGCCCCAGCCACCAGCCCAGCCCTGGGGACCCCTCCTATTTCGCTCCTGTTTTGTTCTGTAACATCAGCCCTTCCAAGATGCTGTGAAATTTACTCGTTGCATTTACTGCCAGCTCCTCTCACTGGCACGCCAGCTCCAGCACGCAGGAATCGTCACCCCCTCTGTTCACAAACATCCCTGGCACAGCCGATACTCCACAGATACTTGGTGGATGGAGGTATGAGGTCAACAGATCTGGGATGACACTGTCACACCCCAAGGAGGGTCCCCACCCAGGAGGCTAGGAGGTCGTGTCTGAGCTAATTCATGAGAAGCAGGGGGCTCGGGGGTAAAGAATATACCTGCCAATGCAGGACACGTGAGCTTGATCCCTGCCCTGGGAAGAGCCCCTGGAGGAGGACATGGCAACCCACTCCAGTATTCTTGCCTGGGAAATCCCATGGACAGAGGAGCTGGGCGGGCTACAGTCCACGGGGTCACGGAGTCGGACACGACCGAGCAACTGAACAGGGATGGACTGGCATCCTCCTCTGGGCTGGGTCTGGAGACGGAGGAGCGGATGGAGGTGGAGAGGCAGAGGACAGACACCCTGACACAGCTGACAGCTGCAGGGAGCCCTGGGCAAGCCTGAGACGGCGTGGACGCGCATGCAGCAGCCAGGTTAGGGCACTGGGGCCGCCATGGGGGGCACCGGCTGCGGCCGGAGGGGACAGCCTGACACAGACCACCTGCGGCACCGCCAGAGCATTCTAACTGAACGGGAACGAGGACCCAGAAATTCTCGCCACCCTTGAATGTTAACTAAAGAACAGAGACAGAAGTTCTGAAAAGCAAGGGCATCGAAGCGGGGACGCGGGCAATAAGCGAGTCCACACAGCCTCCGGACGCTCCCCTTCCTAAAGGAAAACACACACACGCAAGTTGCGGCCTCCAGATAATTAAGCAAGACAGGAAATTATGCAAATAAAATATATTCAAGTATGCAATGAATTTTAAATGACAGAACTACAGAAAATTTAATTGCTGTATTAGCATGCTATAAAAACACTAATCATAAATGTAAAACAATGCATGCATATACTTATATCAGAACTGTCCCGGTGACACAAACATCAAGTCGCTCCCTCACCCTGGGTTCACGTGCAAACTCACCTCGATAAACACAAAGAAGGAAACATGTACAAGAGCTTCACTCATCATTTCCAACCATTCTGACTGCCACGAACGGCAAGTGCTTACTTTTTGTTAGATATTTCTGAAATGCTTTTTTAGAAGAGCCAAAAATGTAATTTTCTAGAGCATTAATTTTTAAATTTTTGTTTCACGTTGGAGCATACTTGATTAACAACGTCGCGTTAGTTTCAGCTTTTACAGTGACGTGCTTCAGTTACACATATGCATGTATCCCCCGTTCTGGTTCCAAGCTCTTTTCCCACTCAGGTTATTACAGAATATTGGGTACGGTTCCCTGCGCCATGCAGCAGGTCCCTGTTGACTATCTATTTGAAGGAAAGCAGTGTCCACAGTGTCTGATTTTTTAAAGTTTCTGCACCACTTGCATGGAATTCCGGTGTTAGATGGCGTCAGCGGTGGTTTGCCGCTGGGGCACGGGTTAGCTCTCCTGAGTGACCAGATACCAGCTTCCATCTTTCTTCATTAACATGGCATCTCCTACTCATCCGTTAAGCAAGTCCACAAGCCACCGGGATTGTATTGTGTTAATGACGGATCCTGAACACATCACACAAGTTGGTGGTCTTCCTAAACGGGACTGAGCATAAACTCGACTGAGCATAAACTCTTACCGACACCCGCCCCTCAGCTGCGGCTGAGTCAGGCCCAGCCGCACCCTCCCAGCACCTCCGCCCAGGGGAGCTGCCCTCGATGCCCCGTCTCCCAGCCGGCTCGGGGATGCCCTGCCCTGTCCCACGGGGGTCCGGAGTATCCTAGAGCAGCGGTCCCCACCCTGGGCGCGCGTGAACACCCCGGGGGAATGCAGATGGCAGCAATTCCCAAGCTCCCGGGGGAACACGAGTGTGGACCCAGAATGGAAAGCCTCAGGTCGAGAGGGGGCCGGAGCCCACCTGCCCTGGCCGCGCCCACCCCCGCCCCCTCCCCCCAGCCTGGGGCAGGCGCTCGGTGGAAACTGTGTCCCGCCCATCCCAGCTCCTACGCCTTCCAAGGGGCGCGGACCACTGCTTCCGCAGGAATCTCACACGTGCATGGGACGGCACACGGCCAACACTTGATAAACGCTTGCAGAACAAGTGAAGAGGCAGAAGAAGAGACGCAGGGACAGCGGCGCACGGGGAGGACAGGTGCTCTGTCTTCAGGGGCCCAGCTCCGCCCTGGGCCCAGGGGGCGCAGAGGGCAGGGGCTCCCTCCTTCTCGGAGGGCCCCAGGAGCCACGGGGACGTGGTCGTTTCCCTTCCCTGCTTTTGCTTTCCCGGTGCCAGACCGCGCTCCGGGAAGAGCTCAGGCAGGCTGAACAAACAAGGGGAGGAGGGAGAAGCCAAGCAGCAGTTCCGCCCCCCCTGCCCCCGGGGCGCCGGGCTTCACCCCGCAGCCCCCCACCCCTGCCCTCGCGCCTCACGGCAGACCTTCAGGAGGCGGCCCAGCCCCGGGCACCTGGTCTCCCCACCCCACCCTCCCACCTCCCATCCCCTCCCCCACCAAGGGGTCAGCTGACCCGCCGGTTCCTGGGGAGCCTGGGTGTTGACTCTCTGCCTCCCCCGGGTCACATGCCCGCCCATGTCGCTCACCCGGGGAACCCCGACACGCCCTTAGAGATGGCCAGAGGAACCCCACCTTCTCCAGGAAGCCCTGGAGTGCCATCCCCGCTGGTGGCCCACCTTTGGAGGGACAGGCTCTGCTCACTGTCCCCAACGCCTTTTTTTAACTCATCCATCAACGCAAGTCGAAGACAGCAAGAATTGCCCTAGCCACCTCTGCCCTCTTCCTCCACCCCAGCCCACCTCTGCTTTCAGACCCCGAGGGTGAAGACCCCAGACACATGCCCAGGACAGTGTCATCCCCCTCTCGCCCACTGGGACCGCAGGTAAGGCCCACGCACCCCACAGTCTGTGGTCCCCAGATCAAATCCCGCTGCACCCCTGACCAGCCCCAAGGCCCCCACTGTGGTGCACTGGAGTCCGGCTCCCCTCCGCCTCTGGACAGTTCAGTTCAGTTCAGTTGCTCAGTCGTGTCCGACTCTTGGCAACCCCACAAATCGCAGCACGCCAGGCCTTCCTGTCCATCACCAACTCTCGGAGTTTACTCAAACTCATGCCCATCGAGTTGGTTATGTCATCCAGCCATCTCATCCTCTGTTGTCCCCTTCTCCTCCTGCCCCCAATCCCTCCCAGCATCAGGGTCTTTTCCAATGAGTCAACTCTTCTCATGAGGTGGCCAAAGTACTGGAGTTTCAGCTTCAGCATCAGTCCTTCCAATGAACACCCAGGACTGATCTCCTTTAGGATGGACTGGTTGGATCTCCTTGCGGTCCAAAGGACTCTCAAGAGTCTTCTCCAACACCACAGTTCAAAAGCATCAATTTTTCGGCACTCAGCTTTCCTCACAGTCCAACTCTCACATCCATACATGACAACTGGAAAAATCATAGCCTTGACCAGACGGACCTTTGTTGGCAAAGTAATGTCTCTGCTTTTTAATATGCTATCTAGGTTGGTTCATAACTTTCCTTCCAAGGAGTAAGCGTCTTTTAATTTCATGGCTGCAATCACCATCCGCAGTGATTTTGGAGCCCCAAAAAATAAAGTCTGACACTGTTTCCACTGTCTCCCCATCTATTTCCCATGATGTGATGGGCAAGGGCCCCTGTAATCAGCAGTGGTGGTGTGAATAAATGTCTGAGAAGCCCAGACTCCATCACTTGCACCCCAGTGCCTCTGGTCACAGACCCTCTGCCCCGCCCGGCCCCGCCCCGCCTCAGACCCACCGAGCGGATCTCACGTTGCCCTCTGCCCCCTACCCCCTGCCCCCAGGTGGCTCTTCCTCCCAGGCAGTCACCGGGCCACAGGGGAGGGTGTCTAACCAAGACCCGCAGAGGCGGGGAGCCAAAGGGACGAGGACGGGACAGCATAATTCACAGAGGGCTTCCCACCAGGAGGAGCACAGCCTTCACAAACGCAAGACCTCCACAGAGACCCCGGAAAGGTGTTTTCATGCGAACCTCCTAAAATGCAGCCTGGAAAGCCTGTAGCCTCTCTTAGAGGACGTTGGGAAAACCAGATACAAATGCTTAAAATAAAAAAAACACCGAACAAAAACATTAGCAATTGCAGCAGGTCTGATTTTAATTGCAAGAGAATATTTGATCAATAAATATTCACTGTTCGGAGCTGCATCTGCATGTAGGATTACGAGGTACTAAGCTGCAAATTTATTAAAACTCATTAGCAAGAAAGAGTCTCTTAATACTGAAAGTCAGACCCAATTTAGGGTAAACTCTTAGGGGTCCCTATTGACTTAGCTCCCAAAATAATAAGGAAAAAAAAAAGGAAATGGGAAGAAAGCTGTCTAGAAACGACTCCGAGATGATCGGCAGAGCCAAGCTCACTTCTGACATTGACTCACAGCAAGAACCAGCTCCCACCTTCTCCTGAAGCCCCCAGAACGCGCTGCTCCCCACTGGGTGTGAGGGAGCCACGGCCCAGCCTCTGTCACACACACGCACACAGGTCCAACACCATCACCACTGATGCTTTTTAAAAGATCCTCAAACACATTTCCCTGTTTGAGTCCTCAGAGCTGAAAGAATCTTCTACGCTGGAACCCATTTTATAACACAGGTTTGGAAATACCACAAAGATTTTAAAAATAATAAGATCGGAGAAGGACACAGCCGTCCTAAGTTATGACTTACCCTCATTTTCTGCCAGCCTTGGCAAAGCAAACCTGAAGCTGAGCAAAGGGTGGGCGATGCCGTCGCAGCCCCGGCCGAAGCCAGATCCGCGAGGTGGAGCGGGATGCACGTGGGGCTCGGGGCCCGGCCGGGCCGCGAGAGCCTGTCCTCGCAGAAGGACAACGCGCGCTGGGGCAGGGGGCGCAGGGCAGGGGTGCAGAGAGGGGCAGCTTACTGAGAGCAGCTTCCACGTGACGGCACGGACGGGCTTGGGGATCCCGGACCAGCTTAGCTTCCTGAGCTCCTCTGCCAACACAAGAGAGACAGGAAGAAGGGGGTTACAGACGGCAGGCAAAGCTTCCCCTTGGGCGACATCCTCCCCCAGTTACTAGTCGGGGAAGGAGCCCCATAAATGAAACCAGAACGAACCTGAATGAGAACAATTTCAGATACTGATTGTTTTAACACACTGGAGAAGATACCACTCTATCCAAACCAAGCTAAACGTGACCTGTTTGCATTTAGATCTTAGCACATGTTTGCTCAACACGGCCCAAGCATCCCAGTAACCACAGGGACAGGTGGGGTGCAGACACGTTTCCTTCCACCCCTCCTTCCTTCCCACTCACCCACTTCCCTCTCTCCACCCCCGCACCCCACCCCCAACCTCACATCTTTCCTTCATCCCCTGTCACTCTCACCACTTAACTCTTTAACAAGACCTACATGAGGTGCGCTTCTTAGGACAGATTTTTTTTTAATAGATTTATCTATTTTTAACTGAAGGATAGTTGCCTCGCGATATTGTGCTGGCCTCTGCCACACATCAACACGAGTCAGCCAGAGGTATACACGTGCACCCCCCATCTTGAACCTCCCGCCCCATCTGACCCCTCAAGGTTGTTACAGAGCTCGGTGTGAGTCCTTAGTCATGCAGCAAACCCCCACAGGTTGCCTATTTTAATGCGGCAGTGTATACACCTCCAGCTCCTCCTTCTATTCGTCCCACCCGCTCCTTCCTCCCTGTCCCAGGTCCGTAAATCTGTTCTCCAAGTCAGGAGGGGTTTTGAAAGACAGCAGTTCGTGGAGATAAGCTTGTGTCTACACAGCACTGATTAAGGATGTAGCCACATCCCACCCTGGGGACAATCAAGTTTCAACAGTACAAGTCACAGCTGCCCTGACAGACACCTAAGGTTGGGGAACGGTCACAGAGTGGGGGGCTGGCAGGGACAGAGGGGCCAGGACAAGAGCAGGTCAGGGCACAGCCTGGGAAGGCAGGTAAGTCAGGGCCCCGAGTTCTTTCTGCTCTTCGGGGTCTCCTCGAGGGCTTCCATTACAGGCCCCGAATGGCCAGAGAACACATTTCAATCTGTAGGCACCTAGCAGTCAGTCCTATAGAAACGGAAGTAATTATTTCTTCCCTTTAAGTTCTTCCCTTAACAGCTCAGAGCTAATGATTAATACTAGGAATAAAGGAAATGATTAAAGAGAAGAACTCTGGTAATAGAATCAACAAAATACAAAGTCCTGACATCTAATCTTTTTCCAATTACTAAAGTCTAAGTAAAATAAGTACAGAATAATTGGGCGACAGCACCAGCAATAACTTGCATTTTACGGCAATCTCAGAAAATATCAAATCTTCCCCAGTTCCCTGAGGATATTATGAAAAGCAGGAACCTAATATCCGAACACCAATAATGCGATGTTTACCAACCACGTTCCTGGGGCCTCAGTGCCTGCACGGGCCTGGCTTTCTGAGGATCCTTTATGAAGAAAGCCTAGAGAAATCTCCACCATTGATGTCCTCTGAACCTCTCTCCTCATGAAGGACCCTCACAAGACGGTGCCTTCAGTCAATACAGTGAGACACAGTTCTGACTCTGATGCTGAAAAGGAGCTTTCAGGTGTGAGGTCCTCCAGACAGCGTGAGTTAGTTGGGGCTGCGGTCCTACTGGGTGACGGAGGAACAGGCTCACAGAGGTGAGGGGACTCGGCCGTGGAGGCAGGCGAACCAAGGGGCCTGCATGTCCCCGAGTCCTCCCCCACCATGGACTCCCATTACTAAGGAGGCTTCTGTTCAGGCAGACAGATCTCACAGACAGAAGGGTCCAAAATCAAACCTCAGCAGACGGAAACACCACTGAAGGTCCAAGATCAGTATGACTGCAGGAATGAAAAGGCCGCTGCACACCAGGAGATTTTTCAACCTGATCCAAGTGTCGGGATGTGGATGGGATAAGTCCCAGGGCCGCTCTGACAGGGGTCAGGTGTGGCCTTTCAACCCAGGCCCATCCGCCCCTTCCACCCTTCCAGCAGAATCCTGACTGTGCAAAATGACCACACACACACACACACACACACACACCCCAGCAGGTCAGGGGCAGGAACCCACCCGCCTGCTCTACACTCAGGCTGGGATGGTTGGCACGGGGGTGAAGCCACGCCCTCAGCAGCGCCCAATCTGGCCATGGGCCTGGGACCCCATTTGAACCCTGGGAAGAGAGCACAGAGGCGCCAGCGCGCCTGAGGACACCTCTCCTGGCTCCCAGTGGATCTGCTGGATCTCTGATCTCTGGATCTCTGCTTCCTCTGAATGTAGGTGGTGTCAAATGTCAGGCTGGGGGTCAGCAGCCCACCAGCCTGAGGATGAAGCCAGCAGATGGGCAAGCAGCACCCCAAGACACACGGGACCCCAGCTTCTGAGTTCAGCAAGACGGGCAGATACAAAAGTCAAAAAATCAATAGCTTGTCTCTACTGACAAAAAAAGAAGTGGAAAAGGTTACAGGCATAAGCTTAACAAGAAATGCACAAGAAAGAAATACCATGTGAAGAAAACTGTAAGATGTTACTTGAAGATGTAAAGAAACAGGAAAACATGGAGGTCACTGACGGATGCCAACAAGTATTTAAGGAGCACTTCCCTGGGGCCAGCAGGGCAGGGGACTTAACTACACGGGTGACCGTCACGCAGACCCCACAGGCGGGGAACTCACCTCCCGCTCCAAGGGCGGGCACAGGTAAAATCTCAACCAGAGTAAGTGCTCACAGCACAAGGCGAAGAACACCGTGAAGTCCTGAGGGGAAGGTGCACCCCGTTAGCAGGTCTCTTGGAGGCCGTGAGAGCTGAAACGCGACCCAGAGACGCAGAGACCCACTGAGAGAAGAGCGGGCCTCCAGGGGAGCGCTCTGGGCCTGGGGAACAGCCGACACACATGGTCTTGACCACAGGGTGGAAAACGGATCAGAGAGGCCAGTGGTCACAAGACCGCCACTTCAGGGCCCCCTTTCAAAGCCCAAGGCGGAGGTGGTGGTGGCTGGGATGGTGGCAGCGAGAGCAGGGCAGCGACCAGAAGGGAAATCCGGAGACAGAAGCAGGGGGAGCCAAACCAGGGCTAGATCACGCCAGTAACACGTCTACCCCGCTCTGCCTCCTTGGGTCACGGAGCATCTGCAGTGTCAACCTCCCAGGTGGGAATCCTACTGAGGAGGAGAGACTCACAGTACCGATGAGTGTGGAGTTGTGATACTGGTGTTCACATAAGGATATCTTCAAATTTTACTTTTTAGAAAGCAAATGCACGATTGTAGAAGATTTGCATTTATTTCTCATTCATTTTCTGCTTATTAACGTATTTCTTACATTTTAGTTTTCTCTCTTAGTGACTAGTGATTCTGCAGTCTGGTTGCAAGAAATACAAGGACAGAGAGCCGAAAGAAAAGCCAAACACAGGCTGTCACCGTAAAGACTCAGGCAGCTGAAATAAAAGGTGGAGAAAGATCTGCCAGGGACGTGCTACTCATAAAAAAGCTAACTTGCTTAATGATATCAGGAAAAAATAAACATCAGTACAAAGAGGGATGTTTCATAACAATAAGAGGTTAGACTCATTAAGCACAGACATCTTTCCTAAATGTGTGCACCTAATAACATGGCTTCATAACGCGTGGAGCGAACACTGACAGGAACAGACCAACTTTGATCGTGGGCAGAGACCTGAGTGCCCCTCCCTGAGTAACTGACAGAACAGGTGCATTTAAAAATGAGTAAAGGGAAATAAGAACTGGATCCAACTGGTCTGCAGGACACCGCGTCCACCACCTGAAGAATACACATTCTTTTCAAGGACACACGGCATATTCACCAAGTGGGCCACATGTGCTGCCCAAGCAAGTGGTGATAAGTATCAAAAGATCAAAACAGCATCACGTTTATCTGACCAGATGCTTTAAATGAGAAATCAGCCTACTGTGATACCCAGGAAATCCTCAAGTATTCGGAACTTTACTAACATACTTCTAAATATCTCATAAATCAGACAAATCACAAGAAAAAAATTGGAAAATATTTCAAACTGAATGATAATAACAGATATCAATATGTGTATGATATAACTAAAACAATGCCTGGAGGGAAATATACGCCCTTAAAAGCCTAAATCAGAAAAGAATAAAGGTTCAGATCAACAAGGTTCTACCTTAAGAAGCTAGGAAAAGACGAGGGATTTTAAACAAAGCTAAAATAAAAGAAGGGAAAGAAAATAAGCATGGAAATAAGTAAACTGCTTTAAAAAAAAGTCAATAAAAACTTTTAGTTAGACTTGACCACTGGGAAAAAAGAGAAGACACAAGTTACCAGTGTCAGACTTGAGAAAGGAACATCACTACAGGCTCTACAGACACGAAGAGATAATAAATGGGTCCTGTTGACAACTTTATGCCAATAAATTCAAGAACTTACATGAAATGGACATATTCCTTGAGAAATGTGGCCTAACAAAACTGATGCAAGAGGCAGTTGGAAACTCGTATCTGCGTATCAATTTAAAAAATAAGGGTGAAAAAAAAAAAAAATAAGGGTGGGCAGTATAAAAGGGTACTACCACTTTGAAAAACCATATGGCATCCCACTCCAGTACTCTTGCCTGGAGAATCCCATGGATGGAGGAGCCTGGCGGGCTGCAGTCCATGGGGTCGCTAAGAGTCAGACACGACTGAGCGACTCCACTTTCACTTTTCACTCTCATGCTTTGGAGAAGGAAATGGCAACCCACTCCAGTGTTCTTGCCTGGAGAATCCCAGGGACGGGGGAGCCTGGTGGGCTGCCGTCTATGGGCTCGCACAGAGTCAGACAGGACTGACGCGACTTAGCAGCAGCAGCAGCAGCAGCATGGCAGGGTTTTTTTTAAGTAAAGTTAAACAGGCATTTGCCCTATGACCCAATGGTTCCACTACTTCATATCTGCCTAATAGAACTGGAAACATACCCCACAATGCAGTATCCACAAGGACCCTCATAGCAGCTTTTTCACGGGGGGAAGGCTTGTAAGTAACCTGGGTACCTGTGAGCAGGCGGATATGTTAACAAATTGTGATGTATTCATAGAAAAGTATACTGTCTCTGCTTGTAAAAACTGAACAGCTGTTACACCCATGACACTGACAAACACATTTAGGCAAGACATCTCTACTTAACGAGTTGAACCTCTTATTGTTATGAAACATCCCTCTTTGTACTGATGTTTATTTTTTCCTGATATTATTAAGCAAACTAGCTTTTTTATGAGTAGCACGTCCCTGGCAGATCTTTTTCCACCTTTTATTTCAGCTGCCTGAGTCTTTATGGTGACAGCCTGTGTTTGGCTTTTCTTTCGGCTCTCTGTCCCCATATTTCCTGGAATCAAGACTGCAGAATCACTAGTCACTAAGAGAGAAAACTAAAATTTAAGAAATACTTTAATAAGCAGAAAATGAATGAGAAATGAATAGCAAATCTTCTACAATCATACACTTGCTTTCTAAAAAATAAAATTCAGAAATGTCTTTATGAAAACACCACCAGTATCACAACTCCACACTCATCGGTACTGTGTCTTTCCTCCTCAGTAGGATTCCCACCTGGGAGGTTGACACTGCAGATGCTCCGTGACCTAGCAGAGAGGGGGAGGGCAACAGACACGGGCAGTGGATTCAGCAGACTTGGGTTCCAGTGTGGCCAGCGAGACTCTAGGCCTCCCTCAGTCCTCTAAATCTCTCCTGAGCCCCAGTTCCTTCCTCTAAAACTTGTAACAAAACAAAAATATCTTCCTTGCTTGAGTCACAGAATCCTTGCAAGGAACAAAGAAACAACATCCGGGAAAGTATTGTGACATACAAATGCAAGAACACGATTCTGCTATGCTTTCGGATGTAATTACACAGTTCTCTCCGTGACCCCAAACCACGCAGCCATTGCGGCGCGTTCGTTCTAACTGGATGTAAAATCACATCTGAGACAGAACCAAAATCTGTCACAGAATGGTGTACGCAAAGAACTCCTAATTATAAGCACCTTTTTCCCCCCTGAAAAGCCAGGAATAATAGAAAAATCAATCCATAATTTATTTTTTTTCTAATACTCTTTTGAACTGGTTTTAAGTCTTATTTTTTAAAACTTTGGTAGTACTAAAATCTGGCAGAAACACTGAACAAAAATAAGAAATGCATTAATGTGAAAATGCATTAATGTTTTAAAACATTTTAAAACAAGAAAGAACACATATTTTGTATTAATATAAAATATTATTATAAATTAATGAGACCTGAAAACTTTCTAATACTTTACTAAAACGTGTAAAGTAAAAACTTTACACGTGTGGATTCCTCACCACAGTATTTTGTTTGTAGCCTGATTCACTTTAGTACAATAAAATTTTAAATCTTTCCAAAACACAGAACAAATGCATGCGTATTATGATCACCTAGGCTCCCGCATGAACCTAATCCAGAAGCTGAGCTGTCTCCAGCCTCAGAGGGCCTGCAGAACAAGCATATCTCTGGCTCCTAAAAGCCAGGGTAGGGGAAAGGCACATCCATCAGCCCGTTCTGACCAGCGCACATTGAGCGCCCCTTTGTGTAAGCTGCCCCTGGGGCCAAAGCCACTTCCACACTCCCCCTGCTCTGAGTCCATCACACACATTGATTTATCCGGTCCGTGAAAAACGATCAACTACGAAGAAGCCTCGGAGAGTACGATTAGACCCATTCCGACCCTCCAGGGGCTCGCTGCAAGCAGGGAGGAAGTCTAACTGCATTCAGGGAAGCCGCGCGAGGAAGGTGCACAGGGGAGGCGGGACGCAGAGCAGAGGCGGCCTCCTCTCTGAAGGAAGGGCCTCCAGGAGCATCCCAGGGCGCTGCTGCTTGAGAGGCACCTGGAAGCCACGCAGCAACCTGGCAGCTTTACCTCTGCGCGCCCCCGCCCAGCCCCGCCCCGCCCTCATCGACACAACAGGAAAGGCGCAGTGTCATAAACAAGGAAGAATCGGGGCAGGGTCCCGCTGGGCCCGCCAGGCCTCCGGCAAGTGGGGCCACGCATGCGCCGTGTGTGTGCGCCAAGCCCGTGGGGGGGCCGCGCATGGGCCCTGTGCGCGCGGCCAAGGCCGTGGTGAGCCCAGGAGGAGGGGTCACCCGGCCCCCGCTTCTCCAGTCCCGCTGCCGTGAGAAGCCCGTCTCGCCTGCACTCACCCCGGGCCGCAGCCGGTTCAGAGGGCGACATGGTTGAGGATGAGATGGTTGGATGGCATCACCAACTCAATGGACATGAGTCTGAGCAAGCTCCTGGAGTTGGCGATGGACAGGGAGGCCTGGCATGTAGCAGTCCATGAGGTCGCAGACTCCCACACGACTAAGTGACTGAACGGAACTGAACTGAAGAAATGTGAACACAAATCTGGATGATGGAACACTATTGAGAGAGGAGGAGCTGACGCAGCCCAATGCAAGGCCTTCCCTGGTGGCTCAAATGGTAAAGAGCTATGTAGGAGACACGGATTCGAACCCCGGGTCGGGAAGATCCCCTGGAGAAGGAAATGGCAACCCACTCCAGTATTCTTGCCTGGGAAATCCCATCACCACAGTTCAGTTCAGTTCATTCACTCAGTCGTGTCCGACTCTTTGCGACCCCATGGACTTCAGCACTCCAGGCCTCCCTGTCCATCACCAACTCCTGGAGTTTACTCAAACTCATGTCCATTGAGTCCGTGATGCCATCCAACAACCGTCTCATCCTCTGTCATCCCCTTCTCCTCCCACCTTCAATCTTTTCCAGCATCAGGGTCTTTTCAAAGGAGACACTTCTTCGCATCAGGTGGCCAAAATATTGGAGTTTCAGTTTCAACATCAGTCAACATACAGATTTCTCAGGAGGCAGGTCAGATGGTCTGAGAACCCCATGAAAGTGAAGTGAAAGTCTCTCGGTCGTGTCTGACTCTTTGCGACCCCATGAACTGTACAGTCTGCGGAATTCTCCAGGCCAGAACACTGGAGTGGGCAGCCTGTCCCTTCTCCAGCGGATCTTCCCCACCCAGGAATCAAACTGGGGGTCTTCTGCATTGTAGGCAGATTCTTTGCCAACTGAGCTATCTGAGAACCCCATGAACAGTATGAAAAGGCCTTCCTGCGTGGCCTCCGGCAAATCAGGAGACAGAGCTGGGAGGGGAGCTGTTTTCGCGGCCTCGTGAGGCCGCTGAAGAATCCTCCAGGAGGGTGGCTGTGCAGGGCCCCGCCGCCCAGCCCGCCGCGAGCAACGAGGGATGGTGAGGCTGTCTCCCAGCTCCTCTGGCAGCAAGAGGAGGAGGTGAGAGGCCAGGACGCCCCACTGCCTGGCAGCTTCTCCCAGTGTTCTGGGACTCCAAGCTTGATGACCTTTAATTGCTGCAATTAACATCATAAAAGTTGTGCAAAATAACTTTCCTGGCTGTAATTTTTGTCTATTATCTAAAGGGTTTTCCTTCAGGCAGGGAAGGCATGTGCATTTAGAGGCCTCAGAACAGGCAGAGAGGGACAAACCTTCCTCCAGGGGCAGAGAGCTGAACCCGGGAGAGGGGAGAGTGCGGGTGTGAAGAGGCAGCCGGACTCAGGACCCGAGGCGAGTCCTGTCCAGTCCAGACTCCGTGCCAGAAAAGGTTCTGCACAGTGAGCCCATACAGGGACCCTGAAAGGTGGGGTGAGTCCACCAGACAGACACTCAGACAGAGGGAAAGGCCTTCCTCAAGGGAGCATGTGGACCAAGGGCTGCAGGCTGGGGGCAGGTGCCCAGGTGGCCATGAGAGAATGCCCTGAGGGACGAGGGTGGAGCTGACCACAGGAAGGACAGCGCAACTTTTCTTCTGCGTGAGATGACCTAACCTGACTGACAGGGCTGTGATGAAACCCAAGCAGGACCGGAATCACAGGGGAGATGCAGGGTAGATACAGACTCCTGGGCCTTGAGGGGCTCTGAGCGGTGGGTCTACCCTCCACCCGCCCCCTGCCCTGACCACAGAGCAGGGGCGCCGCTGGCCTCGCCCAGGGACCCCACAAGAGGGGTTGGCCCCTCGCCTGGGGCTGCAACGTCACCAGAAAGGGATTCGGTGACCACACGAGAGGAGCTGGGCAGCTCGCTCACAGGGCCCTGAGCATCCTGAAGAAGATGAGGAGAGGGCCCCGAGGCTTCCTGCCAATTCCTCTGCTCACAGACATGAAGTCCTGAAGCCACAGCCAGAAAACACACGGCGAGGCCAACGGGGGGTCCAAACTCGGGCTGCCTCGCTGCATCTCAAGACCCGGGAAGATGAACGGTTTCAAAAGGATGAAAAAATTAAGACAGAGATGCATTTTATTGTACAAACTGCTACAATTAACTGCTAAGTCACTCTACGTGAGATATACCATATTCTTAAAAATGAAGCTTATTACCTGTTTTCAAACGTCCCTCCACCAAAGAGCGCTGCCCACAGCAGCAACATCCCCACGAAGGGAACCAGGCCTCACACCCAGCTGCCCCTCGTGCCCGCGCTGTGACCCTGTTCACGGCCACACACACCACAAAGCGACCACACAGCGCGAGCCGCAGGTGCCAGGAAATGCCACCCTCACACGCTTTACAGCAGATTTCCAGGAAGCATTTTATTGACTGGAGGAAGCTGGCTGTGTCATCATCAGGAGGGAACGCAGGACTGCGCATATCCACATTAAAAAGGAATCCATCCGGCAATCTTATTTTTTTCCCCTGCTATTTGCTCTTGTGTTGCTTGATTTTGCTAGTCTGTAACTCGGTTACTTGCTTGAATCACAAAAGCAGGATTCTTCTCTCCTCCTCCTGTCCTTTTTCTCTTTTTTATTATAATTTACCTCCGTGAATATACCCAATTTGTTCATAGTGGGAAAAACCAGTCCTATTAAAACAGAAGTCGCTTTGTTGGCAATGCCAGGAAAACAGCTCTGCCTCCCATGGTAGGTGTCCCAATTTTCCCCACCCTCCCACCTGGAAAGCTCCAGCCCCGGCCCCCCACCACCCCGCCACCAACTGCCACAGGAAACAGCCGGACCAGCCAAAGCCAGCCTTCCTGCTGGTCCTCACGGCAATCGACTAGAAAAAAATGGACACTATTAAGTGTCAAGAGTCTTGGATATCAAATTTAAAAAGACCAATAACCCAATTAAAATCAGGCCAAAGGATCTTAATAGCTATTTCTTCAAAGAGATATACAAATGGCCAATAAGCATGTGAAATGATGCTCAAAATCATTAGCCATCAGGGAAAATGAAATCACAACAAGATGCCACTCTGTGCCCACGAGGATGACCAAAAACCTAGAAAAGAATGAATGCATGTGTATGCACAGCCGACACACTTTGCTATACGCCCGAAACGGAGAAGATATTGCAAACCAGCTACTCCAACAAAATTTAAAAAGAGAGAAAAGAAAAACGGGAGCCATCCTCTAGAGGGGAAAGTAAAATGCCCCAGCGCCTTTGGAAAACAGGCCGACAGTTCCTTAAAAAGGTCAAGGGTTACCTCCTGACTCAGCAATTCCGCTCCCAGGCACACACCCACAGACATGAAAACAGGTCCACATAAAAACCTGTAGGTATGTGAGTGTTCACGGCAGTGTCGCTTGGAACAGCCAAAAAGAGTAAACACTCTAAACACCAACAGATGAATGGATAAATAACATGTGGCCTACTCACACCACGGAAGATTGTTTGGCCCAAACAAGGACTCCAGGGTAGACACTCAACATGGATGAACCTTGAAAGCATTACGCTCAGTGAAAGAAGCCATTCTCAAAAGGCTACATGGTGTAAGATTCCACCATATGAAATTTCCAGAACAGGGACATCCCCCGAGACAGAAGGAGACTAGCGGGTGCAGAGGGCTTCGGGCAGGGAGTGACTGCCAACAGGCTCAGGGCTTTCTCTTTGAGCTCTGAAACGGACTGCAGTATACAGCCACACAACCCGACAAACGTACGGAAAACCACTGCGTTAGACACTTAAACGGTGAACTGTCTGGCATAGGCGTTATATCTCAACAGAGACATTTTCCAGAAGTTCTGGCTAAGGCATTTCTGAAAGGCTATTTATAACCCTAACTGTCTCCCAAGGCAGGCAGATCTGGGGGAGCGGGTCCTTTGTTCCAGGGAACATAATGATGGACCTCGGCACGCAGAGATTTGATCAGAACTGAGGAGGCTGAACGGCGCTGCATGGGGCGAGGACGGGGCTGGCTTTGGAAGAGCCCCCGCCCCCTAGACAGCAGGACCATGGGAGAGCGATGCGCACCCCACCAGGGATGCCCAGCACTACAGCAGCTAAAAACCAGACAAAGGCTATGTGGCTCCGGGCGTGTTTGTGGTTGGAGAGGCCCGCAGATGGACACGAGGCAGACGCACCCACCCTGAGGACGCCACGACCCAGTGACGCCCACGGAGCCCTGGGCAGGTGCCCAGGGAGCCACAGGAACCCAGGCAACGCTTCCCTCTGCACCAGGCACCAGGGCTGAAGATGGTTCTGAGACGAGCTGTCACGGGGGACGGACGCCTCCAGCTCACATCCCAGCCTCGCTGAAAACACTCGCACCCTCTGGGCTAGCCATTTCATTTCCGGGAATCTGTCCCAAAGAGATATTCCAGAAGGCAACCAAATATTTGTGCATAAAAATGGTGACCACAATGTTACTGATATGTTAACAAAAGAGACAGGATCTAAATATCTGATAAGAGGGAACTGAGTGGATGAGTGGTACATCCGTTTGTTACTAACAGGAAATCCAGAAGTACCCCCAGGATGTTCGGGGAGAGCTCTGGTGCCCCAAGTCTATGGCGGGGAAGAGCGCGTGCGGTCTCCCACACATCCTGTGACCAGCCCCCCGCACCGCCTCCCCGACACGGAGCCCAGTCGTCCGTTATCACTTCACAAGGTCTAATTACACCACTTTCCCTTCAACACCATTGATCCGCCGGCCAGTGCCGCGTGGCATTTAATTAAAGGAAAGGCTACTGCTATTTCGTGTTAAATATCTAAACCCTTTCAAGCAAATTAGGAGCTTGAGCTTCGCTTCTTTGCTTCCCAGAAGGACTCGATGAAGACAGACCTTCGGTCTCCCACCACTTCTGCGTTAAGACATACATATTCGCACGCTGAGCCAGGCGCCCTCCGGGGCGGCAGTGTTTGCTGATAACTCCCTGGCAGCCGCTGCTCCGCTTGTGAACAGGCAGAGTCTGCTAAGGGGTCAGCGAGTAACATCATCCTGACGCTGTGATGTCTGAAGGTCAACAGGGCAGCCACACAACGGCCCCTGAGAGCGCCTTCTGCCTCATCTCTGCGTCTGGCTAGGACCCCGAGGTCATCACGACCTCCCCTGGTTCCTGCCCTCCTGCGCATGCTCGGCATCTGCCACTCGAGAAACACCCCTGGGGACCAAACACCCCCGGCAGTGCAGAGAGGCGCCGGTGCCCAGCTCTCCCGAGGGAGCCCCTCCCCGCTGTGACCCCGAAGGCCAGCAGGCCAGCCCCTAGTTCCCACGCAGGACGGACGGACCTAGCAGACAGGAAGCTGATCCAGCCCACAGGAAGGCTGCAGACAGCCTTGTCAGAGATAACCTCAATTAATTTTAGCCAAGTGTGCAGTGTAATCACAAAGGCAAAGCAACATAATCCCACAGGCCCCTCATGTAACTCCACATGTAAACGCACAGAAGGGGGCTGGGTGGCAACGAGGCAGGAAGCCCCGGGGACACTCGAGAACTGACCATCCACGCTCCCGCCAACGGGCCTGCAGCATGTGGCACAGCCGCTGGCGTCCCCATCCCAGCGCCACCAGGGCGCCCCACCCGGGACGCCACCTGTCCTGGGGTCGCCCCCACCGTCCCCTGGCACCCACAGAACCGCCTCCCTGGCTCCCAGCCTGCACCACCCACTTCCAGCCCGCCAAAGCGATCAGCCTGTCCTTCTCCAGGGCACACCTCCGCTCCCACCATGAGCGGTGTGGGGTTCCAGGTCTCTCTGTGCTCACCAGGGGCCGTGTCTTACCACAACCCTGTACCCCAACTCCTGGCATCATGGCTGCACAGACAAGGTACCTGACAATCTGAAACCCCACACCTGCCAAGGGAGATGGGCAGGAAATCAGGGCTCTGGGCAGGCCTAAGGAGCCACAGCTGTGGGCCCATCACTTCACACATTGGAACCCACACTCTCCACTACATACAGGTAGGGTGGCCATAGGATATACTGTCTGAAGTAGGTACTGGGGGGCATAATTACTAATTATACCAGGACACAGGAGTAAACCAGCGCCTGGGCCTGTGACGGACCTGTGCTCCTTGGGTGCTCTGTGTGGACCCAGGATAAGAGGCTTCCTGGGACACTGAGACCAAAGCAGAAACGCAGAAAGACACCTTCCAGACACAGAAGAAAATGTGAATGACTGTTCATTGCTATCACTTACCTACTAGAATAGTTACTACACTGGGATCTGTCATGCCATCAGCATATTTTATATTTTAGTACACATGTTAGTCTTCACGATTCACAAGTATTAAGTAAAGATTAACCATCAACAGTCCAGCATTAGGAGTTCCTATGTCTGGAAGGAGTAGAAGGATGAGCAAGTCATTAAGAGGCCGGTTATGAAAGGCCTTAAATACCAGGAGTCTGATCTCCATCCTGAAAGCAGCAGGGAGCTGCTAAAGCCGAGGAGAAAGCGGTGCTTCGTTTTGGCTCACCCCCTGCTAGTACACGGGACGTATTAGAGGGAAGAGGGACCCAAGGAGACTAGTTGGAGGCTCCTTCAGTGATGAGTAGGAATAAGAAAGGTCTGCGCAAGGGCAGACCCATCAAAGACAGAAAGGGAAGAAGGAAGCAGGCGGCACAGGAACATTCTGACGGAACAAGAACAGACAAGCTTCGGCAATAACTAGATATCAAGACACGGAGCAAAGACTTGACAATGACCCGCAAATGTGACCCTGAGGAAAAGGGATAATCACAGAGTCACAACTGTGACTTAAAGAGGAAGTGGAGAGGAGGAGTCAGCCTAGTGAAGGAGAAGAGAAATGGGACGGGGATCAAGAGAGCTGGGCCATCACACGTGACAAACCCACCAGCGAACACCACGCTCAACGGTGAAAAGCTGAGAGCACATCCTCTAAGGTCAGGAACAAGGCTGGCAAGCCCACTCTCGCCACTTCTGCTCAGTCCTAGCCACAGCAATCAGAGAAGAGAAAGAAATAAAAGAAATCCACACTGGAAAGGAAGAAGTAACTCACTGTTTGCAGGTGACACAATACTATACGTAGAAAATCCTAAAGCTGCCGCCAGAAAACTACTAGAGCTCATCAATGAAGCTGCTAAAGTTGGAGGATACAAAATTAATTCAGAGAAATCTGCTGTACTTCTATATTCTAAAGCAAGCTATCAGAAAGAGAAATTAAGGAAACAATCCCACTTACCGTTACCTCAAAATAAAACACCTACAAATAAACCTACCTAAGGAAGCAAAAGATGTGTACTCAGAAAGCTATAAGACACCAATGAAATAAACAGAAGACAAAACAAACAGAAAGACACAGTTTGTTCTTGGGTTGAGAATTAACACTGTTAATATGACCACACCCAAGGCAATCTACCGATTCAATGCAATCTCTATCAAAATACCAATGACATTTTTCACAGAAGTAGATCAAATAAATTCAAAATTTCTGTGAAAACACAAAAGACCCCAAATAGCCGAAATGATCTTGAGAAAGAAGAACAAAGCTGGAGGAATCACCCTCGCTGACTTCAGACTATACTACAAAGCTACAGGAATCAAAACAGTGTGGCACTGGCAGAAAAACAGACACACAGATCAATGGGACAGGATAAAGAGCCCAGCAATAAACCTACAGACTTACAGCCAATCAATCTATGATGAAGGAGGCAAGACTATACAGTGGA
Source organism: Dama dama (assembly GCF_033118175.1). Taxonomy (NCBI): domain Eukaryota; kingdom Metazoa; phylum Chordata; class Mammalia; order Artiodactyla; family Cervidae; genus Dama; species Dama dama. Next base: position 3,323,815 of record NC_083702.1, read on the forward strand.
GAAAAGACGGTCCTTTAATAAGTGAGTCTGGGAAAACTGGACAGCTACATGTAAAAGAACAGAATTGGAACATTCTCTAACACCACATACAAAAATAAACTCAAAAAGGACTAAAGACCTAATGTAAAAGTGAACCATAAAACTCCCAGAGGAGAAACACAGGCAGAACACTTTTTTTTACATAAATCATAGCAATATTTTTTTTTGATCTGTCTCCTAAAGCAAAGAAAATGAAAGCAAAAATAAACAACTGTGACCTAATTAAATGTAAAAGCTTGTGCACAGTAAAGGAAGCTACTGCCAAAGGAAAAGACAACCTACTGAACGTGGAAAAGCATTTGCAAATGATACAACTGATAAGGGACTAATGTCCAAAACATACAAAGAGCTCACACAACTCGACTCAAAAAATAGCCAGAAAAAAAAAAAAAACGGCCAGGGGCGTCCCTGGCAGCTCAGCAGTAAAGAACCCACTGGTCAGAGCAAGAGATGCACGTTCTGACAAGCCCGTGCCCCACAAGGACTGGGCCGTGCCCCAGAGCTTGGGGGCTGCTAGCACTAGGCCCACGTGCGGGACCTACTGAGGCCCACACGTCCCAGAGCCGTGCTCGGCAGCCAGAGAAGCCACCGCAACGAGCAGGTCAAACACTGCAACTAGAGAGTAGCCCCCGATCGCCGCTGCTAGGGAAAGCCCCCGCAGCAACGAAGCCCCAGGACAACCAAAAATAAACAAGCACATACGATCATTTTCTAAACGTGGGCAGAAGACCTCCAAAGAGGAAATGCAGACGGCCAATAGGCACCTGAAAAGACGCTCAACGCTGTTGATCATCAGAGAAGCGCAAATCAAAACCACACTGAGATATCATCTCACATCTGTCAGAATGGCCATCACCAAAAAGAACACAAAATAAAATATTAGCGACGATGTGAATTTGAGGAACACACATGTTCGGTCTAGAGCAAACCCTAACCGTCCCTGCCCCACCATAAGCACACTGGATGTGTGCTTATGTGACCGGGGCTGGAGGCGGAGTGTGGATAGAGCATCAAAGAATCAATGAACAGAGAAAGAGAAACAAGGATGAAAGTGGGAAGAGGGAAAAGAGGTCTGAAAACACAGAAGAATGCTCAGCAAGGGGCGGACCAGCCCCCTCTGGCCTCTGGCTTTCTTCAGACACTTGGCTGCTAAGCTCTGGGCCTTAGTGGCCCCTCGCAGTGCCGCCCCCAGCCTGGAAGGCTGCTGGGGAAGCAGGTGCCCAATGGAGCGGCCCTGGCGCCAGGCACGTAGACGGTCTTCCAGGTCAGTGGGGCCTCGCTCGAGGCGGCAGAGGCGCAGGGAGGCCGGGCCAGGGCTGAGCTGGCCGCCTGCAGCCCCCGGGGCAGCTCGGGGTGCAGCTGGCACAGCAGAGCTAAGCTCACAGGAGGCAAGAGGGATGGGCTCGGGCACAGGGCCAGCAGGGGGCGAAGAGGAGCAGACACAGGACTGGCTGGGGGTCTGGAGTCAGGAGGACACTGACCATCAGCGTTCAAGGCGCCCAGGAAGGAGCAAGGTGAGCGGGTCTGGGCAGGTGCAGGGGCCTCGCCGAGCCAGGCTGAGGACAAGCCCCCCATGGCGCCAACGGGCAGAACCAAGACCTCGGACTTCACGCGATCTGGAGCGGGGCAGCCTTCAACCGGCCAGGGAGCTCCTGCCGGGCGGGCGCCCACAGGCCTCTCCCCGGAGGAGGGGGGCTCTGTGACCCAAGAGTGACGCCGTGCCCACCCACAGGCTCAACCCAGCGAGACAGAACGGTGACCTGGTCAGCGGGCACCTCCTGACCAGCTAGCGCTCCTCCTCACCCCAATACACCCTCACCCCCTGAGGGCAGAGCCCCTCTGCGTCCCCTCACAGGCCACAACAAAGGGCCAATAGGTACGTTTTCAATGTTTTGGGTTTTTTTTTTTACTGAGATATAATTCACATACCACAAAATTTAATGCACACACAGTGGGATTTAGCAGGCTCACAGAATCGGGCAGCCATCAGTCACCACCATCTAACTCCAGAACATTCCATCGCCATCCATGAGCAAACCCCGGAGCCAGCAGCAGGCCCCCACATGCCCCCACCCAGCCCCTGGCAACCAGCTCTCTCTCTCTCTATGGAGCTATCCGTCCTGGGCACTTCACATCACTGTGCCCTGTCACCACGGGCATCTTGCACTGAGCCGAATGCTTTCAGGCGTCACCCACACGGGAGCCGGCGTCAGAACTTCCCTCCTTGCACAGACAGACCACGTCTCATTTATCCATTTGTCACTTGACGGGCAGCTGGGCTGTTTCTACTTCATGGGCAATTATAAATAACACTGCTATGACAGTCTCATATAAGCTTTTGGGTGAATATAAGTTTTCAATTCCCCAGGGTACATACCCACCTAGGGGGTAACTGCTGAGTCACAAGGCCGCTCTAAGTTACACTGAGGAACTGTCAGACTCCAACACTGCTGCTCGACTTCACACTCCCACCCTCAGGGTGTCACACAGGGTTCGGGTTCCTCCACACCCTCACCAACACTTGTTAGTATCTGTCTTTTCTATCACACCTAGTGGGTGTGACAAGCACATTTTTTTGAGTGAAAGTGAAAGTCGCTCAGTCGTGTCCGACTCTTTGCGACCCCATGGACTACACGGTCCATGGGATTCTCCAGGCCAGATGATACTGGAGTGGGTAGCCTTCCCCTTCTCCAGGGGATCTTCCCAACCCAGGGATCAAACCCAGGTCTCCTGCATTGCAGGTGGATTCCTTACCAGCTGAGCCTCCAGGGACAATGGTTATTTCTCAAGATCTTGGGTCTAGTTTGATCCCTCCCCAGAAGGGCTCTGCAAACTGTAATTCCATTGTGAACTTCACACACACTCACACAGGGTCACCATGCTGCCATCAGCCCTGACACAGCAAGCCCACAACGGCGGAACACTCCGCAGCGCTCCCCAAGAACAACGCTGGCACTGGTCCATCCAGCCCGGGGAGCACATGCATCCCTAACCTTAACCCGAGAGGTGGGAAGGAGCCCCCGCAGCGTCCTCAGCCCCGAGCTCACCCCCCACCCCGTCCACACGAGCGGCAGGAGGGCAGGCCCTGCCCACCATGCCCGCCCCACCACAGACGTGCAAAACAGCTGCGGGGATGAAAGCAGAGGAGACAGAGGGTGCAGCTGTTCCCAGGCTGCCTGGCTTCCTCGGGGCGCTCCCGAGAGAGGCAGCGTCAGCAGCTGGCACTCACCTGAGCTCATCAGTCACCGGGCGGCACGTGTGAGCAACAGGGATGGCTTACAGGAGGACACAGCCGGCGGGTTCTGCAATCTGCCGCCACCCCACACAGAGCGGGCACCGCCGTCCCGACAAGGGAAGCTGCCCGGCAGCGCTCACGGGGCGCCTGACGCAGCCCCTCCCTGTGTCCTTTCGGGAGGAAGTGAAAGCCCCAAAGGGCTTCAGGACCAGTCCGATCCCTCCCTTCGAGTGAGGCGGAGACAATCAACAAGTCGGGTACTGTGACCCCCAGGCCTAGCCACCCCACCGGCCACCCCACTGCCCAGCCTCTCCTGCTGGGGCGCGGGAGGCAGCGGGCGGCACCAGCCGGCCAGCCCAGGACAGGGGACCCGTTCTCGAGCAGAGAGGACAGAGGCTAAGGCTCCCTCAACAGCAGGCTGGGGGTGCCAACAGCACATGGTGGCTACCCCGGTGGGGAACGGGATCCTGAGCCACGGGGAGAGTGGAGATGAGCCCGCTGCCCCCACGTCAGCTCAGGATTCCCGAGAAAGGCTGACCCGCAGACCTGGGCCGAGGTGGGGGAACCCAGGCTGGCGAAGGGCCTGCTGGTCACCAATAGCAGAGCCATGACAGAGCCACCGGCGAGCCGGAGACCACCTGCCAGGCGGACGGAGGCAGACCCGGGGGAGAGCCGGCCGACCGTCTGCTGCTGGAAGGACGCTCCGCTGCTGGAACGCAGGTCCCTTGCCGAGCGCCTTAGATGAATCACGCCCACGGCCACCTCCAGAGAGCACCTGCCCCTGCTCCCCTTACAGGTGAGGCCAAGGCAGGAGTCCAGCAGGGCGGGGGAGGGGGCGAACTGTCAAGGGTCCCCCTAAGGCTCCTGCCAACCATGAGAGGCTGTCAGGGTGCAGGAAGAGCCTCGTGAAGCTCTACAGTCTGGGGAGGAGGAGGCATCCCCCCCTTATGGTGGGTGGAGACCCACTCGGAAAGAGGCAACAGAGCGGAACACAGACTGCTCAGCCCTGCAGCCCGCAGCGTACGTGAGACTACTTAGAGAAACATGTCATAATGCAGTCAAAACGGGAACAATATTTATGACTATTTGCAACGGAAACAGGACTCAGTGAAACAGTAACACACAGTATCAGCATAAACATCATCACACAGCTTCAGGAGAACCAACCAGAGGCCCCTGTCACCCAGGCGGAGGCGCTGAGTGTCTGCACCTGGGTTGGGGGAGGAGCCTGACGCCATCCGCCTGAGTCGCAGACGGGGAGGCGGCCGCTCGGGGGTCCGCCAAGGGCTCCAGGACCCCCGGGCCTGCTCTGAAGGCAGGACCAGGCCGCAGCTGCCTTGGAGAGGAAGCAGTGAAAATTCACACACCGCCTACTTGAAAGCTCACTGCAGGCAGTCACAGACCATGTATGGGCCCGCAGTGAACTCCAGGCGGTCCGCATCACGGCCTTCCCGAGGCGGCCCTGCTTCCCCGTTCTCCCCAGTCCCCCAAGGAAAGCTCCCGCCGTGGGAGCTGAGCTGCCCGGGCCAGCGGCCCGCAAGCCCCGCTGGCATCCTCGGAACCCCACCACCCTGGGAGTGCGGGTGCCACTGCGGGCAGAGGTCAGAAAGAAAAGATTCAGAACGGAACGCGGAGGAAATGTTTGTGTCTCTTTTTTTAATTAATTAATTTTAACTGAAGGATGATTACAATACTGGGATGGCCTCCGCCATACATCAGCGTGAATCGGCCACAGGCATCCACGTGTCTCCTCCCTCTGGACCCCCCCTCCCCCCCACCCCGTCCCTTGAGGTTGTCACAGAGCTCGGGCTTTGGGTTCCCTGCGTCATACATCCAACTCTCACTGGCGATCTGTTTTTCACATGGTAATGTGTATGCTTCAGTGTTATTCTCGAAAATCATCCCACCCTCTCCCTGACAATCAAAACCTCCCACTGTGAAACCACTGACTCTTAACTTAGAGCAAGTCCACTCCCCCCACGAGCTTTCCATCCCCTCACTCTAAGACAGGACTGTCTCCCAGGAAGGACGGCCACCACGCAGAGAGCTGGGGTCTCCCCCATAAATGACAGTCACCCGGGAAGGACGGCCGCCACGGGCAGAGGTCAGGGTCCCCCCGGGAAGGACGGCCGCCACAGGCAGAGGTCAGGGGACAGTCACCCGGGAAGGACGGCCGCCGCAGGCAGAGGTCAGGGTCCCCCCGGGGAAGGACGGCCGCCACAGGCAGAGGTCAGGGGACAGTCACCCGGGAAGGACGGCCGCCGCAGGCAGAGGTCAGGGTCCCCCCGGGGAAGGACGGCCACCGCAGGCAGAGGTCAGGGTCCCCCCGGGGGTGACAGTCACCTGGGAAGGACGGCCGCCACAGGCAGAGGTCAGGGGTCCCCCCAGGGGTGACAGTCACCCGGGGAGGATGGCCGCCATGGGCAGAGGTCAGGGGTCCCCCCGGGGAAGGACGGCCGCCATGGGCAGAGGTCAGAGTACCCCCTGGGAAGGACGGCCGCCGCAGGCAGAGGTCAGGGTCCCTCCAGGAAGGACGGCTGCCGCGGGCAGAGGTCAGGGTCCCCCGGGGGTGACAGTCACCCGGGAAGGACGGCCGCCGCAGGCAGAGGTCAGGGTCCCCCCGGGAAGGACGGCCGCCGCGGGCAGAGGTCAGGGTCCCCCCGGGAAGGACGGCCGCCGCGGGCAGAGGTCAGGGTCCCCCCGGGAAGGACGGCCGCCGCGGGCAGAGGTCAGGGTCCCCCCGGGAAGGACGGCCGCCGCGGGCAGAGGTCAGGGGTCCCCCCGGGGAAGGACGGCCGCCGCGGGCAGAGGTCAGGGTCCCCCGGGGGTGACAGTCACCCGGGAAGGACGGCCGCCGCAGGCAGAGGTCAGGGTCCCCCCGGGAAGGACGGCCGCCGCGGGCAGAGGTCAGGGTCCCCCGGGAAGGACGGCCGCCGCGGGCAGAGGTCAGGGTCCCCCCGGGAAGGACGGCCGCCGCGGGCAGAGGTCAGGGGTCCCCCCGGGGAAGGACGGCCGCCGCGGGCAGAGGTCAGGGTCCCCCAGGAAGGACGGCCGCCGCGGGCAGAGGTCAGGGTCCCCCGGGAAGGACGGCCACCGCGGGCAGAGGTCAGGGGTCCCCCCGGGAAGGACGGCCGCCGCAGGCAGAGGTCAGGGTCCCCCCGGGGGCGCATGAGCGCCACAGGGCCCACTCCACGCTCTGCTAGTTTTCACACTTCCCGAGGAGGCATCAGAAGAGGCCCTCACAGATGTATTGTTTTATAAAGAAACGTCCCTTTGGAAAAGAACACTTTTTCATTTGAAGCCCCACCTCCCCTTCCTCGACTGAGGGGAGCCGCTTCTGAAAACACAGGGCACCAGTGAGCTTGCTCACCCCGAGTGCAATGTCATCTGTGTATCTTGTGTGAAGGACTCCAAAGCCCTTTCTGGGAAAGACGGACATGGACGCCGTCAGCAAACCCAGCAAACACGGCTCAGGTCTCAGAAGACACCAGCGCCCCGCACCTCCCTGCAGTCTGCAAAACGGGAGGGGGCGTGGGAGGAGCGGGGTGTCCAGGAACGGCAGGGTACAATGCCCTCCACCGGCAATCCCCAATGCACAGGAACATCTCTGAAAAACAGATGTGGGGGAAATGACAGATCCTGTTGACCAAAGCCATCTAACACCTCGGCCTGTTAGACGTGTCTCCTACAGGCGTCAGCGGATTTTCACGCCCGAGGGACTGACACTACTCCCCGACAAGCGCCCTGACTTCCGTGCCTGCACAGGACGTGGCCGTCCAGTCGCACTGCCTCCCGGAACATCTACCATCCTCCTCCGCGCAGAAACCAAACCTAGAGCCACAAAACAAACCAAACCTCAGGTCGGTGCCCCCAAGTCAGGGCCCCCCAAGCTGAGCGGGGGCTCTGCAGCTCCAGCCCTCTAAGCTGCAAGGCCGTCCGTCCAGCTGGCCATCGGGGTCACCGGCTCCCATGGAGGCCTGAGGCCCACGAGACGCAGCCCAGGTCGAACAGGCTCGGGTCAGCGGGGGAGACGGCTGCCTGGGCCTCTCCGCCAGACGGGCTCGGGTCGGTGGGGGAGGCTGCCTGGGCCTCTCCGCCAGCATCAAGCTTAGAATGGCAGGACAGCTTTTCTTCTTGGAACACAGCCTGAAGTGCGGCGAGGTGAGACAACATGACGTGTGGGATCTGCTCTGAAATGCTGCGGCCAGGGGGAAGGAGAAGAAGCTAGTCCGCCTGAGTCGTGATGACCGCGGGGTCTGGGACACAGCGAGCTGGCTGCGTGGCCCTGCCTTCTCCACCTCTGTGATGTCTGAAAGGTTCCATGACACGCCTGTGTCAAAGCGTGAGGGACGGTGGCACGGCCCTGCTGACCGTGATGGATCCCGGTCCCGGCCTGGAGACCCACGTGCATCTCCCGGGCAGCGGAGCCCTCCCCCTTCGGGCAAGGAGCTGCCCCCCTGAACCCCCAGGCCCCAAGAACTGCCTCCTCTGACCTCAGCATCCCACGCAGTGCGCCTGCTCACAGGCCCGAGGCTCAGGCGGGAGACCGCGTCTCCTCGGGGGGCCAAGGACACACACACGCGGATGGAGAGGCGCTGCAAAGCCAGGGTCATGCCCCTGGTTCATCTTACAACTGGGGCGGCTGCAGCGCCCACAGCGGGGTGCACGCGTGCTGCTGACACACACGTGTGGCAGGAGGGAGAAGCCCTGGACGCGGTCTCCCTTCCTGACCGCTTGGGGCACACTCTGCGAGTCTGCCTGGCAACAAGGCCCAGAGACAAGATCCGTCTGTCTCGTCCCAGACAGACAGGTGTCTGAAGAGCGTCGTACCTTTCAAACAGCTTCCTCCCTCTGAACCGGCGCTCTGGCCCCCCTAGAACCCGTGGCCGCATCTCAGCCGCTCCCCGGCGGCTGCTGGCTGCAGTGTGACCGCGGTGAGCGGCACGGTCCTCCCGGAGACGGCCCGTCCCGGGCGCGCCTGAGCCACACTCTGAGGCCCCCGGCTTGCAACTAACACACGATCATCATTCTATCACTTTCAAATCAGAGGGCCTAATATTTTGAGCATAATGATTTTAAGGAGCTCAACAATTTCTTTGCATGCATTATTCATTTTGTGACAGCAAACTGCTATTTCACTGAGATTACTGTAAATCGCTACATGAAGAGCTAGCTTGCATGAACAATTAAATGATAGATATGATAAACTAGATTTATAAGCTTTATGTTCCTATAACATAAATTCCCTGAATGATTTAACTTCACAGAGCTAGAAAATTCTTCCCCGGTGCCAGGTTCGTGGGGCTGCAGCTCCCCCATCAGCATGGAGCAGACGCTGACGTCGGACGAGCAAGGAAAATATTCAATAAAAGGTTTAATATTACTAAGGTTACCCCAGCAACACTATGAGTAATAGCCCTGTTAGGTGCTTCATTAAAATTTTTTCAACCAAATACTGCCCTTAATCTTCTCAATGGAACAAAACACGTAGCCAGGAACCCATGTAGAGGACTGGAAACGGCGTCGGGCACCTGAGCACAGACGCCCTCCCGTCCGACACAGACACGGAGACGGCCCCGAGCAGCTCAGATGAGAGAGGCGGCATCGCTCCCAAAATGATTCCCTAGAAGTCCTGACACCTCAGTCCGTGCCCTTTCCTTCAGGCGTGCAAGCGCAGCCGCTTCAGTCGCGTCCCACTCTATGCGACCCTACAGACTGGGGCCCCCCAGGCTCCTCCGTCCAGGGGATTCTCCAGGCAAGAACACTGGAGTGGGTGGCCAGGCCCTCCTCCAGGAGACCTTCCTGACCCAGGGATCGAACCGCGTCTCTTGTGTCTCCTGCAGAGGCAGGAGGGTTCTTTGCCACGAGCGCCACCTGGGAAGCCCACGCTCTTTCCTCCACTGATGAGCAAACTGAAGCTTGCACCAGAGGGCACTCTGACGCCACCAAGAGCTGCCCGGAGGCGAGGCGGGAACCCCAGACCAGGGACGCGGGGCCCCGGGCGCCAGGCCCACTCGGGGCTCTGCTGCCCAGACGGCTCCAGAGCGGAAGCCCCCAGGAATCACCACCAGACACCAGGGGGGACCTGCGAGACCACCTGCCCCATACTTCCTCTCCAAGAGAGGATGCCGCGCCCCCGGGACAGTCCAGGCCTGCCACGCCAGCCCCCTCTCCTGCTCTGCACTCAGGAGGCTCACTGGGGCGACGAGCCCATGACAGCGCTCAGACTGCAGCCCTGCCTCGCTGAGGCATCAACCCCTAGGGCGCTGACAGGTGGGGGCGGTGGCTTCATCACGTCTGCGACCAGGGCGGGTCTCAGACACAGACCCCACGGAGGCCCGGGCGGGACCTGAGCCCAGCAGTCCGGTCCAGGGCCGCCCCAGCCGCAGCCCCGCCCCCTCCGCGGCAGCTGTGCTGGGCTCCCGGACAGTCCACCCCGACCCCACAAGTTCCGCCAACCCCACGGCCCGTGTCCATCCCACCTCCCCGCTCCCGTCTCAGCGCCGCCCACCCTGCCGAGCCGGTGCAGCTCTTCACCACAAGGCTCAGCCCTCAGCTTCATGACCAGGGCCGCCGCCCCCACCCGGCACACGGGAGGTGCATACGGAACGCTCGGTGTCGGGGAATCAGTGGAGGGGGACGGGGCTGCCTGGAAGCCTCGCAACTAGGCTGATAAACTTCTCAAAAGTGGGGAGGGAAATGGAGGAGGAGGCACACAGCTGGGGGTTCCTTTCTCAACAGCAGCTCGTGGGGCGTCCCAGGCCACAGCCTTGGATACGGGGCCCAGAGCGCCTCACATTCAGCCCACACGAGGCCAGCCACCCCGCCAGGCCTGCAGCGGTGCACCCCCATGAGGACTGGACAGGACTGGACAGCCCATGGGCACCTGGCCTGGGGTTACTGGACGCCTCGCCAAATGCTCACTGGGCATGACAGTCTGCAGACACACCTCTGTCTGACGAATGGGGACAGCCGTCCTATCCTCGCTGACACGGCTGGGCAGCGTCCCATCCCTGCTGACACACGGGGGCCGTCCGGGGGACCCAGGGAGCCGAGAGCAGATGCTTCCTGCAGAGCACTGGTTCTCACGGGCAAATCATCTCGGAACAAGATGCAACTTCCCTCCTTTACTACCAACGAGGCTGGACCCCGCTTCAGCCCAGAGAACCAGGGTGCCAGGCATGCCAGGTGGCCTGGTTCACCTCTGTGTGCCCCTCTTTACCTGCTAACAGTAACCCCCTTACCCTCAAAACAAATGGTAATGATACATCCCTCCACAGAGAGCTTTCCAGAAGGCTCTAGGAGTCACCCACAGAACGAAGGACCCCCAGCCCCAGCCCGCCTTCCAACGCGGCTGCAGTCACCACTCGCTCCTCTATGCAGACGACAAGGGGACGCCTTTCGGCAGCTCGATGACAGGACACGGTTAGCATGCGAGACAGTCGTGCAGCGCAGCAGAGGGCCTGGCAACCACGTGGCGTCCCAGGACGGACGGCTCACAGAGTGCCATCTGTGCCAGCCACTTCCTGCCCGCTGCCGCCTTCGTCTCTGCAAGGCAGTTATCACTACTCCCATAAAAAGGCACATAATGATAACAATAACGGCGAACAGGGGCTGAGTGCTCCTCTGCGCACGAACCATCCCGAGAGCCGCTGCGTGAGCACTAACGCCCAGAACCAGCCAAGGAGACAGGGGTCCTTACTCCCACCCAACAGAGGTGGACACGGAGGCGCAGAGAAGCCAGTGATCCTTACTGCCCTCCCCACCACCACCGCCCCCAGCAGAACCGGCCCAGCGCCTGTGCCCTGAGCCACCACACCCCTCGGGTCGTCTCACCAATAAGGACGTGAAGTGTGCGGAGGACAAGACCTTGCTCAAGCTGCAGAGCTAGGATGAAGAGGGGCATGTCTCAAAATCCAGAGACACCACGCTCAACAGGCAAGGCGAAATGCACCTCCCACCAAGTGCTCCAGGTACACACGGTTTCCCCTGGGCCCGACAGACGCTCAGAGAGGACTGGGACCCGGCGGTCCCAGCAACCCCAGCCCCAACTCCCTCTCCCCGCCATCTTCTCAGAAGCATGTGCCCTGCGCACCACACTCAGCGCCCACGTCATCCAGATGCCACAGCCACTGCCTAGTGCATAAACAAAGCTGTCCGGGCACCGACCTGGGCACACGGACGATCATCCATGCTGCCCATCAGCTCGGAAAGTGTTCCTACCCACAAACCCGTTAAGTGAGTAGGAGAAAAGAAATAATAAAGACCAAAGCAGAAACAAATGAGATAAGAAACTAAAACACAACAGAGAAGATCGGTGAGGGGGTTCCCTGGTGGTCTCGTGGTTAGGATTTGGCACTTTTACCGCCATGACCTGAGACCTGAGTTCCATCCCCCAGAGGGGAACTGAGATCTTGAAATCTGCACAGTGTGACCCAAATAAGATCAGTGGAACTAAAAAGCTGGTTCCTTGAAAAGAGAAAATTGGTAAAGCTTTAGCCAGACTCATCCAGGAAAAAAAAAAAGAGAGAGCCCAAATAAAGTCAGAAAGGAAAGAGAGGTTACAACTGACACCACAGAAATAAGAGGATCACAAGAGACGACTGTGAAGAATCATATGACTATAAAATGGGCAACCTAGAAGAAATAGATAAATTTCAAGAAATGCACACTCTCCCAGGACTGACTTAGAAAGAAACAAAAACTATGAGCAGACAGATTACCAGAATGAAACTGAATCAATAATCATCAAACTCCCAAGAAACAACGTCCAGGACCAGAATGCTTCACAGGTAGATTCTTCCTAACATGTAAACAAGAGTTAGTGAAAGCGGATAAAGTGTTAGTCACTCAGTCATGCCCAACTCCTTGTGGCCCCAGGCAGCCCACCCGACTCCTCTGTCCATGGAATTCTCCAGGCAAGACATACTGGAGTGGGTAGCCATTCCCTTCTCCAGGGGATCTTTCCAGTCCAAGGATCAAACCCGGGTCTCCTGCATTGCAGGCAGATTCCTTACCGTCTGAGCCACCAGAGAAGTTCTCACTAATCCTTTTCAAACTATTCCATAAAATTGAAGAAGATACTTCTGAACTTTTTTCATGAGGCCAATATCACCCTGGTACCAAAACCAAAGACCTCACAAAAAAAAGAAAGGAAGCAAGGAAGAAAGAAAAGAAAATTACAGGCTAACATCACTGGTGAACACAGATGCAAAAGTCCTCAACAGAATACTAACCACTCAAATTCAACACTATATTAAAGGGATCACAAACATGATCGAGTGAGATTTAGCCCAGAAATACAAGGATGGTCCAATATCTGCAAATAAATGTGATATACCACATTAACAAATTGAGAAATAAAAACCATATGATCATCTCAATAGGAAAAGCTTTTGTAAAACTTCAATAACCCCTTATAATAAAAAAATTTCAACAAAGTGGGTATAAAGAGAACATACCTCAACATAATACAAGCCATATATGAAATACCTACAGCCAACATCACAGTCAGTGATGAAAAGTTGAAAGCATTTCCTCTAAGGTGAGAAATAAGACCAGGATGTCCACTCTTGCCACTTTCATTCAATTTAGTATTAAAACTCCTAGCCACAGCAATAAGACAAGAAAAATAATAAAAGGAAATGAATCCAAATAGGCAAGGAAGAAGTAGAACTGTCAACTATTTGTAGATGGCATAACACTATATAGAAAACCCTAAGATGCTACAAAAAAAAACCCTTAGAACTAATAAATGAATTCATTTAAGTTGCAGGACACAAAATTAATATGTAAATATCTGTTGTAGTTCTATACACTAACAAGAAATTATAAGAGAGAGATTAAGGAAACAATCCCATTTAGAACTGCATCCAAAAAAAAAAAAAAACCTAGACATAAAGATAACCAAGGAGGTAAAAAAAAGTCCTATACTTGGAGAACTACAATATATTGATCAAATAAATTGAAGACAACACAAACAAATGGAAAGATGTAAGTGCTCATAGATTGGAAAAATCAGTGTAATTAAAATGACCATATTCCCAATCTATGATTCAATGCAATCCCTATCAAAGTACCAATGGCATTTTGCACAGAACTATAATAAACAATTTTTAAATTTGTATGGAAACACAAAAGATCACCAACAACCAAAACAATGTGGAGAAAGAACAAAGCTGGAGGTATGGTGCACCCTGATTTTAAACTGCACTACATAATAGCTACAGGAATCAAAACAGCATTGCACTGGCACAAACAGAGAAACTCGGGTCAACAGAAGAGAAAAGAGAGCCCAGAAATAAACCCACACTTACATGGCCAATTAAACTACAATGAAGGAGGCAAGAATTACAACAGGGAAAAGACAGACTCTTCAATAAACGGTGTTGGGGAAAGTGCATAACTACATGCAAAAGAACGAAACTGTGTTCCTTTCTCATAAAATACAGAAAAATAAACTCAAAATGGACAGAGAAACTGAATAGACATTTTTCCCAAAGAGAAAATGCAGATGGCCAGCAGGCACATGAAAAGATGCTTATCCCCAATGACCAGGGAAATGCAAATCAAAACCACAACGAGGTATCACCTGAAACCTGTTAAAATGGGTGTTATCAAAGAGACAACGAATGACAAGCGCTGGCGAGGATATGGAGGACCCTCATGGCTGGTGGTGCAGTGGGGATGCAATTTGGCACAAAGTGAAGGGTCCTCAAACAATTAAAAACAGAACTAACATACAATCCAGAAATTCCACTTCTGAGCATTTTCCCAAACAAAACAGAAATGCTAATTTGAAAAGATAAGTGCACCCCAGGCTCGCTGCAGCATTATTTACAACAGTCAAGATATGGAAGCAACCTAAATGCCCATCAACAGACAAACGGATAAAGAAGATGTGGTGCATGTGTACAACAGGCAACTACTCAGCCATAAGAAAGAATGCGATCTTGCCACTTGCCACTACATGGATAGACCTAAAGGGCATTACGCTGAGTAAAACAAGTCAGACCAAGACTTATTTCCAATGAACAAAACAAATGAACAAACGTAACAAAACAGAAACACTCTTACAGAGAACTAACAGGAGGAGGTAGGAAGAGTGAGACAGATGATGGAGATCAAGAGATACAAACCTGTGGTTTTAAAATAAACAGGCACCGGCATGAAATGCACAGCACAGGACGTGAGTAAAAAACACTGTAATAACCCTGCATGGTGACAGGCAGGAATGAAACTGATCTCGGTGATCGTTCTGTAAAATGTATATACCGTAATATATATATAGTGACATAATGTTCTATAATATATACATATATATTATAATATAACATATCAAACTGGGGTCTCCTGCATTGCAGGCAGATTCTTTACCAGCTGAGCTACATGGAAAGCCCCAAAAGTGGAAGTTGCTCAGTCATGTCCAACTCTTTGTAACCCCATGGGCTACACACTCCATGGAATTCTCCAGGCTAGAATACTGGAGTGGGTAGCCTTTTCCTTCACCAGGGGATCTCCCCAACCCAGGGATCAAACCCAGATGTCCCGCATTGCAGACGGATTCTTTACCAACTGAGCCATCAGGGAAGCCCTTTGTAATACATACAAATATCAAATCACTATGTTGTGTGCCTGGAACTAACAATGTTGGAGGTCAATGATGCTTCAATTTATAAAAAAGAAAAGACTATGACATACTTTAAAAAAAAACAAAGCTAAGAGGCCTGCAGTTGGATCCCTCCCTCCGGGCCCCTGGATCCAGGCTCGGGCTGACGCAGCCCAGAGAAAGGAGGCCTTCCCCTCATGAGCCCGAGTGGCTGCCTCACTCAGGCCAGAGGAACCAAACCTCTCACGGCTCCAGAGCTGCCTGCTTCTTCGAAGTACCACCAGGTCACCACCTAGAGGAGCTCAGACTTCTCTGCCCAGCTGTCACCTCCTCCTGGAGAAAGTGTCTGAGCCAGCCCGCCCGCCCCTCCCTCCCCGGCAGGTGCAGCCTCCCCCACCTGCTCCTGGAGCCTCATCTCCCTCGGAGCCAAGTCCTCGAGGACAGGGCAGGGGGCTCAGGGCCTGCAGGTAAGGCCCGGGGCCCCGCACGCAATGCACTGCGGGTTCAGCCAGGGCCAGGAGGCTGGCAGCCGAGGCCAGCTCCCAGCGGCCAACCTCGAAAGGCCGTTAGGAGGCTGACGGCAGCCTGGCAGTTGCCACGTCCCTGTCTCACTCTGCGTGCTCTGTCTACAATTCAAGGGTGCTTACAGTGAGGCCCGAGCTGAGACCTTCAAGACCAAACAACCTAGCTTCCACAAGGACAGTCAACCGAGGTACAAGGCATGCACGTAAGTGGTGGGACTTCCCTGTGAGTCCAGTGGTTAGGATTCCAGGCTTCCACTGCAGGGGCCTGGGATGGATCCCTGGTTGGGGAATTAAGATCCCACAAGATGCAGTTGCAGCCAAGAGAGAAAAAAAAAAAAGTCACGTAAGTGCTTTTACTTCTCCCCTGGAGAAGGGAACAGCTACCCACTCCAGTATTCTGGCCTGGAGAATCCCGTGGGCTGTATGGTCCGTGGGGTCACAGGGTCAGACACAACGGAGCAACTTCCAAGTGCCTTTACGCAGAGCAAACAGGAATTCTAAATTCTGCCTCATTAGCACATACATAAAACTGAGACAGGGTGAGACGAACGTGAGTGTGTGTTCACAGCAACGCGACACAGCCTTAACTGAGATGAACTGTCTGCCCTCAAACCCGCCCAAGCCTCGGGGACCCCTTCTCCATTTGGCCAGGTCTCGGAGCACCTGTGTGTTCTCTTCCCTCTGGGCTTCCATTCACCCTTAAACTCATCCTGGAAGAGTAACCCCAGCACGTTTTAGCAGGAGACGAGCCCTGCGCCCTTCCCCACAACCTACGGCCCCCGCCCCCGCCCCATTCTTTGCAGAGCCCAGGAGAAACAACAAAGGCACAGCATACGAGAGATGGCCTGGGGAGGTCTCTGTCCCCCGAGAAAGGGTTAACAGTACAGTCATCGTTTACTTCGGGCTTCCCTGGTGGCTCAGACGGTAAAGAATCTGCCTACAATGCAGGAGACCCGGGTTCGATCCCTGGGTCGGGAAGATCCCCTGGAAAAAGGGAATGGACTCCAGTCTTCTTGCCTGGAGAATCCCATGGACAGAGGAGCCTGACGGGCTACAGTCCACGGGGTCACAAAGAGTCGGACACAACTGAGCAACTAACACTTCACTTTCACTTCACTTTGTTTCAGCAGAATAAGCATCAGACAACTTTTTTAAAGTCAATCTTTTCATAAAATATTTTATTAAAATGGACAGCCTATTTTTTTTTAACCTTTCTCGTAGATTATAACAGAGACAACTTTCATCTAAACGCAGCAAGATTTCAAACCGACAAAGTGATTCTCTGTGTGCAAGCCCACAGCTCCTTCTGCGGAACCGCCTGCAGGCCCCGGAGCACCTGTCTGCAGGGGGCCGCGCCCTGCATCTCCCTCAAAAGCAGCCCCACCAGCCTCCACAACCCCAGCCCGGGGGCTGACTTGGAAAAGAAAACGGATGACAGAGCACTGGCATCCCTACACACCCCGCAGTTTCCGCTGCAGAGTCGACCCCATTAGCAAGGACGCATCCAGGACGCTCCAACACAGCCAACCCCACACAGCACGTTTCAGGGGGGTCTGTTCGTTTTCACACTTAAAATATTCCAGCAACGCAGTCTGCCCTTCACTTTACTGACTCCGCCACCATGATCGACTGCCCCTTCTCCTTCAGACGGATTGCCAAACACCGTTTTATTTGGGGTTTCCTCTAAAAGGCAATTGGAGGTTCCTGAGACACAATTTACAGGTGCATTGTTTCCATTTATTTTAATTTTATTTACAGCCTGCTGCCCAGAGCCCGCTGGGCACGGGTGGGCATAAATCAGAGATCACAGACACACTGCTGCTTTGTCCCTGGCCCGGCGCCATGTCAGGGGACGGTGTGAGCGCTAATCTGAATACTAATTACTTTTTCAATCAGACCATGGGTGTGAACTCACTTGAAAAACTGCGGAAAACAAAATTTCATTATCCGCTAGCTATGAACCAGAGGACGGACTCCAGGAGGGCCCTGTCCGGGGAGGACCCGGCCTTGTGGGGGGGGGCAGGCGCCCTGCACCCCGAGCACGGGGTCTCGACGGCAAGCGCGGCCTCACTGTCTACACGACCTTGAGGCGGGTCCTCACCTCTGTGCTCTCCACTACTCAGCGAAACGGTGGGCGAGGGACGCTACTCAGGAGGACCCACTGGAGGTCAAAGCAGAGGCTGCGCGGAGCCTCCCGCAGCCACGTGCCCCCACGCGCGGGTCGGGGCGGGCTCTGTGCCCTCTGCCCGCGGCTTCACCCCCACGGGTGACGCTGGGTCCCCTCCCCACTGCCTCAGTCCTCACAATGCCACACGCCCGGAGTCAGACGTCCCGCGCCCCGGCCCGGCCCGGCCCGCTCCCCTGAGGCGCCCTCTTCCCCAGTGAGGTCACTGCCACCCAGCCAGCGCCAAAACCCAGCAACAAGGCCGCCGACCCTAGGCCCCCGGCTCCCCGGGCCCCCGAGTCCTAGCAGTGACGCTCCCTCTGAGACACCTCTCCTGCCTCATTCCTTTGCCACCCTGCTGTGTCAGCCCGACCTCCTCCCTTCTGGCCCGTTGCACCACGGGTCCAGCCTCCCCCAGCAGCCGACCCTCTGGTGAACGTTCGGAACCTTGCAGGCAGGCCGCCTGGTAGGGGGCGTGACAGCTCCCCAGGAAAGGTCTGGGTATGCCGCTCCGCTGAGGCTGGCCTGGCCCTGGCTACCCTCTGTCCTGGCGAAAGCTCTAAGAGGCACCCGGGGCTCCCGCCAGGCCCCGGCTCCCGCCGTCCACACTGAGAACGGGCCCAGAGGGGCTGGAGACCCAAGGGCTGCTGGCGGAGCTGCGATGCGCTGGTCTTTCGACGGCAAAGGCGGGCCTGCCCCCCGGAGCCGGGGCGGCGGGAGGAGGGTGGACAGGCGTGGGGTAGGACGCCTCTGGCCACTCGCCCCAGCGGGCATGCCTGCCCCACCTCCAGCGCAGCTTGCTGACCCCTGTGACGCCCGTGCACAGCCCCAAGTATGGGGGCTCCAGGACTTTCTCCCCGTGAAGAGGCTGTGCCCTGTGTGTGCCGCCCGCTCTCTGGACCTTCTCTCCCCGCAGGAGCCACGCCCGTGCTGTCAGGGACACAACCTGTCTCTCTGGCAACAGGCAGCACCGGGGAACAAGGCCCGTCCCGCTCACCTTCGTGCCCACCCCCGCTCCGTTCACGGTGCCCGGCACAGCGGGCACAGAAGCTGCTCATCTGCAGGCTGTGTTAAGACTTCATCGTTTAGAAATACGATTGATTGGGCCTCCCAGATGGCTCACTGGTAAAGAATCTACCTGCAATGCAGGAGACACAGATTCAAATCCTGGGTCAGGAAGATCCCCTGGAGGAGCAAATGGCAGCCCATTCCAGCAGGCTTGCCTGGACAATTCCACGGACAGAGGAGCCTGGAGGGCTGCAGTCCTTCAGTTTTCATAACATCATTTCCATCTGAACACATAACACTGAGTTTCAAAGCTCTGACCCCCAAACAGTAAGAGAGCCAATAGTGGAGAGAGAGGCTGGAGACAGCCCCAGAGACCTACAGATGGACTAAGTAAGAAGCAGGAGGCCTGAGGAGGCACATAAACGCCACTGTCCCCAACGCGGTGACTAATAGCTGCATTATCACTCCCTACCTTAGGCAAACAGGCCATTGTAAATGCTTATTCCATGACTCAGCCTCTCATAAATTATGCAGGAAGATCCTCTTAACTCGGTTTTTCTCTGGCCTTGCAGATGCAGTATTAATTTGGCAGCAATGTTAAGGAGATGTATTCTCTCCATGCGAGAAAGTCAGTTCTAAGAGTTCTGTCTCTAATCAGCAGGAAAAACAGAGATGACTTCATGAAAGCCACAGAGCTGGCGAGAGAGAAGCAGAGCGGCATTCTGCATGAGATCCCCACTCACCCCGGGCCACGAGGGACGTGAGGGCCCAAAATGCTCCCGGGCTTCCTAAGGGCTTCCTAAGTGCCTCCCGACTGAGTCTGAGTGCACCGTGGCGTCTGGAATGCAGCCCTTCCCCAAGGGGGCCGCCTCCCAGACACAGCAGCGGCAACACAGGCACCCCACCGGGAGGAGAGAGGGGATTCTGTGTGGCCTGGGGCTCGGAGGTCACAAGGGGAGCCCAGCCCATCAGCAGAGGCAGGGAGGCTGGAGTGGGGACCGGGGGACACCATACAAGGTCAGGGACCCATCCTGCCTGGAATCCCGGTCAGGCAACTTGGTGAGAGCGTGACCTCAGGGACTCTGCTGGCCACTCCACAGCCTCCAGCGCCTTGGCTGAAATGGGGATAATAGCAGGACCCACCATCGAGGCTGTTTTAAGCCTGACATGAGATTCATGAAGCACTCGGGGCCTGGCCTGCAGGTCGTGTGCCCAGACGTCAACAGTTGTGTGTGTGTGTGTGTGTGTGTGTGTGTGTGAGAAGCACATTCAGAGAGATGAGCCCATGGGGCTGAGGATGTGAGAGGCAGAGAGCAACCTGGGGACGAGGCAAGAGGGCAGGCCAAGGCCAGACACGGCAGGGGCGTGGCCTCTGACCTTCACCCTTGAACCACGGCAGCCAACCAAAGTCTTTGAAACAGGAGCTAACACATGCAGACAGGCACTGCCATAAGACCACACGTGGAAGGTAGGCAGGCAGAGAGAACAACACAAGAAGGCCAGAGAGGAGCCTCGCAGAACGGCACAGGCCAACAGAGACGGCGAGACTCTGAACCGGCCCGGTCGCGTGGCAGGGTCAGAGACAGGCAGCAGACACCCAGGCTTCCCCAGGGAGCGGGCAGCACTCACGAAGAGGATGCTCTCGCAAGCAGGACGTGAGCGCCTGAGAGGGCAGCAGACCGTTCCCAAGGCTCCTGGCTGCTTCATCTCTCGATCCTTCACCTTCCTTCCCAGAGAAACCACAAGGCTCCCTTTTTGGTTTTTTTTAAACTTTATCACCTTTGCTGTTGCTCTGTGGTTGTTTACTTGTTCAGTTCTGCCCAACTCTTCGCGACCCCACGGACTGTAGCCCGCCACGCTCCTCTGTCCATGGGATTCTCCAGGCAAGAATATTGCTGCTGCTGCTAAGTCGCTTCAGTCGTGTCCGACTCTGTGTGACCCCATAGACGTCAGCCCACCAGGCTCCCCCATCTCTGGGATTCTCCAGGCAAGAATACTGGAGTGGGTTGCCATTTCCTTCTCCAATGAGTGAAAGTGAAAAGTGAAAGTGAAGTTGCTTAGTCGTGTCCGACTCTTAGCAACCCCATGGACTGCAGCCTACCAGGCTCCTCCATCCACCGGATTTTCCAGGCAAGAGTACTGGAGTGGGGTGCCATTGCCTTCTCCGAATACTGCAGTGGGTAGCCATTCCCTTTCTCCCGGGGATCTTCCCAAGCCAGGGATCAAACCCGCGTCCCCTGCACTGCAGGCAGATTCGTTACCATCTGATCCACCAGGGAAGCCCAAGAATACTGGAGTGGGGTGCCATTCCCTTCTCCAGGGGACCCTCCTTTATATATATTTACTAGTCCAGGGTGCGGGAGGGAGGAATCAGGCTCAACAAGTGCTTCCCATCACCACACTCTCTGAACGCAGCCGGAGGAGGGTCTGCTCCACGTTTCGGGGGCACAGGAGCTCAGGGAACCCTGCCCCCAGGGCACTTGTGATCCAGTGAGGGCACAGGAGAGATCGGCAGCGGGGTCCACGGGGACAGATACGGGCCTAAAGACTGTCTGGGGATGAGGGGTGGTGTCAGGGGCTGGGAGCAGGAGCGGGAAAGCTTCTGTCACCAGCCAGCAGGAAGAACTGCAGGCGCTTTAACTCCACCCCCCGTCTGCTCGCTCACTGTGTGGATAAGACGGCCTGGCCCTAGTGAAGCCGTGGCCAATTTGTCCGCACCAAGCGACCTGCTGCCCCGGGGACCCCACACACTTCAGCCAGGCTATCTCAGAGTCCTGGCTCTGTGTCACATTTCAGAAGCCCACCTGGAGACCCCCAACCCACCTCCGGCCCCACGGCCAGGCCGCACAGGCTGCCCAGGCCCAGTGTCTGCAAGCGGAAGTGATGGCCCCTCCATCTGGGCGGGACGGTCCCCTATGCCTCCTAGAGACTCTGCTGGCAGCCAGGCCGCTCTGACTCAAAAAGGCACCTTATAAAGCACCATCTGGGACACGCACTCCAAGCGCAGCTCCATGAGAAAGGAGAACAGGAGATTTATCTTTAAATATTTATTTATTTGGAGGGATTCCCAGGTGGCTCAATGGGCAAAGAATCCGCCTGTGATGCAGCAAACGCAGGTTTTTGATCCCTGGGTTGGGCAGATCCCCTGGAGGAAGGCATGGCTACCCACACCAGTATTCTAGCCTGGAGAATCCCATTGACAGAGGAGCCTGGCGGACTATAGTCCACGGGTTCACAGTCAGACACGACTGAAGCGGCTGAACAGATTTACTTATTTGGCTTCACCGGGTCTTCACTGCGGCATGTGGGATCTAGTTCCCTGACCGGGGATCAATCCCAGGCCTCCTGCTCTGGAAGCTCGGAGCCTTAGCCACCGGACCACCAGGGAAACTCCTGAGAACAGGAGATTTTAAGCGGGTTCTGGTGGTCAGAGCATCTTCAGGATGGGCGTTGGGGGTGGCGGCGGGGAGGAGGCACATTATAGACACACGACCTCCAGCAGCAGCGACAAGGCCACGGGCACGACCCTTCCTCCCCAGCCCGCCCAGGCTGCACAGGAGCCCAGGATCACAGCCAGAGCCGGCCCCGGACACCACGCCGGGGGCCTTCACTGGAAGGGGGCACCAGAAGGTAGGGAGCCAGGTCCTTCCCCCGCCTCCACGAGGTCAGAGCCCACAGGCCGGGTGCGGGCCAGGCGGGAGCGGGCGTGCATGAAGGCCACGGCCGAACACCGTGCCAGCCAAACAGCGCTGCTGAACATGTAACTTATAAATAAATCGCAAGAAGCATTTTAATACAATTTGCTTTCCAGGGACAAAGAACCATGTCAATCAACTCTACAACGCAGTAGAGGCAAGAGTGTCTGTTGATGGTTTTCTGGCAAAAGAAGGAAAACAGGTTTTACAGTGAGCTAATCTTTCACACACACACTAAAAAAAAAGAAAAAAGAGGAAAAGGCTGAAACTGATTGTGTGTTTCCATCTATTCATTCGACAATTACCTGGGCGTAAACCAAGGGCCAGGAGCCATCCTGGACGTGGCGGCCTCAACGTGTACAGGTTGGGCCGAAAGGGTCATTTGGGATTTTCCCAGAAGACAAAATAGGAGCTTCCCTGGTGGTTCAAATGGTAACGAATCTGCCTGCAACGTGGGAGACCTGGCTTCGATTCCTGGGTTGGGAAGATTCCCTGGAGAAGGGAATGGCAACCCACTCCAGTACTCTTGGCTGGAGAAGTCCACGGACAGAGGAACCTGGCAGGCTACAGTCTATGGGATTGCAAAGAGTCGGACATGATTGAGCGACTATCACTTCCTTCTAGAAGATGTAATGGACACTTGGAACCAGACAGCTGCCCGGCCCCAGGAAACTGCTGTCCACAGCCTCCCTGGATCCAGGAAAGAGCAGTCCTGATGTTACCTGTGTGATCACACACGAGCGGCCCAGCAGAGGCTCTCAATAAACTTGAACCTGTGGCGACTAACAAGAGCAGCGCAAAACAAAGTAACGGCTTTGGGCTCCTTCAACAGCAGTCCTTGCGTGGCCCATGCGCGGGGAAGCTGAGCGTCGCTGAGCAGAGTGAGGGGACGGCTGAGGCCCCCTCACTCAGAAGCTGCCGGACACGCGTGGAGAGATTAAAGCAGAGCAGACCCAGCGGGGCGCGGCTCGCACGTCGAGTGACGTAGGGCAACTCCTCAGAGCAGACCCGCCGGCTCAGAAATGACAGCTGCATCTCAGGCGGGCAACGTGCTGTTGCCTAGTCCATCTCCTCAGCACCCAGGGTGCCGGAGGAGCCAGCAAGCAGGCGGCCGGGGCCGAGACACACCTGCGACACGCACGAATCTGCTGTAATGATTGTTACAGTCCTCCCACTCTGAGAAAACACCGGCTACCGCTTTGACGGTTCGAGAGTGCGTCCAGGCTTGACAAGCAGTGAGCACACGACAGGCCAGCGGCCCAGGTGCCCAGCCTTCTTCTCACCTCGGCGCCCAGCACCCTGCAAGGAGTGTGTCACTGAGCCCGCGTGCAGAAGCGGGGCGGGCAGGGCTGGGACAGGGCCGCCGTTGGCTGCTCCTCGCAGGACGCCAACGGGCACAGAGGCCCAGGGGTAACCCCAGCTGCCTCCTCTGAAAGCAGCAGGAGACAGTGAAGAGCAAGTCTGGTCCTGGGACCCTCCGCAAAAGCACAGACACAGCGTCCGAAAGGACAGGAAAAAAGGCAATAAAAAAGGTGCCACTGCTTCTCCCCCAACACAGAGTGGAATACGGAAACCACTAAATAAAGAGCAACAGGGGTAACTGCGTGCGGCTCTCTGGAAGGGCTGCTTTGACCCGGGGGGGTCACCCTTCTTTAGCAGCAGCAGAGTTCGCGTCGAGGCTGGGAGCGTGGGTCCCGGAGCCAGACTGCCTGGCTTCAAATGCTGACTCCTCCGCTGAGCTGAGCCTGCCTTCAGCAGGGCCTTCTGAGCCCCATCCTCCCGGCTGTGAAAGGGCAAACCTCTCCCCCTGCAGGTCACGGTGAGACCAAACCACCGAGCGCTTCAAGCCCCACACCCCCTGACCCCCACAGCGTGCCTACCGCCCAGGGGGTGTCCACCCGCCCACCGGCACGACAGCGGCCAACGGTCTAAGCCGGGAAGACTTCCGGCAAATACAAACATCCTCACAGGAAAAGCAGCACAGAAAACGGACACGGAACCACAGACACTTGACTTTAACAAGTGAAAAAAGACACCGTGATCATGTCTTACCAACAGTCATACTCTTTGAAGTGATCCTCTTACCGCCAATAAATATTCCAATAAGGGCAAAGATGCGAGCCCCGGCACATTTAAGGCAGCATTTAGTGGGGAAGTTTTGGAAAACACAGATCTGTAACAACAGGGGGCAGCCAAGTAAACTGCGTTACATCCACACGATCAAACCCTGAAGACTGTTTAATCAGGGGAGGGCCCAGGGCTTATCGTTTAGTGACAAGAGAGCACCGAAGTGTCCCGTGGCCTCCACGAACTCTTGTTTTAAAAGTTTCTGCGAGGGACTTCCCTGGGGGTCCAGTGGTAAGGAATTCGCCTTCCAGTGCAGGGGACTCGGGTTCGACCCCGGGTCGGGGACCTGAGACCCCACGCGCCACAGAGCAGCTGAGCCCATGTGTCACAACAGGAGCCCGAGCCGCCGCAGCAAAGACCCAGCGCAGCCAAAGTAAGAGTTAAAAGAAGAAAGAAGAGAAGTTCCTGGTGGCAAAGCGATTTTTTTCTTTCTTTTGTATCATGGATGTTCAGCAGTCAACATCAAGTTATTCAGACAGCAATTGCGTTCACCCCTCTCCGAGACTTCAAAACTTCAGTCTGCTGCAAGGAAAATGCCTCATTTTAAGCCAAAATCTAGGCAAAAGTAGTACGACCTCGGAGGTTTAGCCTGAGGCCAAGGGGGAGTGCAGGGCCAGCCTGGCTCCGGTCTCCACCCCGAAGGTACCCTTCCATACCCAGCCGCATGCATGGATTGCCTGCTTCTCGGGCCCCCGAGCTCCACGTGCCCCAGCCAAACCCCGTCTTTCCTCCCCGGGTCCTCCATCGCCACGGAAGGCACCTGACCCCCAGCCCAGCCACGGCCCTCACGACCCCTCCTGATGGCCCTGCCCTCATCCACCACCTCCAGCCCGACAGCAGGACCCTCTCTGCCACCTTAAAACATGCCCCACCGAGCCCCACCCTTCTCCCGCCTGCTCCGCCACTGGCCCACTCCCCACCACCAAGCCCGCCCCACCCCGGACCACTCAACTCCGCCCCAGGACCCCTCGTCTCCAGAGAAAAGCCTCAGTCACACTACGGCCAGCTCTGCGGTCTTCCAACACAGCCAGGCTCCCGCCAGCCCGCAGACCTCCCCAGACACCCTTCCAAAGCCTGACACCCCTCACGATCCACTGGGCTCCTCCCCCTGGAGGGCTCTGTCCCCAGGCCACGCCGTGCCGACTTCTCATTTTTCTGTCTACACTTTAACGTCACTTCACCTGAGTCAGGGCACCAGGGCCCTCGTCACCTTGCATGTTGGTGGCACTCATCAGCGGCTTGGACTAAAAGCACTGTTAACTGATCCCAACTAAATCAAGAATTCGGGAGAAAGCGGAGCCTGAAGACAGGGGACACTAAACTGGGACAGACTGGATCAGAGCCCCCAACTTCAAGTGCAAAGGTGCGAGAAACATGGCCAGAGGGGGATGGGGGGGAACCAAGGACGGAGACTCTTCCAAACTGGCCGGGGGGAGGAGACACATTTAAAGAAGCAAAGTGACCCGAGCTTCACGGTGAAATGCAAACTACATCACAGGTTCAGACCCTCCCGCCTGGCTGTGTCCAGACCCACCTGCCAACTCCATCTCACACGGGTGCACACACACGCACACAGGCACACACACACAGGGGCATGCACACCCAGAAAGGGGCACACACCAGTACACACCGGTGCACACGCGCAAAGGTGTGCACACACACCCCCTCCCCGGCCCAGTCACGCCTTCCTGCTCCAGCCTCTCACCCTCCAGGCCCCTGTCCAGGCCGCTCTTCTCCCCCCCTGCACCCTCCACTCTCCCCTCACCAAGGTCAGGGGCCCCTCCAGCTCGGTCCGGAATCCCACTAGTCTCAGGCCCCCGTGAGCCCAGGAGGGGGGCTCACCAACACTTCATGGCCTCCTCAGTGCTCAGTACAGGCAGACTTTTTTTCCTCCAAAAAAACACAAATGAATAAATCAATGAGGGAATGACTGAATGAGTGACTAAGGAAGAGAGCAAACAGATAGTGAGGCTAAGAAAGGGCTGGGACCGTGTTAAAAATGCCCACCCTCTGAGGAGAAGTCTAGGAAGGCTGGAGCAGAAAGCCTAAGCAAGTCCAACAGAAGGAAGGTGGGGGTGCAGACTCGCAGGAAAATAGCATCAGAAGGGTCCAAATAAATTACTGTGTGCCCGGGGCACTTCAATTCAAAAACACTGATGTGGATGAAGTGGAAGGGCAAAGAGCAATCAAGTCAATGGCGGCCAGCGAGCAGCACCGGCCCGTCGGGGAGCCAGAGGGGCAGGCGAGGACAGGGCGCCCGGGTCGCCGACAACGCTCCTCCAATGCCAGGCCCGGGCTGCGGACTGATGCTAAGGACGCGCAGAAGGTGGGCAGACTTAGATTCGGGGTGCTCCTCGGGGTCAGTCATAACAATAAATAAAAAACAAAACCAGAGCTGAAAACAACTGAAAGGCCCCAATAATAGGGGAATGGCTTAAGAAATGTGTCACAGATGAGCAAATGGCAGAAATGGCTGTACTTTAATGACCACGACACAGCCGTTAACAATTGAGCCTTCAGAGAACATGACTGTCCTGGGAAGGACGTCGTTTATAACCAGTGAGAGTCGGGAGATGCACACAGAGGCACACGCTTGATCCGAGTCTCTTAAGGAAGACCACACACACACACACACACAAAAACACACATATACACACACACAGACACACAGATACATACATACACACACACAGAAAGAGACACAAAGACACAGACATACAGACACAGAGATATATACACACACACAGAGACACACACATACAGATATATACACACACACAGACACACACACACAGATACACACAGAGATATATATACACACACACAGACATACACACATACACAGACACACACACACAGATATATACACAGACACACACACACAAACACACAAATACACATACACACAGAGATATACACACACACAGAAAGAGACACATACACACACACAGACACACACAGATATATACACACACACACAGAGACACACACATACAGATATATACACACATACAGACACACACACAGATACATACACACAGACACACACACAAACACACAGATACACACATACACACAGAGATATACACACACACAGAAAGAGACACACACACACAGACACACACACAGAGATATATACACACACACAGACATACACACACACAGACATACACACATACAGATATACACACACACAGAGACACACACAGAGACACACACATACAGATACACACACACACAGACACACACACACACACACACAGATGTACACACACACTCAAGACACACACAGAGCATAAAGACCCTCCCCAAAGACACACAGATAAGCTCTTTCAACCCCCCGGGGAAGGAGATCAAACCAGTCCATCCTAAAGGAAATCAGTCCTGAATATTCACTGGAAAGTCTGATGCTGAAGCTCCAATACTCTGGCCACCTGATGCGAAGAGCTGACTCATTGGAAAAGGCCCTGATGCTGGGAAAGATGAAGGCAGGAGGAGAAGGGGACGACAGAGGATGAGATGGTTGGGTGGCATCACCAACTCTATGGACATGAGTTTGAGCAAACTCCGGGACATAGTGAAGGACAGGGAGGCCTGGCGTGCTGCCGTCCATGGGGTCAGACAGGAGTCTGACTCTGCAAAGAGTCAGACAGGACTTAGTGACTGAACAACAACAGCGAACAATAGGATTCCACGAGACGAGACCGTGCTCCTGCCCCTAGAACCCTCAGTGAAAGTGAGCCTCATCTGAACGCACAAAAGTCCAAAGAAGACAGCCAGCCGCCCGGCTCTCCACTTGGGCTCCTCCAAGGCCCAGGTTCCAGTTCTGCCTCCAGCCTCACATCCTGCCCCAACATGGAGACCCAGATGTTAGCCGCCCCACCCACCCAGACGTTCCCTAAGTTGCCAGGGCCCCCTCCTCGCCCAGCAGGCGCCCGCCTTATCAAACACCCTGCCAGTCCCACGTCGCGAAGCTGCGTGGCTGAGGACACACGTCCGCATGACTCTGGCCCAGGAGGGCCCACCCTCGCCCACCCTCGCTGAAGCCCTGTGGACTCATGACCTCTTCACCTGTGCTTCCACAAAACCTCACAGGTACACATGGGAACCTAACCCTCCCAGGTTCCACTGAATTCTCTGCAACCCTGTCTCTCTCTCTCTCTGTATCTCTCTCTCTCTCTCTCTCTCTCTCTCTTTCTCTCTCTCTGGGGAAGCCTCTGGCCCTCTCAGACCTCACCTACTAGAAGCTCATGACAGAGGTTAATTGAATGAAATCATCAGAAACAACTTTCACTATTAATAAAAAGGTTCTTCCTCCAGCTCAGGAAAAATAGAAGAGACAATAGAAAGCTAAAATGAATATAAGAGCTCTCTTTCTCTCAAGAAAAATCAGCCATGTGGGCCAAAAGCAAACGTAAAATCTCATTTGAAAAAAACTGCAAATTAAATGCT
Organism: Dama dama; assembly: GCF_033118175.1. Classification (NCBI taxonomy): domain Eukaryota; kingdom Metazoa; phylum Chordata; class Mammalia; order Artiodactyla; family Cervidae; genus Dama; species Dama dama. The sequence goes on from NC_083702.1 coordinate 3,352,667, forward strand.
GCCTATGAAAGATCAAAAAATGACTTTGCTAAATAGATTTTATACTTTCATATTTGGCTGAGGTAATGGGGACGGAATGTTCAAGTACAGAAGGCCTAAATCTAGGAAAGTTTTAATGACTTCTGACAGAACTGGCACACACAAGGAAATTCACATCTTACTAATTCAATACCTATTTTACTCAGGAAATAACCACTAATAAACAGAAGAAAAGAGTGTATTTTAGTGAAGTACCTAATGGTCTGATTGAGAAAGAAGGTCATTAAAGTAAAGGGACAAGCAAATGAGGCCCAGTGACCTGCGTACAGAGAGGCCTCGGGCGCTGAGCGAGGAGCGCTGCTGGAGGGATGCACCGTGGCAGCCCCGACACGGCGGAGTCTATCAACAGAGAAGAAGACATCCTGCACTGGGGAGGCAGACAGCAGCAACACACAACAGCGAGGGCCGAAAAAGCGCAGGATGGCTTGGAAGGAGCCAAAGCGAGAAAAAATAAATGCTAACTAAAGAGTATGCTGAAAGAGGCAAATTTAAGTTTACAAGGATTAGGGAACATTTTCCTGTAAACTGATGGCTGTTCCTAAATTTAACATTTTCCTGTAAACTGATGGTTGTTCCTAAATTTAACAGCAGTAGATAATGAAACAAGGATCAAGAAATCCACCCAGAGAAGTGAGCGAGCTGGCAGCATCTTTAAAACACGGGGAGCCTTCCACCCGGTCCTCACCAGCATCCATTGAAAGCTGGAGCCTCAAAGGCAGGCACGACACAGCGCTTCCGGCAGGCCGAGGGCAGAGGCCCAGCAAGGCGGCCCAGCAGAGCGGAGCCGGCTCAGCGGCCAGCAGGGAGGCCCACGGAGGCAGATGGAGGCCAAGCGTCCGACAAAGCAACCACGTGTGGGACCTTCCAGAGCCGAGGAGCCCACATGCCTCCCAGGGGCCGCCTGCGATTCCCGGGACTCTGAACACTGCGGGTCTGTTTCCTACCCCCAGTCAACTCCAAACAGCCTCATCAGGCTTGAGCCTGCTGCAACCATAGAGTGTGCAGAGAAGAAAGGGCCGGTGCCCCGGGAGTGGGGGGCATGGAGCCCGAGCTCCTTTCAGACCCACAAATGCGCAGGGAGTTCCAAACAGCTGGGGTTCAGAGCACGGCTAATTCGCCTGCAGCTGCATCTCAGAGGGTCACCCCGACGTGGCCGCCTGCAGCCCTCCAGAGGGATTATCACAGAGCAACAAAAGCCAGATGGGCGCCCCCAACGCGCAGTTCTCATCATTCCTTCCCCAGACCCCCATCCGCACAGCTCCCGACCGCCCAGCGCCGTGTCCCAGTCTTTCAGGCCTCGGCTGCCCTCTGCCCGACCCCTGGAGTTCATGGATGAGGGGGGAGACTGAGACCAAGGGTGGAGGCAGTGACCAAGCGGCCTGACGGGGGCAGAGGCAGGGGGAGAACCCACGATCTTGGCACCTCTGCTCCATCCCACTGCACCACGGCCGCCTCCCAACCCAACTCCTCCTTCTGATGGGCCAGACCTCCCGACCGGCCCGCCGGCACCCCACGCTCCTCCTACCACGGTCGTCCCTGCCCTGAGGCAGCTCAGCATGAGGACCAGCGCCCTCAGAGGCCCAGGCGCTGCGTGCTGGCTCTGCTGGCTGAGGGTCCCGAGACAGCGACGGCACGGCACGCAGCTCCCGCAGGTGCTGTTGGCTATCAGGGCTCAGCTCTGCGCCCTGACCTTCCTCCGTGCTCTGACCGCGCTGGTCCCCCGCCAGGCACACCTACAGGGCCAGCTCTACGTGGGCAGCAGGGAGGGGACCACGCAGCGTTGCCACTTCACCAGGTCCGGCTGCTCACACACTAACCCGGCCTCTTTCATGAGCCCAATGCCGATGGTACGAAGTAGAAAGCGTCTGACCTACCAGACTTTCCGGGCGGTAACTGAACCTGTAACTGATGGACGTCTAACCGGAAGGCACGCCTGAAGAGGGCGGACCCAGAGAAGGAAGACCTGGCCCCTTGCTGGATTTCACAGGTGAGGATCCGCCACCACGTAGCTGCTGCTAAACCGAACATCAACCACCTCCTGAGGACCAGACTCCTGACAATTCTTTTGCATTAAGGACATTTTTGATTGAGGTATAACTGGTATATTACAGCACAGCTTTATGATTCAATACCTGTATATGAAACGGTCACCACAATAAATCTCATTAACACCCACCACCAGTCACAAAATTGGTTTTTCTTATGATGAGGATGTCTAGGGTTCCTTAGCCACTTTCAAATATGCGATATCTGAAATGTATTTTATATCTGGACTGTTTTATATTTTGACTCCCTTCCCCTGTTCCATCCCCCACCCCCCACCTCTGGAAACCACAGGTCTATTGCTTGTTTTTGGTTTAGATTCCACAAATAAGTGAGATTGTGTGGTATTTGTCTTCCTCTGACTTATTTCATTACCATAATGCCCTCAAGGTCCAGCCATTTGCTGCAAATGGCAACACTTCATTCTTTTTATGGCTGAATAATATCCCTCTGTGTGAGTCTGACATCTTTATCCACTGGTCCACTGATGGACACCTAGGTTATTTCCACGTCTTGGTTTATTGTAAACAAGGCTGCAATGGACATGGGTATACACATTTCTTTTTGAGTTAATGTTTTTGTTTCCTTTGGATAAACATCCGCAGGTGGAACTGCTGGATCATATGGATGTTCTGTTTCCATTAAGGGTATTTCAGGTGGGGCACAACCTTGAGGTGTCTGCACAACACCGCACCAGCCCCCACTGACCTGAGCGTGTGAAATGGTCAGCCGCGGACTTCCCTGGCAGTTCAGGGGGTAACAGTCTGCCTGCCAATGCAGGAGACACAGGTTCAATTCCCCATCCGGGAAGATCCCACATACCGAGAGCCTGTGCTCTAGAGCCTGGGAGCCCCAACGACTAGCCCACGTGCTGCAGCTACGGAAGCGCACGTGCTCCCCAGCAAGAGACGCCACCGCAGTGGGGCGCCCACGCGCCACGGCCAGGAAAGCCCAGGCGCAGCAGCCAAGACCCAGCACGGCCGTGGCAGACAGACGGACTCAGGAGACGCTCAACGCAGACTGTCTGTGTGTATACGTGAGCTTCACCCCAGCTTTTCAAAGAAGAGTATTATTTTACTCACTGGAACGGTGGACAACTTACATGCCACGTGGACACTCGTGAATGAGACAATGACCACGTGTGTGCCTATTGTTATTGCCTATCCTCAGGCGCTGCATCGTGTATAAAGTGAGAGAAGGGGCATGTGAGAGCAATGTGTGTCCATCTGTAATTCACAAAGAGCAGGGGGCAGGGCGACATATACACACAGCTACACACAGTCACTTGAATTCACACAGAGCACCTCTGAAAGGAGGTAAGAACCAGGAGGGTAGCTGCTGGCAGGAGATTTATTTGTCATTATGTAAGCCCTTAGGGACCGTGTAAATGTTTTAACATTGCATGATGTAGCTTTTTCAATTAAAAAAAAAAAACTAGTAAACAAAGAATATGAGTGAAATCACCAATTTCCAAACTTTAAGTGCTCTCACTCCTCCCCCTCCCGCAGAATCTCAAAGAACAACGTTTCTGTTCTTGGATTTAGAGTACATATTTTGAAAGCTATAGTTTTGATTAAGCATATAAATTAGGTGTTGATTTAGACAGATATACAGTTTTAATAACAATTTTAAATAAAGATCATCTTCAAAACATTATACAGCCATTAAAAATGACAGTTATGAAGATGCAGCAACATGAGAAAGGCGTATGACGTGATAATAGCTGAATGGGTAACGCGAGTGTCTGCATCTGCGCTGCCTGAGTGCAGAGGCGTGGGGGCTCCGCGGGGGGCAGGCCATCGTGGGAATCAGCACCAGAGCCGGACAAGCCTGACACACTGCCCAGACCCCTCTCACAGGACCACCTCTCAAAGCCAGATGCAGGCGAGCACCATCCAGACCCACATCACTGCCAACAAAGGTCCATCTAGTCAAAGCTATGGTTCTTCCTGTAGTCGTGTACAGATGTGAGAGTTGGACCACAGAGAAGGCTGAGTGCAGAAGGACTGATGCTTTTGAACTGTGGTGTTGGGGAAGACACTTGAGAGTCCCTTGGACTGCAAGGAGATCCAACCAGTCCATCCTAAAGGAAATCAGTCCTGAATATTCATTGGAAGGACTGATGCTGAAGCTGAAATGAAACTCCAATACTTTGGCCACCTGACATCAAGAGCCGACTCACTGGAAAAGACCCTGATGCTGGGAGAAACCAAAGACAGGAGGAGAAGGGGACAACAGAGGATGAGATGTTTGAATGGCATCACTGACTCAATGGACATGAATCTGAGCAAACTCGGGACCCAGAAGGACAGAGAAGCCGGGTGTGCTGTAGTCCCCGGGGTCGCAGAGTCAGGCACGACTTAGTGGCTGAACAGCAACAAGAGGTGGAGACACTAACTCTGAAGGAAGTGTGGGGGAGAGAGCGGCCCGGATCGTCCTGCCAGTCAACGGGAAAGCGCAGCCATGGCCGGATCAGATCCTGACGCCCAGACTCCTCTGTCCCGAGACGCGGGACCCGGGGGCAGGGTGACCGACAGTCACGGCCGCTGACTTTTCTAGATGGTTATTCCTACTTCTAGAACCTAAAACAACACACCCGCTAAAACATAGCTTTAAAAAGACATCCTGAACTAATTTTTTCAGACTGTCTTATGCTAACAAAAAGGACATCTCATTTTTTAAGCACTTGAAGCCAACCTGAACCTTCTCCCTTTCAGACCAATTTGAGCACCGTCTGAGCTCTCACCAGAAAGCCTGCAGTCTGTGTTAACGTCTCAGGAGCTGGCATAAAACCAGAACCAGAGACTCGCCCGGCAGCGCTTCATGCCTCACGACAGACTCAGAATAGATTGTCTTCCCTTCCCGACACCAAGGCCAGCGCTTCCGCAGTCCTCTGACACCTTCCTGTGTCCTCCCCGCGCTGAGGCTGACCTGCGTGACCTCTCGTCTCCCCGCCCTGCACCTCTGCACATCAGGAATCTCCCCGGTTCCCCACTTGGGTCATCTGTGATCACCCGCAGCACGTCTCTAAGCGCGCCCGTTCCAGGCCCGGGACAGTGACAGCGGCATGCGGGGGGGCCTCAGGCAAGCCGCCCTCCTCCTCCGAGTCTCAGCTTCTCATTGCAAACAGGGGTGCTCTGCTGACTGCTCAGGGTCGGCAGGGAGCCCAGGAGACGACCTGTGGGAAGAGGGGCCTCCTCCCTGCGGAGGGCCGGGTGGCGCCTCGCGGTGACCAAGCAGGGTGACACTCCGACGAGCGGAACAGCTGCCGCAGACCGCGCGGGGCAGGGCCCTCAGAAAGGGCCCAGGGGCTCCCCGCTCCTTCTGCTGCGGGGGACGGTAGGACGGCGCCGTCTGTGAACCTCAGCAGGTACAGAATCTGCCTCCAGGGCCTGGACCATGGACCTCTTGGCCACCAGGACTTCGAGAAACGAATGTAGCAGCCACCCAGCCAGAGCAGTTCTGTCCCGGCAGCCCAAGCAGACTGAGACTGCACTGTAGTATTTAGTTGCTCAGTCGTGTCCGACTCTTTGTGACCCCATGGACTGTAGCCCACCAGGCTCCTCAATCCATGGGATTCTCCAGGCAAGAATACTGGAGTGGGCTGCCACTTCCTCCTCCAGGGGATCTTCCGGACCCAGGGATCGAACTCGAGTCTCCTGCACTGCAGGCGGATTCTTTATCACTGAGCCGCCTAGGAAGCCAAGACAACGGTACCATCACACCAATAAAGCCTCCCTACCTTTCCACAATGATCAGTGAAGGGGCTCATGGGCCTGGGACTGGGCAGGTCAGAGTCCTCAACACAGGCGTGGAGGAGCACGCCCCACGGGCAGGTGACCGCAGTTTCAGATGGCATCTATGCACATTTGCACCCCATCAACTCATGGGCCTGCAGAGTGAAGCTTTCAAATGCACGTGCAATTGAGCCGAGCAGGTGACCACAGCCTCCGGGCCCCGTCGAGTGAAAAGCAAACCACCTCCTGCTCCGGAGCACGGAGTGGACGGGACTCCCCGTCCGGGCGGCTCTCGCTCCTCCGCTCGGCCCCGGCTGGTTCTGAAGACGTCTGCTCTGGTCACCTGAGTCAGTTTGCAGTTTCCTGACCTGCCACCGCTCGAGTCCCACTGCTCATCAGTTCCCACCTGCTTTTCCACCACACAGGCCTCCACTATGTCCAGCCTCTCCAGCCCCATGGTCCCTACAATGTGATGCTGTGTTCCCTGCAGTGAAGAGATGACAACTCCAGCCCATCGACAATCACAGCGGACCTGGGAGTGAGAAAGTCAAAACAGCACTCACCTCTCTTCTCCTCCACTTTCGTGCTTCTCACCTTTAACAGGAGCAACTTCCCTTCCTGCCTGTGAGCACCAACCAGACAGACGGACAGGACAAGAAGGGAACCAAACAAGGAAGAGTGGCTGGCTCAGGCCCCAGGATCTCCCCGGGAAGGAGGGTAACCAACCACTCCAGGAAGAAGTGCAGAGAGAGAAGGGTCTATGTCTGGAAACACAGACAAAAGAGACTCAGGAGGGTGTGGACAGTCATTGTTCTCCTGCCTCTCTGAGCTCCTTCTCAGGGATTCCATGTATTTCTATGAACCTGACACAGAGCAAACACTCAGTCAAATCCAGTGATCACCACCATCACCACCATCACCACCATCACCACCACCATCACCACCACCATCACCACCACCATCACCATCACCACCACCACCATCACCACCATCACCACCACCACCACCACCATCACCACCATCACCACCACCACCACCATCACCATCACCACCATCACCACCACCATCACCACCATCATCACCATCACCACCACCACCATCACCACCACCACCACCACCACCACCATCACCACCATCACCACCACCACCACCATCATCACCATCACCACCATCACCACCACCACCACCATCACCATCACCACCATCACCACCACCATCACCACCACCACCACCATCATCACCACTATCACCACCACCATCACCACCATCATCACCATCACCACCACCACCATCACCACCATCACCACCACCACCACCACCACCACCATCACCACCACCACCACCACCACCACCACCACCACCACCACCATCACCATCACCACCATCACCACCACCATCATCACCATCACCACCACCATCACCACCATCACCAGCACCACCACCATCACCATCACCACCATCACCACCACCACCATCACCACCATCACCACCACCATCACCACCATCACCACCACC